>NC_049213.1:8685113-9285113 GCF_013347855.1 Anguilla anguilla
GTGTGTTCGTAGAGCTTTGTTCTGTCTGTGGCACAATTTCCATTCACTTGCGCTGATGTTTATCAGTCCTTATTTGGCACCCCGGATGGAAGGACTGTAAAGGACAGATGTAAATGAACTGGGGGGGGGGGGGGGGGGGGGTTGGCAGGAGGACTCTCCTGAATGCTCAGAGGAGGAACAAACAGGAGGCTGCTTCTTCTGCCAAATCCGCCAATGTCTCTGTCTCTCTCTCTCTCTCTCTCTCTTTCTCCCTCCCCATGCACACCACACCCTCCTAACCTGTTACCTCAGCTTTGCTCTACTTCCCTCATCCACGCAGCAGAACAAGGCCACAGCAACGGTTTCTTCTCTCTAATTATTGTTTCCTTGTCCATCATGGTGTCTACCTGTTTCTGTTCTCAGCTCATATGAGATCACTACAGGCTCTCACGAATCTCATATCCATACCGCACACTGGATCACTCCAATATCCTGTTAGAGGACTGGATCCTACTCAGGGTTCGGTGCTGAACGCAGAACATCAGCGCAGTGCGTGAACACCTAAAGCACCTCCTTTTTGTCTTCTTTTCAGCCCCTCGTCCAAGGGCTTCCTCACTCGAGCCTTAAGCGTTTCACAGCTCGGATTCTGCTGCAACTGTCTGCATCGTACAGGAGAGAGGGAGAGAGTGGGGGGGGGGGGGGGGGAGATGGAGGGAGGGCGGGAGAGAGAGAGCGAGAGCACAGGGGAGGTAAAGCGAGGAAGGGGGTGCAGCGAATGAGGTGGTGGCAAGAAAAAGAGGAGGGGGGGGGAGGGAGAGAACGGTAGCCCATCCAACCAGAGAGGGAGGGGGAGAGAGAGAGAGAGAGAGGGAGAGAGAGGGAGAGGGAGGGCAGGAAAAGGAGGCTGGTGGATAATATTAGGCTCTGTTGCATCTCGAAGAATTCAGCCACAGGACAGGCATGATTTCTCCCGCGCGGCGTGGACTGCGGCGTCTCCGGCGGTCGGGTGCCTTTGTATCCGTGTCTGCGGCGAGGGAGCGCGTCTGCCGCTCTGCCTGAGGAGGGGGGAGGACCCGGGGGGGGGGAGAGACTCCACTAAAATAACGCCCCCGGCTTTTTCCACTCGTTTACCTTGTTCCAGCGCTCCACCTTCGGACCGGCATCGACTGCATCCCTTAAAAAAATAACAACGGCTCGCGTGAAAGAAAAACGGATTCTTCATTTATCGCCTCTCTCGCTCTCGAAGGGACACGTGGACCGTGGGGTTTTTTTTTTCTCGTGTAATGGCTGCGTTATGATTTATTCATCCTGAGTGGCGAGGCAGGATTGATCACCCGCCAGCGCGGAGCCCCCTCGCCATCGTTAAAAAAGCGGGAGAGCGGGAGAGAGGAGAGGTGGAGCGCGTCTGTCCCCCTCGCACCTGCCACGTCTGCTCCTCGTCATCTTCCCTGACCGCGGGTCTGCACGCAGGAATGATCGCTCCCTTCTCTCGCCGGTTCTGACTTCCCTCGTTTTTTTTTTGTTGGGGGGAGCGCCTTTCGATATCTACGTGCGGACGTACCTTTCACCTGTCCCTTCCTCCTCTCTCTCTTCCCTCTCTCCCCCTCTTCTCTTCTCCTCTCAGACTGCACCTGTCAAACCCCCTTTTCATTTCTGGCAGGGTGTTAAAAAAAAAAAAAAAGGGGGGGGTTCGGTAGAGTCAAGGATCGGCACGCACGTCGTACAGAGGGGAAGGGGCGGGGGCGGGGGCGGGGGCGTGGTCTCGGCCGTACACCTGTCGGAATTTTTAAAACGCGTCGGGACCGCCGTTCGCACGCGCGTTCACGCACGCGTCCGTACGCAGACGGCCTGCGTGCACAGCCCGGCGTCCATTACAGGGCGAGAGAGAGAGTCGCGGGCGTGTCTGCGAGCGCGGGGTCGTGGGTTTGAGACCTGTGGGGCGTGGTACGCATCATCACGACCGCGCCGGACGCCCGCCTGCTTTAAAATACGGAGGGGAGAGTTCTGAGGAAGGACTACTTTAACGCCTATCAGCTGGAGAGGTGAGAGAGATTTCATTTGCTTTGCTCCGTGGCTGAAGGCAGACGCTTTCACAGATGAGTCTGACTGAAGGATCAGAGGTGCACTCTACACTTTAGACAAAAAAAAAAACAAGGTGAGAGACAGAAAGAGAGAGAGAGAGAGAGAGAACTGAAAATATATAACCATTCATCACATGTTCATCTAATAGAGAACAGCACATGTAACGCGACAGAAAATATAGGAGAAGAGAAGGCGTGAGATAATTATCACAATATTGATATGAAATCAGGTGGCAGTTGTCCCTTATCCAGACACGGGCGTGGTGCTCAACAGGCTGACGGGCTGAAACCGGTCCTGTACACACGTTAACGACAGAAATGAAAAGGACCAGCTGAAACATAGAGGACAGATATAAACAGACGTCTTTAAACTGTAAAACACAGTACTTCAAAGTTCAGTCTGACAGCACCGAACAAGCAAGTATCAAACAAAGAATTAAAAGAGTAAATAAATTAATTCATAGTTAATTGATTAAAGTGTGACTAAAGCGTGACTAAATTTACCAAAGTGTGACTTGAACAGTGAAGTATCTGGATTCACAAAAGAGGCCTTTGGTTGTATGAAGACTTCAGAGAAGTGGGTAATTGATTTGCATTAAAGTGGTTATGCTATTGTGCTGGGGATACCTACGGCACAAAAACAGGATTTGAATCCGTAAAACACCACAGAGGCTTGGCTAGACAGTAGGACGGATGGTCAGATCGGAGGTATATGAAACAGCAGGTGCCATTTCACACTCAGCTGCTGTGTCCCGGTCAACCTGTTTGTGTGAAATACGCCCCACTGACCCATACAGCCCCACCGTGGCTAAATCTGCTTATTAAAACAAGCGGACTGTACAGAAGGACACTAGCCCACTGCCTGTCAGGGTGACACACGCATCGCTGGATAGCGCGGTGAACATTTGGCCGTGTTCAGTTATACACTGTTCTCTTCTCAAACTACTTTGTTAAAAAAAAAAAAAAAAGAAACAGCCCACGGGATTGTGGGTATTATTCAGGCCTGACAGACAGGAAGGAAGGAATCGACACCTGAGGTTTAAAGGGTAAAATTGGGTGTTTACAGAGCACACTGATATCCAGTTATAGACATAGGAGCCAGGCACCTGTGAAATACAGCCTGGACTGTGTACTCTGAGGGAGGAGAGGATTAGCCCCCCTTCCCCCCCAGGGGGCACTCCGGGAATCTCCTCGTAAACGTCAGATCCGCGGGAGAGAAGCGGAAGGATCTCGGGTGCGATAAAGCGCTCACTCACACTTCTGTGATCCGCAGGGCTTTGGACCTGGAGCTGAGCAGAGCTGTCAGAGAAAAATGATGTTTTAGACCAATAAAAAAAGGGGGCTGTTTTAGAGGAATAGAAAGGGAAAAAAGGGAGTTGGGAGACCAAAGCATGAGGAGAGGGATCCAGGCAGGAACAGAATTCTTTTCTTTCTCTCAAAAACGACGACTCACACAGCACAGATTCTGTAAGCTGTCAGGAACGAACTAAGCCTCCAGCAGTAAATGGAGACGCGAAGTGAGAGAGCACCTGTGGCAGGTACGTCTGCGCCAACGCAGGTAGAATCAGAGCGCTGAGAACTGGAAATGACTGAGATGCCAGCCTATCAGAATATGTAAACAGACAATTGTTGATCAAGCGAGAGAGTTTGTCAAGTAGGTGACCAATAAAAGTTGAATTAAACACAATCAGAGAATTTAGCACAGCACCAGGAAAACACTTGAATACAACAGCAGACCAGAATGTAAAAAAACAGGAAATAAATAAGCACACATGCACAGAAAAAATAACATTACAGTAGCCCTGTTCATATTTTGAAGGGACCGTTCCCAGATGAACGTTATTGTAGCTGAGCTGTTAGTGTAAGCCGTGGTACTGAGTAGATTTTAGGTCTAAAAGCAGAAAGCTCCGTGAATATCTCTCTTACCTAATGCCTTGGAGAGAAGAGGAGAGCAGTAGGCTTGTGGCAGCGATCTTTGCTCATCTTTCCCTTACCTGACCACAGGTACCCCACCCCTCATCCGCCCCCCCCCCTCCCCTTTCCCCTGTCCCCCTCCCATATGCACCTGACCATCACTGGACACCTGTGCACACATAAAGACGAATTCACATGCAAAAGCTGCACGTTCGTTGAGCACGCTCAGGCTATGACTTCTGCTAGCCTTCCTGAACAGGCCGAAGCCATTCTTTTTCGTGTCAGTCAGCGGAAAGTTCTCTGAAGCAGCAGAAAGCTTCACCTGAACTCCAATAGGAACAGAGAGAGGCGGTCGGAGAGAGCAGGAGGGCGACGATCGGCACCGCCATGCGTAACTCAACGATCTTGCCGCCCGCTTCGGACGAGAGGGTTTTTCGTGCAAACGATCTGACTTCCCGCTTTCAAATTTGGGATTGCCGTCGGGTTCCGAGCCTCCCAGTCTGACTGAAGAGGAGGAGAGGGAAGCTGCAGCGGGAAGCGCTCGTACCCGCGCCAGGGTCCATCCCTCCCAGCCATAACAGGGACTCGCGCTGTCCCGTCTGAGGGGGCGGGATCGGTGCTTCCTCAACGCTGCCTGGGGTTCTGTCCCGTCTGAGGATCGGGATTGGCGCTTGCTCACCCCCTGCCTGGGGTTCTGTCCCGTCCGACGGGGGCGGGACCGGTGCTCGCTCACCCCCCTGCCCAATAAAGTGACAGGGGGGAGTACAGGAAAGGGATTTGGCTGCTCTGAACTGCACTGGATCTCCGTCGCCATGGGGTGCAACATGTGCGTGGTGCAGAAACCGGAGGAGCAGTACAGGGTCATGTTCCAGGTGAGTCGCTGTGCCACGCCCTCTCTCCTCCTCTTCCGTCCCTCTTTCTCTTCCCTCGCTTTCTGCTCTTTCTTTCTATGCCGTTTTTTTTTCTTCAGTCTTTCTGTCCTCGTCTCTGCTTGTCTTTTCGCTGTTCTGCGCTGTCCTGTAATTTGGCCTAATTGGGCATCTGTTGGTCCCTCAGCCCCGATTACATCTTTGTCTAAACATTTATGAAACTGCTGGTGAGTGCCACCCCGAGAACTGATGCTCTAAGTCACGATAAGAAATGCCCCTGTGCTTAAATGCTCCTGTGTTCGAATGCCCCGGTCTTAAAATGCCCCGGTGTTTAAATGGCCCTGTTTAAATGCCCCTGTGCTTAAATGGCCCCATGTTTAAATGCCCCTGCGTTCAAATGCCCCTGTATTATATTCCCCCAATTAAATGCCCCTGTGTTTAAAGACCCCATGTGTTTAAATGCCTCCATGTTTAAATACCCCACATTCAAATGCCCCTGTATTTGAATGCCCCTGTTTAAATTCCCCTGTGTTTAAATGCCCCTGTGTAAATGCCCCACTGCTTAAATACCCCATGTGTTTAAATGCCCCCGTGCTTAAATACCCCATGTTTTTAAATGCCACTGTGTTTAAATGCCCCTATATTTGAATGCCCCTGTGTTTAGCAATGGAAGCCTTGTGGTGCTACAGAGCCACAAAAACGGCAGCTGACAGAGTTAGTGCCTATAGACTGATCACAGAGACAGGGCAAGGTGAAGGGAGAGATCAATCACACACACACACACACACACACACACACACACACACACACTCCTCCCTACATTGATTATAAACACCCACAGACACACATTTTCTCACACCCTACACCTTATGTGAATCTCGAAGCAGAAGGATCGACACAGTGAGAGAATGCTGTGTGTCTGTGCGTGTGTGTGTGTGTGTGTGTGTGTGCGTGTGTGAACAACAGAGGGGGAAGGAGGTGCAAGGTTGCCACGGTGACAGGTTTAGCAGCCAACAGTCAGTGAGAAATGGAACGCATTGAGAAAAGGAAGTGTGTGTGTGTGTGTGTGTGTGTGTGTGTCTCACACTGCCTGAGCAGGAACAGTGAGGTGCTCACATGATTATATGTCTTGAATGTGTGTGTAAAGACTAACTTACACCTCCTACAGTTTGAATTAGCATAACTGCTGTATCCAGCTCTAGGCTGATACAGGAGACTGAAAAACGTGATGTATTACTTGTCAGCGGATGTTTACACAGACGCAAACCCCCACCTGTATCCTGTGCATTGGTGTGTGTATGTGTGTGTGTGTGTGTGTGCGTGTGTGTTTATCATCGGTGTAGGGAGGTGGGTGTGTGTGCTCTGAGTTGATGTGAGTGATGTTCAGAGTTGATGCGTGAAGTGCTGATCTATGTTGCGTGTGCAGTGCTGATCGTGGTGGTGAGTTCAGTGCTGATCAGGGTTGTGTGTTCAGTGGTGATGAGGGTTGTGTGGTCAGTGCTAATCAGGGTTGTGTGGTCAGTGCTGATATATGTTCTGTGTTCAGTGCTGATCTGGGTTGTGTTTTCAGTGCTGATCAAGATGTGTGTTCAGTGCTGGTCCAGTTTGCATGTTCAGTGCTGATCTGAGTTGCTTGTCCAGTACTAATCAGTGTTACACGCTCAGTGCTGATCATAGCCGTGTGTTCAGTGCTGATCTGGGTTTTGTGTTCAGTACTGATTATGGTTACATGTACAGTGCCAATCAGGTTTGCGTATTCCGTGTCCATTGGGGTGTTCAGTGGTGATCAGGATTGTGTGTTCAGTGCTGATTGGTTTTGCATGCTCAGTGATTAGTGAGATTGCATGTTCAGTGCATAATGGGGTTATGTGTTCAGTGCCGATTCAGATTGCTTGTTCAGCGCTGATCCGGGTTGCTAGTCCAGTACTGAACGCGGTTACGTGCCGAGGGTCGATCTGGGTTAGGTGTTGAAAGTTGATCGAGTTTGTGTGTTCATTGCTGACCATGGCCACGTGTTCAGCACTACTTGGGGTCGCATGTTCAGTAATGATCAGGGTTTTGTGTTCAGTGCTGATTGGGGTTGCATGTTCAGTGCTGATCTGGAATTTGTGTTCAGTGCTGAGCTGGATTTCATCTTCAGTGCCGATTGGGCTTGTGTGTTCAGTGCTGATCAAAGTTGTGTGTTCAGTTCTGATCAGAGCTGTGTGTTCAATGCTGATCTATGTTCATTGCCTATTGGGTTGCATTTTCAGTGCTGATCCAGATTGCGTGTTCAGTGCTGATCCAGATTGCGTGTTCAGTGCTGATCCAGATTCTGTGTTCAATGCTGATCCAGATTGCGTGTTCAATGCTGATCTGGGTGGTGTGTTCAGTGTGACTGTCTGCACAGTTCAGGCTTCAAGAAGCATTTTCAGTTTTCAGTCCTGCATTGATGCTTTTGGGATGCAGAAAAGGAGGGAGGGATAGAGAAATAGAGCACAGAAGAGTAGAAGGAGGGATGAAGGGAGGGAGAGAGATGGGTGCTTTCTGTTGCTCGCCCTTAGATGACAGGAGTAATTGATTTCACTGCCTCAGTGAGCAGAATCGAACAGTGGGCCCCATGGGACCAGCAGGGGAGGGGCACAAATGAAGAAACTCCCTTCCATGGACTACAGCCTGGGGCTGCCATTTTGGTTTTAGATCAGAATTTTCATTCAGCATTTTTCTGTGAACAGACATATTCCTCATATGTTAATATTTCACAATTAGATACACTGCAGTTATATGACGTCCAGAGTTTTCTGTTTCATGTGTTTTCGTGCATGTTTGTGTGCATGTGTGTGTATTTGTGCATGTGCATGTGCGCATGCATGTGTGCTGTGGATATTGTGGATGTTAATGTTATTACAAACATTCAGGTGTATCAGCGATGTTTGGTAATGGTGTTAGGGTTGGCAGCAGCGCTGTTGTAAAGTTGAGTAGAATGCCTCTGGGCATTGCTAGTAGACTTCTGAAGTGATGCTCCCTCTAGAAACACTCATTCTGCACTCTGCTTCAGTGAAAAATGAACCAACACCAAACTGTACAGCCCAGTACAGCTGTTATGCTGGCCCTTCCTTCTCTGTTGTAGAGGAATGTGCTCCCTGGGGGGTCACCCCCGCCCCCTCAACCCTGTCCTCCCCGCCCCCCTCAACCCTCCTGGATTCCTGAACGCGGTGCTCCACTGCACATCGGTGCGAGGCTTAGCTTGCCACAATCAAAGCCAGTCAATCCCCCTCTCATCTTCAGGGGGGGATATCAAGGGCTGTCATTCTACGAAAAAATAAAGAAATAAATAAAAATAAAAACAGAAAACAGGGGGATTCTGCAGCCATTGTGCCCCTTTGTCATTTATATTTTTCGGTTTCTGAGATCCAGGCCTAAAGAGGTGCTTGTGAAAGAGCGCACAGAATAGAGAGCGTAAGACTGAACGCGGGCATGCTAATTTAGTCCACACACTGTCTCCCATCAAGAAATGAACACCGTTTGCTTGCAAATGATTAAAAAAGAATTAATAGCCATCTCATAATTAATGTTTAAACAATGCATTTGATGTTTTTTCCAGCATAAATGCATAATAGATGCGGTATAATTCTGGGGGATGACAGGGAATGCATAGCCGTGGATATTGCCCCCAAGTAAAATTCCTCAATCTGGCAACGTTGAGCCTCTCCATGGTGACACATTTGCAAAGAGTCACTATTGTTGGATTTAATGGTGCCCAAGCCATGAGCGCCTGTCTATCCATATGGCTCCACCACACATTCAACACTCTCTGCCTCTCTTCCATATCTCTTAATCTGTCAATCATTTAAATCTCCATCAGCCAATCTGCCTGTCTATTTATCTTCTTCCCTTCCCTTTACTTCTTTCTGCTTGAGCATGCACTGACAAAGAGAGAGAGAGAGAGAGAGAGGCAGGGGGAGTGGAAAGAGACAGGGAGAGAGCAAGGTGATTGAGGTGAAAGCATGGAGATAGTGTGCTGAAAAGGAAATCATTTTGTGGCACCATGAATGTGTGTGTGTGTGTGTGTGTGTGTGTGTGTATATATATGCGTGTATAATGGCCTTCCAGGAGCTGCTGTGAGGGACTGTAATGGCCCTGCGGTTGCTATGATACAGTGGCTGTAACAGATAATCCAGTGAAACTAACAGCCCTGGGGTTGCTATGATACAGTGACTGTAATGGTCCTGGGGTTGCTATGATACAGTGAGTGTAAGAGATAATACAGTGACTGTAACGGCTCTGGGGTTGCTGTGATACAGTGGCTGTAACGGATGATACAGTGAATGTAACAGCTCTGGGGTTGCTATGTTACAGTGACTGTAACGGTCCTGTGGTTGCTATGATACAGTGGCTGTAACGGATGATATAATGAATTTAATGGCACTGGGGTTGCTATGTTACAGTGACTGTAACGGTCCTAGGGTTGCTATGATACAGTGGCTGTAATGGACGATACAGTGAATGTAACAGCCCTGGGGTTGCTATGATACAGTGACTGTAACGGCCCTGGGGACACACACTGAGACTCTCCGACACTCACTGAGACATGCAAACATATGCACAGACACTGACACACACAAACACTGACATACTGACACACAAACACATACATGCACATCAGGAATTGCAGACATCACCCTTCATTTGACTGGTTAAAAAAATGTTCCATTCTATCTGAAACAGATATATTACCCAGAATTACAAAATGGAAATGTGCAGTTGCAGTACATAGTAACATGGTGTCCCATCCCAAAAGCACTCATTAATAATGAATGTTGTCTTTTTAGCTGAGAAAGATGTTTTCTTTGTCTGTATATATAATAGCCACACATTTGGCCACAGCCTGGGAATCACCCACACACTCACAATCCACTGCTCAGGTACAGAAACCTGCAGCATCTGTATGATTCAGCTTCTCCTCTTTTTTTCTCCCACCCCCTCTTCTATCCTCTCTCTCTCTCTCTCTCTCTCTATCTCTCTCTCTCTATGCTTGCTGGAGAATGTGTCTCAATGGGATGGTATTACCATGGCAACAGGAGTCATTAACCAAGACTGATGGGTTTTTTCTCACTAAAATACAGCCCAGCTACACACTGACACGCAGAGAAATGCATGTGCACACACACACATGCACACGCACAAACACACACACACACATGCTCACACAGACACACGCAAACACATGCACACACACACGCATGCACGCACGCACGCACGCACGCACACACACTCACACACACATACACATGCTCACACACACACTCAAACACACACTCTCACACAGACACACACACACACACACACACACACTCACACACTTGCCAGTTTTCTCGTTTACTTAGCCTGTCTTTATTAGGCCTTTAAGTGCTTGTCCAAGCCAAAGTTTATGTTTGCTGAACGCTTGGTCAGAGGAACAGAGCACCTGTGCCTGTGCATCCCTTACACACGAGTCTTGTTCGCTTTCTCTCTCTCTTTCTCGCTCTTTCTTTCTTTCTCTATATTTTCCATCTCTCTATCTCTCTTCCTCTCTCTCAGTTTATCTCTCTCCGTCTATCTCTTGCTTTCTTTCTCCCTCTCTCTGTCTCCCTTTATATTTTTCCATCTCTCTATCTCTCTTCCTCTCTCTCAATTTCTCTCTCTCTCTCTGTCTCTCTCCCTGTCTCTGTGATTGATGACCGGTGATTGATTGGGGTTCGGGGCTGATAGGGGCAGGAATGGGGGGTGTTTACGAGCTTAAGATTGAGTCACTGTCACTTCAGCAGTAATCAGAAAAGGATGGAGCGCAGAAGAGGCGTGATGAGCGAAGCAGTGAAAGAGTTAATGAGAGAGGCGGAGGAGAAGAGAAGAGGAAGGAGAGGGAAATATTGACGGATGATGACGGAATGAGTGCCTCAGCCAGGTGCGATAATGCTGGCATGGAGCAGAAAAATAAAAAAAAATGTTCGTTTTTTTTCCAAAGTTTGCTGTTCTTACAACAGGCTCTCGGGAATAATTTAATTAGCATTTGGAAACATAAAAACTAATTGCGATTGATATATTCTGGATAATATGCAACTGCGGCAAAAACAGTGAAAGCATTTTAATGCTTTTACTGGATCTGCAGATCTGCAGTCTCTGCTAAAAAAAATAAATAAAAAATAAATGTTAAAAAAAACAGCCACATCAAGTGGTCCCGTTAATGAATGAATTTTGCAGTGTTTCAGTATTTCAACACAGCATCCCATAGAGAAGAAGCTCATATGAGAGAGCACCTGCACTGTACTGCTCTCAGTACGAGCTCCCAGGGGAAACAGAGACAGAAACACACACAGGGCACGATGCCCATGACTATGCCATGTTTCTGTATTTTTACTCACTTTCAATACACCATTTGTTTTATGTTGACTCGCTAATGTTGACTAAATCCCAAACAGTAGGCTAATTACTTGCATGTTATTTGGCACCAGTTTAGCTGAAACACACCTCTCTGCTATAGACAAAAGACTCCAAATCGTATATTTTGTTCATTTATTTTATGAATGAAAACACAAGGAGGAGATACTGTACATTAGTTCCCACCTCCGTTGTGCAGATCTTGTTATGTCTGAATTTATTTCAGGATGATGGGGATAATGCTATTTTTACTATTGCAAGCTGTTATCATTTTGAGCTACCCAAACAATATGGGACATATTAGTATGCTAAGCAGTGCTCAAGCAAGCAAGCTATAATTGAATTACAGATGTGGGGGGTCCAGGAAGGCACTGGCGGCAGTGTGTCAGTGGGGGAGGGGGGGGGGTGTAATTTCAGACATTAAAAAGAGAAACTTGGGGCTGCTGGGTAGCTCCGCTTGTAAAACCGCCGCTCGTGGCGCAAGCCACGGTCTCAGATTCGAACCCGTGTCAGTGCCGACTGTGCCTGAGGTGTATCACTGGCTTTGCATCGCTCAGCGACGGCGGGAGGGATACAGACAGTAGGGATATATCTCAACAAACACACATTTTCAGTGTACAAAAATGCCAAGTTACTCAGGCGTACAAAGCACTGCCGATAAGTCATTAATTAAAACGTGAAATATGAGAATGTGGCCATTCAACGTTTATGTGTTACATGAAAGAGTGACATCTGCAATTCAGCTGTTACACTTGTAAAAAAAAAAATTGTCAAAATGACTACTAACTTGGCGGATGGCATACCTGCCATCCCAATAGCATTCTCAGTGCTCGAGCGGCTTCTCCTGGCCGTCCGGGCGCCCGTGGCCAGCTCTCTCTGCTTATCTCATGCGTATAAATGGGTCTCCTCCACCCCTGCCCTGTGCGTACGCGGCTCACGGACGCAGTGTGAAAAGAAGCAGCTGGCTGGCAGGCGAGCGTTTCAGAGGAAAACAGAGGATTGCCTTCACTCTCCTCAGGATAGGAACACGCCGTATATGAAGATACTTGTACAAAGTTTGAGAATTGGACATTCCAAATTCAGGAGGCATTGTGGAGATGCCAAAAAAAAGAAACTCAAAGAGAAGGGGTTCTGGACAGGCTTGTCTGAAAGGGCTAGTTGCACTACAGGATGATGAATTCATACAACTGCAAAGAGAACAAAATACAGTCTGCTTATTTTTTACTTTTGCCTCTCTGACAGACTCACACTGGAAAAGTGCTGATGACTCTACGTCTGACACATTCATTGCGTGTGTGATCAACGCGTGATTTATGGACTCCCACGAACAGTGCTATGTCCTTGCGTTAAAATCCAAAAATACCATCCACTGCCACCACTAAGAAGACATTTAAGAAGCAGTTGTATAAACAGTTTCTATCAGGCTGGGTAGCTGTGGTCCTGGAGGACCAGTGCCAGTTACTCTGGCCCAAAATAATGTTTCACCAGCTCTGTTTACCAATGCCAGTTCATTGCCATATCAGAAACGCTTAAAGTTACATGTTTCAATGCATGGATGCAATGTGAGTCCTCAGCTCCCCTTCATTATTTCCAGAAACCTACCTGAAATGTGGGATCGCTTAAAGGATTGGTCTTTATAAGCATTAAGTCATTAATATGCTAAGGTATTAGCATCCTTAAAATGAGCAAGAAATCATGTGAATATCCCTAGCAATATTATGTGAACGTAGCAATGAAACAGTATTATGTGTGAACGTAGCAAGGAAACAGTTTTTTTAATTAGTTTTTGACCCCTTGGAAAAGATACGTTGCGTAGCTACTCTTGCTAAATGCACTTAAGGCACTGCCCCTTCTCAGGGTTGCCTGGCAACAGGTGCACTACAGTTTTTTGTTTACCATTTCCCTCGTCTCACTGGCTGATACAAAATCAGAAACATCGTAAACCTCAGCCATAGTCACTATAGTCATCACTGCTACTGGAAATATTCAAACGCTGCTATCATTAGCTACAGCTGGTGTGCGTCAAACGTCTACTTTGTTGACAAAAATGATGCTACGGGCTGTTGTCATGAAACTGATAGCACAATCAGCTGTTGTGCAACCAGGAGTAGAAACGGTCGTATTTTACAATAACGTATTTTATCACGTTGATAATGCAAGTGGTCCAAAGCTAACTAGACGTACTGTTTTTGGCTATATTGGCACGTCTTGATTACAGCATATACATATTAATGCGAGAAAATAGAAGTGTTCATTTAAGTTTGGCTTGTTGACAGTGTGTCATGCGATGATTCAGCTTAAATAGCTGTCAGGTGATGATTCCGATTCAATTCAATTCAATTTTTCAATTCAATTTATTTGAATGGCGCTTTTTACAGAGAACTCTCACAAAGACACTGTACAGAGTAGCAAGATGAGAAACAGAGCAAAAGAGGAAACCCTCAAACGGTGACGAGAATAAACTCCCCAATGGGAAGAAATCTCCAGAGGAACCCGTAAAGTAGCAGTAGAATGGAATGTAGTAGACATTAAGGTTTACATTACATTACATTTACATTACAGGCATTTAGCAGACGCTCTTATCCAGAGCGACTTACAGAACTTTTACATAGCATTTTACATTGTATCCATTTATACAGCTGGATATATACTGAAGCAATTTCAGTTAAGTACCTTGCTCAAGGGTACAACGGCAGTGTCCTTACCCGGGAATCGAACCTGCGACCTTTCAGTTACAAGCCCAGTTCCTTACCCACTGTGCTACACTCCGTCCTTTACAAACTCATGTCAATGTTTTTTTAAATAATGGATTACATTTATACATTATAAATGAACTGATGCTGGTTTATAGGACTGTTCAGACACAGAAAACATTTTCAGTCCTCATGCTGCTCGTGTAGGTTGCACGGTGGTGCAGTGGGTAGCACAGCAAGAAGGTCGTGGGTTTGAATCTCAGCTTGGGGCCTTTCTGTGTGCAGTTTGCATGTTCTCCCTGTGTACGCGTGGGTTTCCTCCGGGTACTCAGGTGTCCTCCCACAGTCCAAAGACATGCAGGCAGGCTAATTGGGGACTCTAAAGTGCCCATTGGTATGAGTGTGTGAGTGAATGGTGCGTGTGCCCTGCGATAGATTGACAGCCTGTCCAGGGTGTATTTCTGCCTCTCTCCCAATGCATGCTGGGATAGGCTCCAGCACCCACCATGACCCTGCCCAGTATGTGCAGGAATAGATAATGGATGGATGCTGCTTGTGTAAATACCAAGCGCAAAATCCAACTGTCCCTCACACAGTTTATCTAACTTGCCAAAATACATCAACTGTGCTGTGGTAAGATGTCTGCTGGGGTTCAACTGCATCTGTGCTGAGAATGCTATCAGGATAATCAGAGAAACCCAGACACAACAGCGAGTCACCTCTCTCTGTCTCTCTTCCCCCTTCACTGTGAACTCACTGAGAAGAATAGAAAAGACAACGGCTTCCTCTCGAAAGGTCCATTAATTCCCGTACATAGCCAAATTCTAGCAAATGGCTGACACCCGAGTTAGTCCACAGTACGAGGAACTAGCGGACCATTTCAGACACGGCCCGTTTGATATTTCATTTTAACAATCCTGAAAGGGCAAATGTGTTTTTCAGCTGCAGTATTACATGCATCAGGAGCAGCACCTTAATAAACAAACATCACTGCAGTAACAGAAGAGACAGTAAAAGCACAGACGCATGAATGCAATTCCCTTTGTGTGCAGCTGCACTTGTTCTAGGGTCTGCTTTGTGCATCAGAGTACCTGGTCTTGCCCTGGGGCAGACTGTGGAACCGCAGGTGCATTACGTTCTACTGAACTCTAATTTAAATGAACACTGTGTGGAACCGCAGGTGCACTATGATCCACTGAACTCTAATTTAACTGAACACTGTGTGGAACCGCAGGTGCATTATGATCCACTGAACTCTAATTTAACTGAACACTGTGTGGAACCGCAGGTACATTATGACCCACTGAACTCTAATTTAACTGAACACTGCAGTGGAACCGCTGGTGCATTATGACCCACTGAACTCTAATTTAATTGAACACTGCTGTCAGAGATGTAATTCACCATTTGGCCATTCTCAGCCATAGAAAGCTTCAAAGCGCTCAGCCAACGTAGCCTGGAGATAAGACACAGAGAAGGAACTGGGGGGTGTGTGTGTGTGTCTGTGTGTCAGAGGGTGTGTGTCCATCCTCCTCCCCCCTCCTCTCTTTCACTAAATAAAATATGCGGGTTTTTTTTGGTTGGGAGTCCGTTACAGCAACATGGCAAGAAGTTAGTTTGTAACAATTAGTTGGTAGTGGGAATCTGAGACCTGTATCAAGGTCGGGTGTTCTACAGTACATTGCATTTCTGGTCTTGGGACAAACAAGCTATTGTTTGGTATTTTTCTGTGTGACTGTCTATGTCTGTAACCTTTGTTAATTGTTTTAAGGTAGTTGAGCCTCGTCTTTAGATTGGACACGGGAATTTGTTGTAACTTTCTTTTTTAATTTTCTTCATTTTCTTCTGGTTGTGAGTTGTACATTTTGATAAAGATTGATCCAATACTTTGTTTTGCCTATAATTGAATTTGGCAATTTAATTTAATTAATCTTTGGAAATAACTGCTGGATTCGGAAAAGTAAACATATTTCATATAATCCTCTATTCACCTACACTGCAGACAGTTTTAAGGTTAAGGAGGTTATTGTGAATTTACCCCATGCTGCACAGATCCCAGCCTCTATAGATGGAAGAAAGTGTCTTGGTTTCCTGACCTATTATGTGCCATTAGACTCTAATGCAAATGGAAAAATGAAAACACGCAAGATCAGAACCTGTGTCACTCCGTGTGCTTTGCTCTTACATTGCACTGGCCACAGACAGAGGCCTGGAGGCTGAGATACCACCAAATATAATTGCCTTGCAATTTAATTGAATTAAAATACAGTCAAAAAATAGGATAAGAGAAGTCATCTCTTTTCTTTTTTCTTCTCTCAATAGTTCAGCCAAACATTCCCTCCCTCCCTCCCTCCCTCCCTCCCTGCCGAATCCCCTGTTCCCATCCCCCAATTTTTCCTTTCAATTTATTACTCATTTTTTTATTCTCACCCCTTTGAACCTCATTCTTCTCTTTCATCTTTCTCCCCCTCTTTTACCCCCCCCTTCCCCTCTGCCCACCTCCCTACTGCGCAGTGCAGAATGTAGAAGCTATGACAGGAATACTCAAATGAGCCTGTATGAAATCACTTGAACTCTCATGCTGGTCTGTGCTGAATCTGATATCGGTCCCTGTGTGCTAGCTCTGCAGCCTCCCTGCTGGGCCCTTTAACACTACGTGTCACAGAGAGACCTTATTCTAACATACCGCTTTACAAAAGAATACGTAATATGAATTGTGATTTATTTTGGGTAGAATTCTCTTAGCAGTAATGTTGTGCAAATGATTTTGCTTAAAACACTGTCATATAAAGAAATGAATAAACCTGCACATTCATCTGCATCCCAGTGTCACATTTATTACACCGATAAGGCGTGTGGTATAAATCCCACTCTACTGTACAGTGTAGAGACGTGTGCATATTACAGCCTTATTCAGGGTGTATGATATAAACTACACACTGCTGTGTACAGATGTGTCTGCAGATTACAGCCTTATTCAGGGTGTATGATATAAACCACACACTGCAGTGTACAGATGTGTCTGCAGATTACAACCTTATTCAGGGTGTATGATATAAATCACACACTGCAGTGTAGAGATGTGTATGCAGATTACAGCCTTATTCAGGGTGTATTATATAAATCACACACTGCAGTGTAGAGATGTGTGTCCAGATTACAGCCTTATTCAGGGTGTATGATATAAATCACACACTACAGTGTAGACACGTGTGTGCAGATTACAACCTTATTCAGGGTGTATGATATAAATCACACACTGCAGTGTAGAGATGTGTATGCAGATTACAGCCTTATTCAGGGTGTATTATATAAATCACACACTGCAGTGTAGAGATGTGTGTCCAGATTACAGCCGTATTCAGGGTGTATTATATAAATCACACACTGCAGTGTAGAGATGTGTGTCCAGATTACAGCCTTATTCAGGGTGTATGATATAAATCACACACTACAGTGTAGACACGTGTGTGCAGATTACAACCTTATTCAGGGTGTATGATATAAATCACACACTGCAGTGTAGAGATGTGTGTCCAGATTACAACCTTATTCAGGGTGTATGATATAAATCACACACTACAGTGTAGACACGTGTGTGCAGATTACAACCTTATTCAGGGTGTATGATATAAATCACACGCTTCAGTATAGAGATAAATGTGCAGATTACAGCCTTATTCAGAGTGTATGATATAAATCACACACTGCAGTGTGGAGATGAATGTGCAGAAAACTACTGTATAAATCATCATCCACTGCACAAATCACTAACAACTATAGAAAATTAGTAATTACTCCACACATCAGTAACTGCTGAAAATATCAGTGGGTTGTGAATGCTTGTGTTGTTGAAGGTGTGCATGTGAACCTCTTGTGAACATTGCCTTGATAAAGGCCCAAAGCCAAAAAAAAAAAAAAAATTGGTTGATTTTTTAAACAACTAAATAGTTTTTCACTTCCATTTATCTCCAAGAGTGGCAGCGCTTTTTTCTTGTTCGTGCCGCTGGGTGTTAGTGTGATATAGTGCTGGATTAAATTTGTTCATTAGTGGCAAACCCTAAGGCATTGAGACACAAAGGGCAGTTCCTCTCCCCGGCTGGAAGGAACAATCAACTTTGTTCTCAGAGATAAAAAATAACCCCCAACCTGCAGACATGAGCCCCTTTCCCGCATGGAACCCAGAACATCGCCGGGTTCAATTCAACTCGGGTTAGGTAGTGGCTTTCCCCATTCATACTGTACATACAGTGCCCTCCATAACGTTTGGGACAAAGACTATTTTTCTTGACTCCGTATTCCACAAATTTACATTCATGATCGAATAATTCACGTGATTCTTAGCTTTTATTAACCCGTTAAGTTGCGGAGGCCAGAGTGGGTATATTTACATTCATTCTTTTTTCTTTTTTTACAGTGAAATTTCCAATCAATCTGATCAGATGACATACAACTTGAAAGTAATAAAACTCATGGTTCCATCTCTATGAACTATTTTACGATGCCAATGTTTTAGCAGCAATGGGTCTTTATTTTGTAACGTGGGGTGGCAAAACAAGCTTGGGGGGGGGTCCTCAATTTCTATGCGTTTTGGAAATCCACAGATGTCATGAATCATGGTAAAATAGGTATCTTTATCATGCCAAGGATCTAGCGAAAATTCACTGTAATTTTCAGTCCCAAAAACGTGATAACTCAGAAATAATGCAGGACAGTTATTAACATTATGTTAGCCTGTCTTTATAGCCTGATATTTAGCTGAATAATAGTCTTGGCAGAGAGTTAGATCCTACAAACACAACACAGTTGAAGGTCTGAGGCAGTGAGACTCATCCATGCACCACAGCATAGTGCCTTAACCAAATGAGGCACCCAGCAGCCCTGAAGACTTAACTTACAGTATCATCCGCAGCCAATACAGTTCAGTTATATGATCCCGCAAATGTTAGAGAAACAATGATAACATGATTTATAAGCTAAAAATCACCACTTGTATGTGGAGTTGTTGCCAGTAAAAGTTAAACAAAAATAATTATTTTAGTCAAGTCAAATAGGTAGCTACAACTGTCTGATGTGTAGCACTACCCAGCTTGCTTCACTGTGTAAAAAAGCAACTTAAACGGGCAGTTTACTTCTGCTTTGAATCTACGGCGTATCTACGGCGTAGGTATGGCGTAGCCGTGTTCCCTACGCCGTAGCCTAACGTGCTCCTCCTCAGAAATGTAACTACACGTTGCGGCGACGCAGACCGCAACAACTGTGATTCGTCCGCTTGGTAGCATCGCATTTCCTCCTACGCATTTCCAACTAGCGTTTTGGCGGTGTATTGCAGAGCGACTCAGACAGACCAGCGCACAAGTATAAATGCTCACAATGGCGTAGGCCACTTGCGTAGGCTATGGCATAGGCTCTACGTAGATTCAACACAGAAGTATAAATCAGGCTTTACATGGAGTAGTATCTGTCCATCCAGATAGTTTTGCTGAAATGTGACAGATTTTCTAGACATTCGTTGCAGCTCATCCCAACATACGTTGTGGCTCTATCTTCACGTGTCTTCAAAGCACCAAAAATGTACATTTGAAAAATTCAGCAGTAACATATATTTTAAAAATATAATCCCATGGTTACTAATGAACATCCACAGAGCTAGTTTCATCAAACTACTTTTACCGAAGTATGCCAATATAGCCTATATCCCCTTTAAAACTGGAAGGGCCTGATAGATGTTTATCAAGGAGAAGTGTTGCATAGGACACAAGCAATTCATTAGACTATGGCGTATTTGTTACCATTTGTAAAATGTTGCACATTCTGTAATGCTGCTCAATTTTTCCACATTTAGCATCGTCAAGTTTAGAGAGCAATTTGTCTGACGCATTGTAATTGCTTTTCCAAGAGTAATGTTATGCATTAAAGCAAGATGGAAAAATTATATATTATACCTAAATGTAAATGTGAAATTCTAAATGTCAATATTAAATATAAATTTAAATGTTAAATAAAGAAACAAAATATTTGGAACATATGTTAATTAGTGATTCCCCTTATGTGTAACATCATTTTTTTTTACATTTAACATGTATATGTATGCACGTTTAGTCTCCGCCCCCTCCTGTGCACACACCACATTTACACACCAGGAGAGAGAGAGATTGGGAAAGAGAGGGAGACAGGAGGCAGGCTGTAGCAGAGGAATGGGTAGAGGAATCAGTGGTAGGCTGGACCACCAATTGCAAGGTGATGAGAGAAAGGTAGACAGAAATAGGAATGGACCGTTTAGCTGGAGCCATGGAGCCATTTTTAATCTTTCATTTTATTCCATCTATAATACATGCTGGGGATTTTATTTTTGATTCCCACCACTGAGCCACCAATGACCTTTATTAAAAAAAATAAATAAATAAATAAAAACATGGCAAAGAGCCCGTGTGTCTTTTCACAAGTGAAAATGATGGTAGGATGGGCTGACAGAAAGGAGGAAGATAGGGGGTGATCAGGACAAAGAGAAGGAGAGGACCCCATTGGTCTAATGAGAGAAACGCTGAAGCAGCAAACTGACAGGCAGAACGGGACGTGACTGCAGCAGAAATAGAGAAATGGAGAGTGAAAGATGAGAGGAGGGAATGAGGGAGACAGAAGCATTTTCATTACCATTTTAACTGTTTACCACCACACTGCTTCCTCGCAGCTACATGTTGTGTGTTTAGTATCGCAATGGTCCACTTCACCAGCACTGTTCCAGCTCGTCTTGTCAATAAGGCGCTAGTGAAATAAAATGAAATGAACAGACTTGAAATGGAGAGAGAGAGAGAGAGAGAGAGAAAGAGCAATAGAGGGCAGACGAGAGAGGAAGGTGGAGAAAGAAATGGAAAGAGGGTGGTAGGGAAAGATAGATTGGTGGAGGGGTAAAAATAGAAAGAAAAAGCCGAAGGTGAGACCTGATTTTTCTGGTTGACTGACCAGAAGAAGACCCATCTGAAATGCAATTATTTGAAGAGGATAAAAAAGAGCAGAGATAGTGAGAGAGAGAAAGAGAGAGAGAGAGAGAGAGAGAGAGAGAGGCAGAGAAGCAAATAGAGAGAGAGAGGAAGATGCCATTACACAAAAAGAGCACGCAGTGGGGAGAACTAGCAAACGGAGACTCGCAGAGCGCGGAAAGGTCAGTGTCTGCGCTGCGAGACAGATCATGTGACTCCTGTCGGCTGTCATTCGCTTGACAAATAGCTCTGTGCGCAGGTGAAGCCCTGCTGGTTATCATGCACACACACGCACACACACACACATACTCACACACGCATACACACACACATACTCACACACGCACACACACACACATACTCACACACGCATACACACACACATACTCACACACGCACACACACACACATACTCACACATGCACACAATCATGCACACATACACTCATACCCACACATGCACACACTCACGCACGCATACACTTATACTCACACACATGCACACACACACACATGGACAGGCAGGACATACATCCATACCTGTACCACGCCTGCACGTGTATTTTACAAGTTTTATACCTAAACATATGTGCCAGAAAAACCACCCATCTTTAATATTTGCGGGGAAATCTGAGGTTTTATTAGCTGCCACATTCTGGACATTTTCTGTGAAAAAATAATAAATGCAGAGGCTTCCTTTCTGCTCTTCTTTTCATATATTTTCACACCCACATTATATTTGCATACACACACTGGCTAACCATGGCAATGATATGAAGTAAGAGGCTGGAAGATATCAAGCACAAGACCGGGTGTCTGGTGGATGAAGAAATGAATGAGCTACATTGCACTATTTATGCACAGAACCCTTTCGTTTTAATAACAAGATACAATATTGGGCTTAAATCTCAATCACACCACACCAGGGAAATATACAAATTTAAAAAATGCAGAAGATCCAATGAGCTCAAATGGACAGCAAGGCGTACAATTCTGTGTGTTGGGCTCAGATTGCAGTGCTGTGCAAAACTGTAGTGTTGGGCTCAGACTGCAGTGCTGTGTGTAACTGTAGTGTTGGGCTCAGACTGCAGTGCTGTGTGTAACTGTAGTGTTGGGCTCAGATTGCAGTTCTGTGCAAAACTGTAGTGTTGGGCTCAGACTACAGTGCTGTGTGTAACTGTAGTGTTGGGCTCAGATTGCAGTGCTGTGCAACACCAGTGCTGGGCTCAGACTATAGTGCTGTTTGTAACTGTAGTGTTGGGCTCAGATTGCAATTCTGTGCAACACTGCAGTGTTGGGCTTAGACTACAGTGCTGTGTGTAACTGTAGTGTTGGGCTTAGACTACAGTGATGTGTGTAGCTGTAGTGTTGGGCTCAGACTGCAGTACTGTGTGTATTTGTAGTGTTGGGCTTAGACTACAGTGCTGTGTGTAGCTGTAGTGTTGGGCTCAGACTGCAGTACTGTGTGTATTTGTAGTGTTGGGCTTAGACTACAGTGCTGTGTGTAGCTGTAGTGTTGGGCTCAGACTGCAGTACTGTGTGTATTTGTAGTGTTGGGCTTAGACTACAGTGCTGTGTGTAGCTGTAGTGTTGGGCTCAGGCTGCAGTACTGTGTGTATTTGTAGTGTTGGACTGAGACTGCAGTGCTGTGTGTAACTGTAGTGTTGGACTTAGACTGCAGTGCTGTGCAACACTAGTGTTGGGCTTAGACTGCAGTTCAGTGTGTACTTGTAGTGTTTGGCTCAGGCTGCAGTGCTGTGTGCAACTGTAGTGTTGGGCTCAGATTACATACCTACATTTACATCAGTGAAGCATACTTAAAGTAACATTAGTGGATGTGATTTTATACACCAGCAGTAAATGCAGAAAATTGCTAATTTAATTCATCTTTCTGTCGCACGGCAGTGTCCTACTGAGAGCATGAAAGACAAATTTTACATACACTTCTCACAGAAATGTTTAATGTTCAAAGCCAGCAAACAGTTTTTTTAAGTAATAGATTTGTGGGAATTTTGTAACACACAGATACACAATAGAAACACTGGAGAGACATTGGGGGAGTGGGTGTTGCTGCTAACACATCCACAAGAAATATTTGATGGAACGGACATTCTTCTGCGTCATCTCGCTTTGATCCCCCCCCCCCCCCTCGCCCCCCAGAATTTGCTCTGTCAGTGAAATGCCAGACCTGGCAGATACAATCAAAGAGATAGTGGCATGTTGAACTGTCATGATCATTGTTGTAAAAATGGTTGTTTGAAAGTTCTGTTTTGTCCTAGCCCCAACCACAAACAACTCCCAGCCTGTTCTAACCCCCCAATCACACACAGCCCACCGCCTGTACTAACCCCCCCCCCCCCCAATCTGCCAATTACATCATAATTTATGATGCTGCTTCTGATACATAATCTACTTTTGGCTGATTTATAAAACACAATACATTCATTTGGGTCTCAAATATAAATGTTATGCACTCTGTTCTCCTGTATTCTATGGGTTAAACTGTATTCGTTTGATTTAATTAAGTCGGAAAACCAGCCAGAGGAGCTTAATTTTAATCAAGCGGTATTCTGAAGGACACATATTCAATATGAGTGTGAGTGTCTGAATCCCTTTCACCAGCCAGTGTCACAGTGTGTGCGTCTGTGTGTGTGTGTCAGTACGACCTTTTCCTCCAGCGTCCTCAGCAGAGATTTAGTGTGTTTAGTAAGGACACATCCACGGCACCCTGCTGTTCCAATCAGCTGCTGTGCCAGATTAACATATCCTAATCCCCAATTATAAACCATCTCCTCTGCTTCCTGCTCTGGGGGGGGGGCATCAGAGGCAGGGACATGCAGATACAAAGTAAAAGGGAGGGGGTGCGAGAATGAAAGGAAGGATTACACAGTCTGGGGTTAAACGACAACAAAGTAACACGAGTATAGAGAGCTGGTGTCAGTGCTTGTGTGCGATTCACAGAACTCTGTCACAGCAGGTCATATGGACCACCTGTATGAGAACACTGACATTGTGTACCAGTATTAGATACTGACACCAATAGTATTAATGAGCACACTGACATTAATGGTACTAATGACAACACTGATACTCTGTACCAGCATAGGGCACCAACACTACTTGTATTAATGAGAACACTGACATTAATGGTACTAATGAGAACACTGACACTCTGTCCCAGCATTAGGCACCAACAATAATTGTATTAATGAGAACACTGATACTGTGTATCAGCATTAGATACTGACACCAATAGTATTAATGGGCACACTGACATTAATGGTACTGTACTAATGAGAACACTGACACTCTGTACATAATGTAGCACAGCCTCGGTCACAGAGTGTCAGTGCTCTCATTAATGCTGTTATAGTATCAGTGAGTACTGCACCCTCAATATGAACAAAAATGCTCGATAAGGTTCACTTTATTGTTCATGAAATGTTTTCTATGCTCACAAATATTTTAAATCGTGTTGCAATTCCACTGCTCAGAAAAAAGAACAAAAACATTTTTAATGCAAAATCATTTTTATGACGACATGCCCAATTTCTTGGCACCCTCCCTTTAGCAGATAACACAGCAGAGTCATCTCCTGTCACATTTGATGAGGTTGTAGAGCGCACAGTAGGAGACCTGAGACCATTCCTCCGTGTAGAATCTATCCAACCTGTCAGAATCCTTGGTTTTGCATGTGGACCCCCCTTATGACCTTTTGAACTGACTCCACAGGTTTTCAATAGGGATTAGATCCGGGGACTGGGATAGTCATTGTAAAACTTGATTCTATGGTCAGTTACCCTTTTTTTGTGGATTCGGAGGAATGCTTTGGATTACTGTACTGCTGGATGATCCAACCATGACCCAGTTTTAGCCTCTTGGCAGAGGCAGCCAGATTTTGGTCTGTAATCTCCCGGGACTTCCCCGGGTTCAATTTAAAAACTGAAAAATAAAAAAATAAGAACATTCCAAAAACCTACTTTTCCACGGTTTAAAGGAATAGTTGATAGTCTGGGACCCTCTCTTTAACACTGCCCTTCTACAGCATGTCCATTGCCCTCTAGTCTACAAAATTGACTCTCTCCCTCTCTTCCCCCCCCCCACCCCCCTCTTTCTCCTTCTCTCCCTACAGAAGGGTCACATAAGTAAAATGCTGTACTCTGTTGATGCGGAAGGTCGAATGAAGGTTGCAGTATAACATTCTGTTTTATATGTGCATTGGATGTGTGCTTGTGTCCAGTCACAGCACTATTAGCCACTGTGGGAGTGTGCATGCGCAAGGTTAACCCACTCACTGTTCCTGCTGTGAAGTAAAGTGCTTTCGTGTTACACTCATGTACTAACCACTTAGGACAGTTTTGTGCAGCTTGTGGAATAACCTCTTCCTGAAACCCTTTTCAAACCATAAATAACTTCTCAGATCCATCTTCTTAACCTTTTCCTGTCTCAGCGCAGTTTGTGGCACAGCTAGAGTACAGTTGTACGCTGCAGTGTTACTCAGTGATGTAGTTTGAGTGCAGCTTTAGTTGTACAGCTTTGCTCGGCGAGAGTGCAGTTCTGCAGTGCTGTGTGTCGTCAGGGGCACAGTGAGTGCGTAGTTATACAGTGCAGTGTTACTCAGTGGTGCAGTGAGTGGAATTGTACAGTGCAGTGTGCAGTTGTACAGTGCAGTGTTACTCAGTGGTGCAGTGCAGTGCAGTGTGCAGTTGTGCAGTGTGTATTGTATAGTGCAGTGCTACTTGTCTCAAAGCTGTGGTCTCATTTTCAGATCAGCGTGTGTATAATCTATAATGGCTAATTTATCCGTCCTCCCCTGCTGTCCATCCATCAATCCCCCTTCCCAACATGCCCACCTTTCACACGGGTACCTCCTACCCCAAAACCTCCACCCTTTTCTCCTCTCACCCACCCATCTGTTTACTCATTCCTCATCATCTGCCCCCCAATAAATCCTCCAATCGCTTTCCTCCCTTGTCTTCCCCCATATGTGTTCTTCTCCACAACCTTCCTCCTTATGGCTCTCTTTCTTCACCTCCATCTGCTCTTCCACTCTTTATTCATCCCCAAACCCTGCCCCGCCCCAACCCGCCCCCGCCCTGTAAACCCACCCATGCAGGTGAATGGGAAGGAGCTGTCCCGGCTCTCTCAGGAGCAGGCCCTGGAGGCCCTCCGCTCGTCCCGGGACCCCCTCCTCACCCAGGTCCTCCGCAGGGGCCCCAGGAAGAAGGCGGGGGCCGGTGGGGCGGCGGCGGCCGCCCTGACGGCGGGCGGGGGGGCCGGCGGCTGCGTGGACAGCGGGACCCAGACGGACATCAGCTTCCAGCACATCCTCACCCTGGGCAAGCTGCCCCAGCCCCGCGGGGCCCCGCCCCCTCCTCCTCCTCCTCCCTCCTCCCCGCCCCTGCCGCCCATCCTGGAGCCGTACGTGCTGAACGAGCTGTGAGTACCCTGGTCCGTCCCCTCTGCCAACCCCCCCACCCCCTTCACCAGTAACAACATGGTTCTGTGCCCTCGTCTGCTCTCACAATAATCCCCAATAAGAGCTTCTACCGCTCACAAAGCAAGCTGCTTAATTTTAAAAGCTTTCACTGTGGCTAATTAAAGAGAGTTAAGGCCTTTACTAGGGAGGACAATCGAAAAATTTATTTCCGGAAATTAGCATAAGTATTCTGATTAAAATACCAGTTTAGCCTTAAATTAACGTATTGTGAACAGCGATCGTACATATATGGAATATTAATGTGATATATTGGCTGTTTTGTGGCCTTTTAGCTCGCACTTTCCCAAAATTCCATCAATGATAAGATCGGGACTCCGACGGCACCGAAAACCGATAGATTTCACTGAACATTCGACTGTTTACATTTATGGGGTTCTGAACGAGTGACATCATAATAACTCTTACTGGTTGATTTTACGCGGTCATTTATGGCAGTTGGTTCTCTCAGAATTCTGACTGAGAGCCAGGTCAGTATTTTCACTGGACACTTGATACATCCCGACTTATAACTTCAAAGTCCCAAGTCATTTGTGAATGGTTTAAATGGATTTTGAAAGTAGACACTTCATGCTACAAGCATGCTAAGGGATTTGAGTGTGCTGTGAAGTTTAGGTAGCAAACAACAAGGCTGAATCCTTCTGACGTAATTTACATAGCGACTATATGCTCAGATCGCCTAGTTTCACTCACTACGGCCAAGCGGAATCGATAAGCTTTCAGAAAATATATAACTTTTAAAGATTTAATTCAGTCTTCTACTGGGACTTTTGCTGTTTATCGAGGGTGTGACAGAAAATTTCGGTGCCGCTGACTATAATCGAATGTTTTTCACATTTACCGTTCGATTGACCAAGTACCATTCAAAGTATATTTTTATGGGTTAGTACTGTCAGATTGTGCTAGGTACTTCACATTAACCTTGTACAGCGATCAATAAAGGCTAACAGCACAGTACCACTTAATTCTAGTAACTTCTATCACCACTGTAATGAACTAAAAAAAGGTAACAAACGACCTTTTCTGTGAGAAATGTATTGTCAAGCTCACGCGCATACACTGCTGGCGACATTCTAAAGCTTCGTTTTGCCCTCCCTACCTTTACATTCCAGGGATGTAACCAACAAGCGAGACGGAAATACAAACAAGTGTTTGTGTTTTATTTCAAGGTTAACTAAATGGTTAGCCATAATATTAGAATACGCCACAGCTCAGCAAACAAATACTGATTTCCCCATATGTGAAATACCTGAAAATGTGAAGTTTTTGGCATTAAATGGTTCAAAAAAGACCTCCTTCCCCATACGAAACATTGTTTTATCATTTCTGATCGCACAAATGACTTTAATTAGTTAATTTATCAGGTGCACACTTTGTTTGACACATCCAAGTTAACAATAAACGATGAACTCCAGGAAAAAAATAAGCAGTACCCCTGCAACAGTGTGGGAAGAGTGGCAGCGATGCGGTATTATTGTGGCGGTGTTCCTCTCTCCGAAAACTCTTGTGACCTCTGTTCATCCTCCCCGCAGCCCCCCGATAGACCACGAGTACTACGACCCTAACGACTACTTCGACATCTCCCAACACGAGGTCGACAGGCAGGACGAGATGGAGTACGAGGTCTGGCTCTCTTTCAAATTGCGATCCGAGCGGCGGTTGCGATACCTGACGGAAGGAGAGGGCAAACATCGATTCGCTCATGTCCTTCTTGTCAGGCTGTGCAGCTCTCTAGCTCTGAACGTCTGATGCTGTGTCTAAGAATCCTCGGAGAACACAACCGTCCTTCATGTTAGAGCTGCTCTCTCGCCCTTTCATTTTCACTCTCTCGCTCTATCTCTCGCTCTATCTGTCTGTCTTGCTATCTGTCTCTCTCCACTCACTCGATGTACTTGACAAAATTCATGTCTGTATTGTCGAAGCACAGCATAACATCACTGATATATATATAAAAAAACTTATGAATTATATTTACATGTGGAAAAACATCTTTTCTCTCCATTAGGAGGTGGAGTTGTACAAGCCCCACCAGCAGGATAAGCTGGGCTTGACAGTTTGCTATCGCACGGATGACGAAGAGGACCTTGGCATATACGTGGGAGAGGTGAGGGAGGGGCTGCGTGGTGGCGTTCTGCGGTGGAAGTGTGACTGTGTTACTGTGCGCTATTGTTATCTCCGTCTGAATCCCTCCGATTGCCTCCTCTGTCTGAGCAACCCCTGATTGGCTCCTCTGCCTGAATCCCCGATTGGTTCTTCTTTCTGTCGTATCCATGGCACACGTGGGCATTTTAGTTCTAATGAGGTTCTTTGCGCAGGGTCTTTAGTATGTGTGCACTTAACCAGCGTTTCCTTTCTCCTCCAGGTCAACCCCAACAGCATAGCAGCCAAAGATGGGCGTATCCGGGAGGGGGACCGAATACTGCAGGTCATTACTGGGATTTGGGAATATCTCTGGGCTCTAATGGGACTTGCCAGAGGCGGCTTTTGGCAAGATAACGATCACCCCGTGCACATCTCATAATCAACCAGGAAATGGTTAACTCACTCTAAAATGCGTGGCGATGGCCATCCAGACTTGAACCCAGGTGGAGTTTGTAGTTTGATGTGAAGAGGGAAAGCCATAAGCACAGCGGCAGTGGTCTGGAAGATTTTTAAAGATTCTGTTTGGAGGAATGGTCAAAGACTCCTGCCAAATCTCACAAAATACAGAAGAAGACTCAGTAGAATCCTTGCAAAAGGGAAGGTGCATAAAATACTGAAAAATGGGCTGCCAGTAATTTTGTGGCCTATCTTTTTAGGAAATGAAATTATTGCTCGTTTAAAAATCTGTAGTGTGGAAAATGGGTCCCATCGTGCTGTGAAGCTACAGCAGGGCTGCTGGTGGAACACTGCCGATTGCGAACCAGAGACATTTTCAATTTAATAAATGCTTACGCAATATATGATTGGCTCGTTTTCTCCCGTTTTTTCGGACCACGTCCCTGCGATATACTCATTTAACGTTTCACGGGCTCGCTTTTCATCGCGTAGCTAAATTAAACGCAGGCATTTTTGAAAGGCCAAGCGCCGTGTGAAGTGTACAAGCGATTCTTGCATGTGGCTATTATCATTTGATCCTCTGAGATGAATCGGAGTTCAGAAAACCGAATCAAAACTGAGAAAAAATGAAGGCGCTGGTTTTTAGCACGTCAGTCGAGCCGAAGACGTTGATCCCGCCTCCGTGTCTGACAGGCAGTCTCCCGGTTTAATTATGGGCTATGGGCACTGAGCCCGCATGGTGAACAGGCTCCTGCCTTCTCTCCTCACGTTCTCCTTTCTCTCTCTCTCTCTATCTCTCTCTCGTATCCTTATTTCCCTCCCTTTCTCTCTCTCTTTCCGACGTCTCCGTCTCTCCTCCTCCCTCGCTCCGCCTCAGATTAACGGAGTGGACATACAGAACCGGGAGGAGGCGGTGGCCATCTTGACCCGGGAGGACAGCACCAACATCTCGCTGCTCCTGGCCCGGCCCGACATAGAGGTGAGGACGCGCGCAAGAGCCTCGGTACGAGGAGGAGGGGGCGCAGGTATAGAAGAGGTATAGGTAACCCCTCCTGCCGCCATACCCGCAGAGACGTCAAATTCGGTCGGCGCTGCTTGAAATGAGGAATGCAATTATGAACACATACACCGCCATTTTCTGCAATTATCAGGAACAAAAGAACCCGTCAATTATATCCTCAGTTTTGAAACGTTGGTCAAGAGTTACTCCTTCACTCCTCTCGATCACTAGGAAACGCTCCTAGTTGCCAAGACGACAGTTTGATGGGAACGAACGGTTCGGCTGAGAGCCGGGGTGATTCCTTGGTTTAACGCTGACGCCTCCCTCCGATTGGCTGAGACGGAGCAGTCCTGGCGCTAGTTTAACATGGGAACAAGCAAAATGGGTCAGCGCTGATTCCTGGATCGCCGTTGTCTAGAAAGGACGGGGGGAGTGGGGGGGGGGAGCATAGAAGAGACCAATAAGGGTGAAGAGAACACGAGGGCTTTGGAAGAAAAGAGAGGGAGAGAGGGAGAGGGATGGAGGTGCTCCTTCCTGGCTTGCCCATGTACCCACTCCTTTGTTCCCTCAAGGTCAGTGGGGGGGGAGGGGGTGGGGGGGGGTGTTTGGGGGTGGTGGTGGGGAGGGCGCTGCCAGCCTCTCTGAAGCAGTGTAGTGTTCACATGCAGACTGCATGACAGACACATGCTTTCACCGTCACGTTATTGTCACGTGTGGATAATGTTAGCCCTGGAGACAGTGTTACTGACAGATCCCACCCACACACACACACACACACACACCTCCATTAAACACAAACTGCTGGTGGACGTGATTACCCAGGCACAGCCAGCAGCCACGCAGGCCAGCTCTGGTCCTGCTGAATGCAGATACAGCAGCTGTATGAGGGGGTGCAGGCTGGCCAGCCCACGCATGGACCGCCGTTGCCATAACGACAAACCACAAAATGCTAACCGCGCTAATGCAGCGGGGACCGAAGGGGGGACTGGTGGGAACAGACCAGGATAATGTGAATAAACCCCAAACCCGTACCACCGCACACGCACGCACACGCACGCACCCTCACGACTACACACACGTATGCATACACACACACACCCTCACGACTTCAGACACACATATGCACACACGCACCCTCACGACTTCACATACAGGTACGCATACACACACACACACACACGCACACCCTCACGACTTCACACACGTACACACACATACATCCTCACGACTACACACACATACGCACACACACACACCCTCACGACTTCACACACACGTACGCACACACACACACACACACACACACACGCACCCTCACGGCTTCACACACACATACGCACACACACACACCCTCACGACTTCACACACACGTACGCACACACACGCGCATGCATACACCCACACACACATGCGCATATATACAGACACACAAACACAAAACACACGCATGCACTCACGCTCTCATGCACCAACAATCATGGACACACACACATGCACGCAGACTGCCGTCTCCTGGGAACAGCGAAGATGAGCAGGGAAGGGTGAAAAAAAGTATGGGGGAAAAGAAAAAAGGCAGAACGAGAGAGAGGCAGAGGATAAAAGGAGAAGGTGTGAGAGAACAGATCGGGTGCTGGGAGAGGGGAGAGCTTTAGGAATGGTAATGAGCTGGGGATGGTGATCACTGTTCTTCTGTGCAGGTGAGCTTGGAAGAAGAGAAAAAGCTGCCTACCCATTTTTATTACAAGGAGAGGGTGCAGCCTGTCCTCCTTATTTATTTTTATTATAAGGAGAGGGTACAGCCCATGCTCCTTATGTATGTTTATTATAAGGAGGCAGTACAGCTCGTCCTCCTTATGTATGTTTATTATAAGGAGAGGGTACAGCTTGTGCTCCTTATGTATATTTATTATAAGGAGAGGGTACAGCCTGCCCTCCTTATGTATTTTTATTATAAGGAGAGGGTGCAGAATTGATATCCGACTGGACTGATTAAATTTGTGATGAGAATTCAAATGCGTTTGGGGGGGAAAAAAAGTATGAAATTCCACATTCGCATCACAGCTTTCTGGGCAATGTTTCTCAGGCGATGCACCAGTTCTGAGAATCGTGTATTTTTTGAAGAACTTTAGAAGAAGCTTGTGCTCTAGGCATGTTTATACCAGTGCGTGTAGCCTACATCAGCAGTAGCTGTGCCTGTGTGTGTATGTGTAGCCTGTGGCCTAAGTCAGTAGTAACTGTGTGTGTGTGTGTGTGTGCATGTGCATTCGTGCGTGTGTGCATGTGCATTTGTGTGTGTGTGTGTGTGTGTGCGTGCATGAATGTGTATTTGTGTGTGTGTGTGTGTGTGTGTGTGTGTGTGTGCGTGTGCATTTGTGTGTGTGGGTGTGTGTGTGTGTGTGTGCATTCATGTGCATTTCTGTGTGTGTGTGTGAGCAAGCACATGAGTGCATGTACGTGTGTTTGTGAAGCCTGTTGCCTATGTCAGTAGTAACTATGTGTGTGTGTGCATATGAGTGCATGTATGTGTGTGTGTGTGCATGCATGTGCATTTGTCTGTATGCGTGTGTGTTTCCTAAAATAAACTGGTGTCCCTGGCATTGGTTGGTTATCTTGTCCAGAAGGGGCTGCAGACTTCCAGTTTGCCTTCCCTTTCTCTGCAGGACTGGTACGATGCCATTTGCTTGGCACAGTTAACTTTCACTGGTGCTTTAGTGACACTGCATCTTTACTACGCTGGTCCGAGAATGCTGTTGGCTAGGCCCAGCGGTACTGATTAATAAGATGGATGCATTTATGTTTCTGCTAAATGAATGCGATGTAGAGTAATAACCAAGTTGTGGAACAGCCGAATTGCTGTAAGGATTGATTGAGCGTGGAATGACCCTTCACCCCGATGGCTCCATGGAAACCTGCGGTAAAAACGTCCCCCTGAATCATGCGCTTGACAGACCAGAAGGCTGGGCTGTATGCTGGATAATTCTGCTCGACTCAATGTCGCCCCCTAGTGTTAGAGACATAGAAGATCAGTCACTGCGCACCTGGTTTTCAAAACGTGGTAATTCAATAATAATGTAATAATAACTTTTATTTAGATACTGTATTATACAGTATTTATTTAACAGAGTTAAAAGGGTAAAAAAAACTGTTAGTACAGTAACTACAGAAGGCAAAACAGATGCATAGGGAGGTAATATAGAAGGAAGTTCTGAATAAAGCATAAACACAAACAATAACATACGAATCAAGGCAGCAGTGAAGCTAAGAATAAGCCAGGAGGTAACAAAGCATGAATTAAACATTCAGCAGTGTAGGTGGATAGTCAAGGACAAAGGCAAGAAATATTTCTAAGGTGAAAAAATAAGTTGAAAAGACAGCAGGAGATCAAGAATCACACCTCAGCTATGAACTGCCTTTGAGGCTTGAAAAGAAAAACTGTCAGAATTACAAAATGTTAAAAATTTTTCATTCTGTTCATTAAATATATATTTTAGGAAGATGGTACAGCACTGTTCATGAGCAGGACACTAAGGTCATATATGAAGTCACCTTTGTGGCTGGGGGTTTGATTTCCCACCATAGCCCTTTGTGTACAGTGACCCCCCCCCCATCCTAAAGTGGAGGGGTTTATGGGTGTGACTGAATTGGGGAAGGGGTTTGTGGGTGTACTCTGGATTGGAGTTTAAAAACGATTTTTCAATCTTCTTAAATCTTCACTTTAATCTTCAAAAGGAAGTTCTCGAATGCTGACAACAACTAGAAGTTTCTCAATGCGACCAGTCGATTTCAAAGGTTAAACTGCATGTGTTCTCTCAGTGGAAAAGGCTATAGTTTGTATTTCCTGTCCTGAGAGCAGAGATGTATCGCTCATGAGCAACAAGCAATCTCAACCTGTGATGCAGATCTTCTGTCGTCATTTTGAGTGTGTGGCTCTGTTTAATGAGTGGATTAGGCGGAAGTTTACTCAGGTGTGTAATCTGCATGGGTGTTTCTGAACACTAAAACAGCGTTAAGCATACACAGTGTGTCACTATCTGCAGTGCACACAGCAAGGGGTCACTGTAATAAACTGAATCACCAGGGTGACTTTAATCATGTCCCTTAGTAGCAGTCCAAATAAATTACTTAATTGTGGCTCAATTTGTAATTAATTTGTTCCTGGCTAAGCCAACCTCCTTTATTCTCATACCATGCAAGTTAATAAGGGCATATGTTTTTTTGCACCTTTGAAAAAGATGATGTTCATGACTTATCTTGTAGTGGATCAGAAATCAAGACCAAATTGGCATAACAGATCAGTTAATGCAGTCTTGCTGGCCAAGGCACCATCAATCATGCAATGCCACTTGGTCCTCTTTGATTACTGATGACTAGTCAATAAGACAGAATGGAAGACTGCATTTGGTCATCTTTGGTCAAGCACAAAAAACATAAACATGCTTATACGATTCATATTAAGGGTTTATTTTTGCTGTTGACCAGGTTTCCTTAACAAGAGGTCTTTATCAGCATTATCAGAGGTCATTATCAACAGGTTCTGTCTTCCAGGTTAAATGGAGATAAATGAAACACCCCCTGCATCTCTACCCTTTACAGAATGAGAACCAACTGGACCCCGACGAGCTGGACCTGGAGCTGCAGGTGGGCCTGGGGCTCGGCACCCTGGACAACGCCCCCCACCTGCCCAGCACGCCCCCGCAGAGGGGCGCGGGGCAGGGCGGGGCCCCGGAGAGGCGGGGCCGGCCCACGTGCAGGGACCACCCGCCCTCCCTCCGGCACACAGTCCTCAGCAACAGCCAGGAGCTGGACAGCGGCGTGGGGCGCACGGACGAGAGCACCCGAAACGAGGAGTCCTCGGAGCACGACCTCCTGGGGGACGACCAGACCAGCGCCTCCAACACCCCGGGGAGCATGCGCAAGTTTCGGCCGGGCCGGGGGGACACCCCGCCCCTGCTCCACTCCCACGACTTCCACTTCAGCTCCGACTCCCTGCTGGGGCTGGACTGTGGGGGCGGGGGCGGGGGCGGGGCGCTGGGGGACCGGTACGTCCCGGACCCCGTGATGATGATGATGCCGGGGCTGACCGAGGAAGAGTGCGAGCGCTACCGGGAGCTCCTGGAGATCAAGTGCTACTACGAGAAGAACGGGAACGCGCTGCTCACCCTGGGGGCGGAGCGGGAGCGGGAGAGGGGGCGGGGCGGGGGGCGGGTCCCCCTGGACATGAACCGGAACGAGAGCCTGATGCAGCACGAGATGGCGCTGCTGGAGGAGGAGCTGCGCCACCTGGAGTTCAAGTGCCGCAACATCCTGCGGGCGCAGAAGATGCAGCAGCTGCGCGAGCGCTGCATGAAGGCCTGGCCCCTGGAGGAGGAGGAGGGGGCGGGGCGGGCGGGGCCGGGGGCGGGGCCGGCCGAGGACCCCTCCCACCACGAGCTGTCGGACATCACCGAGCTCCCGGAGAGGGAGCGCTCGGACAAGGACAGCACCAGCGCCTACAACACGGGGGGGGAGAGCTGCCGGAGCACGCCGCTGGCGAGCGAGCAGTTCCCCCCCAGCTCCCCGCACGGGGACGACTCCAGCGCCTCGGCCACCCTGCGGCCCCGCACCCCGAGCCGGCACCGGGACAGGGGCCAGGCCAGCCCCGCCCGCCCCTACTCCCCCAGCGCCGGCCGCAAGTGCGAGGAGGGCGGCGGCGGCGGCGGGCGCACCAGCCCGGCCGCTAAGTTCCGCTCCCTGTCCCGGGACGGGGCGGCCCGGAGGGGGTCGGAGGGGGCCGCGAGGAGGAGCCCCAAGAGCGGCGGGACGCTGGACCGGGGGGGCGGGCGCAGCGCCGAGACCAGCCCCTACTTCTCCCGCCGCCACCGGCTGGCCAAGCTGCCCGAGCGCTACCAGAGCTGCATGCAGCTGAGGTCTGCCTCCGCCTCCGATGGCCCCGCCCCCGTCTCGGAGGGCCCCGCCCCCGCGGACTGCGCCCAGGAGAGAGGAGGGGGCGGCGAGACCAGCGGAGACCTGAGCCCCATGAGCGTGGGCAGCTCCCTCCACCCGGCCGGGGGCCAGAGGCCCGACCCGCCCCCGCCCCCGCACCCGCCCCCGCACCCGGGGCCCCTCCTCCTGCCGCCACCGTCGCCCGCCTCCCCGCGGATGGAGTGGAAGGTGAAGGTGCGCAGCGACGGCTCGCGCTACGTGGCCAAGCGGCCCGTGCGCGACCGCCTCCTGAAGGCGCGCGCCATGAAGATCCGCGAGGAGCGCAGCGGCATGACCACGGACGACGACGCCGTCAGCGAGATGAAGATGGGCCGCTACTGGAGCAAGGAGGAGCGCAAGCAGCAGCTGATGCGCGCGCGCGAGCACCGCCGCCGCCGCGAGTTCATGATGCAGAGCCGCCTGGACTGCCTGCGCGAGCAGCAGGGCGCCGACGGCAGGGGCGGCGAGCGGCAGCAGGGGGCGCCGCAGGAGGCCAGCATCCTGGAGCTCAGCCAGCGCAAGAGCATGAAGAAGAGGAGCCGGCGCATCCTGGACAACTGGATCACCATCCAGGAGCTGCTGGCCCACGGCACCCGCTCGCCGGACGGGAAGAAGGTCTACAACCCCCTGCTGTCAGTCACTACCGTCTGAGGGGTGGGGGGGGGGGGAGCAGGAGAGAGGGAGGGATGAAATATAATGGAGGGGAAAAGGGGGGAGGGTCGGAAGGAGAGGGGGAAGTGAGTCGATGGCTTGTCATGAGATCAGAGGATAAGGAGGGGGGAGGCAGGGGAGAGAGAGAGAGAGAGGGGGGGAGTCTGTCACTGGCTGAGATACCTCATTACTGTCAGAGAGAGGGAACCAACCCACACACCGCTACCTGCCACTGCTGCCACAGAGAGGGGGGCAGAGAGGGAAGTGACCAAATCAGGGCTTCTCTCTACAATCTAAAACTAAGACTGTGGGAATGTCATTTTTTTTAAAGGAAAAACAATGAAAGGAGCTTTCAGAAATGGACAACAATAAGAGTGGAAATGACCGGAACATTAACCCAGGCAGAACTCGCCAAAAATGTTTGATTTCGGTTCTGAGAAACCGTTGGTTTGCGAAGCAGAGGATCTGTGCGTTTGCAGCACCCCCTGTTTGGACGTGCGAGAAAGACTTTGGATTGCCTGGGGCGATTTCAGCCTAGATGCCCTTTGACAATGGTGGAGCTTGTGGTGATTTTTTTAAACACTCACACAGCCCAACACTTAGTGAAGCGGTGAGGTTAAGTACCATGTTGAAGGCTAAGGCAGCAGTGCCCACGGCGGGGCGTGCATCTGAACATTTTCAGACGTCAGGCTCATCGTGATAGCCTAACATCAAAATTACCTCCCAGGAGGACAAATTTGGTTTTGAAAGTGCCAAGAATCGTGTCTGAACGCATTTGGTAGAGGCCAACTAGCTTAACGAAAAGGCCTTTCTGCCTCAGTACTGTTCTGCAGCTGCCGACACTGCGGTGGATTTAGCAGTCTGGGGCGCTGCGGGAGGCGTGCGGGTTCCCTTCGCGAGCGCATGAACCCGCACCGCCCTCGGGACGAAAGGAGACGCTTCGATCCGATCTCGGGTCTGCGGTGTGGGAGGAAGGGGGTCACACGGTCTCCCCACAGCGCTGAGGAGTGATTCAGTGTGAGTTATGGATTTTTTTCACTCCGCGATCAGGATGAAAGGTGAGGGAGGCCTGTGTGAGGTCACTGCGCGGGAGGAACGCTGAATACAGATCAGTCAGCGGAGCAGTCATTACATTACATTACATTACAGGCATTTAGCAGACGCTCTTATCCAGTGCGACTTACACAACTTTTACATAGCATTTTGCATTGTATCCATTCATACAGCTGGATATATACTGAAGCAATTTCGGTTAAGTACCTTGCTCAAGGGTACAACGGCAGTGTCCTACCCGGGAATCGAACCTGCGACCTTTCGGTTACAAGCCCAGTTCCTTACCCTTACAGTCGCTGCGTGAGGCTGAGCTAGGATTCTACAGCCAGTTCCCTGGGCTTGGGGATACTCTTAAAGACAGCGAACCGACACAGAGCCCTCCCCGTGCATCTGCACAGCGGCACAGCCCGACAAACCGCTCAGCGTCCTCGCACAAGAGGGAACTGGAGGAAGGAGCTGCGCTACGTCCAAACACGATGCTGACCTCTTTATAAAAACCGGGCAGATGTTAGCCAGGGCATCTGGGACTTGTCTGGAGACACTTGGTCTTACAGAGCAGTAGAGATGGACAGAAAGAAGGATGAAAAGCACAGCTTGCCCTGCCCTGTGAGGACACTGTTGTACACCACAGAAACTACAAAGAAAACCAGGGAAGTGACTGACTGACTATACAGCTGAGGTTTCAAAATGCCAGAATAAATGTTGGCGTCCTTGGTTTTCACAAAAAGGTGCAGAGAGAACGGCGCCATCTCTGCACTTCTGAAAAGAAGCGCAGATTACAAAACAGAAAAATAGGAGCAATTCAGTGGCTTACTGTGCCTTGCTGTTGTGTTTTAATGTGCTTGCCTTTTGGTACTTTTGGCTGAAATATTAAAGCAGGAGAGAGCTCTTCCCAGTGGGCTGACACACCAGCACTCATACCGCTCAAAGCACAGACATAGGGTTTTGTACCAATTTACAGTACTAATACAGTACTAATCGGATTAGTGAATCCACTTACGTAATTAATTGAATGAACACATTTCGAAGAAGGGTAACTGGATTTAGTTAAATGCATCATCTTCACCCCATGCATTCAACACACAGGAAATTTTATTGACTAATTAATTTGAAGGACTGGCAGCCCTACACAGCAGAGAAGAAACATTCCCACTGAAGCACAGTGAATCGACAAAAAGTAAGACCGGTCAACCAGCAGGCTCTTCGAAGTACCCCGAGAGTAACAGAGGTGCAACACAGCAATGCAAATGGCCGTTGTACACACACTCGATTTCAGATGAAAGCACATGGTTCTCTAGCACACATCATCCCTGTCCTTACAAACACGCAGTAGCACAGGCAGAGCGGAATTCCCCCGACACAATGGAAGCTTGCTGTTCCACCGCTAACAGGGGAATGCTTTGTAAAATAGCCATTCAATTGCACCCCCTTGTGGAGATGGATGGTATTTTTTAAAATCCATTTTGCTTCATTTTGTGTATGTAAGGTGTGACATTTACCTCAAGACTGCCAAAACTGATTCCTGAAAGAACTTGGGGGTTTTTTTTATTGTAAATTCTTTGCATGCCGTTGACATCTAGAATTGTGCAGACCTTTTAAAAAATAAAGAAAAAATACTACTGGAAAAAATAATTGTTGCTGTGTCATGTCTAGAAATGTAGATTTTTACTTGTGTAAGTCATGTGTTATTATAGTCGTTATTTGTTATTTTTTCTCATTTTTAGACTTGGAAAAGCTGCATTCTGTAAAGTGCGCGCCTGTTTTGTTCAGTGTATTGTAGACGAAAGCAGTTGTTCTGGTTCAATGAAATGTTCTGAAATAAAAACTTTTATAGAAAAACATTGCTGAATATAAGCTGTGTGTGAATGTTGTGTCTTGTCCACCTTCTAAACAAAAACTTTGAACACAAGACCACAGCCAGAAATAGCTTTAAGGTGGTACATGGAAAAAAGATAACTGTTCCCCCTAAACACTTCACTGGGTTATTGATCAATCCATAAATAAAGACAACCATATAAAGCCAGGTCAAGCCATATTTTTTTGCAGCTATAGAGTCTAAATCACAAAAACATGTTTTGGGTCTTTGCTCCATTCAATTAACATATGTATAATTAAGTTGTCTTGGAATTTTCTGTGGCCTTCAGCTCCATTGTTTTCATTTGCTGAATATTGTTTTCTGAGTATTGAAGAAAACATTAGTTATATTTGTTGACAGTAGAGAAAATGTCCTTTCAGCTTCCCAAGTTAGCTGACAGTGTTCTTTCGCAAAGCCCTTGGGTTGGAGCTATTTATTACTAATGTTTACCATTAGCCAGTTAGTTTACTTTTAGTTTATTCACCAGAACAAACCATTTGCCAAGCCCAAACTATTACTTGTAATATGACGCTATTATGGAAGGTTTTTGGGTTAACTTTAAAACTAATAAAAAAGAAAACAAAGAAATAGTACAGTGTGGTTAGCTGCTGAGTTATTGGAGAAATTAAAATGTATCATTAGCCAAGCACATAAATTAGGCGCTTATGTTTACAAGGACAATTTTGTTGCTTGCCAGTTTTGTGATGCTTCTCCAAGGCTAAGTAATGACAAACCAACTTAATGCTAGCTGGTTAATGTCAGACGGTCTATGTTAGCTCTATGCGTGTGTCTGCCACCCATTTGGTTCATGCTATCAACCATCCAACTTTGATCAATTAATGTCTAATGTATCAAAGTTTCCCACAGGTACCCCATTAATCTCAGTGGACAATAGGGAAAACACCACCCCAGAAATCTAATTGGCTACCCCAGGTGCCAGATGCCACCCCACAAATGTTATAAGAGAAGTGAACTTGAGCAAACAATTTCTGAGAATAATTTTGCACACACCTGAACTTCTACAGAGAAGCGCGAAGAGACAATGTAAGTACACTTATTGATAGTTATCCATCAGACAGTGATGGCTTAAAACATTCAGCCGTAGCCTTATCTCTGGTCGGCCTTTCTGACGTGATAAAGTGCAGCTGGCACTGCGATCTTAGCTGGGCTAGTGGTCAACAAAGCTGCTGTCATTGCAGTCGACAAAGCTGATATTTGTTTTCTAATCTTCACATATGCACATTAAATAGTTAAGAGGCAGAATCAGGGTGGTAGCAGGTAACACTGCAAGCACTGCTCCACTGTGCGTGTTTGTCGTTAATGTAACAGGTAGATGTTGGACTGCAGCAGTTGGGAGCATGTGTGAAATGTGAATATATTTTTTTTGCACCATGCAGCTTACCAGTGTGCCTGGCTTTAACAATAAATGGACAAGGCCCTTTAATTAGGTACAACTGTGAAATGGATGTTTTTCCCCCACAGAAAATGGACCCCTCTTTCCGTACAGAGGATGATGACCGCCTGAACATGGCTGACACTCCAGCTGCTTTCAAAGTTAAAAATGAAAACAGCAAAGGTCTGTGGGCAAGGGCAGGCTCTAAACAAAGGGTGCTGGATTCAGCACGAAACGAGGTTCTGCGTGCCAGTTGGGACACGGGCGACCGGGAGCACCCATTGGGCCAATATCAGCTGCAGTTTGGAGCTTTCCAGGGACAAACATTTAAATGGGCAGCAGAGAAGGCCCTGGGATACGCCGGGTTTCTGGTGGCCTCCAGCAACAGTGATAGTACCCTGGGTGCCAAGGATTCCCGGAGCCACAGAGCGAACGAGCCAGCTTTCAGGGATTACCCTGAACTTTTCTTCTGGAAGGAAGAGAGGCCGTTAAAATAAAAGGAGCACTCCCAGTACCCCTCAGCCTGCAGAAATAACTTACAGGTTAAACCCTGTAAGTTATTTCAATTATAATTCTATACTCATATTAGAAGTTTTGGCACTGTTTTGATGATAATTATATGAATAACCAATTTTGAGTTTGCACTGATTATATTGCATGTGAATTTGCATTTGATACACAAGGAAGGAAAAACACTGGATATGAATGCCATTGCACACTATGCAAATCTGTTGTCTTTCAGCTGTCACAGCTGCTTTGAGTGACCAAGAGCTCATTGCAGAAGCTGAAGTAGTTGAGTCACAGGTGCAAAATAATTGATCCATTCCAGAACACTTGTAATTGTTTTATACTATTGTAAAAAATAATGCATATCGTTATACTACAACTGCATTCAATTACTTGCTTAGTCATCCCTCAGTAAAGGAAGGTTCAGGGCCACTAAAACCATTGTTGCCCCAGGAATAGAGAGGTTATAATTAAACAAGAAAACATACACATTTATTATGTGCAATCTGTATTTGTTGTGATATCACTTCCATTGATCTTGATCTGTTTTCAGGTGCTTGTTGGGGGCTTATTCAAGTCCTGCACAGTGGCCTGACTGCAACAGTGTGGCAGAGGCAGTCATGGTTACACTGTGTGAGCTGTACCCCAGCTCCACTTCATCCGGTGGGCTCAAACTCTCCAGGCGGACCGTGATTGGACGGGCATATAGGCACATCAGGGAGTGCATTCTCAGCAGTGCCAGGCATTTGCCTGAGATTAACAACGTCACTCGTACACAGTGGTAAGTTTGAGGATTACTCTGTAGTCCAGAACACAATGAGCATCATAACCATATTAAATGCTAAACATTTTTTTTTCAATTTTAGGTACAGGTGGCATTTTAAGGCACAGGAGCGGGGCGTTCTGCTGCAGGGCATTGCTCTGCCGGATGCACCCACAGCAGCAGCTGGCAACCTTCCCGCTCCCATCCCAGCCTCCAGGCTGGCAGTGTGCAAGATCCTTTTATTTTGAACTTGCTGCCAAACACTGCTGGAACGGAAAAAACAAAAATGAGACGGGCACCAGCAACATCGACAGCCACACAATTTAGCACCCCGCCAACCACCAACACCAGCTCCCTCAGTGCCCCGTATCCAGTGGAGCCCATTCCTCCACAGTTGCTAAATCCCCCAGCTGTGAATGCAGCTCTGCAAACCCCCGCATCCTCAGCCAGAGCCATACACTCCCTTACGCATCTTCTCCCAGCCCCACAGCCTGCTGGAACCCAGCCTATAAAAGTCATCTTTGGTGCTTCCCCAACAGCTGCAGGTCCTGCTCCAGGAAGCCAGGGTACCCCTCCTGTATCATACAACGCTACATGCTACAGGAAGAGGAAGCTGCTGAAGGAGCAGGCTGGGGTGTACACCCAGAAGTACACAAAGGCAGAGGTGATCGATTGCAGTCAATGCAAAAAGGACAGTTTTTGGACAAAAAACTAATCTCCCATGAGGAATGGAAGGCAGAGCTGGCAGCAAAGGGATATGGGGGGAGGGGGCTTGTTTACAAAACAAGTAAAACGGAGTGACAACTATTTCAGTTTCCCGCTCTGCAGCTGGACTGCTTTCCAACAGACCAGATCCTCTGACTTTTCAGTGGGGGTTCACTGTTCCCAGTCTTAAACAAAACTGAAATCAAACAAACTCAAATAAAGAAACTCGCTCTCGGTGTTAGCTCCCGGTCTCGGCCCCGAACTGTGGAGAGCAGCACACCTTTAAACGCCGGGCCTGATTAGCTAACGCAGCCCAGGTGCGTGTGCTCTCTCCACCAGCCAGCGCAACAGAGGCCAATCCGCCTCTCACTCCGGCGGACCGAAAGTCACACCTCCACCATGAGAATGCAGCCGGAGGCTAATTCGGCTTAAGCAGAGACCGCTCCCTCCCAGGTTTCGGCATCAGATGTCACAAACCAGTGTGACACTACTGGGAGAGAGATGCCACAGTGCGGGGGGGACACCATTGTTTGCCGCATAGAGAGAGAGAGAGCTCACCCACACAAACATGAAATCAAATAAACAACCCTCTTCACCCTTCCCCCTCACGGGTTCTGGGCAAAAACAATAAACTAAAACAAGTTAAAATAACAAAGATTACTTTTCTTGACTATTGTGCTCGAACAAAAACTCAAAACTAAAACAAAACGAAAATCATAAACGCGCTCTCAGTGTGAGCTCCCAGTCTCAGCCCCAAACTGTGGAGATCAGCACACCTTTAAGCACCTGGGCTGATTAGTTAACGCAGCCCAGGTGCGTGTGCTCTCTCCACCAGCCGGCGCAGCCGAGACCAATCCGCCTCTCCGGTGGACCGAATGCCACACATTCCACTGGCACTTCAATCAGCATTTAAAGTCCACTGAAGGATATCACTTGTTTTCATTACTTTTGTTCATTACACCCTTTCGCTTCATTCAATTTACATTCTTGAACCGTTTAATACACTCTATTTACTATTGTTCTGCTGATTATTATTATTTTCTTTTTCATTTGTAAAGGATTTTAGATTGCACTATATAGCACTATATAAACATGTATGACATTCAAATCTCATAACAGATGCCACCCCTTTAATTTGTAGTCTTGCATTTATTGCTGTACACTTCTTCTTCTTCTTCGTCTTCTTCTTCTTCTTCTTCTTCTTCTTCGGCCTAAACTACAGTTAATATGACTGACTTGCTAGCTATTGTTCAGTGTTTTTTTGTTTTAATTAAAAGTTAACAGCACATAAGGTTGCTATCTAGTTGTAATGAAACATCTGAAGATTAGCTAGGTAGCTACTAGTTAAGCAGGCGGCTAGTTAGCTGTGCAGTCCACCATTGATGCCATATGCGCCAGTGGTGGCTAGCTAGCTACAATTAAATAATGTTAGCAAAGAGAGCGTAAAGGAAATGCTAGTTATATTTTTCATTTTAACTGAGCTGAACTGAAGTTCCAAGCTAGGCATGCAGCTGGTTTAATGAAGCTGTGTAGCTAAGTCGCCAGCCAGCTGAATGAAGCGAACATGCCTGTGTCGCTGGCTACACCATGCTTTGTTTAACTGTAGGCTAACAATGTAAAACAATATAAATATCTTCCTTAGATTTATACTCAATACTTTTGGCTATATATCCCAGCATTGCCAACAAGTATAGGCCTAAATGTGTCTTGAATGCCACTTATGTGTTCACGATGAGCATTTCAGATTTTTACACTGGTTTTGAAGTGACCAAAACTCTCCCAAAAGTCTGGCCGGTTCAAATACAAAGTGTTAGATTTAATGGAATTATTTGAAAATGCTTTTACAACATAGTGGTGCAACATGTGCAATTGCACCAAGCTTTTCAAAGACTTGAAAAGCACTGGACATGCAAGAATCTATCATCCCTGAAAGTTGAGCATTTTGTCTAATTAGAGGACAGTATTTTGATGAGAACGCACAAACATGCTTTCAGATTAAAACACGCACTCAAGTTGTACATTTTATTTCTAGTCTCTGCAACAACAGGTGTAGCACATACCAGTAGTCCAGCATAGTCTCTCAAGAGTTTTGAAAAATTATATTCACAGAAATAAGAAGAAAAATGACACTGTATACACAGTTCTACCCACTACAGTTAAATCAAAGGATTAGCATTTTAATTTACAATATACATAATTTACATATCAGAGGTGTTTTCCTGCTATATCCAGCCATGTTCTACTGACCCTCGGAAAGTACGTCTCCAGTATGTTCTTGAAAATGAGTAAATGAAAAGCAAATGTCTTCACATGTCATACCGATGGCAAAAACACAAATCGTTATATATAAGATTGTCTCTTTCCACAAACAAAATGGTCTCCATTTGATTCACAACACACTTCTGTTCCTTAATATACGTTTTCCACAGCCTTGCTGGAAGTGCAATTTATTTGATTATTCCGAAAATATTGTATCATCTTACAAAGCACCTTTAACGCATTAAACAATTTTCTACACTCCGTGGATAGGCAAGACATTGATCTTAACACAAAACTATATAACCAACCACGTCATCCTTAATGTGCAACGCGTAAAGCATTAAGATTTCAAAATATCTAATGCACTTTGCTTACAAGTGATTGATCATAGGCACACATCCTGAAACCACAGGAAACTCACGCCCACATCAGAATTTGGATTCCTATAGATCAGGGGTTCTCAACTCCGATGGTTTTTGGCTTTCCTCTTAAAATCTGCAAATAAATTTGGACCCAAAAAACTAGGCCTTCGGCGAGTTAATTTATCAATTAAAGCACGTTCTACATGTAAGTGCTAATTAAAAATGAAAACCAGCTATGTCTGTGGCCCTCGAGGACCAGGGTTGATAACCCCTGATGTGGAGATATTACTGGTACTGTGTGTGTGAAAGGTGCATTTTCTTCATGTGGCAACTTGACAAAATGAGTTATGTAATATTTAGCATTTTTATGGGACTGTTACTCCACATACATAAAACTACTTAATTTTGTTTTATTTTTTGTTTGAGTTTATCTTCAGTTCTGTATCCTTTCAGCATTACAGCATCTTGCCATGCCTCTGAATGAGAATCAAAGTGATGAAATCACACAGGAATTAGAATGATATTAAACTGCTACTGACTGTTTAAGCTTCGGGTTCTTTTGAGAGGTACACGCAGCTGCTGCCGATGTGCAATAAGTAGATAAAGTCTTTGGTATTAGCTTTTAGTTGACTCTGTTCCACTACTGCAACAGCTCACAATAACAAAAGAAAAAAAACAAAAATAAAACGAATGCAGCACCCTCCAAACCCTCCAACCCGTTCCACGGTGCGTTGAGATGTACGTTCCTTACACCACTGTGTGCCTAAAAACAGCACAACAGAACAAAACCTGTAGCAATCTGTGACTTGGCCTTATGATGGCTTTGAGGCCTTATTGCACTTCGATTCGGATGCATTGCTGGCAACATCTAAGCACACAAATAATAAACAGAAAATATGACATCACTGCCATGTCAGAAAACATGGGTGCCTTGCAAGTCCGTGACATCATTTAACAGCAAGCCAGGTAGAGGGACCTGCACTGTTGTACACTGTCGCTTACAATGACGCCTCAACCAATCTGATGCCTTGCTACATCTCGTCTGGTGCGGCCGTTAATATGCAAAATATTTACAATATTTTGCAATGGAAATAATGATGGAATAATTCTCAGAAGAGCCACCTGAATTAAAGTGTAGCAACCAGTATGGCTCCTGCACCAACACATTGGAGGTAAGCCACTGTAATCTAAATTACAAGCACAAAAAGCAAATGCGATAAGCGTAAATTTGAGTTTAGGGAACAAATTTAAGAATGTAGAGTATAGTGCACAGGTCGTCCCCTTTGCTTGTTGGCGTACCGCTGGGAGCTCTCATTGGAAAGGAAGGGAGCAAGCTGTGCTGTGTGAGCCGTCGCCATTACTCCTCTGTGAAGGTGATGACGTCGTACTGGATGCCCTGCTGCTGCATCTGCTCCAGCTGTTCGGGCGTGGCCTCAGTGGCGTAGACCGTCTGGGCCTGGGCCATGGCTGCGTCTGCCACCGCTGGGGAGAACGGAGCGAGGGTTAGCAGGCTAGCAGCCTACAGAAACTACAAATCCCAACATCCACTGCACACGTGCAAAACCCATGGGACTTACCAGAGAAACCGCTAATATAAGGGTAATATAATGGTTTGGGAAGTGGGGTTGTAAATCAGAGTTCAAATGCTGGTTCAAACCATGGGACATTGCCATCTTACCTTTCAGCAAAGCTAATGAACTGCATTGCTTCAGTAAAGATGTGTAAATGCACAGTGTGTAAAAATTGATTTTTGAGATGGTCACCAAATAAGTCAGCTGAGCTGACAACCCTTTTATTTCATAATAAACCAGTGTGCCATTATTGGACGGAATGCTCTTTTTATACTGCCCTCTTCGATAGGTCTCACTTGGAAACTACATTCTTAATGTCAATGTGTATCGCTCGGTTTAAAAACAAACAAACAAAAAAATGGCTAAGGCTCCGAGCTTGGGCCGTGGTGAACACCTGTCACTGCAGAGTGTGCAACTGCCTCCAGGTCCTCCTGGCTGACGATCTGCTGCTCGGAGCTGATGGGAACGTACTGGATCTGCCCGTCGTGGCTCAGTGCAATCTGAAAGGAGCCAAACAAGCACAGGGCCGCCCAATCAGAAGGGAACACGATGGGGGTAATTCACCTTGGGCTATTAAAGACCAGACTTTATACACTGTCTTGACCACAGGCAATGTGACAAGCCCAGATGAGCTCAACGGCCTGTTCTCATCATCAAACATTATTATGTTGTTTAGAAGGTTTCACACACTGTCTGCATAAAACATGTTTACCTTAAGCCCAAAGCATTATGGTAAACTGCCTGTCTACCACTTAGCAATCATCACTGTTTTAATGCTAATAAAATTACAATTAATTGCAATTTAAAAAATGAATCAATTAAATACAAAATAAAGTAATGAACTACGAAACATCATCATACTTATACATATTATTGTACATATTATACATATATAAACATACATATTTATGCTCAACTTCAAGACTAACTTTATTTGACTAATATTCGGGACGTAAAAAAGTTAAAAATACCGTCGAAGTTGTTCAAAGTGGAGGCCATTTCAACTGCTAATGGTAGTATTTACCATTAAAATATTGGGTACGGTACTGTGTCAAAATGACTGGGGAACCAGGATTGAAACTCAAAGACTGTGGGTTTAAGTCTTAGCTGCTGTGGTGTGGCCGCTGTACTCTCCAGTAAGGTACGTAACCCAAATTGCTTCGGTAAAAAGTACTCAGCCGTATAAATTAATTATACATAAAAGTGCAATCTGTGTCTCTGGAACTCTGAATAAGGGTGTCCTGCTGAATTCTGAAATATAATGTAAGGTAGGTGGTTCCACACAATGAATTCCTAGTTCAAGTATCTGGTGATAATATGTATTCGGCTGTTACCGTAGTTCTCATTCTGAAAGCTCATGACAGGTAAAACTCCATCCTACGGTCGGCCTGTCAACTCGCATGAGTTAACTGAAATGGAACTGCAGTGGCTTGTGTTTGCATACTGGTTTCAGTGTGTGCGTGCTCTCTCCTTCTCCCTCACCTGCTGCTCCTGCAGGAAAGCCCCGTCCTGGTCATACTGAATGTGAGCTATCTGTCCATCCTGCATCTGTGGACAAAAAAGACCAAACACTACCATTTAAAACAGGGAACTAACTGGCAACTAAATCTAATTCAATATAAGCTGGGGCTTTATTTTTCCCCAAATACGAATGATATCTCCCAATCGCAGAGCTAAGTGTTCCTCTAAAGCGAATTTTCCTGGTGTGACGTCAACAATTTCTCAATGCAGAACGATGGAAGCTGTCCTTATGAGGAAAAATTACACTCTGCCGCCCCCTACTGTCGTAACACCGCAAGTATTTCCCTCCAGCCGGCGGAACCTCTGCCGCAGAGGCGAATGCGTCAAACGGAAGCCTAAAGCACTGCAGTGTACGCAACGCTGCTTGCTTACCTGAATGTGATTACCCTCAGACACCACCACGTACTCTTGCGGGATGAGGTGCTGTACGCCATCTTGGGAGATTATGTACTGAACCTGGGGGGAGAGGGCGAGAGGTCATTCGAGCGCAGTGAAAACATTAAGCAGGTACAGGTATGCGTCCCTCCGGGCTGGTGCCTGACATGAAAACACGGAGCAGGCTTCACCTCCGTCACCTGGTTCTCAGCAGTGACCAGGTGCTGGACCGTCTGCCCGTCCACGGTGGTTATCTGCTGGATGTACGTGGCCTCCTCCTGCAAACAGAGAGACGGTAATCGTGTAATCGTGACTGCATTTCAAGATTAATGAGTAAGTGCTAAAGCTAATCCAAGGGTACTCATCTAAAGACGCTAATACCAGACCTCTTTAGGGGCCATTAATGCAGTATGCTAGGGTGCATTCAACTAAACACACGGACTTGGTAGAAAAGGCGGGTATTTTAAGATTTCCAGACAGATCACCCCGTCGTATCCTTGCCCTAGTTTCACCTGTATTCTCATTTTTTTTAAATGGTGCTTTATTATTAGATGTATTATTGGGTGTAGCAAGTGTATTGGGTATAGCTAGTGTAGCAGGTGTATTGGGTGTTGCTGGTGTAGCAGGTCTATTGGGTGTAGCTGGCGTAGTAGGTGAATTGTGTGTAACTGGAGTGTAGCAGATGTACTGGGTGCAGCTTGTATAAAAGGTGATTTGGGTATATCTGGTGCAGTAGGTGCACTGGCTGTAGCTGGCGCAGCGGGTGTATTGGGTATAGCTGGTGTAGCAGGTGTATTGGGTGTAGCTGGTTTAGCAGGTGTATTGGGTGTAGCGGGCGTAGTAGGTGAATTGTGTGTAACTGGAGTGTAGCAGGTGTATTGGGTGTAGCTTGTATAAAAGGTGATTTGGGTATATCTGGTGTAGTAGGTGCACTGGCTGTAGCTGGCGCAGCGGGTGTATTGGGTATAGCTGGTGTAGCAGGTGTATTGGGTGTAGCTGGTTTAGCAGGTGTATTGGGTGTAGCTGGTGTAGTAGGTGTATTGTGTGTAACTGGAGTGTAGCAGGTGTACTGGGTGTAGCTTGTATAAAAGGTGATTTGGGTATATCTGGTGTAGTAGGTGCACTGGCTTTAGCTTGCGCAGCGGGTGTATTGGGTATAGCTGGTGTAGCGGGAGCATTGTGTGCAGTAGGTACATTGGGTGTAGCTGGCGCAGCGGGTGTATTGGGTATAGCTGGTGTAGTGGGAGCCTTGTGTGTAGTAGGTACATTGGGCGTAGCTGTACCTGGTCAGAGAGGGTCTGCTCCTGGGCTACGATGATGTGCTCCTGGCCCAGGGCCTGCTGGAGCCGCTCGGGGGTGATGACCGTCTGCCCCGCCTGCAGAGCTGCTGCACACACACAGGCAGAGAGAAGGGCCATGGTTAGACAGACACTAACATCATTACTCTCAGCATGGACACTCCTGAAGAAGGACACACAGAGACACAGGCACATACAGACACCCACAGGCACGCAGGGACACAGGCACATACAGACACCCACAGACACGCAGAGACACAGGCACATACAGACACCCACAGACATGCAGAGACACAGGCACATACAGACACCCACAGGCACGCAGGGACACAAAAGCATACAGAGATACACATTCAGGCACAAACATACACACAGATACACCCACGCACAGAAAAGCACAGACATACAGTGATACCCACATAGACAGACAAACGAACAAACATGCAGAGACGTACAGAGATACACAGACACAGACATACGCACAGAGACACAAGACACACACACACATACATTTCCAAAAGAATGTTGACACCCCTTCTAATCGGTGGTTTCGGCAAATTCAGCCTCACCCATTGCTAACAGGTGCATAAAATCAACCATGCAGCCATGCAGGAAGGTGGGGGGTGTTAGAGTGTAATGCAAAAAAAAGTTGTTCCAATGACCTTGATATGCACTTTTGTACATCACTTTGGATGAAAGTGTCCGCTAAATAAATGCAATGTAGTGTAATGTAATGTGACACACTCACTCTGCAGGGTGGCCAGCGCCTCCTCGTCGCTGTTGACGATGATGGCCTGCTGGGGCAGGGCCAGGCGGGGCTTGCGTGCGGGCGGGTCCTGGCTGTGCAGCCTCTCCATGTGGAACTTCAGGTGGCCGTTACGGTTAAACCTGCAAAAAAAATAAAATAAATAAATAAATAAATAAAGGTCCTCGCTTAGGCCCTTCTCTATTGGGAATATTAACTATAACATTAACAATAAAAGTGTTTAAGAGGTTCAAATTCAAATGGGTGGAAGCCTCAATGGTAAAATGGCAACTAAAAAAATGAAACGGAACCAACAGACATAATTTGGTTCTAAGAGGGATTTTAGAATGCACCTTCAATAATAAGACATTTCTCACAGGAAGGCAGCCCCTCTAACAGAGTACTGGAGTTTCCCTGGTCCCCCCCTGCGCTGAACCACACACACTCTTATTTTAGACACGGATTGATCCTGTACAGAAGAAGCGATGTTTAATATTGCACATTGTCTCTGTCACGTTCCCTCTCGAACAAAGTAATCCAGACATACGTAAAACAGGTACACTCTACTGTAATGAATGCTTGATGATGAGCAGAACATGCATTTGGACTGCATTTATATAGCGCTTTTATCCAAAGCGCTATACAATTAATGCCTCTCATTCACCCATTCACACACAAACTCACACACCGACGGTGAAAGGCTGCCATGCAAGGTACCAATCAGCTCGTTGGGAGCAGTTAGGGGTTAGGTGTCTTGCTCAGGGACACTTTGACACACCCAGGGCGGGGGATCGAACCGGCAACCCTCCGACTGCCAGACAACCTCTCTTACCTCCTGAGCTATGTCCCCCCATTTCAGCCATTCACTTAGCATTATAGCATAAGCAGTTTTACACTGTAGTAGTAGCACAGGTATCCGATCCGTCCTCTCTACTGGTGAAAACCAGTCACAGGGTGAAGACGCCAGAGTCACAGGCCTGAAGACACCACAGGTTGCAGATGGACAGACGGACGGCTCTCTCTCTCTCTCTCTCTCCCTCTCTCTCTCCTCTCTCTCTCTCTCTCTCTCTCTCGCTCTATCTCTCGCTCTCTCCTCTTTCTCTCTCTCTCCCCCCTCTCTCTCTCTCTCTCTCCCTCCCTCTCTCTCTCTCTCTCTCTCTCTCCTCTCTCTCTCTCTCTCCTCTCTCTCTCTCTCTCTCTCTCTCCTCTCTCTCTCTCTCTCTCTCACCTCTGGCCGCAGACGTCGCAGGCGAAGGGCTTCTCGTTGGTGTGGGTGAGCATGTGGCGCCGGAGGTCCTTCTTGTTCTTGGAGGCGAAGCTGCAGTGGCCGCACTTGTGGGGCCGGAGGTAGGCGTGCATGGCCATGTGAGTCTGAGGCACGGGAGACGCACACACACAAAGCGGCCCGTTACAGTCCGCGCTGCATGCTGCCAGTCATACAGTCGGATATGAACTGAAGCGGCTCACACTAAGCACAGTTCCGCCTTGACTGCAACGCCACACCGCCACCTAGCGTGTACTGAACGTTGTTCAATACTGAGATTACAGCATACCCTGATTAGGTGAACCCTAATATGGGTATTAAAATAGCCTGTCGATGCAATCAATACAAAGAGGCACAGTAGAAATGACGGATTTTATGCCTTGATTTGAGACGAGTGTTATTACAGTAATTAACAGTTTCAGTTACTTCAAAGTGAATGTTAAGTGGCTGAAAATTGTAGAAATAACCATAAATGATCACCAAGGGAAATATCCATTAGACATCTACCAAATATCTATTCAAAGTACACTTTCCTGCTTTACACCACAAACTCCTCAATGCCCTTATACCAGCCATTGTAAAACCAGCACATTGTCATTTTGCTAATATCTAAAATGTGCTTCACTGCACGCAACCACTGTCTAGGCCAATCAAAAACATGCACTACAACTGAATATTAACATCAGACCTCGGGTCAAATACAAATTTGTTTTGGATTCAAATACTTTTTTGTGCTCTATTGATCTTGCCTGGTGTAATTGAGCCTGCCAATATGAGCAGAAGGTGTGGTTTGCACTTTTTGAGAGCATTTCATTGGTTCCAATACACCAGACAAGATCGATAAAGCATAGAAAAGTATTTGAATCCGAAACAAATACGTGTTTGACCCAGGTCTGACTTACATTCAGAAACAAAACAACTCCTTCTAACCTTGACATCTGGCCAGGAGGGAGCGATGAACGGACAATCGGGGCACTTGAAGGTGTTGGGGTCCAAGTGCGCCCTCTTGTGGCTCTCCATGTCAGAGCGGCCGTGGAAGGACTCCATGCAGATCCTGCAGGAGAACCTCTTGGAGTTGAGCTGCTGCTGGGGAGAGGTGGTGGGGGAGGGGGACCCAGGATCCTCGCTGCTTAGCTTCAGAAGAACAGAAGAACAGATGGCAGGGTGTGACATCACTCACCAGATACAGCCACCTCAGCTACTCCTCACTCAGCTCACCTCACCTTCAGTCAGTTTGAACATGTTCCAAGCATAAAATTCATACTCATCACTTACATGTCATCACATTCTGATAATAACTGTAGCTTAAAAGGAATTGTAGACTTTTGCTTTACTCGAAAAGTCTTTTCAGAACCACTCCCTGCCTGCCTGTATTGTAGAGCAATGAACGCAATACTGGATGCTCACTACGTTCACGTGCCGGAAGAGAGCTGGGGGGGGGGGGTGTCAGCTGTAATTTCATTGGATGAGTGGGTTTGTGTGCGTTAAAAGAACCATTTTTATTGGTTGTGACCGTGGCTTATGAGTTAAAAACACTGCCAACAGCCGGTGCTGCTCCGTATGTTTGTTTTAGAAACTGAAGGACAGACTTTTAACCAGAACACACGTGTTCCCCCGTCAAATTCACTCCGGCCCAGTGACCGGTTGCTGTCGACCCCGGCGGCTCACCTCCACCTGCTGCACCGTCCCTCCTCCGATCCCGGAGGTCAGGTAGTATTTGCCCTTGTGCTCTTTCAGGGTCCCGGAGAGAGAGCCGCTGCTCACCACCACGGCCTGGGGGTCCCCGCCGCCTCCCTCCGCACTGCCACGGAGACAAACATCCCACGATGAGTCACAATTCTACCCACAATGCACCGCCGCTGAAACTCACGGGGAGCGTTCGGCTGATTCGTTTATCAGTTGACAGACCATCAGCTACACGAAGGAAAGACTTGAATAAATTAGGCGTAAAAAAATTTAAGGAAAGCAAATTGCTTCCATGCAGGCGTGGTTCCTGTGTAAACGAAGCACACAGCCTAGCACGGGAAGGCGGTTGGGTATAACCCCTTAACAGCTGTGTGGGGTGCGGTACCTGTAGACGGTGGCGGTGCTGTGGATCTCCTCTCCGACCTGCTCCACCACGCTGAAGTCGGCGCCGCCCTGGTAGGCGCTGATGGCGATCTGGCTGATGTCTGGCCCCGCCTCCACGGCCCCGGCCTCGAAGGCCTCCCTCACCAGCGCCTCCCCGTGCTCCGCCACGTGGAAGGCCACCACCTTCTGGGGCTTCCCCGCCACGCCCGCCTCCCCCATGGCCCCCTCCAGAGCCTCCCCCTCCGATTTCAGCACGGCCACCTGAGGGAGCGACACACACACCACACGACCTCACACACTCACATGGTGACCTTCCTTAAAGGGGATGTGAAGCCACTCTGTAACATGACTCCCTCTTACCTTAGATAAGATATGACCCCGCATTAAAAATCTGAAACACACCCGTATTTGCTAGAAAAATAAACTACGGTTGGCTATTTTTTGGGACCGCAGATGTAAATGAGCTATACAGCTAACTCTGGCCCAACGGTTGTGTTGTGCATGGCCCCTGTTAAATGAACAAATAAACTAAACTAGGGTGCAGCCATCTTGGTACAAGCTCAGTTGTGATGCCACTAGGTTGGTTGGTCTCAGCCACTCAAGCTATTCCTTTTATTAGACTGCTGACATTCAATGAGCTTAACAATGAATTACAAGGAGAAAACAAGCTTGGCTTCCCCCTGAAATGGAATACACTGTAATATATTGAATATGATGCAATATATTACAAGCAGGGATAATATATTCCCCCCCGCATTAGCGTAAGGAAGCGGTCATTGTTCAGTACCTGCAGGGAGCTCCCCACCAGCTCGCGCGGGTTGCTCATGTTCAGCAGCAGGTCCAGGGCGTTCTGAGCCGACAGGTCCGAGGCTTCTGGGAAGAAACCGATTGGACGGAAGGATTGGACAGGCGTCAAATCAAATCAGTTCTGTTTTTATAGCGCTTTTAACATATTTCCTCGTAGAACTGCTAAGACCGATGTACTGAATCGTGCTGTGCTTTTTATGAATTGACTTTGGCCTGCATCCAACCAAAATTCGTTCTTAACTTTGACTTACAAGAAAACGGAAACATTACAAGAAAATGGAAACATTACAATATAAATTAAAGATTCAATCAACATTTGTCCTCAAAAAAATCTAAAGAAATATTAACAGTTTGGCAAGTTCAGCAATCACTTCAACTTGTAAAACTGAATCTTATTTTTTTTTAGTACCAGACTTGATCTTTATGAATATTGATGAACACATATAGGAATGGTAGGAGAGGACAAACTTACCATGCTCATAAATAATTGTGGCATTCTCCAGTGAGTCCGGGGAAACGGTTTGATTCTCTATGGTCTGGATCGCCTGGAGCTCGATGGAGTCCACAGACACCTAGCAAACAGATAATAACAAGAAGAGGAGGAAGACGAAGATGAAGGAAGACAAGCCATTAACCTACTCCAATAACAATATTTTCATGAACTGTAATGCTTAAACTGTGATAGGAGCAGTGAGGCAATATCTTTCCTGCATACATCGATGTGGAATTAACTCTCAAGGATTCAAGAGGTGTAATTATATATTGCAACCAGACACACAAGCACATCACAGGCAAAGAGGTAAAGAGACCAAGAGGAGAAATGGGGGAATGAAGACTTACGATTGGCCCACGCAGCGTGTCCTGCAGACCCTGGGTGTGATCATGCTCCTGCTCTGACTTACGATTGGCCCTGAGTGTGATCTTGCTCCTGCTCTGACTTACGATTGGCCCTGAGTGTGATCGTGCTCCTGCTCTGACTTACGATTGGCCCTGAGTGTGATCATGCTGCTGCTCTGACTTACGATTGGCCCTCGCAGCGTGTCCTGCAGGCCCTGGGTGTGCTCGTGCTCTTGCTCTGACTTACGATTGGCCCTGGGTGTGCTCGTGCTCTTGCTCTGACTTACGATTGGCCCTGGGTGTGCTCGTGCTCTTGCTCTGACTTACGATTGGCCCTGGGTGTGATCGTGCTCCTGCTCTGACTTACGATTGGCCCTCGCAGCGTGTCCTGCAGGCCCTGGGTGTGGTCGTGCTGCTGCTTCAGCTCCTCGATCTGCTGGAGGGTGAAGAAGGGCCGCCGGCGTCTGGGCGGCTCCTCGGGGTGCGTGCGGCACCAGTCGTCGAAGGCCTCGGGGTGCCGGCACTGCACGTGCAGACGCAGGTTCTTCTTGTGCTTGGTCATGAAGTGGCAGAAGTCGCACGAGAACGGCTTCTCTCCTGCGAGACAGGAACAAGTGTGAGGGCTTGACTGAGCCTCTACAATCACAGCTATTTCTTTTCGTCATCTTTGAGAGTCTTCAGCCTGTTGGTAAAAGCTGGCAGCACTGAAGATATTCTCTATGGTAACCAACTGGTCAGCTGTTTCTTATTTTCTACTTCCTAAATTCAGGAAGTTCCAATGGAGATGTGCCCAATGGTGTACTTTACCACTGGAATTAGTTGTCGCTCATGCTCATAAATATTCATAAGGTCCATCAAATTCCAGTCAAGGGACCAAACTTTTGATGTTCAGAATACGGGGATGACCAGCTGGTTAGTCAGTACAACCTGTGGTAGGATCTCCAGAGCAGAGACACTCTTAAAGGTTTGTCCTATACAGCCTTGGCAGAACTGGTGAAAGTTGCTACAAATCTCTGAGGGTACTGACCAGTGTGCTTGATGGCCATGTGGGACACCAGGAAGTCCTCCTTGGTGGTGGAATACTTGCAGTAGTCGCACTTGAAGGGCTTGTCGGTGGTGTGCGAGAGCTGGTGGTTGAGCAGGAGCTTCTTGTTGTCACAGGTGTACTCGCAAAACTCACACTTGAACCTGCCACCAGAAGAAATGCACTCTGTGTCTCTATGGTACACACGATAAGACCACAGTAGAAGACATGAAACATCTACAGAGATACCCCAGGGTTTGGTCCTTGGTCTTCACTCACTCTACTAAGGCTTGGTTCTGTCATCTCCTATCATGGCTAATCTTATCACTGCTACGCTGACAGCACACAACCTTTTCTGTTCTGTCCCTCCAATACACTGGTTTCTGCATACATCTCAGCTTTCTTACAAGACGTCTCAAACTGGATGGCCAACCATCAATATAATGTAATTAGAAGTAAAACTGTGGGAACCCTCAGCCTAAACAACCAAAAAAAAACAACAACATGCATTCATATCAGCAAAGTTTTTCTCTGACCTGTTTCCGTAGGTCTGGATGTGAGTAAGAAGATGCATTTTGAAAGTGTAGCGTTTCTTGAAGGATTTTCCACACTGAAAAAAATAAAAGACATGGTCTGAAACACACCCTCCGTGACTATAATCAGTGATTGCATCAGTTTATATGCCGTTATGAAATTTTATTACATCAACGGCAGGCACTATTATTTAGAGACTTATACACCATGGACAGTAATTTGGAATTGCAGTCTGTCAGTCTATCAGTGACTTTGCTGTCCTGACTGCAGTGGGATGCTGATTCCACCACTGGGGGGCCAGAATATCCAGAAGACGTGACCGGGCAGCGTAAGCATGGAACTACTTTTGTAATACTATGAGAGTGTAAACCTGCACAATGCAGTAGTCATCATAAAGGAGATGCCGGACTGGTCTGCACACGCACCTTGTCGCACATGTGCGGCTTCTCGGTGCTGTGCGTCTTCATGTGCTGCGTGAGGCGCTTCTGCATGGGGTAGACCCTGCTGCACACGGGGCACGGGAACTGCGTGTTCCTGGGGACCTGCGAGACATCCGGAATAACCTGCTATGGCATGAAAAGCAAATACGGACAAACGGCATTTTTGTAAAGAGTGGCAAGACAAAAAACGTTAACAACTTACCATGTCTGTTTTCTTTTTTCTGGAAAAAAAAACAAATCCGGAGAGGGAAAGAAAACATGTTAATTTCAGGTGATAACAGCACTCATTTTCATACCAGAATGACTCCCCGATGTCTTATTAATTGACCTGTATCTTAGCTGTAAACCTACAACTAAAACACCAACATGATTTATGACAATGTGATACAGGGCCCCTATGAACGTTTTGGCATGGTTATGTCTCATATTATAAAATAACATGATTTGAGGTGTATTTTTAAAAATAAATGAGACATGGGAGTTGTTAGATATACTTGGCTTCATACAACACAATGAGTCATGCAAATACCCATAATAATCAATGTGTTTGTCAACAATTGTTTTATTAAAAAGATACATAAATATTCAGCTGTTCTCACTTGAACACAATCTATCAAAACTATAATGTAAAGCACGTGAAATGCTAATTTGGTCATATGTCAACCAAGCAAGTTAGAACACACTTAAAATGGTTGTGAGACAGCGAAACCACTTTTGTTTTGGCTCAGTACTCTACCACAAATTCCTAGAATCAACTGTCCAATTACTTTTGGTCCCCAGGGCTGCAATTCCTTGGTGGTTCACCCGATATGGACGTAAACACCCACAAATTAAAGCTGACAGTCCGCACTTTAACCTCAGATAATCCAATGTACCGGAGTACGGAGCCAAAACAACAAAATTGCGTCAATGTCCAAATACTTATGGGCTGTACTGTGTAAGTGTTTCAGATACAACTTCCTCTGACTGGTCAAGACGGTTCTTTCTTGACCTGTTTTGACCCCTCTTCCCCGCCCTCCCGTGACCCCCCAGAATTACTGTGACCGTACTTGTCTTTGTTGTGCACGGCGGAGTGGCGTATGACATCCTTCCTGTACACGCTGGAGTAGTCACACTCCTCGCACTTGTAGGGCTTGGTTCCTTCGTGGTTGAACATGTGCTCCTATGAAAACGCAAAAGGAAGAATCAAAAGAACGCCCAAAAAAATGATCGGATCAGTCAAAATACACCATCGATTTTTCAAACTTGAAATAAACCAGTAGCAATGAAAGCCCCTGTGCCTTAATAAGTAGAGACACAGTATATTGCACTGCCAAAGAATGACAGAGCAGTGCAATGTTCATTTGTGGTGGGATTTTGGAATTGTGTTTATATGTTCAATGTCATTCTAAGAAACAGTGGTGAGAATGCAGTCCATACTGTATATGTTTATAGAACTCAGCGGGGAATCTGGAAGGTCCAGGGGCTTTATTACTTGGCATTTGGTAGAGTGCTTTACGGAGTTTGAGTGTTAATAATATGTCCAGTTCTTTTCCTTAGTCCTTGCTCATTTGAGGAAGCTTTAAATGATTGAGGAAGGAATTGATATTGTATTTGGGTTTTGACTTGGGGTGTGCAGTATAATTTAGTACAACGTGTCTCCTCAAACATGTTATTACTATCTTCCAGTTTCAGCATGGACATCCTAGGCAAGTTCTTCATGACTGGGATTCTTTATTCTGTTATAAGAGCCTAAGGCGGTGGTGTAAATACGATTACAATATAAACGAGATATTCAAAAGGGAAAACCGTATTTTCTGAAGAGGACCCCGCGGGACCCCTACTCCAGGAGGCCCCTGGGCGAGAGGCGCTCACCTTGAGCGAGGACCAGCGCTTGCAGCGGTAGCTGCACTGCAGGCACTTGAACCGCTCGGGGTCGTTGCCCTCGTGCGAGTCCACGTGGAAGCGGAGGTCCTCCTGGGAGAGGAAGCGGGAGCCGCATATCCGGCAGTTGTGCGGCCTCAGCAGGGGCTTCAGGGACTTGTAGTACCTGCTGTGAGGTGGGGGGAAAAACAAAGAGGAATTTAAATCAGCGTCGAGCATAATTACATTAGGGGGACTAAGGGAGGGCTTTAAAACCAACTTTGCTTTGGATTTCAGATGATCATTTATCACACGCGTACAACTAATTAGAAATTACCAAGAGAGATCAGTAAGCCAGCTCTTGCCAGGGAATTTTGAAACTTCCACCCTCAGTTCAAATGAACAAAATAGAGGAAGTAAAAAGCTACGGTGGAATTACATATGACCAAGCAACCGCTACACAATAAAAGAAGAAATTGCCTGGGTGTGTTTCACGAAGCGGGATTGCCAAGTCAGAGTAAAACTGCGCTGAGTAAGACCTGGAAGAGGTTTTCATTTAATTGCAAGTCCATGACATTCAAACTTCAACTCCAACTGACAACAGTGAATCTGTGGTGTGCTGTGGTGTGGTCATGCTTGGCCCTCATAATCCAAACAGTTCTGCGTTGGGGTATTTCTAAAGAAATGTAATACATCCTTTAGCAATGGTAGGCACCAGAACAGCTTATGTTGATTTATATATAGGTCTTTTATTTGTCTTTCAATTGCCAAAGGAATTCTCAATGATTGGAGAGAACAAAGGCAAAAACAGACACAGGCTGAGGATCAGGTCAAACAGAACAGGCCAACATTGAAATGTCGTGACAAACCATGAACACATTTTTTCTTGACTTAGTTCTGTATTCCACAATTTGTATCATACGGTCTCTCCCATATGCTGTATTGATATGTTGCATACTATAAAATTATCAAGGTTAAATTTAACACTGGACTAGGAAGTGTACTTGTTATTCTTCCACCATTTAAATACTATGTTTGAAAACGCAGTATAGAGTAGAGCTTATACTGTTTGGGAACTACCAAGCACAGATGGCAGAAACTGAGAGCTGAAGCCATCAACAAAAGCAGAGATGAAAACAAACAGTCTTACTGCTACAGAGGCGGTCTCTTACTTGCGGTTCATATACTTCTTGTACTTCTTGCGGAGAAAACGCTTGGACGGCCGTCCCCGTTTCCTGGGGTAAAACTCGACCTCCTCGGGTCCCGTGTTTGACGAAGGGTCTTTGTTCTCCGAATCCGATTGGCTGACACCTGGCTCAGCTCCGTTTTCATTAGCGGAAGACGCAGGCCCGTTGTCCAATCCAGAAGAGCTGGCCTCCTCCGGGACCTGAGCGTCCAAACTCTTATTCCCCCCGGATGCCTCCATGGTCACTGCTGCCATTCCTAACCAAGAAAAAGTACAGGCAGAACACAGGCAATCATACATTGGATCATAGCATATACTGTATGATTAATATGACATAGCACAAGGATTCCAGTTTTTTTTCTTGTAGGATCTCTATAAAATGACCACCTTGCAGTTGAGGATTAACTGGTTGGGATTTCACACCTTAATCCAACACCCACTATACAGGCCACAGTACAGTGGCCATTTTGTATAATTCCTGGTGTCCATGATTATATTGCGAAATCTAGACACAGTAAGACAGGTATTCAATAAAATTCATCTAAAAGTAAACATATGTAATTTCTAAAATATGGAAATATAAATAAAATATTCTGAAAAGGAGAAATCTTTTCTAAATTAAGAATTTAAAAATGTACCAGCGGACTGTTTGGGACACTTGGTGGTCCCTCACAGAGCCCCAAGGTTTCCCCAATCCCAGGTTTTTTAGAAGGAACGATGTGCGTATGTAACATTAAACAGGGCCTTAAGCAGAACCTAGAGACGGCACCTACCTCGGGCGTGGCCGCGCCCCCCCGCGGCGTAGGGGAACTTCCTGGGGCGCACCACCCTGCGCCGGGGGCGCTCCACCGTGCCGGACGAGGACGCGGGCACGCTGCGCAGGAGGGCGGGGGGGCGACCCCTGCAGTCTTCATCGGCCGGGTTGTAGTCGCTGTCGTCTGGGACAGGGGGCAGCAGAACGAGTGCTTGAGAACGCACGGCTAGCTTATTCAACGCGAGCAAACAACAAACAAGAAAATACTTCCGCTGTATGGTGTATCTGAGGGGTTTCTTACAATTCTAAAGTGCTCATAAACTTTTTCTTGCAACTATACAGTTAAGCCCAAAATAATTTTGAGTTATAGTGAATTTTTATCTGACGAATAGGTTTCTTCTGGCTGGAAATGACATAAGAAGGTGACAAAAGACAGTAAGACAGTGTTATTAATGAAAAATGTTACCTATTTCTATGTTTTTTTACATTTTTACAAAAAATTCCATGTCCAAAATTATTCATACCCTTTCTCAGTAATCAGTAATACATATATATATATATATATATATATATATATATATATATATATATACACAGAGCTCTCCACTGACCTGCTGGATCATCAATGGCACCGGCGTCCATGATGTCATCCTCCTCCTCCTCAGCGGGCTCCTCCGTCTTCACCTCAGCCTTCTGGGCGGCGGCCGATTCGCTCCGCCTCGGTCGCCCCCGCCCCCTTTTCTTCGGAGGCGGGACACCTGCGTTTCACAAACGATCAGGAAGTATTATCACCTGCCCCTGCGATTTTCTCCAGCGATGCTTTCTCGTCAAATGTATGATAACGGCACGTTTATGCAATTAGTCCATAATTGGGGCTTCACTGTTTCTTTTGAAACCTCCCAAGAAAAAAAAATCCATATTTTGCAAAAGCAGCAACACTGTGAAGTGAACTGAGCCTAGACCATATTCACATGAATTAAAGAACCCACTAGTCGTCATGGATTAGGTCCATTTTTATGGATTCCTCTTCACACCCATCCTCCCATTTGCAATGAACCCTAGGGTACCAGAAAGGCGAGGCTGTCTGTTAATGGTTCAAAACAAGCTTCTCATCAAAGACCGTTGTCATACGGGCTAGCCTACTCAGCTGCAAAATGAGCTTTAGGCACGAAAATAAATAAATAAAAAGAGTGTGAGTAAATGCATGAAGCTTGTAGTCATTGAGTGATAATAGCCCACACACAGCTTTTTACACTGCTTGCTTGTCCTCATTCTTCTATGAAGTACCATATGTTACCTGTAGCTGCCCTTTGTTGAATGCACTGAATATGTGCAACACATTTTATGCATTGCGCTTTACAAAATAGATTATAACTACTTTTATCATAATCATCATCGTCACCATCACCATCATCACCATCATCCTGCCATGGCAGCCACTGCCAGCCGCATACCTGTGTGCCTGAAGTGTTTGTCTCTCATGTGGTTGATCAGGGTGTCTTTGGAGATGCTCTTGTAGGGGCACATCTTGCACTTGAACTGCTGCACTACCACCACCTCCATCATCTCCTCCAGCTCCTCCAGGTTAGGGGGCCTGTCCCGGATCTGCCCGGGCAGTCCGGACCCCTCCGCCTCGTTGCTGCCCTGGGCCTCGGCCAGCCCGGTGCCCTCCGAGGGCCCCTCGGCCCCCGGCCCGCCCTGGGGGTCCCGGTTGGGCACGGCCTCCCTCCCGGGGGGCGGGGCGTACTCCCCGGTGCTGCCGATGTACTGGCCCTGCTGGTCCGGCCCGTAGTCGGCGTAGTGGGAGTGCTGGGGCTGGTCGGGGCAGTCCAGGGACCGGCCCTCCCCGTAGATGGAGCCCTGGGGCACGCCGCAGTCCATGTAGCAGCAGGCCTCGTCGCGGTCCTGCGAGTTCTGGGTCTGGTCGGGAGCGTCCGCGCCGCAGTCCGCGTAGCGGGAGCACCGGGGCTGGTCCGCCGCCCCGGTCACGCACGCCCCGTACCGCTGGGCCCGGTCCGAGTTGTCGGCGCTGCAGTCGATGTAGCGGGAGTCGCCGGGGTCGTCCTGGCGCACCAGGTCCAGGTAGTGGGAGTGGCCGGCGCTGCACTCGGCGTACTGGGAGTGCTGCGATTGGTTGGAGTCGTCGCCCCCGGCGCAGTCGCCGTAGCCGTGCGTGTGGTGCTGGCCCGAGTTGTCGGCGCTGCACGCCACGTACCCAGAGTGCCCCGGCTGGTCCGGCTGGTCGGGGTCCATGGCCTCCAGGTCGGGCAGGCTCCCCCGCCGACGCCCCCCTAGCTCGGACTGCTCCAGGCAGGTGGACGTGGGGCCCTCCCCCAGGGCCTCAATCGTGATGCGGCTGGACAGGGCAGAGGAGGACATCTGGGACACCATGGGGGCACCTGGAGAGAGAGAGAGACCAAAGATCATAGACCCCACTCAGCAAATTTGCATGGTACGTACATCACACAGTGTAGGACAACACATGAAAAATTGAGCTAAATTCTTAAAGCAGTTTTGAGATAATTCATGATTAAATTTAAGTCTTAATTAATGCAAAGAATTAAGTAGAAGTAGTCAAGCCTGATCCACGTTGTAGAGCAAGTCTTTGTGACTACAATGAGACCAAGATATCAATGTTTTTTTTTACCATTTACGGTTGTCAAACTGCAGGTCTCAAAAGCAGAGATGGGTTGGCCGAAAGTGGAGTGAAAATAGACACTTCGTATCTCATTTTCTTAATGATGGTTTGTGTTTTTATTTCCCTTGAAAGTATACCGATGGTCATTATTCTAAAGGCTACATTATGGGGGTCATGGGGGAGAGGTCAAGGGGCCATTGTCCCCTGGAATGACCCAATTATACATTTTTATTAGACATTTTAACAAACAAAAACACACAAGAGGGGGAAGGACAAAACCATTTAAACAATGGTAATTTAGAGGGAAGGGAGGCACATAATGCAAAACTATATCATGTTTTAACTGATGATCTACTAGGCCGAACAGGTCCAGAAAACAGCACACTAACTACTCACACTCACCGTCATCAGGGCCCTGCAGGATCAGGTACTGGGTGGTCTCCGCTCCTCCGTCCTCAGCGCTGGTCACCGCGATACAGCCTGACGGACACAAAGTCTGACCATTAGTCACCGTTCGTAGCCTAGAGGATTTATACATTTTTGAAACAATCGCATGCAAGACCTGGTATCTCTGCCACACACACACAAGCACACACACACACACGCACACATTCAAGAAATAAAAGCACTGAATTGCTCAGTGGATCACACAAACACACATATTAGACTATTCCGGCATGTTGGACCTCACAAGTGACCCCACAGGATCTATGAAAATGACATAGGCTAACTATTATTAGGAGTGTCAATATTGAACATAGTAGTCATTGGCTGACAATAACTGAATAATAATACCTGATAATCACCTGGCTCTTACAAAAACCTGACCTGTGCATTAAGACAAGGCATGGTTCAACATCCATCAAGGTTTGGCATAAAAGGTGGGACGGTCATGCGGAAAGCACCCTAATCTCCACTGTGAAGTTTGGAGGTGGATATACAATATGTTGTTTGACTACCAAAGGCCCTGGGAACATTCTTAAGATACTGGCTATGAAAATGAACCAAAACACGCCAAGCTTGGTGAATCTAGGTAAATCCCTGGTGAATTCTACAGCCATTTTGTTCAGAATTGGCAAAGAAATAAGTTGGCACATCATCCAAAATGGTAGCCAATTCATGATGGTGGTGACCAAAAGGAAACGTATATGTTCTTAATGAAGGTACTGCTTACTGCATAAAGTTACAAAATCCCAGCATTTACAGCGATTTAAAGTGACTGTTTTAATATTTCTCATTATATGGAACACTATAGTTCCACCATATGTGCTGATTGGGCCAATGCTGTAAGGCCAGAGTCTTGGTGTGACTGTCAATGTGAATACCAAGCTATATCATATCACATCATACAATAATTGATTTATATGCATTTTTGCAAAAAGCCACACCCACTGAAAGTTTATTGGCTTTCTGCGGCAACGTTTTTTTCATCGCAACTGTCTGTGTAAACATTTTTAAAAGGAACGTGTACTGAAGAAATTAAAACTGCATGCTGATACGTCAAGGGGATATTTTTTTTTAGCATTTTGCTACAACTCCAAAATGGCAGAGAATACAATATGGTGTACTTTATCAGTCCTTCAGACAAATTTGCTGTTTGTGAGTAGATGCACATGTACACCCCATCTCATGCCTCTGTTAAATGGATCTGCTGGGACCTGTTGCTCCTAACAACATCAAAAACATACGTATATTAAAAAAAAACTAAATAAACACAACAGTGGAGATGGGAGGCACTTGCCATTCATGATGTCAGGCCCAATGGTAGACTCGATGATCTTATCGATGGCCGAGCCCAGGTCTGAGGACGTGGATGCGGTGGAGTCTGACACGATCATCCCCCCGTCCGACACCACACTGGAGTGGACCAACACCTGAGCGGACTCCGACACCAGGATGGACTGCGTCACCGTGGAAACGCTCGACACGCTGGTCGACTGGGCGACGGAGGAGGAGTCCGGGAGGTGGATCATCCCCCTGACATCTGTGCTAGAGCTGGTCTCTGGAATCAGCTCCTGAGACATTAAAAAGGCAACCTTTAATTTATTCATATAAATTCCACATTCAATAATGCAATGCAGGTTAAGTATTTTCCTCAAGGGTACAATGGCAGTGCCCCACCTGGGAATCGAACCTGTGACCTTTAGGTTACAAGGCCAGCTCCTTACCCATTATACTACACTGCCACCACTAACACTACTATTATATCATCATTATTATGAAGTGGTCAGCCCTACCACAAGCCCCTCTGAGCTCTGCCCCACGTGGGAGTCGGACTCGGGTGTGAGGGCGTGTACGGCCGCCGTGTCGCTGCTGTCGGCCGACATGGCCTCCGACGTCTCCATGCCCATCCCGCTCTCAGAGGGCTCCTCCAGGCCCGAGGGGCCCGCATCGCTGCTGCTTTCCACCGCGTTCTCCTCAGAGTCCATCGCGCCCTGGAACACGCACAGGGAACCCACCTTTACAAGGGCGTACAGAAACACACTTTAACTAGCGTTCATTAGCCATACGCACAGGGAACCCACCTTTACAAGGGCGTACAGAAACACACTTTAACTAGCGTTCATTAGTCATACGCACAGGGAACCCACCTTTACAAGGGCGTACAGAAACACACTTTAACTAGCGTTCATTAGTCATACGCACAGGGAACCCACCTTTACAAGGGCGTACAGAAACACACTTTAACTAGCGTTCATTAGTCATACGCACAGGGAACCCACCTTTACAAGGGCGTACAGAAACACACTTTAACTAGCGTTCATTAGTCATACGCACAGGGAACCCACCTTTACAAGGGCGTACAGAAACACACTTTAACTAGCGTTCATTAGTCATGCGCACAGGGAACCCACCTTTACAAGGGAGTACGGAAACACACTTTAACTAGCGTTCATTAGTCATACGCACAGGGAACCCACCTTTACAAGGGCGTACAGAAACACACTTTAACTAGCATTCATTAGTCATACGCACAGGGAACCCACCTTTACAAGGGCGTACAGAAACACACTTTAACTAGCGTTCATTAGTCATACGCACAGGGAACCCACCTTTACAAGGGCGTACAGAAACACACTTTAACTAGCGTTCATTAGTCATACGCACAGGGAACCCACCTTTACACGGTTACACGGAAACACACTCTCACAAGCATTCATTATAAATAGTCACCTTTACACGGTCACACAGAAACACACTTCCACAAGCGTCCATTACAGCCACCTTTACACAATCACACAGAAACACACTTCTACAAGCATTCATTAGTCACCTTTACACGGTCACACAAGAACACATTGGGACACACTTTTACAGGCATTCATTAGAACTAGCCATTCTATACACCATCACAGAAATTCTTTTTTTAATTTAAAGCCAGTTACTGTCACAAATGGCTTGCAATCCTGTTCTTAAAAGCACAATTTTCCAGTTATCTCTGTCTACACAACAGGGGGGCAGAAGCATTCGAGTTAGCCTACACTCCGTGGGGGAAAAAAATTCCCATCAGATTGACAGCCACCGACAATATTCTTTAGCAGATAGACATCAAGTTATTGTATAACAGTATTGTACAAGTTAGTAATGGAATATTAAGTGTAACAGAAAATCAGTAACCCTCGTCTAATGGTTCCTATTCATTAAAAAAAAAAAAATTTGTAAAAGACTAAAGTCATATTCCCTCTCACATTTATTGATGTTCTTTTCTAAATCGTTGGTCTTTCAGTCTTAGGTGTGTGCAAACTACATGATATAGGAAAGACTTTATTTTATTTAACCTTTATACAGGGTAGGCTATGTGAGCAGGCATCCTCTTTAACAGCAATGTCCTGTTTCACATTCTCGCAATTACCAAACACACAATAGTATAGTGTGTAGAAAAACATAGCAAATTCAAAAAGAGCTACAGTGTTCACCAATTTCCCTGACTCTCTTACCAATGGACTTAAATTATACTTAAGAAACTTGTTTGTCTGTTAGCAGAAACTCTATTCCAGGCAGACGGTGCAGAGATGGGGATCACAGTGTCACAAATAACACGATTTCAACAGGATTCGTTCAAAGTGTATTTATTGTAATTAACCTTGTTCTCATTGTTTTGCATTGCTGAGAGACACCAAGATGCTCTACTTGACAGAGTGGAAGATTTGAAGCACTGGGTACATACAGCTAATGGAGGAACACCAGCAGCAATAATCGCCAGCTGCTGCACTTGTGTGCGCCAATTTGAGCTGTGAAACCAGACAAAAAAATAAAAAAATAATGTGGAAAAGACCATGGTTAGGCAGAGGGAGGAACATGATAAGTCTGATAAGTGCAGACCCGTGGCTAGCCAGTTTCCTTGCCCCTAAACTTCCTCATCTTTAGCCAACTGTGTGTGCTGCTGATGAGAGCCAATGACAGCTCGCCTCAATGGCTATTCCAGATTACAAATCCTGTCGTTGCACATCTCACAAAACACAAGCCACAACTAAAGACTTCTGATAAAAATCGAACCCATCTGATTTTGTCAGAGCATCCAAGAAGAGAAAGACTGGATAGGCACCACATAGCTCAGCACCACTAACCATCTTGCACTAACAGAGCATCAGCAACAGGGTCGTGCCCCAGTCGAGCTAAAACTGCAATGATTCCTCTCCAATACTGACCATTTGTCTTGGACAGTAAAATCACAGGAAATGCTGTTTAATATACAGTAGGCGTACGCTGATATACTGTCCTGGTGAAAAATGCAATGCTCTCAGCGTTCAAACAGCACACCCACATATAGATCAATGTTATAGACGCTTTTAGTCACATTAGAGACATTTACTCTCAGCCAGCAGCAGTTTTGCAGCTTGAGGTATGCAGTGATTACCTACAACTGTTTTCATAAAAGGGGCATGCTAACAAACTGTTGTGGGGGGGGGGGGGGTTGCTATTCATCTTGAATTACTCCTTTTGTCCAAATGCATTAAAACATTGTTGTTTTATTTATATGAAATTCTATTTACTGTTTAATGGTTACTTTTGCCCCTAAATATCATTTTTCAAAAATAATTAGGCAAATTTGGGAAGAGAAACATCTGTAAGCTATACAACACATCTGTTCATTTGCAAACTGGGTATTTGGCTTGATATTCTACAGCATCAGTCCTGCTGATTACTGCTTCCTTCATTAATTGAACAGTAAACTTAGTCAGCCATTGTTAATTTTGTATGAATAACCAATAGTAGCTTGCTAGCCATTGCCTTACTTTTCTGCGTGGGCACCATTTGTAGGGGAGCAATTGTCTAGCCATGTACATTCACTGAATAAGAAACATTCACAAGTGACAATTCTGACATTTCAACGAGTATGGGAACGCAAATGGCCAGTAAATTGCATGTGACACCAACTTCTAGCTGATCTAAGTAATTGTTTGTAATAATTTTGAAATTGTTTTTTAAATTTCATGAATTATAAACCCTTATTTGAAAAACATTCAAAGGTAAGTTCCTTTGAAAACTGGTCCAACTTAAGCAGGGGTTTGATACTTTCTCTTTTTTTTTTGCTTCAATGTATTCCTATGAAACATTCCATTAAATACATTATTCTGAGAAAACAGAAAAGTTGCACAATAAATATGGGTATCTGTGAAATCAGATATTGGTCCATGATCATGTGTTATATTGGGCAAATATTTCACTATTTTACAGATTAATTTCAGAACACGTTCAGTGGTTTTACAGACCTGCTTCCACACCTAACCCCACACTCACATCTATCTAGCTGAAAAATGTCATAATGAAATAGCCTACCGTATCTCTGATAACACTGCAGTAGGCTTAATAAACAGGTACAGACTTCAAAGAAAATGGCCATTTTAACCTGCTGAATTAGATGTTGTCTTAAAAATGTTTTTGTAGCTTGTAGTGTACCTACTGTATTAAATATTTTTTTAAGGTTGTATCTCTGCTCCATGACTAATTTTATGTTCATGCATTTGTATGTAATTATCATTAGTCATTTTTGTCGACAAAAATAATGGATTGCGCAAATCTGGATTACCCATGTGCTTCAATGGTACACCTCTGATCCCATTAAGCCTAGGCCACGTATTTCACAAATCTCCTTAAGCAAACAGGAGCAAAATTGAAATTAAAATGATAGATAACAGATGTATTTTCCATTTGATCTTAACCCTACTGCTGGAAATCAAGGCTGTGTATATGAAAGTGTCAAAATGTAGATTCAGTAAACTAAACTGGTACCCTTACACCAAATTCACATTTTAAAAAGGTTAAGCATGAATTTCTTGCAAAGCAACATGAAACACGTGGTATTCTACTCAAGTTTACTCTTTAGCTGTAAAATTAACATTCGAGACATACAGTAACTGCTTTTAATTCTAGCAGTACACGTATCCTAAGGTTGGTAAGATTAGTTTATAACAACTCCGCTTCTTTAGACTCGTCAAAAACTCAAACGGTGATTTGCATACGACTACCTAGCACCTTTACAAGCGGTAGAAACAAGTTAAATCCAAGTGTGAGTGAATACATGTACAGTGAATCGTAGATGCAGTTAACTGGAACTCCATAAATAAAAGTACGTGATAAGGGTCAATGTTTTGTTCAAGTAAGTTGACCTTTAGAGCCACATCACATTATAAAGTTCAGTGATAACCACCCCATTAGAAATCCGCCTCTACGTGAATGTTCTGACTACTGCACTTTACGTGTTTGGCCAGTCAGACACTCCAGCCAGTAGTAAGCTAGCTATTGTTCATACTGCACAGACAAAATCACAATATTACGGTCAAGGTTGAACCGCCAGTACAATAATGGCTACACGGCTCATTTTGTAGAACTACCAAGATACTCTTTCTACACCTCCATGTAAAACCCTGCCAGTGTGCTAACTAGCTCAATGCGTGAGATTGTTGCTTTAGGATCCTAGCTAGAATTATTTGGCATATCCATCTCATTAGCTTGCTACCTGCTAGCCTGTGTCATACGCTTCAACAAACGTTATTTTCCGCGTGGCGCAGCGAGTCTCGCGTATACCACGTATAGTTAGCTAGAGCTACCAACGTTAAATAGTAATATCTGTTAGTGTTATTTATACTTTGCAATCACTGTAACTTCTTAGCACCGTAGCGTATAGCCATCGGCGGACTATCTAGCGACTGTGTTAATTGTGCGCTCCGTAACCAGTTGGCTTGGTAGCTAGACGAGCAAGCCACACATTATTTCTGTTAATAAACCATTGTCTTCATCGCGAAGGGTCGCGTAGTAACACTTTAATCACACGTTATAACGTTCACTTATTTCACATACTACGTTTTAAGACACAATTTCGAATCCACGCGTCGCCTTTCTCAATTTAAACCCGGGCCGAGCTGCCCTCCCCACTGCCTGCTGCGCGCCGCCATTTTCCTGAGCCACTATTTCGATTCAGGCAGTCTGCAAACTCCTATCTGAGGGTGAGGGACCCCGAGGGCCTTGTCGGTGTGGTCAGTCCGCCTTGTCCCCTTTCCTGAACAATTTTTCAACTTCAGTTATTCTATCACCGTATTCCCGGGTAGTTTTACTCACCGCAATTTATGTGCTGGATTGTTTCCACTTTAATCTACAGGTCAGAAACCAAGTAAAAACGAAACCGATAAATGCTCCGGCATTCTAGCCGGACGCCATCAACTTCTTCTTGCTACTTCAGGACGCCGACCGGATCTTATTTATGTCGTTTTCGGGAAATGTAACTTTTTAAAAATACTAGACTGAATAATTGCACAACTGACATTGGATTGTGTCGTACATAATACGTAAGCAGTAAGCGTACAGTCCTTATTTTAAATTGGATGTTTATTTATACAGTAAACTATGGACTATTATATCCGCGGAAGAGGAAATTGTTGTTTGTCGTGAACGCGGATTAATATTAAACCTGAAAAGTGTAGTTAGACTGTATTTCGTTAGCGAGTCTTATCCGGTAGTATGTTAGTCTGTTGCAAATAAAGTGGTTTATTCAGGTTTAGTTTGCCTGTGATTAATGTGAAGCCAGGACATACTTATTCGGTTATCAAACTATTTTGTAGTGCGTGTGATGGACATTGTTATACTTCGACCAATCGTATTAACGCTGCTCTGAGCCGTGCACGTAAAAAAATATTCCAACAAAGTTGTTCAGCATTTATACATTTATTTTGCTAAATAAACTGTTTATCTAACAAAGAAACTCGTATGTGAACATATTAGTGCATTGTCATCTGTCTACATCACGTGTCAAAATCCAGTTCTGGATTACAGTGGATTACATGATGTCTGATGGTTTTCACTGCGTTCCAGCACCAGTAATTTGAGGTGTTGATTGGGCTAAATTATTCACACACTTTATTCTCGAGTTCTTGATAGGCTGTTGATTGTACCCGTAGAAAACCCGTTAGACAAAATACGTGATTCCTCAAATACATGTTCTACTTCATTTTATTGATACTTTGTTCTTTAAACTTGGGGCTCATTATTCCCTATCTCTCTTAATTCAAAAGGAATATGGTTACTGTATAATATTAAGTAATTGTTATTATAAAAATGGATTGAAGTACATCTAACTTCTCATTAGATACCTTTGTTGTTTAGTTTGAAAAATAATTTTAAAAGGCACCCTGTGATGGGTAAAAAAATGTAGATGAGAAAAAAAGGCTTTGACCCATTGGCTCATTGATTGTATGACTAATGGCTATAGCATTTTTAAGAATAGCATTTTAATTCAACTTCGTTTTACTTGCAATACTTTATGTATAACTAGTGGGCAGCTGACAAAGGCCATTGTCCAGTAAATTCTTTACAAATAACCAAATTTCATTGTCAACTAATGTTAAAAAAAATATTATATAATACTGACTGGTCCTAAGTGTCCTCACATGACAGGCTTTATAAGAGAAAAGATGACAGCCCTGTGAGTATGTAATTCTAAGCACAGTCATATTTGCAGCTCTTTGTACTAATTAGAACAGTATCTCCAAATCTTTAGTCTTAAAGAACACACTAGTTTGTATTATCATTGATATTGTCTGTGATGCTAGAATGTTCTTTCATGATTGCAAACAGAAAGGCAGTGCTGTAAACCATGTCCAAACCACACTTTAAAAAAAGGTTGTATTCCCTAAATATGAATAAAGTATTTGAAAAGAAGGCATTGTGTCATTTTTTGTGCTTGTTGAACAGTTGTACGGACATTTGTTGGAAATTAAAGTGGGTGTTTTTAAGAAATAGCTTAATTGAGTCCCATTTGTTGTAGTGGTTAAAAATACAAAAGAGTGGTTGTTTTTCTCATGGAAGATTCCTTGCTATGGTCCTGTATTTTTGCGGCAAGACATTATGGCACAATTTACAAGATCAAAACATATTTGTAAATGTAAATTGTGATTTATCATAGTAAATTACATATTGTAAATGCAAAAGGACAGTCTGAATACACCTCTTATTTTATGAGTGTCTACATCAGGGTTTATGGGCTCAATTTTGTGGTTTTACACAAAAGAAGGTTCTACCAAGAACTTTAGAAAATACCTAATGGTCCTACATAGAATCTTCTTTGATCTTCTAAGGGTTCTCCAAATAACCATGTTAAATTCTTAGGGTTAGAAATAGCATCTTTTCAATACCATATATTTTTATATGATAAATATTTTGTCCTTTCATCATTTTAAAATAATTTATGTTACGATTACCGTTAACAAAGTTGAAATTAGACAGTTTTATTGTCAAGTTTTATATAGAAATCTGGGAGTAATGGTGGATTAGGTGAGGAGAACCTCAGAAGAGAAGCACTTGGGACAGAAGCTGAGTAGATCCAGCAGAAACACCTCACAGGAAGGAGTCAAGTGGGTCTGCTGAAAATTAAGGCTACAACGGGACGAGACAACATGTGGGCACTATAAAACAGATGAGGTCGACATAGATGGGCACTTCCTTCTGAAATGCAGACGTACAAATGCCACATCTTCCACACATTCAGGAGAGATAAATTAAAATGTCAGACAATAAGGGACGGTGAGTAAATAAAATAATTACCTCTACTACACAACATACCACATTTGATGATTTATTTATGTTCCACACTACGTGCCATGCAATGCAAATACAAAATGTTGTCATGTCAATAAACCACATAGAATTGTACTGAGAGTACAAATAGCCTCAGAAACATGATATATACAGAAGCAATGCAGGTTAAGTACCTTGCTCGTGGGTACAATGGCAGTGTCCTATCTGGGAACCAAACCTGCAACCTCTAGGTTACAAGCCCAGTTCCTTACCGAGCATACTACGCTGCCACCCGCAATAATCACTGCACCACTGTGCTACCCTAGGTTATTCCTCACAATTGCATCATACAATTGTTCCAACGTTTGATTTAGCACATTGTTTAAAATGGTTTGGTTAATAATATGTCCTAATAAACTTTACGTCCATTCCTAAAAAAAAAGGTGCATTGACTATCCCACTGCAACCAACCACCATGGTCAATTTATATGTGGATAAATTAAAGACTTCTGAATTGTATGTTGAGACTATCAATTAACCATCATCAAATATAAAAGCATGGTTCTATTTTATCGACAAAACTATCACAAATACTACTTATAATGGATGGTAGCTCTCAAGACCTGGTGGGATTCCAAATTTACTGAACACCAGGGACACCACTATGAAATTCACATAAGGACATTAAATTAATTTCCAGGATTTATTAATCCACAAGAAAGATACAATTTTAAGCACCACTGTATATGAAAGTGCATAGCCTGCAACACCTTGTTGCTACCAGTCAAAGGAAACTTGCCAGTAGGCCAGTGTAGTTACCACCAGGAATTTATTACACAGTCACAAATAATGAAACAGAAAGTGAGGTTACAGTCACCAGTCATGTTTATATCTGGCATTAACATGCATCCTTTAAAGAAAATTTCTGACTGGATGTGAATTTGGCAACTTATTGTTGTGTGTGGAGACACAGTGGACCGTTATGCTGCATCATGACCTTCAAGTTCAACAAGAAGTGATGGCAAGAAGAGATTCCCAAGCAGCAATGTAGCAGGTACTTATAAAGCCTACTTACGTGAAACATGATAAATGGACTGCATTTATATAGCGCTTTTATCCAAAGCGCTTTACAATTGATGCCTCTCATTCATCCATTCACACACACCAACGGTGAAAGGCTGCCATGCAAGCTACCAATCAACACATTGGGAGCAATTAGGGGTTAGGTGTCTTGCTCAGGGACACTTTGACAGGGCAGGGGATCGAACCGGCAACCCTCCGACTGCCAGACAACCGCTCTTACCTCCTGAGCTATGTCGCCCCTGCAAATATGCAAGCGATTTCCTCTTACATCTATATACAAATCAGAATTTTATCTGTTGTACTGTGTGACAGACGGAATACTAAAGACTGTAATCTCTATGCAGAGGATGAGTTCTGCACAGGAACTTGTTTTATCCATATGAACCGGTAGCATGTTAATTTGTATTGTCCCAATCAAATTTGGCGCAAAATATTGATTTAAATAGATTTTATTAGTCAAAATAAATTTAAATTTATATGAAACACATTTTATTTTCCATTGTGTTCTCATTGTATTGGCTTGCTTGGGGGTATTGATATAACAGCATCAATATTTAGATTCAAATCAAATAAACTTAATTTATCAAATTTCTAGCATATGCTATTCATATCATACTTCAAAACATTAACGTCAAAACAGCTTCCAGAGGATTCGTATTTCAATGTAGCATTGGAGCGCAGCAAGCAGTCTCCTTGGCACTGTGGCATCTTTTAGCCAGCCAAGACCTCATGTAGGCTAGTTGATGGGATTGAACTGATACGGTGCTGGGCCATCACATTTTAAAAAGACAAGGTCTGCGAGACGGCTAATCGCTAAAGCATTTCTTTCTGAAGTGAGAATGTCGTTCGTTGTACTGAAAGTGCGTTCACACTCGTTGCTGGATGCTGCAATTGTTTTAAAGCTGGTGTTTGTGCGCCTTTGTAGTCCATGTACTCACGGAATCCTCTGATGCTGTCCGTAGAATAAATTTTGAAGAATTCTTCTCTGTCAGGAAGGGTGCAGCACTTTGACTTCATTAATGAACTGTCGGTGATCATTAATGGAAGGAGTCTCCTTTGTGCTGATGTTTGAACACGCTGATGGTGTAAGTCTGTTTCACATGTTCTCTGCCAAACTTCAGAAGAATTGCACTGGGTTGATTTTAAAGACTTTGCTATTGTCGTGCCAAGATTTCCTTGGGGCAGCAGTGTAGCATAATGGGTAAGGAGCTGGTCTTGTAACCTAAAGGTCACAGGTTCAGGTCCCAGATAAGACACAAACCTGCATTGCTTCAGTATGTATCTGTAGGTGAAAGAATTGAGAATTAACAGGACGCACAGTTAAATCCAGGGACACAGCCAACTGAAATTAAGAAGTGGGACTGTGCCCCAATTCAAGCACTGATCTTATGTCACCCAAATCAAACAAGCTGTATTCCAAAGCAATGCTACCCAATATTTCCTAAATTATGGGGAGACATATTCTTTGAGGGCCCAGAGCATTTGTGATGATGTAATCAGGCAGGAAAAAGAAGAAGGAAAAAAGAATAAGGAAAGCAAAATCCCATAAGTTTGGGGCTTTATTGTGTGGACGTGCGAAGTAGTTTATGAATTCTGTCTGTTGAAATGGGGTCAGAAGGTAGAGAAATTAATGTTTTTAAGGGCTGAGAGTCAGTGGTCATTGTGGTTATTTCTGTAAGAAACCCTGAAAAGTGCTAAATTCTCAGCGCTGTTTAGGTATGGGGCATGATGCCCCACCAAGCCGTAACTCGATTGTCTGTTTTTTATTGTTAAAGATCATGAGGAGATCATCTCCGGTTCAAAGCCTTGACCCTTGCCTACACTGCTGCCAACAGGACAGCCCCCATCTACTTGCAGGACATGACTCAATTCTATGTGCCTGCTCGACCAATCCGCTCTGCGGCAGCAGGGCGCCTTGTAACCCCTCCCACCCGCCCAAAGGGATCACAGAGCTTCTCCACCCTAGCTCCCCAGTGGTGGAACGAACTCCCCGTCCCTCTCCGAACCTTCCCATCACTACCCATCTTCCGCCGTGGCCTGAAGACTCATCTCTTCAGACTATACCTAGACTAACCACCACCACGCTGTATATTTCACTCTTTTAAACCCCCCCCCCCCCCTTCATGTCACTTGTTATATGTTGCCCCATCTCAGCACTTTTTCATAATTTGTATTTGTCCTAATACTGTAGCTTATTCTTCTGCCTAGTTTGTTTTGTAGAGGTTAGGTCAGAATAGTGTTCACTGTGTGAACTGTGTTCTTGGCTAGAAATAGCTGTACAAAATAAGTATTGTACCTTACTGAACCTGTGTTTAGCAGTTGTCTATGAACATGAAATGCACTTTTTGTATGTCGCTTTGGATAAAAGCATCTGCCAAATGAATGTAATGTAATGTAATGTAATCTCGATGTTCTGAGAAGATCTTCCCATGATCACCCTGCCTGCTGAACATCGCCCCCTGCTGCCCATGTCACATTAGGCCAGTGGTAACCAACCTTGCCCCAGGAGATCAACCCGTGCTGTAGATTTTCATTTCAACCCTGTTGTACCTGATTCTACTAATTAGCAGCTGAAAAAGATCTCTAGCTGTTGAATGAGGTATGCTTTATTAGGGTTAGAGTGAAAAACTAGAGGATGGTAGATCTCCAGGAACAGAGTTGCGTACCACTGCATTAGGCCTACATACAATTGCGCAGAGAACCCGATAGTATTTTACACTTGAGTAGGCAGTTAGGATCTTATTGTGAAAAGTCAGCATCTGGAAGAGCATTTTAAAATCATGATGTAATAGTCTGACGGTCGTGTGTGTGAAAGTGTGTTTTGAATTATGCGGAAGTAAGGGAGAAATAAAGGCTTCGGGCTTTTAGAGCACTGCACTGTCTGCACCGAGAAGTCTGTCCTCTGTCCACCAATCAGTATAAACAGACCATTTTTATTTTGATTGCTTAAATGTTTGACTATGTATAATTTTGTCACATCATCAGATAAATAATTCTCAGGTAATTGATCAAGTTATTGGCCTTGAACAATACAGTGTATGTGGGCTTTGGGTTAAACTCAGCATTTTAATTGTGAACCTAATTTGCTCCTCATGGGTTAAATCAATTCCCTTATTAAGACTTTCTATAAATAAAATGTCTCTGCTGTTTAAATGGCATGTTTGTGCAGTTTAATTTTGGATAGTCCCAGCTACAGTTTCAAATAGTGCTCTTGACATGCCATCAGCAAAATGTGGGCTACTGCCTTTGCATAGGCATATATTTTGCACCTTTTAAATAACGGCAGGGTCATTTCTGGCATTTACCAGCTGACGCACAGAAAAAAAAAAATTGCAAATGACTATTTTCTATTGACGTGGTTGTCATCTGATTAAATAGCCTATTTTGTGAAAGTATCAGTATACCGACAACAATCAAAACCCAGTTCGCCTTGCGTACTTTGGGCGACATGATAATAAATAAGCTTGCCAAATAATTACAACAATGTCGAACATCGCCAACATGATTTCATGTTAGAATAAAGATACACATCCACTTTGCTCAATAACCGGCTTTAGGACCCGGACGCGCAGGTCGACGCAGACACCGGTTGATGTGAAAGCTTGCCATTCAGTATCTCATGCATACGAATGGTTAGGCAACGTATACATTATCAAGAAGATACAGAGAAAGATTTTTTTAGAGGCTGACAGAAAAGACTGGGGTCATTTAGGAGTTTTGTGTATCGTCTGTTAGGTCTACGAGCTGTCTGCATTGGCAACCTCGGTGAATTCCTGCACCGAGTCAAGCTCAATCAGAAGCCGCCTCGCTCTTCTCACGGCTGTCTGGTAACGTCTCTACCATGAGCCAGAGGTTTACGGTCACCGCTTTCTCCAAAGATGAAGACAACTGTCGTTTGTCAAGCAGACAAGGAGAGGTAAACCAGCTGTTTGAGGGCGACGAACCCTGCCCAGGGTCTTCGGACGGAGGAGTCTCTGTTGCGGGGCACGAAGTGGCTAAAGGTAGGATGTTCGCGGTAACCGTACAGTAGACATGTCCAAGTGATTTTCTCCACCTGTGAGCATGACTGTAATTGGTAAAGGCGACAAATATGCAATATGCACCGAAGAATCCGTGACATCACTGTGTACAGGTGCACGAGGCAATAAGGATTCCTAATTCAATGGTAATGACGGTGCTGCATGTTGAAGTAGCCTACTTATTACGCACTTATTATCCAAACCACTGCACAGAATACCCCCCCTCCCCTCCCCATTTGTGTTAATAATTATGTTGACTGAGTGTGGGGAAACTTTTTCCGCCTATCAGCCATAATACTTCACTATAAGGACACAAGATCTTCACCACACCAAAATGTCATATTTTTCATAAATAAAAAGATAAATATATCTGTGGTATAAAGAAATTCTGGGATTTGTCTGTTGATAACTACTGCAGCAGTTGTACATATAGCCAGTAATTCCAAAGCAATTTTGAGGTTTGTTTCTTTGCAGTACAGTTATCCTCCCTGCATTGCAGCATCCCATTTTTTGTGCATCATGTATGGATTACAGGACAATCAAAATAGTTTCTCTTTCAATATTTTTGCCATGCCCCCGTAACATTCACTAACACTGTGTTGTACAAATTAACATATCATCAGGAGTGATGTGGTAAATGCTTCAATTTGATTCTACTATAATTATGCATCCATTTTGGAATCAGGTAGTTCCAAAATTAATCTTCATGGCTGTTGCTCACAAGCACAGTTTTCAGGCACCATTTTGCATAAAGGAATACTTCAGCATTGTTTGCTGCAGCATTCTGGGACTGGGCATGTAGGATCTGTAATACATTAATAAAACAGCAGAGATAAAGGCCTTTGTATGTCATACAATATGGCAGCTATAGGCTAGGGCTTTTCACACTGCACTTAACTCTGGGCTAAATGCGTTCTAGAACCGTTTTAACCCTGGGCTAACTGGGCTCTTAACCCTGGGTTAACGGGCGTTTCACACGCAAGTTTCAAAGTGGGCTAACCCCGACTACGTCACAGCGCTTCACCGCGTATTTCTGGTCTAATCGTTTCGTTTACAAATGAGAAAACTCGGCTAACGTTAATAATAATAATAATAATAATAATAATAATAATAATAATAAGTAACGAAACAAACAAATTTGTCCTAGGAGGAGACATATTTATTTATTAGTTTGGGGGCAGGAAAATCCGTTCAAAGTAAACATGATGGCACCTGTAGAAATAAACAGTTTTTTGACCAGATGTCTACGATGCTGTCAAAGGCAGGATATACGAGGTCTCCCGATCAGATTATGGAAAAACTAAACAAATCTAATAAACAAATAAATAGGTGTTTACACACACACACACACACACACTTTTTATTTATTTATTTATTTATTTATGTATTTATTTATTTATTTATTTATTTATTTTATTTTTTTTTTTACAAGAAATGTTTGTGCAAGGTTCATGACCAGTACTTAAAATGAATCAAATTATTCAGGTTTTGGGTTTGAGTGACAACTCCACCCCCGGTAAGGCAAAGTTCTCATCCACTTTCAGCGACGTTCATTAAGACATAGTATGTCAGGACTATAATCAGTGATTAGTTTGTTCGCACAGGCTGCCTTAGAATTTAGGATAATCTATATTTAGTGAACCAAATTTCAGAGTAGTGTTACTGGAATTAATACAATGTCTTGTTGTGATATTTATCCACATAATTTTGATTTTGGGCGACTGACACAGTCTAAATTGGGTGAAGCCTAGTCGGCTGTTTGGAGAAGCTGGCATCTGTATGGACACAATGTCTGTAGCCTAGCCTTAGCTATGGCCTTAGCTCTTATCATTTTAGAGAATTAAGACCATAAATAATTTTGCTATATAAAAGAGTGATGCCCTTCAAGGATGGGTGAACACCATCTCTTTTGAAAAGAGTGGGCCTTTCCTAGAATGTTTGCGAATTGTCTATATAACCCATCTTATTTCATGCACTCCACTTACTGTAGATTTCCAGCATTTAAGTGATGATAATCTGCTGTAGATTAGCTACAGTTTGAAATGACTGGTCAGCTAGCTACTTAATAATAATCTTATGACATATAGGTGTAACATTAATAATACTTCCTGGACCATTGAAAATATTTGATAAGAAAACTACATAGCAAGCTCCCACAGCTAGCTAGCAATCAATAATCAAGTTTAGGCTAGATAAATAAGAGACATGTCTGAAAAAAAAGATACTTTTCAGCAATGACCAGATAAAGCTGTGTGTGATTTATGAAGATTATTTTGGTCACTTGTAATTTACGATTTTCTACCAATAGATCAAGCGACACTCGGAAAACAGTTGAGGAGCACAGATGAGGACGTGGGTCCTCTGAAGCTTCTTCTCACTTAACTCCACCATTTGAGTTGAGGTGCTGGTGTTGGTACACATCAAGCGCATGCTTGATACTTCCTAGTTAACCTACATGCAAACTCAGAATGCACTCTCACGCACATGCCTCTCTCAGTTAATTGTAGCCAATTGCATCTGTAAGTAATTGTAACTCTGATTCAGCATAACACACAGACTTGAATCACTTAACTTAAATTTTGTCCTTGTCTGTGGACCCTAACCTAGTCTATATTTTAGCCTGTAAAATGGATCTCTATCCAGATTTTATCAGTGTTGTGGCTAAGGAACTGGGGACATTTATTGAATACATTTACATTTGCCTAAATTAAAATTGGAATTAGAAACATAGTAAAAACAAATAGAAATCTTGATGATGTAAGTAAATGATAGATTTGACACATTACATCATTGAAATGTGGTCACAAGCAAAGGGACACTGCCAGACCCAACACTTCAATTGATCAAATGTTTCAGAGAAAAAAAAATACGGCAAAAGCCTTGAATCTGTCTGAGACTGAGGAAATTGAGCGCATAATTTTCAGCACAGTTTTCAAACTTTATATTCTAACTGTAAAATTCTCTCTCATGAGCAATGAGCATGAGCAAGGGTTTGGAGCAAAATAAACTCTAATAAATAAAATAAAATATGGCACTGAAAACGTTGAGCATAAAAATGTAGCATGATGCAGTATGCAAGATAAATGTATCAGTTAACAAAAATTTATTTTACAAAACAATTGGTGTGGTATTGAGAGGCAGGCTACTCAGTACATCAAACATAGTTTTAACCTAAACCAAATATTTTGCTTTCACTGTTGAAATAGAAGCCATAGCCATCATTAATGGTTTACATTTTTAAATTTATCATTTTTATATTAATTATATACAGCCCACAAAAGCCTAATGCACGCTGGGATAGGCTCCAGCACCCTCTGAGAGACTAAACGGGAATAAGCAGGTTTAGATAATGGATGGATGGATGCACAGAGAAGGCAATTAATATGATGATTTAGCCCCAGAAAAGTCTTGGAATTTAAAATGCCCTCGTCAGTTCAGTCTTATCACAGTGCACACTGCAAAGACACAGAAATATGAGGAAAATGAGCCATTTGTCTCCATTATGATGGCTTTTTTTTGTCTTATTCTTTTCCATATATTCCAGAACATGAAGGAAGTTCCTCCACACATTTCAGTGTATTCATATTTCCTTATTCAGGGGTTTAGCCCTTGCTGTGATGTTGAAACTCAATTATACAAAGCACTGTAATTATTTTTGTTGTTGGTGCAGGGGAAGTGAAAACCTTCCGTCTTCAATCTTCGCTGACATAAATCTCTGTGCCAAAAGCCATTTTCTTTTTCATTCCTTAAGTGTTTTAATCACCCTCTATGCTTGATTGGACCGATTCTGGTCCTCCCCCTGGTCTCTTATGTACTTAGGTAATTGAAAGGTCTGTTAAATAGTCCAGGCCCAAGCTTTCTAGCGGGAAAGGATCATGCCGCCGCTTTTACAATGCTAACAGACAGGTTCTACAGAAGCTGTTTGCAAAGCAGCAGCATGTCCTTTCTGGCTGGTAATCCTCAGATTCAAAGAAAAGTCAGATTGCAAAAAACAGGTAGTCTTCACCAAAGTGAGGTTTGGAGATTTCGTCATTTAGCCTATAAAGGCTACGGTTCACTGTGTTAATAAATTGTAACCACCAAGGAAATGCTAAGGCTGATTGCATCACCCTGTTTTTTGGAAGGGTTCAGTAGCTTAAAGCAGTGGTAACCAACCCTGTTGCTGGAGATCTACGTCCTGTAGGTTTTCACTCCGACCCTAACTATGCACACCTCCCTCAACAGCTAAAAATCTGCATTGAGCTGCTAATTAGTCACCAGGTGTACCAAATTAGGGTTGAAATGAAAACCTACAGGATGGTAGATCTCCAGGGACAGAGTTGGTTACCACAGGCTGAGGGGGGTCTGTGTTTCATCGCTCTCCAGCGACCCCTGCTGGTCAGCCACACACCCGTTGCGCACGTCAAAGCCACGTATGAAAGGTCTTCCTCCGACTCCACCCTCTGTGAGCTTTGCTGTAGTCTGCCATGTGAAAAGAAGAAGCTGGCGACACCATGTTTCAGAGAACAACTGTGGATGTCTACTGTTTAATGAGCAGTGCGGTTTGTGATTGGCTCATTCAAAATTAGGGTGGGACTTTTACATATTAAGCCCCCCCCCCCCCCCCATAAATATAAAAAAAATAAAAACACGATGGGAGTTGTGGCCAAATTGTATTTTTATAAAATGCTGGTAAAGGTCTGATTGGTATGCAGAAGGCACTTTGTGCGGTAGGGTCACTCTTAACGAGATAAGTGCGGCAGTGCTGCCTGTCCTCCTCAGGAACTGTGTGGCAGAGAAACACAGAGCAGCCCCACAGCAGCTCTCTCCGCACTACTGCGACTTATTAAACCGTCCCCAGCATGCCCTGAGCATTGGCTCTGCGAAGCCCTCTCTTCAGATGCTCGTCAGAGAGGATTTGCCGATTGACTTTGTTAAGGCTTTTTTTTTTTTTAATGCTCGGTGGCGACATGCCAGTTTATAGGAGATGAGGCGGACATTGAGTGCAGAGATGACTGCACTTGAATTGGTGCTGCTTATTGGTTTTTACATAAATTAATTCACAAAATTACTGCGACCAGATTCGCCTTTTCTTATAACTGATAGGCCTACAAGTGAAACCATGTAATGTAATGAAGTAGAAGGTGGAGTCTTCCACTTAATAATTTTTTAGAATTTTTAGAATTATAATTCTTATTACACCCACGAGGGGGTATTGCAATGAGTCGTCTGTCTGTCTGTCTGTCTGTCTGTCTGTCTTTCTGTCTGTGTCTCCTGCGGTTTTGCTCCGATTGGGACGAAACATGGCGCATAGGTTGACTATTTAAAAAAAATAATCTTTTGAACACTCATGGGGATACTATACTTAGGGTCGAAATGAAAGCCTACAGGATGGTAGATCTCCAGGAACAGGGTTGGTTATGCAGGACTGTGAATAGGGCTTCACACTACACAGATGAACAATTTACTTTACCAACGGAAATTTCAAAAGTTTGTTATCTAGAAGAGGAGGTTTTCCGGGAGAATTTCGAGCTTTATACCGCAACTAGGCAACAGGATTTAAGCTTGCCCGGTTGTCCCAGGGGGGATTTTGGGAATGGGAGGCTCTACAAACTTGTCCAGGTTATGCTTTATAGATTTTCTTTTGCTGTGTAATTGCTATACAATAAAACATACAAACCCAGAGTTTTTTTAAACCTTTCTGTATCACCCCCTTTGGCCAAATATGAGTTAACCCTCAAAATCTGTGTTTGCAATGAGACCATGGAAATTAGTAAGGCTAAAGAAATATTGACGTTGAGTCACAGAAATATTGACACTTGGCTGAATCACTATAATACATATGCACACAGCTTTTTCCACATTTTTCACTGGTCCTTGATGGGGACTGCAGTTTCAGACTGGGTATATCGAGGAGTTGCAGGAGAACTCTATGCGCTATGTCTGTTCCTGCTTGTGGTATATGCACTGGGATTTTCATTTTATGTAGCCTATTATTTTTTGCGCCTGCAGAACTGAACTGAACAGATGGGACAGTTTTTGACATTTTTGCACTAGTCTTGTGCTAGAAAAGTACTGCGAGACCCAGCCAAAGTAATGGATAGCAAAGGATTAGCCAATCGCTAATCAGGTTCAGCCCCACTCGTGTTGACTGACAGATGACTACACCCAGAAACAGGAGTGTCATCAGATGGAAACTGTTGCCAAGAAAAAGAGCTACTTGGAAATGCATGTAAAATTACAATTATGAAATGAAAGTGGTCTTTTTTGTGGCTGCAGAGCTGAACTTGTTCTGTGCAATGTGTGTGCGATGTGTGAGACTTGAAAAAAAAGCACAATTAGGTCTGCTTTTGAGAAGAGCTCCTAGTTAGGCAGCGTTGGGTTACCATGGTTACGGCAGCTTGGCCATCTCCCAGCAATCGTGTGCATGAGAGTTCAAGGGGTTGGGCAGAACTCTGATATATCTAAAGCTGAGGTAGGAGAGAACAAGACAAGCCCAATTGTTAATGCATATAGTACCAATATAATGAGTGTTTATGTGTTCATATATTTGTAAAAAAAAAAATGCTATTTAAGTCACACTGGGTATATACTGTCAATATCAGATTGATACATACATGTAATGTAATGGATACTTCTCTGGCTTCATTTAACATGAGCCAGTCAGGCTTGTATTTGGTAGCTTCATCAGTTCCTTGTTATTGTCGGTACTAAAACAGAGCAGTTTTTACAAATTGAGGCCCAGAGCCTAAACATGATGGTGGGGTAAAAGTTTGATTGATTCCTTTTCTCCTGAATTTAGACTCTGAATTAATCAAAGAAACTAATTCTGCCTCAGTTACCTATAAAGCTTACCACATTGGGTTTTCTGCCATTCTGAAATTTAAATAATACATTTAAAAAGCCATATCCTCGTACACTACATGGCAAAAAACATGAGGACTCCTGACATCCAACGTCTCATCCAAAATTATGGCCATTAATATGGAGTTGGTCTACCTTTGCTGCTACAACAAACTTTCACTCTTCTGGGAAGGCTTTATACTATATTTTGGTCCATTTCTTCAGCCAGAAGAGAATTAGTGAGGTCGGGCACTGATTGGGCGATTAGGCCTGGCTCACAGTTGGCTTCCCAATTGATCCCAAAGGTGTTGGATGGGGTTGAGGTCAGGGCTCTGTGCAGGCCAGTCAAGTTCTTCCACACCGATCTTGAAAAAAACATTTCTATATGGACCTCGCTGGATGCCCTGTGGCATTGTCAAGCTGAAACAGGAAAGGGTCTTCTCCCTTACTGTGTCCACAAAGTTGGACGCAAAAAATTGTCTTGAATTTGCGTTAAGATTTGCATTCACTGGAACTGAGGGGCTAGCCCAAACCATGAAAAACAGCCCCAGACCAAGGGGTGTTCAGATACTTTTGATATTATAGTGTAAACAACATGGCCAATTTCAGTAAAATTTGGTATACTTCAAATAAAGATGAAGACCTTTATCTAAAATATTATAAAATGGTGCTGTGAAAAACATGGTTGCAGTAATCTAATGAATTTGCAGTGGACAAAAATTCTTATAATCGTAAATGATTCCACATAAAGTGATAACACTTGGTCAAGATTCCAGCCCTAAAACATTGGCCTAGTCTAGACATGTGGCTCTATAGATAGGGACACTCGTTTATCTATGGCAGATGGCAAAAATGATTTCAATTTGCATTACCATCTAAATCTCTGCAGGGTCACTGTGGGCATGGGATTGTGACAGTCACCTGAATAATTATACAATTAGCTATCATTTGTGACCCTCGCAAAGCAATTTGTTGATAGGGTACTAATTGTAATGGGTTGCATTTGTTGAGAGGAAGGCATGTGGCAGGTACTGAATGTCGAACACTGAAAAAGGATGCATCCTAATACTCAAAAAATGTTATCCTCCTTTCCTGTACTACCGCCTTGTCTGCTTTGTGCCTTGGGAATAGATCTTTGTGTCCTCCCTCTCCCTCCGATGTCCCAAAATTGGAGGATATGAGCAAAGCCACTTCAGACTCAGCTCCTCATTTCATCCTGGCGGATGCCCACCTGGTGCACAGCCCACAAATAGAGTCGAAAAACAACAACAGACCACAACAGACCAGAGAAAACTATCAATCACTGCGTGACATAAGCAATGAGGGGGAATTCTCTGTGAGTGTAAAAGTTGGAGCAACTTTCTCTGTCAGTGAAAAACCTGAGTTGAGCGGCAAGCAGATGACAGATATATACAAACGTTCCACTTGAAAAAGATGACAATTCTGCACATGTATTTTGAGTATGCTCGTATGAAATGTGCAAACTCCACATAATATTGTTTCATGACGAGGGATGGGTATCGTTCACATTTTTTTACAATACCCTTGCTAAAACAACACTCTTCAAACCTGAAACTGTCATCTACCTTCTGTAAAAGAACTGGTCATATGGTAACCGGTGCAAGGTAATGACTTCTTCATGGTAGGTATATTGATTTTCTTAAAGTGAGAATGGTCAAATTGACTGCTGTGCCATTTTTCCTGTTAACTACATTTTAACTTGGCTACTGTAGCTACCCTGCAAACACCATGTTTCCAAATTAATGTTAGCTTATCCTATATATTCTCTCCCGACATATAAATAATTGGTAGGTGTGTCGTGTCCACAATACCCCATTATAAACACTTCCATTTAAAAAAACATGTTCATTTATTTGTCATTCATGGTAAAGGAAAAATGACTGAATCCATGCCTATGTTTTTCTTTCAGCTGGAATGTATGTGTTTGCTTGTATTTATGTGTATGTATGTCTCTCATAGCCTACATCTATATGCATTACTATTATCACTTACTCATAACACAGTACAAAAAGAAATTATATCTGAAAAAAACATGTTTTCAATGTACAAGAATGTCAAGTTGCACATACAAAGCATTGTCTAAAAGTCAGTAATTCAAACTTGCAAAATCTAGGCCTGCCATTAAAAGTACTGACATCAAAATTAGGCCAAGTTACAATAAATAAAATTGGCTATTATAGCTCAAACGAATTAAACATGCTGTATTCCAAAGAAGTGCTAGCGCAATTTTTCTTAAATTATTTTAAGTAACTTGGCCCTGTGTTTTTTCATGTTACCATCTGAACAAAATGTGGTCATTCACACTTTCTGTTTGCTTGAAAAATTCTTCCCATTGTCCTCTGAACTCGCTCATTAACAAGGTGTTTTTGCCCACAGAATTTCTGCTCACTGGATATTTTTTATTTATTGCACCATTCTCTGTAAACTCTAGAGACTGTAGTGCATGAAAATCCCAGGAGGGCAGCCATTTCTGAGATGCTGGAACCACCATGTCTGGCACCACCAATCATACCAAGGTCCAATTCACTCAGACACATTTTTCATTCTAATGTTTGATCAACCAACAACTGAATCTCTTCACCATGTCTGCATACTTTATATATTGAGTTTCAGCCACATGATTCACTGTTTCGAAGAGCAGGCAATTTATATTCATGAGCAGGTGAACTTAATAAAGTGGCCACTGAGTGCAGGTTTTACATCACCCTGTAGCTTTGTAATTGAACTTTTTTCATCAAAGAGCATAAATCAAAAGCAAAATCGATTTACGTTATTCAATGGTATAAAATATATACAATACAATCAAATAGTACTGGTATCAGCCAAAAGAATTAATCTCAGTGCATCCCTAATCTCCATCTACACCAATGTGTGCTGAGCATTCTGACTTAAAATGTCTGCCTTGCAGATCACTGCTACAGATGGTGGTGGTTGAGGTGAATGCCCCCTTTCACTGTAAAGTGTTTTAAAATCATAACGAGAAGGTGCTATAAATCGCACTCCATTATCCTCCTAATTATCACAAGACGTTCACTGGCCTGGTATGGAGGCTAGCGTGGGAGTTGGCAGGTCACACCGCTTTCTGTGGAGTCGCAGTGGAAAAACCCACCTGGAGGGCATTAAATTCCTGCTTGTGCACAAGAGCAAGGGTGGTGGTGCTGTGGCCTCACGGGTAAGCCCGACCTGGGCCCAGCTACAGGCTGGAACGTGTGGCTCCATTGCATCCAACCCATTGTTTCCACCACCGGGGATTCCTACAGCAGCACAGCTTGCTAGTCTGTATTGATTAGGAGAGGCTCTTTGCATTTCTTACTCCCAGGTTTAATGATGGAGCCATTTGCTTACCCTGAGTCACTGTTGCCGTGGAACAATGAAATGCTGAAGTGCTTTCTGTTGATTGTCTGCCAGTTCACTGGCTCTACGTACTTCTGCTCTTGGTTGCCACCTTGTGGCTTTCCGTGATATGATCAGATTTTATTGGTTTTCAGTAAATTTTAGTGGCAAAACAGTATCATGTTTTATACTCTGGAGAACGAGGGTCTGTGGTTTTGTGGACTTGCTTATGTGCAAAATTTTTTCACGGTTTTTCTAGTGAGTGTGGGAACCGGTGGGAGTCTATGACAGTGGAACCAGACACAAAAAAGGCTTTAAAAGCATTTTGATGTTGCTCACATCGATCACTCTAGGTCTGATATAAATCCATGCTAATAAACTCCTGTAGATCCTACATTTGCTGGTAATATATATATGGAGTTTTTTTTCTTTATTGAATTACTGCATCTTCTTTCAAATGAGACATTGATTTCCAATATGGCTTGACACTTTCTACCATAAAACTCCTGTGTCACACACGGTTATTTTATTTTTTGTGCCAGACTCATCATCAGTATTAACAAAATCGATGAAGTCGTGCCATTTAATTTCGGCCAGATGCATCAGGTAATATAATGAAAGAAATCTTGATTTAGTGATGTAATGGTACATGAGAGCTGTTATTATTTTAAGGTGGCACTAGGGGGCACTCTAACTTCAGGAATGGAGACAAGCTGTGGCCCCCAAAATGATCATGCAATGCATACCCCCATGCTGTGAATAAGTTACGTAGTTAAGCTGACCAGGGGTCCTCTTTTTTCCTGGACATTTCTTTTTTGGGACTAAAAATATCTGTCCAGGCAAGATTTTTGATTCCTAAAAAATGTATGACTAAGTTTTTCTCATCGCATAGATCCCATATAAATACATAAAGCATATCATTATGTTCCTAATAATGCCCTGTCCTCTTTATTGTAATCCAAGACATATTTACCCTGATTTAGCACCATACCAAAAGACTACGTTAGAAATCATGTCATACTCATGCGGCCCCATTATTATTGACACACGTTGATATTTAGATGAATCCCGGATTGATCACCTTTCAGCTGGGTCGCCCAACCCTGCTCCTGGAGACCTACCATCCTGTAGGTTTTCATCTCAACCCTAATTTGACACGCTGGATTCTACTCATTAGCAGCTCAATGCAGATCTCTAGCTGTTGGATGAGCTGTGCGTTGCAAGGGCTGAAGTGAAAACCTGCAGGACGTTAGATCTCCAGGAACAGCGTTTGGTCTGCCCTGCCTTTGAGCACCTTACGCCTGCGGTTGGTTGCGTGGGTGTTTACGGCGAATGCAATCCTTATTTTACACAGCAGAGGGCAGTGTTGTTGTTTATCAGAGCAATGTTGCATCTTGCTGCCTAAGGTGTGAGGGTTGTGTTGTTTGTGTACTGTAGGTGACGGCAGGCTCTGTATGGCAAGGAATGGGGAATGGGCGATGGGGATAGGGATAGGGATGGGAATGGGGATGGGGATGGGATGGGGGGGGGGGGGGGTCTGTTGAAGTAGGCTAATCCTTAGCCCTTAATGCTCTGTGATGTAATATGGTTTTCACAAAAAGGGGGATGGGGGTTGATGGGTGCGGAAAGTCAAGTGATAATTGACAGAGACAGAGAAAGACAAAGCACGTGAGAGAAAAAGAGAGATGAGATGAAAAGAGAGACACTGCACACAGTGTCAAGAGCAGTGTTTTGATCCAGATGTGCACTTGTGCCTCCCATCAAATTTTATAGTGATACCAGGCTTTCCCCAGTGTGATGCTAGTTCTGAATAAAATATGTGGGGAAACAGAGTGAAGTGAAATCAGTAGGTTCACTGGCCTCCGATGAGGCTTGGCGTCTTAATACCAGTGACATCATCATGCAAGTGTTTTCAGAAGTGCGTTTCAGGGGAGTGTTAAAACAGCAGATGTGTTTATTTTTTGGTGCTGCTGATGCTCATCTCTGTGGGGAAAGATGTGGGTAGGTGGGAATGTTTGGTCAATTATGAGCTGTATCTGCATCAAAGCTTGCTGAAGATTGAGCCAAAATCCCTATTGCCACATCATTTCTATTTTCTCTAACATTACAATGTTAGAAAAAGGAACTCATGCATGAAGTAAACATTGGCATACATGAATTTACTATGGATTTGCTGCTACAGCTGATTAGTAATCTGAATTAAAAGGCGGGAGGTAAAATATATTTTTATTAATGTAGCCTGGCCCCCCGTCAGCTATGTCCTTTTGCCATTCATTTCAGTACTTATCGGTCTTTGTACATTTATTATGTTCTTTTCTCACTGTGTGTCACGGAATGGTTTGTAAAATAGGAAGCCAGCGTATGTCACAGGTCATTTCCCATATACACTGGAGGATGTATGATCCTGTATCCATTTCAAGACAGCGACATCATCACGCAATGCTGGGCACTCTTGCATGTTCAGCATGTTTGCGAATTGATGCATTCAGATGTTGAAACTAGTTCAATTCGAGCTGTGGTTCTGCACTGCGGCAGTCAATAAAGATTTTGAATTTGGAACAGCAGCAAATTACTAGTAAAAGTTATATTTAGCTATAGGTAGCTAGAGATGGGAAATGCAATTATTTAAAGCTACCGAGCAGACATAGAGATAAATATCAAGTAACCTTCTAACTGCAGCTTTTTATTGTGTAGGGTAGGCTCTGACTTTAAGTTATAGAGGCATTAAAAATCTTCAGCATTTACTGAATGCTTAAATAGCATTTTACCTTAAAAAGTTAAAGGTAGCTACAATAAACATTAAAATTAATTTGTATGGTTAAATTGAGGTTTTAATACAATACAATAAAATGCAATAATACAGTACAATACAATATACTGCATATTGTGGCCATGCATTTCTTCTGGTGGATAGCTTTTCACCTGCCTCATTGTGGATTGTGGATGAATCCGTCAAACCTCATGTTGATATTTGTTTCAGGTAATCAGCTACACGGTCAAAACCCCATATCCAGTATGTACACTAGTGTTTGTGGGCACCAGTGTGTTGAGTATGTACTGGGCATTAGACTGACCTTCAGGCACTCTATAGAGTCTGTTCTGGGCATGACACTGCAGGCACAGGAGTTTGGCTGCCAGCTATGCATTTATTTACTTGACACAAGCTTGGCTGACTGACACCACACTGACTTTGACAAAGTGGAGGTTAAACTACTTACTCCTTACTGGTAATTCACTCTGTATACAAATAAAAGGGGCACAATTTATTTTTGAACACTCTTTATTTATATAGATAAGCAAAGTTAAGCACTGCAGGTAGATTGAATTGAGGAATTATATGTAAAGATCTACTCCTCTTCTCAGTACAAAGGAAAATATGTTGTTGTGATAACGATAATGTTCTATATTTGCCGCACTCTGATAGGCAGATTGAAAGCCTGAAATACTGAAATACTCTAAGAATATTTTCCCAGGCCCTGGTTATTACCGGTTATTACAGACGATTGACGCTGGTTGTCATGGAGAACGATTGTGACGCTAAAGTAACGGCAGAGCAGTGGAAAGTCAGCAAACTGAGGAACGAATTAACAGTTGCTGTCTGGTAGCAGGGGAGGGGAGGGCAAGGTAAGTCACCTGCAGTGGGAATGCAGCAGGGAATTTTAGAAGTGGGGCGATGTCAAAAAATGAGAAACAAATAAATACATGCTGAACTTGAACATTGGCCCCACAGGTACTCTTGTTATCATTGGGTCCTTTGTCATCATTATTGCAGAAAGCACAGTGACACTGGGATGGCTGAAGATATCTCATATATAATGACAACAACCGAACAGCTTTTCCCATGTGTGCCTTGACTGTAAACACTACACTCATAAATAAATGGATCTTTGGCTTGTCTTCATAGGGGCACCCTTATTAGTTCTTTATGGAACCATCTATGTGAAAAGTGGTAGCTGTGAAAAGTGTGAAAGCTCCCAGATTGAACCATTTTGCCTGACAAAGAACCCTTGAACTTGATATGGCTTCCCCATGAAGACACAGAGGAGCCTTTTGGAACCATTTCTTCTGACAGTGCAGGTGTGGTGATTCAACAACAGTTCAAAAGGCAGTTGGTTGGCCTTTGTAACCGAAAAATACATGGCAGTATTGAAAATTGGCTGCAATCGGTGTGCTATTCTTTTGGAGTCATTCAGTTTGCTTAGTCATCTCTTGTATATGCTTTCAGTTACATGTTTGGATATAGTGAAATCTGATGTTCAACTGTATTGTGCTTTTCAAGTATTGTGCATGCTGCAATGAGCAATGGCTTAATAAAATATAAAATGCTAAAAATACATAAGGAAATACAGAAAGAACTCATCTCAACTTTGAAGCATAAGATCACGGATATGTGATTTGAATGCCCTTAACTGAATATTCTAATGCTGATGTAGCAATCACTATTTAATTGAAGTTGGAGTCCTAGAACGCTGACTTCTAATTTTGAAAAAAAAAAAAACATTCCTAGAAACATACTCTTGAAATGATTAATAAAGCAAGTAAAATGAATCTGTTCATCAAGGGAAGGGGAAAAGGCATATTTACTGTAAACCAGCTTTTCAAGCAGTCTACCCACGATTTTTTCCTTCTTTAAGAATGTAGTCCAGGGCATGATTTGTAAATATCAAGAGAGGGTGAAGTGTTGCTATGTTGTAAGAATACTATATATTTAATTTATAACCACCCTCCGATCCGATAAAAATCTAAACAAAATAAAACTATCACGCTGTATTTTATAACCTTCCATCAGTATAAATGTCTTTCACTGCTACTAACCTTCCAGGAGACCGTAAGAACCCTCTTGATTGGTATCTCCCCGCAGAACCAGCCTCAGTCAAACTCATAGATTGCTTTTCTCTGGCCCCCTGACACCATGGCTAGTTGAGCTGAGATATCATCTACAATATCAGCAGCAAAATGCAATTCCTGTCGGTGGGCGCCTTTTTCCTTTCACGAGGGTTCAGAAAAAATCGCCGGCTTTAGCCTGGTTGCGTTTTGTTTTTTGTTTTTTTTTTGGACTTCTGCCCATTTGTCGGGTGCATTCTCAGATGTGAATTGTAATTACTGAAACTGCTAAGCAGGAAGAAAAAAGGCTTTCTGAAGAGTGGACAATTAAAATGCTGGCCGTGGGAGGAAGTCTTTGTCTGCCGTCGAGTGCCCCATTGTAACGGAACGTGCTCAATATCACACCAGATACTTGTGATGATATCAATAGCGAAATTGAATGTAGATGCAGCAGACTGACTCTGTCTTCGGAAAACTGTCTCAGTCCTTGTTTATTGTACCATAGACAGATTTCTTCCCAAATTTATTTGGATTTTACGTCACAGAATCACAATGAATTACTGTCAGATCAACACAAACTGATGGTACATACTGTACATTTAATTACGATTTTCCTCTACAAACATTGCAGTGATGATTAAAATATGCTGCATTGAGAGATGTATGAAAAAAAGAAAAGAAAAGTGGACATGACCTTCAAACAGAGTCCCCAGAATTCCTCAGAGAGCCTGATAAGAGGCCTTCATGGCTGCATACAAGGTAGCTGGCTCAAAAACAAGCCACACCCAGTGTTTAGCTTTCTTAGGCACAGATTAACTGTAAATTTCCCACTTACAGATTCAATGGATCTAAGTAACGCACATCTTCTAATATGTTTCCCTCTTCAGACCCAGGGGTTGTGTTTTACCTGAAATGTCATCAGAGCACTTCAGGAGATTTAAGGAAGCGTTTCAATCAATGACAACCTGCTGAACACAGTCCCTAGTTCTGAGGAGGGAAACATTTCTAAAGATGGTGTTTCAATGACAGAAACTCTCTGCTGGATAGCTACAAGCTAGCTTTATCACGACCTAGCATTTAGCTTCCCCGATGCTGAGTTACTTTTAATTGTCATCAGTAGAATCAAAGCTTGTCATTCATGGTGGGGCAAGTGACATGGTCTGTGGGGCGGCCAACTCTTCGACCGAGAACAGGTCCCCTTGTGCAGGCAAGGATTTGGTCCTCCGCCGTGGTCTTCCTCAGCTGTGGTCCCTTCTCAATCTCTCTTCTTTCAACCTGTCTGAATAAAGCAAGGCACATGAGGAGAGGGCAATCTGTGTTTGAGGAGCACTGAGAAGCCTTGGCAGCCCTGGTGTAAATTCTGACACATGCATGGAGGATGTCTTCACATGAATATACTTAATTTCTTCCATTAAAGTCAACACATTCCAAATGCTATGCCTTGCCATAAGCAAATACAGCAGCAAAAGTTCCTGTTACTAATGACAGGTTTCCGTGATTAAGAAAAACATGGAAGGAATGTATGACTTGGCTATTTGGTTGATCTTCATTATATTTCCAAATAACCTTTATAAACCTGGAATGTTAGTATAATATAGTGACTTACAGAATTTGTGTGTTGGTAGACTCTAAGTGAACTTGTATTTAGCATGTTGATAGACAGCAAGTGACCATGTGGAGTTGCCTTGTTGACTGATATAAATGCAGTTTCCTGGAATCCTGGTTACGGCTATATCCAGGTGCACAGGATTGATCCATGTGGTTTTATTTTAGCTTGTCCACCTCCGAACCGTCCAGCACTGCTACAGCCGTCTTTCCCCTCAGCGCGCCAGCTGAAGTAGTGCTTAATTCTGAGGGAATGTGATTCTCCTGAAATGTTACCGCCAATCATTTTCCATGTGGTACACAGTGGTGAACAGTCAAACTAAAAAGGGTGGGCATAATGGCAACAGGCTCTCTGTCTGCTCTATTCTCAGCTTGGTCCCTCTGGCAGATCTGTGTAGTGCACCATCTAGACATGCTCTAGATTAACAGAAGAAGACAAGATTGATGTGAAAAAATGATTGTGTAGGTAGTGTAACTGCAAAAATGATTCCGTGCAGATTAATCAAAAGGCAAGAAAGAGAGAATGTTCTGGAATCTGGCCATAGTCCCACGCCCCCCTTTGATATCTACTACAGTCAGTCGGGGAGAAATCCTTCCAAAGTGATCCTCCATCTCTCTCTCTTTCTCTCTTTCCCCTTCCTTCTGTTTCTCTCCCCCTCTTTTTTTCTCTCCTGGTTAATCTTGTACTTGCTCTATCACCCCCTCCTCTCTCCCTCTGTCTCTTTGTTTCTCTTTCTCCCCCCCCTCCCTTTCTCTCTCTGTCCCTCTTCTCTTGGGTTTGGTGCAATGCAGTGCCTTCACCATACTGGGTACCTTACAGCTTTGGCACAGCAGCCTCTCTCCTGTTTTCATTCACAGTACCTGGGGAAGGAGAGCCCGTTAATCTCACTGAAGCCGTGAAACACACACACACACACACACACACACACACACACACACACACACACACACACACACATACACACACACACACACACACACACACACACACACACACACACACACACACACGCCAGAGAGACAAACCAGAGAGACGCAACAACATGACTCAAATTTTAAAGAATACTGTACCTGCATGGTTTCAATAAAAAAAATAATTTCCCTTAGTGCTGTAAGAAGCAATTGAGCAAATGCATTCCCTCAGGAACACTACAAGCGAGGGCAGACCAAAATGAATTTTAGAGCGTGGCAGTCTGTGGCTGTCTTGCTGCTTGTTGCAGTCGTCCTCGTTTGAAAAGGGAGGAGGTGGTCTGTTCTGGCACACCAGGAGAGGTCTGCAGGCTTCTGGGTGGAACTGAATTCCTCCCAGACGTTTTTTGTGTTTGTTGTGCCGAAAACCAAGAGCAGCAAGTCGCATTAGTGTTTAGTTGTAAATAAATAATGAGGTTAAAGCGACCAGGGGGGCTGCAGTGATCCAAGTTTTTAGCTCCCAACACCTCCCTTCCTCCACTCCCACCCAGTGATTTGTTCATTTGAAGTTGAGGTTTTTTGGCTAGCGGACAGGTGTGGGAGTGATGCGTTTCCATGACAACTGGAGGCTGCAAGGGCGGTTGGAATGGCAGACTCTGTCTCACTCCTGGCTGTATTGCAGTTGTACCAGTCTTTTTTTTTTTTTGGAGGGTGGCAGATGCAGATTGGCTGGAGACAGGCAGACTTACATCATCACCAGTTCTAAGACCATTAACACCAGAATCACAGCCTCCACCTTTTTTCCAAGAGCTCAGTCTTCCCTCTTTCCACCAGCCTGTACGGTCTGCCCTGTGGCACTGTAGGTACTCATAGAAAATAATATAAAAATAGAAAAAATAGAATACTTAGAATACTGAGCATACTTTGTATGAACTTTAATTATACTTCCAAGTATTCTTATACTTCAGGTATACTTCAGCATAGTTTTTTCAGGTATACTGTACATTAGTGTATCATCATACTTCAGAATCCAGGTTGTTCAGGTATACACCAGCATAAAGTTTTTTTAGGTATACTGTACGCCACAAAGTTTCTTCCAAGTACACGATGACACAATAAAAGGAAATTGCAAAAGAGATGAGAAAAAAGTTGTTCAAATATATCAGTCTGGAAAGGGTTACAAAGCCATTTCTAAGGCCCTGGGACTCCACCAAACCACAGTGAGAGCCATTATCTCAAAATGGAGAACACTTGGAACTGTAGTGAATCTTCGTAGGAGTGGCTGGCCTGCCAAAATGTCTCCAAGGGCACAGCTACAACTAATCCAGGAAGTCACAAAAGATCCCAGAAGAACACCCAAAGAACTGCATGCATCTCTAGCCTCAGCTATGGTCAGTGTTCATGACTCCTCAATAAGAAGGAGGCTGGGGAAAATGGGATTCATGGGAGAGTAGCAAGACAGAAACCACTTTAAACAAGAGAAAAACAGTGCTCGTCTCACATTTGAAAACAGAACCTGAATGATCCCTAAGCCTTTTTAGATAATGTTCTATGGACGGATGAGTCAAAAGTGGAACAGTAAGAACAGCATACCAAACAGTCAAGCGTGGTGGTGGTAGTGAGATGGTGTGGGGATGCTTTGCTGCCTCAAGACCTGGATGACTTGCCATTATTGAAGGGACCATGATTTCAGAAAATTCCTAAGGAGAATGTCTGGTCATCAGTCCATGAGCTGAAGCTAATGTGTTATTGGGTTATGCAGCAAGACAATGTTCCAAAACACAAAAGCAAATCCACATCTGAATGGCTGAAAAGAAACAAAATTAAAGTTTTGGAGTGGTCTAGTGATCTGCTCTCCATATGCTTTAGCTCATCAAAATGACTAAAGAATACCTGACTTGATTTTGTGAAGCCTACTCTTAAAAAGGTGCAGGAGGCATCTTTTTTTTTTTACTGTTGCTAGGTAACTACACTCCACTCCTGTCAATCACTTGGCTGCTTTCATTAATGGTACTAGCTAACTAATTTCACCTGAAATTTTGGTTGGTTGTTTGTCTTTACCGTGGATAAGCGGATTCTTTGTTTGCGGTGGACCCTGACGGCAGAACCGAGACCCCTCTTCATTTCCATGGGAATGGACAGCAGAGAAAAGAATGACAGTGATTTAGGGTGTTTTTTTCCTCGGAGTACGTCAAAGTAAAATCCTAGCCCATTGCAGCTTGGTGCACACCAAGTGCTTCCTGAAAAACAGCGAGGTGGTGCCCAGAGTGGATAAATGTGAGATGCCTAGTGCACAAAAGCACGGTAGAAAATGCTTCAAACTCATTGAAAAGAATCAGAGACAAGGTGCTCTCAGGTGCTAAAAGCACATCCTGTCTGGCTGTAGCCTTGAGCTGCCGTTGCTATGGATAACGGTGAGACTTTTGTCTGGCTTTTATAACGAGAAAGGGAAGACCTCCGGAAGTCATATACTGTCCTTTTTAAAAACCGCTGTGAATACCTCCAGACAGTTATGTATTTACACTTATTATAAATTCCTGTCCTATTTTTATATCCGCTACTGTAATAGTATTTGAAAAATCATTTCGATAAGGAGACTCAGCCCGCAGAAACCGTTTTATAGGTGCGGCTTGAGGGAGGTCATTAATACAGACAGTCTGCCTGGTCTGAGACAGGAGCTTACCCCTGGGAGATCAGTGAGTCAGGAGAGAGCAGTGTATGCGTCGGCAGGGCGTGTGTCACCCGTCTGCCAGCTGCCCTCTGTGACATCACTGTCACCAGGATTCCGTGTCACACGCCTTCCCCCTCTCTGCTTCTGCACCAGAGGTGGCCGAGCTGCTGGGTCATCTCTGAGATCATGACCACAGCCTCATTCAACACTTTATTTCACATTATTTGAATAACTGTACAGTGAACTTTCAGCAGAAGGGATATTTGGTCTCTGCAGCAGTATGAAAGATAAAAATACATACCATACACGTCTTGCTTTGATATACAATACAGTGTATCTATATATTATGTGTTCTTTATGGAATGTATGGTTAGAGACTTAGAGCAATGCTTTTTAGTACTGAATTGTCCATTTGTATCCATTCAGTGGCCACTTAATTAGGTACAGCTATCTAAATCATGTATCTGGCTTATTTGATCAAACACAGAGATTTCTTCTCCCCAGAGGCCATGGAGGACCCTGACTGTGGAAGCACAATGGGTGCGATTTATTACATCACGCCTGACCTTTGTGATGTCACAGCCTGCACGACCCACAATGCTATTCCAGTCCACTGAAAACGCTGTCCCACTGCGCTGGAACCAAAGTGTTCTTCTTATTTAATTAGCGTAGGAGCCTCTTTAATTAATGCAAACTTGGTAATCGCTTTGATTTTATTTGATTCATGCCATTATGTAGGATTATACTGTTTGCTGTTCCCCCGCAAACATGCTGTCTGTGGGTATGTATTTAGGCGAATCCTTTGCCTGTGCCTGGATCTGTCTCTAAAATAAGCAAATTAACACGGAAGGACAGCGCGCACGGTCTTTAATGTGCCAGATGTCCGAGCAGCTTCCGTTTGCTTGACCACAGCCGGTGTCGTTTAATTATTAGAGATCGTTCTCTGTGCTGATGACCTTGACAGTGGTAATAAATTTGGCCGATTTCCCGATCCGGGTCAGGCGCAAAGCGAGGCTGTAGATCAACACGACCGCGCGCGGGGTCCGAGGAGGACGGCTGTGTCTGTCCTGGCTCGTCTCTGCGTTCCAATCGGTGGGGAGACCCGTGCAGCGCTGGGGTCATTTTAATTGAAATTGATTTTGCTGAAAACAAAGGGGAAGCAACAGTAACAGATTGAGGAGGCAGCTGGCTGCAGGGTGGAAATCTCCCATGGAAGGGGGGTATGGCTCAAGTCTGGCACCCCGGCTCTAACTGAAAGCCATGCTTATTATGGCCTGTTCTTCTCAGCCCCCCCCCACCCCCCACTTCAATTCAACCTGTGAGGTTTTGGCTTCCAACCAGGCAAACATGCTCTTGCACCTTTTTATTCTGAGTACTTTGGTGGCTCATCAGCAGCATGTGCACAGTTGATGTCAGGGCACGACTTCCTCCTCCTCCTCATCCTCCTCTCCTTGCTTCTTCCCCTCTTTTCTTCATGCTGCCCATTCACTTAGTCATCACATGGGTATAGTGTAGTATGCTGGAGTGCGTGTGTGAATGTGCATGAATCTGTTGTGTGTGTGTGTGTGTGAGAGGGAGAGAGAGCGAGTGCAAGAGCGAGAGAGAGAGAGAGAGCTAAATGATCCTTTCTTTCTACTAGGTCACAGTGGCATGCAGGCGATGTGGGACATTCAACCTCCAATATCAACACAAACTGAATTAGCACAATAGGCAGACTCATTTATGTTGGCTCATAATTGAGTTGGGGTGGAAATATTGATCCTGCAGTTGCTTTTATTGAATCAAATGTGTCTGTGAGCACATTTAGAGCAATGCAGCAGTGTGGAGGAAAGAAACAAACAAAAAAAAAAAAAAAAAAAAAAAAACACCGGCGTGTCTATCTCTCACAAACAACTGCACCCTGAATGCCTGAACAAAGCCCAGGGTCTGTGTGGAAAGGTGTGAAAATAGCAGACCGGTGGTTTCTCCCAGCGATAATCAGCTTAGCTACACCCCAGCAGCCTGGCGTGAACCCCACCGAGCGTCGCCTGCTGATTCAGTTTGAGGCTCTTCACGCCCCCTTTGACACAGGCTTGATATTTTGTGCCGGGGGGGGGGGGGGGGGGGGGTTCGTATGTGTCCAAGGCTGCAGAGCCATTCAGGAGATGGCCTGCCTCCAGCAGCAGTACTGAGCTGCAGTGTGCTGCTGTTAATAAAATAAAATAAAATAAAATAAAATAAAATAAACTGGAGCTTTCACTTCTGGCTTTTCCATCATTATCAGAGATTGCTCTTTAGCTGTATTGTTCTGGCTTTGCTGGTGGGTGTATATCAGGAGGTATATCAGAAGATTTGTTTATCGCACAAATGCACGCACACACACAGATGTACACAGACACAGACACTCACGCAGACACAGACAGAGACCTGTGCAGGGTAACTGTTAAATATTGAAAACAGCGTGCAAATGCAGAACCTGCGTAAGAATTTGTACACACTTAACGGTTCCTTTTTGTCACTCCCGATTGCCCTCGCTTGCTCTGAGCTTTCTAATTTTAGGTGGCGCGCTTTTCCTTGGAAACTGTTCCGATGGCATAATGACTCGGCCTAATTCAGCAAAGCTACATCTCGCTAAGATGGAGCCGCCCGCTGAAAGGGCACATTAGCACAGACCCAAAAACATTTTTATTTTGTGACTCATAATGCATCTGAGGACATGTTGGAAGAAAAAATATATCCCCTCAAAATAGTTATAATAACGGTATAAAATATGCCTGCTATTATAATACAATCAAGATTTATCGTTGTACCATAATAAATAGTTTATATATAATTCCTGTTAATGTTATGTAATGCTATTTTCACCCAAGAAGGAAAATTTTAGGGTTTTGTTTTTATAAGAGCTGGTTTATAATCATCGTTTGCAACAATTTACAAAACATCTCAGATGATCGGAAATCCAATGTGGTGAATGTAGTTAAATTTAAGTTAAATTGCGTAAGTATTCCGTATTAGGAGATGCTTTGCTTTGAAAGGAAATACCTTTGAGGTCTTTTTTTGTGAAGAGTTGCAGCTTTACTGTGTTTCTTGGTAAGTTAGGCCACATAAAAACCAACAACGTATTCCTGTTCCACGCACACAGACCGCAGTCTACCCCGTCAACCACTGTCATCATGCTAAAAGATTTTCAGTTGTGGCATCTTCCTCAGCCACCATGAGGCTTGGCTAATGTAGCATATACTGCCCCTAACCCTTAATTTTCTCTCAATTTGCCTTCACCACTGTGGGGATGACAGATCCTGGCTTGAATGGGATTTTGCGCTTGGTATATTGACATTGACATTGTACAACTTTGAATCCATAGTTTAGGAGTGAAAATGGGGGAAGACACCTAGCTTTCTGATAAGGAGAGACTTTACCATGAACTAAGAATACATACATTTCTGTTTAGCACTTCTATTATTACGTAGCTGTGTCTCTAGGTTTATCATTGTCACATGCGAGTGTGACACCCCAGGGAGGGAGGTGCGGCAGTACCGGGCAACACCGTTGTCTGTCACATGGAGAGAGAGAGCGCACCCACACCCACACAAAATAAAATGAACGGACAACTTCACCCTTCCCCCTCACGGGTTCTGGGCAAAAACAATGAACTAAAACAACAAGCTAAAATAACAAAGACAAAAGAAAGTAAAACAGAGTGACAATTATTTCAGTTCACCGCTCTGTAGCTGACCCGCCTTCCCGGCCAGGTTCAGCTCCTCCAGCATCCCAGCTGAGGATTGCTTTCTTTTCAGTGCTCAAAATGAACTGAAAACCGAAAACTGCGCTCTTGGTGTTAGCTCTGACAAACTGTGGAGAGCAGCACACCTTTAAGCACCTGGGCTGATTAGCTAACGCAGCCCAGGTGCGTGTGCTCTCTCCACCAGCCAGCGCAGCCGAGACCAATCCGCCTCTCCGGCGGACCCACTGCTACAATCATCTTTTGTTGTCTGAGGTGCACTTTGTGGCAAGTGAAAAACATGAATGAGTTTCATTACTTGGTTCAATTTACTTCTTAAGATTTGTGGTGGTGTTGAAATTCCAGTGTTCTGTAGGCCCATATAGGCAAGTGGCTGGTGAGGCAGTGGTGAAAGTAGAGGAGAGGACCTCATGATAGAATTTTCAAACAGGCCCTCATGGGCTATGGATTGTCCTTGCTGCATAGTTACTGTGGTGTGTGGACATTTTATTATTTTTAAATTGCATATATTCGTGCAGAGGGCAAATGCTGTGTATGCTTTTTGAAAATAGTATATAGTAATAGTATTGCGGAGCCAACTGTGAATCAGATAGCCACAATGATTAGTATAGATAGTGAGTCTCTCCGGTTTGAATGATTCCCTTAGTCCATTATCCTTTGAAATAACCCTGAAATTGACAAATTGGTCAGAAAGATCAATGAAAAGAGAAAGAGTCGGTGTGTGTTGGCTGAGAATTGGAATGTCCCTGACAAGCAGTTTTGGCTGTATAATGTGCTGAATTCAGTAGAAAATTTGAAAGGTGTTTTAAAAATGTAGGTAAGATTTTAAAAATGTATTGGCAACATTTTTGTAATTTAACATTAAAACTGAGCCTATATGTTTTTTTTTTTTAAATCCTGCAATCATCAAAAAAAGTAACAAACTAACAACATCTGATGTACCCTGTTGTCAAAGATGCTGTAACTCCTCTAAGTGAAATAACATGACAGTGAAAGGTAGACTTGGGGATGAGGAGGGGGGGGGTATGGGGAGTGAATCTGAACTCCACCGTGTCATCCTGCTGTTCCTTTCCGTTTCACTCAGCCCACCTGTTACAGAGGCGGGAGTCACAGGGTCGATCGGCGTAAGCGCAGGCTCCAGACGCCATCATGCGTGAGAGCCCGTCTGCGGAGGCTTAAATTCACTCTCGCCTGTGCGCCTTCAGCCCTGTTCAGCGATCCCGTGTCCTTAAGACGGTGCTCTCAAACTCGTTGCCATGGAGGGCCGTGTGTACGCAGGTTTCCATTCCAACCAATTAATGCCGCCTTAATTGAGTCCAATTACTCATTCAGCCATATGCATTTAACTGCACTGAAGCACAGAATATAAGCAAGTTTTTATTTAGACAATGCGGGTCGCCATAGACGTCGGGTCACCGTTATGTGCAATACAAACCTGCATCCCTAATTCAGCAAATAATTGAACTAATTATATAATCAAGATCTGAGGCTGGAATAAAAACCAGCATACACATGGCCCTCCATTGGGCCTTCTTAAGGCATGGCACTGCCTTAAGAAGTGAACTCTATTACTTACCCAGGTAGGGGAGAGTATTTCAACCAGTAGCAAAGGAAAGGCTCTCAGCTATAAATAAATACATTTTAATGTCCACAAATGTTTTCTAAAATTAGGTGACTAATGATTAAATTCATGTTGTGCACTTGTGCCAACCAAGCCAATAACGTGTGCCAACCAAGCCCGGGTTGGGGCTGGTTGGCACCAGTGCATAACATGACTTGAATCATTAGTCTCCTAATTTTAGAAAAACATTTGTGGGCATGAAAATGTATTTAGCTAACATCACTCATCACAGACTTTCAAATTGTGTATCAAAGTAGCCGATTCCTATCTCTACTGGTAAGTAATACATTTCCAATATTTCTATCCAAGACAGTTTTTCTTATTCATTTAGTGTGAAGACCATTTTTTCCACTCTTGATACTACAAAAACGGAAATATTTGCCTCAAAAACTAAGTGACTTTTCAGATGTTTTAACATAATACATGAGAGCAAGTCAAGAAAACACACATTTTGATGTTTGTGTCTGCAACCTTTTAAAATCTTTGTCTTTAGGTGTAGATGATACCTGCAGGTAAAATGTCTAAGGCATAGATGTAGCAGTTTCACTGGTAACAAATATGGCACAAGTATGGAAAGCTGTGGGTGCAAGGCAAGCTGTGGTCAGATTGTAGTCCATCAGGGAGAGCCATGGAGATGCTTTTAAACTGAACATTAATATATGAATATCCACATGAATATTCAAACGGAATAAAGTATTAAATAAATCAAGTATCTGATGAGGTAGCTTGACAGGTAAGGTAGGGCTCTGACAATCTACCTAGCTAGCTGTCCAGAATAATTGTAAATGATGTGATAAAATGTGACACTTAGGGAGTTTTTTCTGAACATGTGACCTGGGAAACATCATGTGACCCTTATTTCAGTCCTTAATCTCAAGGTGGCCCTGCAGGTGCTCTAATCGCAGTAATGAGTGGTAAACACTTAAAGGAATGTAAGCAATGGACCTTTTGCTAGTAGTTCAGTTGGCAATGTGAACACCAATTCGCATAGCAAATGTTGCTAATAATGATCGACTCCTTCAAGCTGTCCCTTGAAAAAAGGTAGTGTTCTTGCCATTTAAAATATTTGACATTACAGAAAAAAAATATTGGCAGCACGATAAAACTAAAAAAAATTTGTAAATCACATACCCGGTATTCTTGTTAAATCAGGCAAAACACATTAAAATGGTTTTAGGACAACGCACAATGTCATTGGAAGCTGCCACCTACTATTGCACTTGGATAAAAAAAATAATAATAATAAATAAAAAAACAGGCTATAAACCCCAACTGTTTACACTTGAATGGAAGCAGTAGAAGCAGTTCTTTAAAAGCAGGGGAGCCTGAGAGGGGAAATACAGAGGCTGCATTTCAAGAAGGAAAAAAAAAAAGGAGTAAAGAAAATCTGCTGGCTGGCCTGCTGTTCGCTATAGTAGGAAGGAGTGCCGTTGCCAGGGCAACCAACACCCGTGATCGGTATTTGGAGCAGTGGCGAAATAGCTGCAGAGGATTTGATGTTCCGCACACATCTGGGGTCACCCGACGTGGCACACATTCTCCCGGCTGCACGCCCAACGCGCTCTTGCAGCCGGGAGGGCGGCTGCCTCACCCAGCCAGGGTGAGAAAGGGAACATGCCCAGGCTTGTGCGGAGGGCTCCAAATCATGGTTTGAGGGTCGGCCTTCATGAAAATGAATAGCATAAAATGCTAATTGACCAAGTTGTTTTACTAAAAATTAGTTGCCATGGCCATAGATACTATTGCCTGTTACTTCAGTTTGATCCATGTGCCTTTTTGGCCTGTAGTAGAGTATGTTCTCACCTATTTACAATCTCTGAATTATGTCCATGCATATTTTCAGGAAGTTGCTCGTCTTTCACATATATTTTTATAGCCTACATTAAGTACATTTTCTGTGTATGCGTTTACTCTGGATCATCCATTATTGACAGTGTTAACTGCGTATGGGGAGTGTGTCATTTGGAATGACTTGCATCTGGGCTTTTGTTTGTCTTTTTTAGGTAGATCTCACACTTAGTTTAGCATCACATGTAGATTTGTTATGTACACTATCTTTTTTCTGAGGTTTTTTGTACGGTTATCAATTATGTACCTAGCATCTCATGAATAATTGTACTGTTAATCTCATACTTAAATTCCAGTTACAGAAATGAACAAAATGGTAAACAAGACAAAAGGAAAAATTAATTTTAAATGGCAAAGGGGCTAAAATACATCATTTCTGAATGAAGCGATATTCTTTGCAGCAAAAACCAGGAAGTCGCATCATGGCCAGAGTGAAGGAACGTGCTTAATTGAAATTGATTCAAATAGGCGGCATTCTGCACATTTTCAATCATACTTTTTCACATGTGGTTTTAAAGACACATAGCGATAAACAATTTCAAGAAAATCTTATTTTTACAGAATTTTCACATTTTTTCAGATTTTTCAGGAGGGATTTACAAATCTAACGTAAGTCATAATCGTGACTTAACGGGGTTTGATATTTTGCTCCTGTGTGGAGTAAATCTTTTTGCTGTGGCTCGGTTTCACAGATGTCCTGGAATCAAGCACAAACTGTATTCCTGGTCTAATCTTTAAATAGACTCTTGTATGCAAATCACAAAGTGTTGATTGATTTGCTGACAAAATAAAGCAGGCCTTTTCTTCGCAAGCCAGCATTTTAACGATATGCAATCTGTCATTTTCCTTTTTCCAAGACTAAATCCACGTGAAAGGCATTCACATAGTTCAGAGAATGCTAATCCTGTCCAGTGGATACATTACACTCTCATAATGAATGAGTAACAGACTGGTGACCCCTAGTGTTTCGGAGGACGACGGCGCATGTCGACACTCTCCCAAAATGGCGGTGGGGCTCACGAAGATAGTTGGGAGTTGGCCATTCCAAATCAGCGTGAGAATTTGACATGCTCAGCCCCACATACCTCTTGTATTGTGAAAATTGTTGGTAAACTTCTAGGACCAGGGTGTGATATTTGTTATATTGTTTCATTTTGTTTTGTTTGTTCTCCTTATATGGACTTTTTGTTGGATTGCAGTTGGATGTATTTTGCAATAAAAAAATAATGAAAAAATAGTGTGATTCCAATGTCAGTTTAATGTATTTTTGACCCGTTTGGCCTTTCATACTAGGACAAAATGCAAAGAAAGGAAGCAAGGACAGATTAAATAAGACTTCAGCTTGGGATTTCTATAACAGCAGGGCTGTTTTCATCCAGAACTAGCTGATTTTTGCAATTAAAGGTTCACATTGTTCAACAAACTCTGTCTTACAAATGTATTTCATGCTCTGGTGACTATTTTGATACAACTGCAGTGTGTCAAATGAATTTATGGTATTTGGAATAGATTTCACAAAAGCTATTACTTGCTTTTCATTTACAATTTAAAAATAATAATATTTAAAAAAAAATCAACTATGGTCTTTTTGCACGGAGACCAAAAACAAAGAGGAATCATAAGTTAGCAGGGCACAAGAGAGCTTTCAGCAGTGGCTAGATGTCATCCATGCTTTAACTGACACATGTTTTAGTATAAACATTAACCTTGAAAAACAGGATAGCCAAAATTAAGTACATTTCTCAATGGTGGGGCAGTCCCCTCTGCAAAAGGGATTTGCTAGAAGTAAATAAAATTGGCTCCAAATTCACACAAAGAAACTATCAAGGAACTTGACAAGTCCAGGCAGTCACAGGAGGTCACCGAAGCAGATGGCAGAAGCAATTATGTTTAGCATGTTTTATTTGTGTTGCAAGGAAAATCGGTTACATCATATTTGAATGTAGCGCTTGCAGACAGCGTACCTTGCTGCTGTAAATTACTCTTCAGTTGCAGATACCATCAGGAAATGCCTGCTGGATGGCGTTTGCTTAACAATGTGAATGCATTCATCTCAGAAAATGCAACTTGCTGAACATTTTGAAAGCCCTAACCTGGGAAACCCTCTAAAGGCTGAATGCTAAATGCAGTCCATTTAATCTGCCATGCCCGCATTAGCCCTTGACCAAGCAATTTCCCCAAAGTGGACAAACTTGTAGTAGTTGTTGAAATACCCTGGTGGTCGGCACGCCAGCATGCCGAGATTGCTCAACTCAGACATTCATTGCTCCTGTATATATGCAATCTCTCAGTATTTCACTGCAAACTAAAAAAGAGCCAGTTAATTTCTTATTTTTTACCAATGATAATTGCATTTGTGGCACTTTATTTCTTCCTAAGTTATGTCATGCTGAAAGAGCTAAATGGGAGTTTTATTGGGAACCCTCTATTCCTTGCCATAAATGTTATAGCAAATACAGACTTATCATCCAACAGGCAGTACTGTTATTGCTGGTTTAAAAGAGCATAATTTACCCGTGATTGCACATATTAAGGGGAAAAAAACTGGAATAGAGAAGATGCTCACATGCTGACCAACGATTTAGTAGTCTACATTCAGGTATCATCCACTATGATCGTACAGGCGTACCAGGAGAAAGCGCTCTAGCTAAGGTAAGAGTTATGTCATTTTGCACAATGTCTCTGAAAATAGGTGGTCATTAAACGTATACATTTTAGCTGCTTCTTGATTTAAATTTTTGAACATTTCGAGGGGAAAGTGTTTTAGTCCATTTTTAGCTCTTCTTACTGTGTGAACCACTTCCGTACTTCCCCCTACCACACACACTTGCTGTTTCTCCCCACTCTTCCTAACACCACTCTTCCACAAAGCCAGAAATCCTATTTTAGAGCACAGCACTCTCTGTCTTCCCATGATAGATTTGTATGTTTCATTTTTGTTCTAATGGAACAGAAAGGAGGTCTGCATGCATATTTAATGAAATGTAGAATGTCTGCTTCTCTCTTCTTTCTCTCCCTCTTGAATTCCACAAAAAACGTATATACCAGCGACTATATATTTTTAGTACATAGGATCACTCAGAGGACTGCATATTCTTGTCAACGACAACATTTTCTTAAATTGATGAAGAGCATTTCAGCCATGCAATAGGCTAAACCTGGATATACCAAAGAAAAGACTGAGGTAAAATATCCTGCCATAAACAAATCATATATCATACGTTTGTATTGAGAAACATATGTCACATTATTCCCTACTCTCTACTGCAGTATAATTTTATTCTCTATCTTCAAAGATTTCACTGGGATCCCCAGCAGGGCTCTGCCTGGGCTCTACCATGAATTCCCTGAAATCCTTCTGATTGGCTTTGAAATCCCAATAATTATTGTTTTTATTGAGCCAACAATCCACTAATTGGGTGCTCTGTTTCTGTAAAGTTCATAATCATCCATGATAGGTCACCTTAATGTAAATTTGTGACTTGTAACTACGATGTGAAAAAGTCTAATGGAACACATGCACAACAGGAATTTAAGGCTTTGGTAATGCTTGCTGAACGCTCAAAATGGGACTTTGCAGCAATTCATAGGCTAATCGATGTCATAACATGGTGAAATATTATAACTAGAATTATGTGCAGCATGTTCCTGTTATGTTCTACAGATAATATAAACTGATTAACAGAAATGGATTGTTTTCTTGCTGAAGTAAAGCTTTTAAGTGACAATACAAAGCTACACTGAAACTAAACATAGGTTTATTCCATAGAGTGACAGTAATATACTGTTTTAATATAAACACAAACATTGTACATACCTACACATAAAGTACACACACACACACACACACACACACACACAGGCTCCCATATTAGCCTCAGAGGCAACAGGTGCACTGGCTGTGTGACTGCCTCTCCTGTCTGACATGGTGTCTCTGTATGCCCCCTGTGGAGAGGTCACATGACCCTCCCCAGACTTGTGGTCCTATGTCTGACCCCCTAGGTGTATCACGCCTGATTCGTCCGTCTGCATCCCCTTTCTTGACTCACTGGTTAACGCTCCACATGTTCACACTCTTGTGAAAACGTCTGTACCTCCGCAGAGTCCTCCTCTTCCTCTGCTGTGTATTTCAGAAAAGCACTGGTTTTAACTACAGCAGAAAACAACACACAGCTTGCATGAATATCACCGTGGTTATGAGCGTAATTCATTCTATTACATGGAGTGCGGTGGCTAATGAATGCACACTTGTTCCAGTAATCAGTTATTGTTCATAATGTGATTATCCTCCCCCTTGGAGATTTGTCACTTCAATGCAATGGCACTATATCATAATAACCACCTAGCGCAGCCGTGTACCTGCACAGTGCTGTCAGTCTCCATAAGCCATTTAATGTGATGTCAGGAGAGAAAATTCTCTCAGGTTCCAAATTGGTTCTCTGGCCTCTGCAGCCTAATTGAAATGTAGGTTATTTTAGACAAGTGTTCTTTTGTGTTCTGTATTTTTTTTTTATGAATCGACTGCTGAAATCTAAACATAGGTTGTGTTTAAATGATACATTCCCTATTGGTTTGTCAGTAATTCAGTGCTACAGAAAAAGTTTGGGAACCCCTTGTCAAAATGCATGTTTTGATGATTTTCTAAATGAAAAGAAGTTAACACAATCTCTGAATGGAATTAACTTAATCACCCATCCATCCATCCATCCATCCGTCCACTATCTATGCCCGCTTACTCCTGGTCAAGTTTGCGGGAGGTGCTGGAGCCTATCCCAGCATGGATTGAGCGAGAGGCAGGAATACACACTGGACAGTTCGCCAGTCCATCGCAGGGCACACACACCATTCACTCACACACTCATACCTATGGGCAATTTAGACTGTCCAATTAACCTACATGTCTTTGGACTGTGGGAGGACACTGGAACACCTTGAGGAAACCCACAGGGACACGAGGAGAACCTGCAAACGGAACACAGAAAGGCCCAGGCCAGGATTCAAACCAAGAACCCTCTTGCTTTGAGGCAACAGTGCTACCCACTGCACCATCGTGCTGCCCCCAACTTATCATGTTTTCTGTATATTTTAATTCACAATTACTTCTTATTTGCTGAATTTACTAGAGAAAGAGATCAGGCATGTGTGTAACACTCCCAACCCATTCCCAAGTAAGGAATAATCTAATAAAATATTCACACAACAGATTAAAAAGTGTGTAGCATTGTGTCAGCCAATGCATTGTCTTTGGCACGGACATTCCTGACTTCCAGATGCCTGCAAAAATAAACTCCAGCATACCATACTAAAGGTTGGTGATCGGTATAAACCAGTACAAGAACACTGGATGAACCCTAAACTTCTAAAGTGTTCTCAAGCCAAAATCAGGACAAGAGCCTCTTTTAGTCTAGTACATGATGATGATGATCAGACTTCTTAGACAAGTAAGAAACAGGGTGCTCAATGCCATTAGAGCTGTCCTGAAGTAGAACAGTACCTGCTGCAGTAGCTCCACTGTTATCACTAGCATCTACTGCAGGCCTAAACGGCTGCTCGATTTCGGGAGCTTTTAACGTTGGAGCACTTGTAAACAGGGCTATCACCTGTTCTGAAGAACACCGGCAAAGGTCAGACCGTACGTAACAAACGTTAGGACTCATAACAGAACAGTAACGGGCGAGGCGGCAACCGAGAAGCCTCTGTAATAACCTGCCATCCCCAAGACACCTTGCAACCAACACCCCGAGGCAGGAACAGGCAACGCAAGAATCGTCTCCACTTTAGAGCGAACTGGGCGAATCTGACCCATCCCACAATTTACCTCAGATAGGTTACAGCGGTCTGACTAAAAGCGCATTTAGCAAGGTTTAGGGTCAGCTTAACTCTACTTAAGTGATCCAAGCCTTTCAACATGCTGTTCGCAAGTGTCTAAACACAGAACCACATCGTGCTCTGATGACACCAATGTTCTTGGAATGGGCAAAAAAAAAGGTTTTAGCACGTTGTTGCGACACAGCCTACTCCTACTTCATTTGCAGTCTTTTTTTCTGCACTGAATAAAGGCCGCTGTAGCGAGCCTGCAGACTAAAACCAGGGACTGGCAACAGGACTAAAACTTTATCACCCTGGACAAAAGACCTGCTCTCTTTTATCAAGCCAGCCCTTCATTAAGAGAATTGTTGGAATCGTTAAAATGACAGACACACCGATGCAGATCATCTATTTATAATCCCGCATCTTTTTTAATTTTGCTGCTCCGCAACGGTCCCTGGCATCCCGGTGACAGGCATCTTCCAGTCCGGTTGCTAGGCAACGGCCAACAGTGTCCTTGTCTTCGTGTGTCACCTGAAGAGAGTGTCACGGCCCTGCCCTTTCGGGCTCTGCCTGGGTTGTCATTTTCTCTCGTTTTCCTCAGGTGTGAGTGTCCAGTTGATTGCCTTGGTGAGCATATGTGCACCACCCCTCCCAAGTTTGGTCGTTGAGGGCAGCACCTTTTCCTTTGTTTGTTCTTTTCTTTCAGTTGAAAGTCAAGATATTGGTCTAATTGTTTTATTAGACTAACATTACTGAGACCATAGCTACTGGCGTTTGTCACCAGTCACACGTAGCGACTACTTTATTTCTAGGCTTTCATGATCGGTACTGTATGACTCAATGTCAAATTCAATGCTAAATATAGTTTTAGAGCTTTTAAACGTATGATGAGAAGATGAGAAAGTAACATTGGAGATTTGTGTTGTTTTGAGGCTAGCCAGCTTGTCACCGGTCACCAGTCACATCACATCAGCTGCTTTCACAGCTACAAGCTGATGTTTTGGGTTTCATCTGGTTTTACTTGAAAAATGTCTTTTCTTTCATTGTCTGTATGTATTTATGTCAAATTCCAAGTAAAAATATAGTTTTAAACGTAAGATGACTAGGTAGTACCATCGTTTGGAGATCTAGCTAAAGTCACCTCTGCTTTGCTCTTATCCGTATAGCCATAGCCCCGCCCGCCCTGTTTGCTCAGGCAGCACTGTGAACATGCAACAGGAGGCAGGCCAGACAGCCATCCTGATTCAACAACAAACTCACATACTGCACCTTTAAAATGTAGCTATATTATTTCTTTTTTATTGTCTTTTTTGTTCATCTTTATCAAGGATGTGAATCATTTTGCAGTAAACTCGTATTTACTCGTATGAGCCTAAATATAAAATGGTATGCTCACACCTTAACCTGTTTTCTTTAAATGTAACCATAGCCTTTCAGGGAACTATAAATAAATTACAGTAAGGCAAGCTGCTGTTTTACATTTTCTGCAAAACTCATAGCAACAGCTCTTGAGTGTTTCGGGGTTTGATTTTTGAACACAGCCACTTTAAATTATGAATATATTTATACATGATGGGCTTTGTATTTTGAAATCAAGTCCTTCTATTCATGAGGAAGTGCGTGCACACATTTGTTTTAATTTTGGTCTTTGATGTTGTGCAGGGAGTGTCTAATATGTGCCCAAGAAAGCCTCCTTCATCATTCATGACAGTCCTTTTTGAAAAACGGCCACCCCAGGGATCATGACAAGAATTGCTCGAGACTGATTCCTGCAGATCCTATCTATATGCAAATTCTTGGAAATCCCAGTTTTCGGAAAATAGGCTAAAATCATACTTGCTTTAGTAAAAAGATACCCAGGCAACAATGAGAGCCATACAGAATTGAAACACCGGTGATGCAAAAAGGCATATTAAAAGGACGTTGCTGGTGCTGTTTTCGAATACAGCGTTGCGTGTTGTTGGGCGGGACTCTCGAAAACAAGACTGCCACCCCGCTACGATGTCTCTTTGCTCAAATGTGTCAATAGCGATTCCTATTGGGCAGCAGTTCGATGCCGCTGATGACAGCTAATAATGCTCCGGGGCAGAGTTGTTATCGTAGTTCGGCAGCTTTCTGGCACGGTACTCTCCACCGTATAATCTATCACAGAGACTCCTTCTTCAGTCTGTTTATATCCCTCCCGCACCGCTCTTTCACCCGGTTCCTCAGCCTCTGTTTGCTGGAACACAACAACCCCTTTCCCCCCCGTTCCCACGGAGACGCGTTCCGCTCCGTCTCACTCGAGCGTCGAGCGTCTCTCCGGAGCGGCCGGGAAGCGCGTGGCGGGACTCCGCGTGTGTCTGAGGGAATGTGTAATTACAGCCAGCTCCTGTCACAGGGGGGCGACTGCACTGCTGCATTTCCTGTGGGAGGATTTTTATCTGTACCCATACCAAAAAGAAATATATTGGCATATATTTGCATATATCCATAATATATGTGCACTACATTCAGTATATGTTCATTCCTGTTCAAATATATTTCTTATATTCAGAACATACAGAACATATGTTTGAATATATGTTTAAAATATGTCACTGTATATTTTGGTTAGAAATATATGGACATGAATATGCAAAGGTATACAATTAGCCTACACTCCTAGCTATGAAATGTACACTAAAATGAATGTATGTGGCATGTTTAGGTACTTGTGCTTGAATTGCTATTGTCTATTTGATTCTGTGGGTCAAGGAAACCCCAGACATCCTTGTGGAAGTTAGGTCCCCTGTAAATGAGGAATAGTAAAGTTTCACTAATTTATCACAATGGCAGACAATTAAGAATCCATTCTAATCATAGGTTTAACTACCCACTTGCGTACAGTTATAATCATATCTAATTAAAATTTTCTCATATGGGGTTCCTGGAACAAAATCTCAAACCTTGACATGAAATATTTTTTTATGATTGATATACAACATGGTTTAAAAAGAGATTCTATATAGATTGCCTTCACAATCATTATAATAGTCAGAAAACATTTAAACATTTAAACAAAATATATTTAATGTGCCAATTTTTAATATTTACATATATTGTTAAAATATATGTTAAAATATATATTTTACATATATTTCTTTTCCGTATGGGTACCTTCCAAATGGACTATGGTCATTCCCTCTCAACCTACACTGGCCGTGCATGAATGTACTTTGCTTGGCATTAACTGCTCGTGCTTCATTAAATACCGTGTAAAAATGGATTGTACTGAATGTATTAGAGTGAAGAACTGGCCAAAAATAACAATAAAAAAAACACTTATTAATTTGCAAAAACATTGAGATGTGCTTTTGCTATAACATAAGGTGCTGTTGACCTACACTGTATAAGATTAAGCATTGAGACCCTATGAGATCATAAGGGTTATTGTTTTTGTAGGCCTATATACTGTGCTGCATTGTATTTAATGCTTTGTGCTCTAACCTCTTAGCCAGGGCTTGAAAAAGATGTGCAACTCAACTAGATGAATAACGGATAAATAAAAAAATATTTGTATATGCATAACATTAATGCAAAGCATATTGAGGAAGCCTATGAAATACTAATTACAAACTGAATTAACAGTTGGATATTTACTCATGTGTGAATATGTAGATTTTAACACATATCCTCTTGATCCAATTTTCGAAGACCAGCTTCACAGCATAACCTTTCATGCATTATCATGGCATGGATATGGCCTATTGAGTACCATAACTTTGAATAAATATACATGTATTTGCTATAATTCTGCATATATTAAATCTGTCAACAACCAGTATGTAAAATGACCTTTTTATATGGCGGTGTTATGACTTACAGAAAGATTAGGACCCAGGCCCAGAGATCATAGAGAGGCAGAGGTAAGTTAAATAGTAAGTCTTTTACTGAGACTTTTAACGAGAAATAACAAAACAAACAATGCTACACAGGAGGATAAAACTAGACTCGGGTGGCTAGTAGCAAGGTGTGACATGTGGAGGTATGAAGATCAAGCAATGAAGGTCAGTGAGTGAAAAGGGTAGGGAGGTGCTGACTGTCCGGATGGAAGCTGTCAAACCTTCCTATAATAGTGTGAACACCAATGAAATCTTTTTAAGGCAAACTTTTAGTAAGGCTGGCTTGGGACGGTGGGGGGTTGGAGAATAGGATGTGTAGAAGTAATAATCTGAAAAGCCTTTAAATGCTAGAAGTATCAAAAATAAGTTTTTGGAACTTGAGGCTGCTGTGAATAGTGAACTGCTAGAGACTTCAGATTGAGTACTGTTAGTAGAGGGCATAAATTAGCGAAAGGTAAATTCCGTACAGACATTAGAAATAATTTTTTCACGCAGTGAGTAGCCAATGTGTAGAATAGCCTGCCAGGTCACGTGCTAGAGGCAGACACTGAGAATTTTCAAGACCAGGCTTGATACAGTGTTGGATACTGTCTAGTCTGTACTAGATAATCAGAGCACCAATTTAGTCAGGAAAATGGTGAGCATTGTTGGGCTGAATGGCCTGTTGTCGTCATTACAGTATGTTATGTTATGTTAAGTTATACTTATTTCATGCATACATTTGCTAGACCACACTTGGGAGTATTGTGTGAAGTTCTAGGGACTGTATTACAAGAAAGATATAGAGGCTCTGGAACAGGTTCAAAGAAGGGCAAACAAATTGATTCCTGGTGTGAAAGACAAAAGCTATGAGGAATGACTTAAGTTGCTTAATCTCTACAAGCTCAGTAAAAGGAGACTTAGAGGTGATTTGATTGATGTTTTTAAATTCATAAAGGGGATTAATTGGGTTAGGGTTAGGCTTGATATGGTGTTAGATACTATCTAGTCTCTAGGTAATCAGAGCAGTAGGTACAATTTAGTCAGGAAAACGGTGAGCATTGTTGGGCAGAATGACCTGTTCTCCTCATTATGTTATGTTATGTTATCTGGTTATGTCTAGTTCTTTTTTTAGTCTTTATATTAAAAATATCATGTTAGGTGGGAAAAAGAAGTATTTTCAATAGCATTGGTTATTTTGTGTACTCCTTTCTCCTTCCCGTTCAAGGCCTGTAGGGATGGATGTTACGACACAGAAACAATGTGGGCACAAAAAAGCCTCTTCAGTGAGCAATGAAAAAGAATGAGAAGGGGGAGAAATGGAGAAGGAAATCCACTGACATAGCAGTCAGGCGTAGTATATCAGGAAAGCAAGTGATCAATAATTAATAGAGTGAATATGTAATGGCATGCACAAGTGTGTGTGTGTGTGTGTGTGTGTGTGTGTGTGTACGTGGCATGCGCGTGTACATGCATGCGTGCGATTGAGGAAGATGGTAACTTCGGCCTCTCCTCTGTCTGTGCCTGTTGTATGAAGGAATGTGTTGTTCACTGATACCCTCTCTCATCACAGTCCAACACCTGTACTTCCAGGCAAAAATGACATTTTGTATGTGTGTGTGCGCATGTGTGTGATTGCATGGGTATAACAAATTTAATATATGCAAATTTTAATGTGCCATTGCTATTTATTTGCTGAATTTTCTATTGAATTTAATAAAGCATGCCACTTGGGGTGACCAAACCTTTGCATATAATAACCAAGAAATATATTTTTTAAAAATCAAGAATAATAAATAAAACACACAATTTTCCACATACACATTTGTTTACAAATCTTATGGCAAGTAAAGCTGAACTGTAACAAATGGTGGAGTCTCTGTAGCCGTGGGAGACGTAAAGATAAAACCTCCAAAGAACGAAATAGCATTTAATTTCAGAGTGGTTCTCTGACACTAAAGAGCACCTTGAGTGTGCTGGTAAACAGCATGCTTTCCTCAGAGAACAAATCTCCCTGCTAAATAATGCATTTATTCCAGTCATCTAAGTGGAAGCAAGAGGCTCGCTCCAAACTCCTCGGGCACCACAATCACATTTCTATTTGCCGCTATTATACATCATACAAAGTTTGATATTTCAAGGCCGGGCTTTTCTGACAGCGGCCAGCAATAATTTATTTTAATAATCTGAAATAACAAAGACAGGGTAACAGGCAGCCATGTCAGACAGGTTACTTTCATGTGGATTTGAATGCAATTTCTTCAGATTGATGGGATTTAAAATGGGAATCAGCGAAAAGCATCCTAGAGGTTGATTAATGACGATAGTTGATATCTGACGTATTCTTGACAAATATTCTTGATTATAATTGCGCCAACTGCAGAGAAACACAGCACTCTGGTCGCCTCACATCATTATGCAGAGAAGTGCATTCCTCTTTATTTTTATGCCGCAAAAGGTTGCAGCGTTTCATATTTCATGTCTTTCTCTTCCCTATTTTGTCGGCTGATTTTAATGTTTACGTGATGAGTGGTCTTGTGCTTTGATGACATGTACCTCAAACGGATTCAAACAACACTACGGGTGTGTGCAGAACCACGCTGGATAGTTTTTCTAAAAATCCGCATGGTCTGGGATCGCGTCTGACTCGAGCTTGTGCCAACGGTGGCTGGCAGCCCCACAGGGACGGCGCTCAGATTGGGATTGCGTTGCCCAGGGGGCATATGGGAGAGATTCACTGGCAGGGATAGCAGTGTTCGTTGCCCGAGTGACCGCTGATGACCACCCCAGACACCGGGGCTTGCTCTCTGTGCATGCGTTTGAACTCCTTCCCCCTTGTGGCTAGGATGTGAAAAGAAGCAGTTGGCTGGTGTGATTTGCAGGCGAACTGAGTTTGTCTGCACTCTCCCAAGCTGGCATTAGGGGCAGTACATGACCAGGCTTGCACACAGTTTCCGAATTGGGGTGGGATTTAGGTGGGATCGGAGATGCCAATAGAAAAAATAATAACTGAAATGAGAAAAATAAAGCTGGGAAACAACTTTCAGCAGAAGGACATGCACTTCTGTCCTTGGATTATTTATGTGGTTTCTAATTGGCTGTATCTTCCATATACTGTCTGGATTGTTCTTATTTTAAAAAAAAAACTCCTTTAGTTTCAAACTTTAGTCACTGAAATGAAAACCATCTCAATTCTCAGATTGAGTCAGGCTTAAATTGGTGTCTCTATAAAGAAAGAAGATAACTTCTTAAATGCTCTTGATGGCACTTGCTTGGCCATCAAAAAAATCTAATACTTGAAAGTGCAATATGAATCCCCACTATTAGAGAAACAGACACCTGTGTGACAAATATATGGAGATAGGAGCTCTTGGCAGGCACTGTTTAACAATTATGGCTGCCAGTTTCTTTTCAGTGGACTCAGTTTTTTAGTATAGGTGTTTATTTGAAAGAAAGTATGCCAAAACAGTTTCTTGAAAAATAAGCTCTTGTTTCTCATGGCTGAAGCCTGGATTAAATCAACATTTCCCTTCATTTTCGGGTGAGATGTGTGGCACCCTGTTGGGTTGGGGGTTCAATTCCCCGACATGGCAGCAATCAGTACTGCGCTCCCTTCTCTGGCCGTTACCCTCTCTGCTTTCCCTCTGTCTAAATAAAGTACAATATTTAAATGCTCGCATTTGTGAGTCACATTTAAGGACAAATGTTGATTGAATTGTAAATTGCATATGTTGATTGAATGCTGGCCTGAAGGACGCTGTAAATATTGATTGAATGACCACATTTAAGGACAAATGTTGGTTGAATCCAGGGCTAATTTAAGGACAGCTGTTCACTGATTTCAGATCAGAGTTAAGGACGACTGTTAATTACATACAGTACATAGTCTCTGTACTCAATGTGCCATTCATATCACAGTGCTCTTACTATGGAAGTGTTTTGTATTATGTACAGCTTGTATCATGTTTCCTCTCTCTTTTGACAGTCCATATGCATTCGATATTAGTCTCTGCACAAAACCAAGATGCTAGAACTGTTTGACAACAAAGATGACATTGAAACCTCTCTATGTAAAACCTCTATGTAATTTGTTTTCTGATGTCATTTAATTTGGCAGGCTATTTCATTGCTAACACCTCAGTGATAGATTTCATTTTCCCAATGTTTGTCTGTCTCATGCAGAAGCTGCGTTGACCCCTAACCATTACCTTTTACTGTCATTGCAGATCCCGAGCAGACAGTGTGCACTCTCACCAGCGGTAAGAATGCCCGTTCTACTCTCTGCACTGAGATATGCTTGCCTGAGCACTGAGATATGCTAAATAAACAAACAAGCAAAAAAAATTGCTGCACATTTTAAATGTCTGTAAACATGATTTTTTTTTTGTTATGTTCTTATATGTTTCACATTTTGGGCTCTATAGCTGTGTTTCTCAACCTTGGTCCTCGGTACCCACTGTCAAAGCCAATCTCGTGATGAATTAAGGTTGTTGAAAATGTGTTGAATTTCCACCATAATTGTGTGGTTAGACTTATTTTAACACAATGCTGGTTTGGCTTGCTGCCATTTTCTCTCAGCAAATCAGACCCAGCTGATCACATCTGTCTGTAATTGAATCAATTAAAAATGGAACCGCTTTCATTTGGAATTATTCCCCATATAATACATCACAGTAAATTAAAGGATAAGTTAGTCTGATTGATTGTAATTCCTGGGATGTGACTATGGGACATTTACTTTTTTGGCATACGTAGCTATTTCTGGCAGAGTGTGGCGTTAAGAGGGTAATTTGTCCTTCAATATATGTACAGATTCTAATTAAGAATGATTAGTGTCTAATTAATAACAATTATGAGCCCATTACAATACAGAGCATGGTACTGTAGTTGGAACAAACCCCAGCATACGCAGTAGGTCCCCAAGACCAGGGTTAAGGAATACATTGCTCTATGGTACTGCCATGTGGATTGTTTGGGCGAATATTTCCGTGCTGGTCTGCTGAGGTGGTTGTGTGGAGTGTGTGGAGCTAAGTGAGTATAGCACAGGAAGCTTTCCTGGGCACTGTAGGGTCCAGTGGGCCCCTCATGGCATGTGTATGTGGGCATATGTGCCCTTTCACATATTCTTTTCCCTGCGCAAATCATTTCTAGATCTGTCTCTGGCTGTCAATATACAAATGTAATTCAACATACGAATGTAATGTAACATACAGCGTCTCATCAGGTTATGTGAAACAGTCTGGGATTTATAAACGTATGTGTTAAAAAGCCATGCCCACATGCAAGTTTAGTGGCTTACTGCTACCATGTTCGTGTAACTAAGAATTTTACACCGAGCCAACGTAAACAATAAAGGTGTCTGTGGGGTAAAAATAAAAATGCCAATACACCATGCATTCTTAGTTACATAGTTAATATTTTTGACCTGTACTGTATATATTTCACTTGCTTTAAATAATTGTGAAAATAGTTGGTTGTCTTGTCCATGTGATGTGCTTGAATGTGCCGCTTTGATGATGGTTTCCTTGCAAAAAATGTGCAGGGAACTCCTCCTCCTTTTCCCGTACAGAGCGTAAATCCAGAAATGGCTGGTGCAGCCAGCTGCTGGTTAGCCAAGTCTGAAAGGTCCGTAGAGCGCATATGGCTGACTCCAAACCGAATTAATTTACAGGCCTCGTGTGCATCGGTCCAGTGCACCCGGCTGACCAGCCACAGAGGCAGGCCAGGCCGGGACGGGAACACTGTGTGAACACTACCGCTGTCCTGCCAGGGCCACCGAAACCAGCACAGCAGAAACAGCGGTGCGCAGGCATATGCAAGATAGAATTAAAAAAAGGAATAATTATACTGTGCCGTACAAAAGATATACAGCGTTGTATTTTTAAAATGAGTTCTTATGAGGCAAGCAGCAGCACTGATGTGTAAATTGCCATTGCGAAGTGTAGGTGTGTGTGTGGTACAGTGTGTCACCGTTTGAATTATAGTATTAATTTAAAAGCTAATTTAAAAATGATCGTTCATCTGTAGCTAATAATATGTGTGCTTCCAATCCTTCTAGCTAAATTGTACCCATAATTTAGTTAGAGACAATGCCAGAGTGTTAAGCACAGTCAAAATACAGTGATTGTAAGCATTGTTACCAAAGAGTGAGAATGGGTTTTGTATCTTTTGAATCTTTCGACCCATTCAGTGGTCCCAGGAGAAGAGTGACTAACCCCTGCCTTGGCACAGCAATGTACACCCCCTGAGTGACGGTCAGTCACTAAATTTTGCTGCAGAACACACCTCATCATGCATCAGATGAGGAGGTGGCCAGGGATTTATGTAGCCAGCTGAACTACAGAAGGATTATGTAGCCAGATTGAGAGATGATAAAACTGAGAATTTGGCAAGGATATGACAGAACCCCTGTCAGTCCTCAGGCCAACGGGTCTTTAACCCGTTAAGACCGGATGCAACATTTGTGTGTATATCCGTTTAAGACCGGATGCAACGTTTGCATGCATCTCCCTTTAGAGCCCGGTGCGACGTGAGCGCATTTTAGATGCTGTCATCGTTTTCAAGACACGTGACCGATGAAATGTATCGTGATTCGCTGAAATACACGTTGGGAAGGCGATTATACATCAATGCAGCGAGAGCGCTGAGTATTTTTTAAAAAGCGTATGCCATCTGGTGGTGAAGAATGGAATCATCCAAGTACTGACACTACAGACAGAAAATGCAGTGTGCCCAAAGTTAACAGTGAACACAACAGTGAGCCCGTTTCTGTTACAGGAGTGTGAACAAACTGATATAGTTATTGCACTACCACTGCCGGTTTGTTTGTTTTATTGAAAATATGGCTGGAAACAACAAGCACATTTGTCAGTTTTATTGAACAAAAAATGTTAATGAACATTTAGGGCAAATGCAATAATTTCCAATTAAAGCCAGAGGTTTAAGCTCTCAAATGGTTTTTATTTCTATCTGCTACAGAGGCTGAGAAATAAAGGTTTTAGTGAATGTTGACAATTCTGTCAAGTTTATCAGAAAACCCTCAGGTTTTAGGAGGTTGCCTTAGGTCTAAATGGGTTAATGACCAGAGCGAGTCACAGCTTTGGTTTAATGTCTAGTTCAAAGGACATGTTCATTGTGATACACGGACGTGTTTGTTTCCCATTTTGGAATTTGGACTATAACAAAGAGAAAAGCTTCCCTTTGTATGATTATCATGAAAGCGATACGTGAAAGGGTTCAACCTCAGTTTCCTGTTACATTCTGTCATCTGGCGATACCTGGCGTTATGCAGGAGGAGAGGGAATGAAGTCTTTTGTATACGTGTAGTTAGCTTCAGGTGTTTCCACAAGGCACAGGTGAAGATGTTGTGTTTAAAAATAAACTGGTGAGTAGATGGGATCATTTTATGGAAGCTAACATACCATAGAGTAGAATGCATGCTTAAATTATGGCTTTGAGTGGATTCACTTGCAGCAAACTGGAGAAAAAGGACGTTAGGCTACCTAGTTACAGTTCAGCCCAAATAACAAAATTCACCACAACACTTAGCTGATTTAACCAACTATCCTACATCTCATTAGAAACCTCTCAGAAACAGCCCTGGATGTAACAATCACCACTGGCAACTGAAAGCAATGGAATTCTAGAATACTGACTTAGAATTTTGAAGAAAAAAAAATATTCCAAAAAACCTACTCTTCAAAGGGTTAAGGCACACCTTGGAGGAGGAGCTTTACACGCACCCATAGAAAATCATATTTATATAAATCATATTATTTTGAAAATATACTGTTATATTTGTGAATTAAATAAATAGTGATTGTGTGCTGCTGTCTGCTCCCCAGTGAAATTGCCACCGCAGTGGAGCTCGAACCACAGAGAGCCCCTCCTCCTCCTCTCTGCACTGGCTCTGGCGACATGAGCTGTGCTTTATCACCGTCATGTGATTTATGAGTGACACAATGTCATTTAACCAAGCACACAGATGGATTTTTTTTGTTTGTTTGTTTCCACTGTTATAACAGTGATAACATTCTCTGTTAGAGAAGTTGAGAACTCTGTTAATTCATTTTCCTTCGATGGAAAATGCCACCTAGCAGCAAGAGCACCTCTCCTGCACCTTGTTTTCCCAGGAGGTCTCTCATTCAAACACCAACCCACTGCTTTCCTCACTGGCAGCCATGATTTAGCGGGAGAAAGCTACAGGGGGCAATTGCTGCTAATGCATGACAACAGCTGAGCTCCTGAGAAGTGGAAACAGACAATCTTACTGACTCACCTATGTGCCTGAAACATGCAAGTTTTATCATTCATGCCATGCTGTTTCAGTAAAAGTGATGCATGAAGGTTATAGGACTACAGCCCAATTCACCAAGTAGATGCCAGACCTTTCCCTGCACTAGCCATGCCCAACCTTTTTTTTCCGCAAGCTTCTGTGTGATCGGAAATACACGTCACTTCTACCCAACTGAACATTGTGTTTGCACCATAGACCACAATCATGTGGTGATTCATGACTACATTTGGACAAAAACAGAAAATACAAGCCCTTACAACCTAATGTTACTGGTTGAAAGAAGTAAGTTAGAGTTAGATGAGAGGGATGGATTTTTTTAACGATGCACAGTAAAATAGTCTGTGTTAAATCAACTCGTATAGCGTACATATGGTCCCAATTTCACTCAAATGTACGAGTTGAATTAACACTGGAGATTTTATTATGCATGCAACATTGTAGCCATGGAGATTCAAATGGAAGTTTACCTGGATCCAGAACTACTTTAATATTCCCTTACAGTCCCCCTGATGATATGGTGCTAATCCTGCAGTGTGATGTGTATCTCTTGGCTGTTTGAGATGGTGATTTGGGCAGATTGTGAGTGCAGCGTTGGCAGGGCTCAGAGGTGTTCATTGACTGAAGGTCCAGACAACACTGAGCAACCTTACAATAGATCTTTATATATTTTTTTAAAACAGCAAATAGCACAATCACAAGCAGAAATGTGCAAAAACAAGCAGAGCCCTTAGCCTTATTTTATTATTATTATTATTATTATTATTATTATTATTATTATTATTATTATTATTATCCTGTGTTGCTTTTTTTAATGATATTTTTAATGCATGCCTTTGAAAATGTGTTTCAGTTTTCAGAGAGAACTTCATCTGCAAATTTCTGGAATGGTAGTTGTGTAATGACTTCCCCCACATTAGGCTAACATGTGGCAAGACCCCAAATACTAACTGTATGGCCTCTCTGCAGATCAGTAAAACATGAGGAGCCATGTGGCAAAGTTTTTCTAAGGCCAGTCAGTGCTATGTCTGTATCAGAGACCAGCCTAAAAACGAAGTGCCTCCCTATAGTAGTATGTCTGAATATTTCGATGTTTAACGTTAGTTATTTTAATTTGCTTTCTAGCCTAGGCTACTAACTTACAGCTTGATGGAAATGGAACTTAATTGGAAGTTTAAACTGCATCTACTGTTGTCATGGAAAGGTCAGAGTTCAGGAAAGTACCTGGATAGGCCGCGATGTAGCCGCAAATGCATGGCTGTTTTTAGGGCAACTTTAAAAACTGAAATCTTGCTAAACATATGAACATTTTTCAGAACGTCTCATGGGAGTTTGGGGCCACTCTGCTCCTCGCGGCCCTTTTCATTTAAAACTGTTGAAACAGCCACGGCACGCCCCTGCCCATAGCCTACACACCCATTAAAAATGAAGATGTACATTTTCTAAAGAATTATCTGTGGCAATTTCATTTATTTCCATGAAATTATTCATGTGCTTAGGGTGAATTTTTTTTTTTACCAGACATTACGGCTGGCGAGATCTGTCGGACTTCAACAGTTTTTGCCAGTTAAAAAATTGGTCATTACTGGCAGTGTGTGTGTGTGTGTGTGTGTGTGTGCGCGCGTTTGCGTGTTCGTGTGTGTTCTGTGCCCCAGTCAGGTGAGATACAAGATAGAACACTATTACTAAAACTTTGGATTGATACCTCTGGCCATTGATAAGGGGTAACCACATTTGCCTGGTGCTTAATTAAATGTAATGTAACCCGATACCGATATGAATCTAGGTTGGCTGTGCACCAGATGCCCTATCAAATACAGAGCACAGGCTTAGGAGACAAGACCCGTGGGCACTGTGAATGCATCAGAGCTTCATCGCCATCTCTGGATCCACCGTGCGCCTTTTGTACAGTAAAATCACTTCAGATAAAACTTCTGTTCTCTGGTGAAAGACAGCTATTTGCTCACACTGCTGCTGCATTGCAAAGATTTCAGTACCAAAGACCCAGCTAATTTGGTACAGAGTTATCCTCCACAGTCACCTGTATTTCTGACACAGATGGCCTAGTGAGCCAAACATCCTCTTATTTCAGTCCCAGGCCTATTCCTGTTCATTAAATTTCACATGTGAAAATGTCACATAAACTTGACATTTTTACATTTCATTACATTACATTACATTACAGGCATTTAGCAGACGCTCTTATCCAGAGCGACTTACACAACTTTTACTTAGCACTTTACATTGTATCCATTTATACAGCTGGATATATACTGAAGCAATGCAGGTTAAGTACCTTGCTCAAGGGTACAACGGCAGTGTCCTTACCCGGGATTCGAACCTACGATCTTTCGGTTACAAGCGCAGTTCCTTACCCACTGTGCCACACTCCGTCCTACATTTCCGCATGTGAAAAGAAAACTGGTCACATTGAATTATTTGCATCTCCACATTTTCATACGTCACTGACTTTAAAATGTGAAATAAAATTTTCATGTGTGAAAATAAAACATGTGACTTGAAATAGCATAGGTTACATCTTTCCACTCTTATTTAACAAGTGGGAATATTGTATTATTCACATGTGTATTCTTCTCATGTTGGGTGTCCACATTTTGAACACATAGTTTTTTTGTAAGGGAATGGGTGAGCGATGCTTCTGATGCTTTCACCAATTAGCTGTTTCTACTTAATTAGCCTCAATACTTCAGTGAATCAGTTGTTAATAGGGAATGGATAGTGTCTGTAGCTGCTGTACAATAAGCAGCATTGAACTGCAATCATTATTCTCATTTTCTCAGTGGATCTAGCCCCAGTGTTAAAGTATTAAAAAGTATTAAAAACCTATTTTTATATTCTATAAACATAGTCCACAGGGCACAAGAACTAAAATATAAATGCTGGCTATTGCAAATGAAGGCATGTGCACAAAAAATAAAAAAATAAAAAAATAAACCGTGGTGGTGATTAAATATGGGTTTTAGATTTCAGGTTAATGAGTACGCCTGGCCGTTAAGTTGAGCTGGACTCATCGTTTTGCCTGCTGCCTGGAATGCCTTTAATGTCGTATGTAGTCTTGAGGACACTTAGGGTCTCTGCCTCAACTAGAAACCCCGCTAAGCTTTTCCAGTCATTAACAACTCAGTGTGGAACGAACAAATACTTCCCAGCGTCAGTTTGATATTTTCTGTTACCGCAAAAATGACCTTTAATATTAATGGCCTTGAGGTGCTCGGTTGGCCTTCACATTTCCCACTCTGCTTTATTAATGTTGAGGGGTCTGGAGCGAACGCAGTGCTGCCCCATAACTCCGTGGCCTTAATCTGCGGATTAAGCGTCAGACGGTTCGGTGAGGATTGTGAGCGGGGGTGCGTCACGCTGCGAGAAGCCTGCGGGTTGATGTAAATCCCTACCGGCCAGATCAGACGATCAGACGCGGATCACGGGCGGACTGGCGGGCGCAGCGCTAGCGCAACTGGCAGCATGCGAGCTGGCCGGCGAGCACATCCACATGAAATGGCATCTGTTAAAAACAAGGTGTATCATGGGAAATGTATTTCTGAAATGTGTTCAAGGGTTAAAAATCTGTGTGGACCGTACTGATGGCCAGGTTTTTTGGCTTTTTCATTTTTGTTCATGAGGTACGGACCTCATATAAAATGCAGTAACGGCAGTTTGTTAATGGCAAGAAGCCCGATGAATGTTAGAGATGTTAGGGATGGTCGAGAGGTTGATCGGCGGACCGTCTGTTTGGCTTAGTTCGCAGCACTGAAATTGCATCACAGGAGGAGCAGAGGTCAAAAATTCAATTTTGTGCTTGTGGTGGTTGGTAAGGACGAGTGGAGCTTAATCTCTCTTAGGAAAATAAGTGATGCATTATGGGGCCCTGAGACTGAAGAAGCTGTGAACATGTTTAAATGCAGAACTGGAGAGGATTCCTTTAGAGTGACGCAATGGCCAGCAATCACAGTGGGTTATGGGCCTTCATTCTGGCTCTCCCTGAGGCAGCTCGGGCTCAGTTCGTTCCTTAGCATTGACATGTTCCGGGTTTTTTCTTCACACAGTTTTGGCGAGTTAATTTTGCTGATTGCATCCAAGCTGACTAGCAACTTTGTTATTTGTGTACAATGTCCCAGTGCTTTGTCACTGGAACGCACTAGCAGAATAATTATGTATTCGCCGTGGTATAATATGTCACTAAAGGAAATATGTTTCAAACCAGGGGACCACACAAAGAAAGGAAGCTGCTACTTCTCAGGTATTACTATAAAGAATAGTTTCTACTTCTTGTTTTTGTTATTATTATTATTATTGTTGTTGTTGTTGTTCTTAATATTATATAAATAAAGAGAAGTGGATCTTGTTGATTATCATTTATTATTACGATGATATACAATGTTATAAAATGATGATTAAGAAGGTGCACTTGTTTTCCCATAATTAGCTCCATTGATGAGCTGACATGACTGATCAGTAATGGTAAAGCACAAGGCCCATTCAGAATGTGTGTACTTTAATCTTCCATTTAGATCAGTGGGGATTAACTAAGTGTCTGGTTCTGCTCTGTGCCCCTCTTGGCTCTCCCTGTCTTCCAGGCCAGAGTTTCCATGCTGTGTTCTGGAACTCTGGTGTTGTGGCATTCCTTCCTGCCAAACGTGGCTGTGACTGAGCATAATGTTGCACTACAATAGAAAGCTCTGCAAACAGATTTCCAACATGAAGACCCAATCACTCTGAGCAGTTGTCTCCTTTTCCCTGGGGTTACACTGCACTACAGACTATATATAAATATGACCAGAGGACCCCAGCTTGACTGGAAAGTGCCACATTTGTTCATGAATAAGAGACTGTAAAAGCATACAGTAATACACACAAAGGTCAATGTGGCATACGCTAATATCTACTGAACAGAACACAATGATCCCATTTGGGTATATGATGCTGTCCGAGTATATGTTTTGCCAATTTCATTGTTCAGAATCCATATTTTACATTACATTTGGATTACACATAAAATCCAAGATGATATTAGAAAAAAAAAAAACACTGTCACAAATGACATTCTGCCTTGAATGAGAATGAATATGACCCCAATAAGTTCAGTATATGTAAACTGGTAACGGAAGAGGAATTTAAAACATTTCTCGTTATTGAGTGAATACAGTTTTTGTTAAAAATTTTTTGGCAAAAAGGTTTTTGTAAGCTATATTGGAGTGGACAGTGTAGAGCAGTGGTCTCAAACTCAGTGCCATGGAATGTGTATGCTGGTTTTTATTCAAGCCTCAGATCTTGATTATATAATTCGTTCAATAATTTGCTGAATTAGGGATGCAGGTTTGCACATAACGGTGACCCGACGTCTATGGTGATCCGCAATGTCTAAATAAAAACTTACTTATATTCTGTGCTTCAGTGCAGTTAAATGCACATGGCTGAATGAGTAATTGGACTCAATTAAGGCGGCATTAATTGGTTGGAATGAAAACCTGCGTACACACGGCCCTCCATGGCAACGAGTTTGAGACCACTGGTGTAGAGAGACGGGAAGAATGGGGAGCATGAGAGGGAGAGGCATGCAACAGAGTTCACGCGGCTGGAAACCTCTGATGTCACCTCTCGTAACGAGCATGTGGTCAGTGCTCTACAGGCTACGCCACCAGACACCCCCTGAATAAAGGCCCGGGAATTAACTCCATTTCGTTATTCGTGGGTGTCTGAACACAACTTGAGAGTTGGAGATCGGTCAGTTAAAATTTTTAATCGGTTCCATCCTGTGATGAACCCCACTGTGAGTGCTTTATTTCCCAAATTCAGCTGAAGTCATGCCTCCATCAGGACACATGTCCTCCCCAAGGCACACGCTGTACTGCGACACGCACATTTAATAAAACATGCTGGTCAAACAGAGAGGACTGTGAATTGTAATTTTTTCACTTTTTACATTCAGATGTAGCCCTAAGGTAAAAAAAAAAAAATCAATAACATAAATAGTTCCTGCACTAGGCCATGCATCATTTCAAGAGTATTGTAATATAGAATTGATTGTAATATATAATACATCAAATTGGAAAACCTCATTTTGAGTACATCCTCCCAGCCAAAAAAAAACAATAATTATTAAACACTAATTAAAACCTGTAATGTAAAGCTGCACACAGATTATAGATCTGTACTCAGCATGTTCTCGGTGATACACTACAGAGTGCGTTATGCTCATTAAACTCTGTTGACCCTCACATATTAATAAGCAGTCCTTACTGGTGCTTATCCAGTGCACTGTCCTCCTATTGTTTACATGCAAATAATGTTCCCCCCAGGGTACAAAATTTGTTAAAACTATACAACAGTAGAGGGACTGAGCAAACTGCAGACCCTCCAAAAAGGACTGTGGATTACCAACTGGATTAGCATTTTGATTTCAGCAGTCAACAAATTTATGCTGCACTGTTTCTAATGCCTTATTTGGTTATAGAAGCACTTTACAGTTAAAGTGGGGGTAACCGTTTTTGCAAATGTGTACATGTACACATCCCAGTTTAGCCACGTGTTCACTCAAAGAAATTTTGTAAATGAAGACTGCAAACTTTCAACTGCAATATTGCTAGTCGGAGATCAACAGTTGATTAACGGGATATGTGCAAAGCTCAAAGATGCTACTATTTGTTTTTGTTTTTCACAAACAGTTTATTGTGTTCAGCAATAACCAAAACCAATGCATCAAAACGTGTTAGTTAAGAAAAATGAGCAAATTATATTTTTTAATACTGCTTTATTAAGGGCAAATATTTGTTGTATCTAAGCCTTTGCTGTGAACATCCAAATTAAATGTAGAATGCATGGTTTTGTTGAATAAGCAAAGCCATCATCTCAGGCAAGGTGATTAAAATTTGCATTTATTCTTGACCTCTATCATCAAGATGAATGGTGCTTATTTGTGAAGCTGTGCCAAGGAGAGTCATTTCTGGATCATTTTAAATATTTCTGCTGCATTTCTACTGGCAAATACTTTTTAAAGGGGGGTTTTCAGCTTTATTGGACAGAACAGTGTAGAGAGACAGGAAGAACAGGGGAAGAGAGAGGGAGAGACGTGCGACAAAGGTCATACGGTCAGACTCGAACCGCCAACGTTGCGGCTTGTAATGAGCATGTGGACAGTCTACAGGCTACGCCACGAGACACCCCCTGGCAAATACTTTTAAAGCTAAACCTTTTGCACACTTCTAAAGTTATTTATTTATTGAAACCCCAATTCCACTTTTTTTTGTTTGGAAAAGTGGGTCAGATTATGGATGTTTATGGCTATTCCTAGCCTGAGGGTGAACATAACACTGTCATTAATTACTTTAATTAGCCGCAGTGCATACTGATTTATACCAGGCACAGAGCATTGTAATATTCACTTGTATACATGGCTAAGATGCGAAAGTGAAATGAATAACATGCAGAAATTAAAGCTGTGTAAGTTGCCCTTGATATAAAATAATGTGTCCATGACTGATGCATACTTTGTATCATTGGATATGTAGTCTTTAGATTATCACCTTTGAGAAACTGGCCATATAATTTGTGTGACCATAGGAATGTATCTTTTTATTCTCTGTCCCCCTCCCCGCTCCACCAACAACAAAATAAAAATTATTGGGCAAGTAGGGTCACCCTGGAGGCATTCTAACAGGGGGAGTTTTCTCTCCTTTGACAGTTTATGGCTTTATTGCCCTGTGGAGGAAACCCAAACACTCAGAGACCCTGCATGCCTATATGCTGCACAAAGAGAATGTTCCTTTTGATGCTAGCAGGGTGAGTTGAGGGACTCCTGCCACTATTTGCTGCAGTTTTGGTTACTTTTCATTCTGTTCTTTGTCATGTAAATTCTGATATTTTTGTGTTTAAAATACTGATGGCAAATGTTGTTGGTTCTGGTGGTTTATGTATGTTGCGCCTCTTTGTTTTTGGTTTGGGAGTTTATCGTAAACGGGCTGGAGAGTATGAGATGTTGCTATTTGTTATAGTGGCAATATTCGCTAGTTTCTTTTAAATTTCAGGTACCATTGGTTGTAATATAAATAGCTGTACGAAATTAGTATTGTACCTTATTGAACCTGTGTTTTGTAGTTGTCCGATGACCGTGATTTGCACTTTTTGCACGCTAAATAAATGTAATGTAATAAAAACAATAATAAAAAAATAATAATGTAATAAAATTGACTGGTATTTTCAATAATTCTATAATTAAGAGACCCTCCAGGCCATAGGAAATCAGGGACAAGGCATTAACTAATGACTTCTGATTCAAAGGGGGTAATATACCTTTAGAGTCTGCAGTCTTAGAGTCCTTAGACTGTGCAATCTTCATGAGATGGAAAGAGAAGCCATTTTGTTGCCAGTTCTATAGACCGTGTCGTCCTCGGTCAGCGTGGTTTTTTTTTTCTTGATCTGTGTATTTTTAAAGCTTTATTTATCATTTCCCACTTTATCTGGCTCACTTTGGCTGGAGTACTCCTCAACTTAAATCTTTGATGTGCTAAAAGGATTAGTGTGAGCTCCCTAGAGTTAAGAATACCTTCTCCCTATTCCTGTCAGTTTGCTACAATGACATAATAGTGTAAATGTACTATATATTTATTAATAAAGCACATGTTTAATATTTCAAAACTCCATGTTAATGGTAGTCAGAGGCAATAACATAATTTGGCCTATTAACCAAGTAAACATGGTAATGAACTTCACTGCCATCTTTGCAATCCACATTCATTAGGCCACAAATGACAGTCAAACCTTTCTATGACCCTCCCAAAAAGTTTGGGGGAAGTGGGAGATAGAGTGCAGGAAAACTGGCAAATTGGATGACTAATTAAGGGGAAGAAATAAGGCCCATTGTGCATCAGTGTCTGGATAAATTTTTTCTCAGGAATTGTACAAATGGACATGAATTTGACATGACAGCACACAGAAATGTTCTGCATTTATGTATATCAACACTGTACTCTGAACACATGCAATGGCACTGCATATAATTTTAAAATTAGCAATGATCCTCTCTGAGAATAGCAGATGATGTACCCACCCCCCTGCCCTGCTTCACCTCCCTCAGGGCCCAAAATACAGTCAGGTCTCAAATTATTGACACCATTGATAAAGATTCACAAAAGAGCCTCTCATGGGTTACTTTCTCTTTTTTACTGGGGGGGTGGGGTGGGTGGTCAGGGGGGGGGCACTAGTCTTTGAATGGATTATCCACTCTTCTCTGTTATTCTAAGCAGGCCTTTTTTGATGTCATAAATGACCATTTTTGGCACAGTATGTCAGTCAGCCGACGGGGGAAATTAATTCTGGATCTTGTGCTATGTAATGATCTCGACAGAATTTGCAGCATAGAGGTAGTGGAGCCACTTGGAATGAGTGATCTTTCTGCAGTTAGGTCTGATATTTTGGCATAAGTTTGAAAGTCCAGAAATTTTCATTTTACGCATGGCAACTTTAACAAGATGTGAGCAAGTTTAACTAATATAGACTGGGTGCAACTTCTTGATTGTAAGACTGTAACTGAAAAGAGGGGCTGGCTTAAAAGGGTTGTTCTTGATGCACAGTGTAAATTCATTCTAAAGGTTAATAAAAGTGAGTTGAAAAAGCAGTGTCCCTAATGTATGAACAAACCCATACGATAGAGTTTTTTAAAAAAGAGACAGTATGGAGAGTAATAAGGCTGGGGTATTGTAGTATGCGTGCTAAAAAAAGAACTAAAGTTAGCAAACAGACACTTTGAAAGGCAAATTACCCAAGATGCAAAAAGGAATCCCTAAAGTTTCTTTGTGTACTGCAGTAGGATAAAGAAAATCGGGGAGGATGTCAAGTGCATGGGAGGAACAAAATTGGAATGTGCTCAATTTGAAAAAGACTCGGGAGTAATGGTTGAGGTTCTAGGCACTGCGCTGTAGCAGTGAAAAAGGCCAACAGGATGCTGGGGTATACAGCCAAAAGTATTGAGTATAAATCCAAGGAAGTTATACTCATCTTGTATAATACCTTTGTCAGACCACACTTGGACTATTGAGTGCTGTCACAGTACTAGGAAGCTTTCTAAAACTGAAAACTCTCATTGTTATCCTGTAGGAAAGAAGAGAGTTGTTGTGCTACACATTACTTAAGAATCTTTGATAGAAATGGGAGATCTGATCACAATCAACGTATTGGGCACCCCCTGGTGTGTGCAGTGCGGTCTCTGCATAAGTTTTACATATCCAGTGGCTATAATAAAATAATCAAAGTGAGTAACTCTGAAGTGGTTATGTTTGCTAAACCAAAAGCATATTACAATTACCATTGGCAATATGGATATTAGGTTCATGACATTCCTCATGCCATGTCTGTGCTAGGTTGTGAGGGCCCATGCAGTGTGAAGCCTGTACTGCCCAGCTCTTCGTCATTGTATTTATTTAATTAATACGCCTTAGACATTTTGATATATGTAAAGATGGTCTCTCTCCTCTCAAAAAAGGAAAGCACGCTGTCTGGCAACAGGTTTCAACTTGGGTCTTGGATTCAATTCAAGGGTCTGTCTTGCAGTTCCTCTGTCTCAGTCTTCCCCTAGGATGTGATTTTATGCTTTTGTCAGTGTGTATACCCTGTTTATTTCTGGTGAGCTGCTGTAACATTTGCTGATGCAAAGTGCTTCTGAAACATGGGCAGTGAACTGTGCATTATGAATGTGCTGCCATCATGTCATGGGTGAAAACATTTCCTGGGAAAATTCAGCTCTGCTCCTCTAAGAATGTGACATTTATTTCTAGTCATATATATCTCTCTAATGAATACGGATGTCATGAAGGAACCGTGAGGCCTATGGCAGTCACTGCTTGGGTTCTTGCACTGCTGGCTGATTATATATATTTGAGACAGATTGCTACTTTTGTTGAGGACAGGATACCTTGAAGGCACTGATGGCAGAAGGTGTTGCATTGCAAAAACTGCCCCTCTGGAGGAAATGGCTATGGATAATGAAAAGGACAAACAAGTGTTTGAAACCTTTGTTCCATAAATGCAAGCTATTTTGTTGGCTGTTTTACTTGCATCTGAAAGATGATTGTCCTGTCAGCAGAGATCTGAGTGGTCGAGATGGGCACATGTAATGTCTGCATTGTGCCCTGTTATTACAGTAGGACCTCTGACATACAGTATGGGCATGCTTAAAATGGCCTTTGTTCAGAACTTGAAGGTGATGTCATAACTGAACTAGCTTATATATTATAATTATAATAATTAAACCAGCAGTAATTGGAATTTTATTACAATGGTTTTTTTCCATTATGGTTTTGTTTCAATGAAGGTGTATCGCTGTATTGGGCATATTTTGCAATGTTTCTGCTGTATATGTATTTAGAGTACTGCAGTCATAGTCTTGAGCTTCCCCTTTATATTAATAAATACCTCTCTGTCTCTCTGTTGCAGTATCTCTTGAAAATGGGTTGCGTACAATGCTTGAACTGAAATGAATGGCATACTGTGCTAATTTATTTGTATTGGTAGGTAAAATGTATCATAAATTATTATTACAAATTATCATACACTAAACATTTAAATTGTTATTATATACAGTAATGCATATTGTGCATACATATTTTATACAGTATTAAGTAATATATGGAAAAAGAAATAGAAATAAATAGATTCAAATATTTCAAACTGACTAACAATTTAGATGAATAAACTGGAAGGTATTAAAGCATGAGAAATATCAAGGCATTTGTGTAGTCAGTGATGCAGATAAATTTTAACAAATGTACAAAAGGAGTTCTATGGCCATTACAATAAACAAAGTATATGCAATAATATGCATAGTATTTAACTATCATTCCATTATCACAAACCGCTCTTTGGGTCAGTTATGCTTTCTGCACCAAGTCCATGGACAAAACGCAGAGATTCCTACATAGGGGTACACCCAAAAGTTGACTGGGGTTAGCACACCTGCCATCTGTTTCCATAGAGACCCATTTGATTGAAATTGGTTTTCAGTTAATAATGCTCCCCTTTAGCTAGCAAAGTGAAACAAACACTACTGAAGCAGTGGCTGATTCTACGGCTCTGCAGCTCTTACGGTGTTATTTTAAACCCTCTCTCTAAGGAGTGCTGTGGTCAGTCATTCCTCCTCTCACCAGGGCTCCCAGCTCTGTTCTCAGTGGCACAGTCTGGATTCGAACCTGGTGGTGTAACATTATAATAATAATAATAATAATAATAATAATAATAATAATAATAATAATAATATTTACAAAGTACATAAGCAGTAGGCCTATATCAACCTCAATTGCAAAGCTTTAGTTAAAGCTTATCCCATGCATTTTAAGTGTCTCTGTAACCCACCAGGTGAGGCCTTGGTTGGCCACTGCTGCAGCCATGTGCTGATGGTGAGTCATTTTCTCCCATGAATGGAAAAAGCAATGTCCCTGTTAATCCTGTCGAAATTATACATGTGCATATTTCATTTGTGGCCCGAAATGGTTGTTATTGTTAATATCTATCTTCAAGGTAGAAAGATTGGCAGGGGCGCAGTGTGAATATTTCCCTGAAGGACAGCTCTGAACAAGAAAACCTGGTCTTTTGCTGAAGTAATCTTCGAGTTTATGGCCACTATAAGTGTTAAAAGCATGGCTCTTGATTTGAAGAAAATATTCATGGGTTATTATGCTAATTTTATGAATATTCCGGACACTCATTCATCATGAATATCGAAGTGTACAAATGGTGAAGAGATGAGGCTAATTATAAAAATCTCAATTCTGTGGATTAGAAGGCACTGAAAGGACTGTAAAAAAAAAGTTAGATAGATATATACTTGTCTTGAACAGCACAGATTCAAATAAATAAAACAAACATGACCAAATTACAATGACCTGAGCAGCCTACCAAAGCACTTGTACATCCTGTGCTGGATGCAGTGAGTTCTTTTTTATTTGTTGAATATTACACCATTCATAAAAAAGATGAGGAGTGATGGAAGTCCTAAGTGGAGCACTTTTATTGTACCCTTAAATGAAGTTTCCTGACCTGAGTTGCTTCAGTAAATTTACACCCTTCTATACAAATACAGCGATGCCGTTTTAAAAATATTTAGGGGTTTACATTAGATGACAATAGATACAGTTATAGTTGACTATAGGAATCTACTGAGAATAGGCTATAGTAATCCAAGACATATACTGTATGTGAGACTGGTCTGTGCTGGGGAATTACTATTAAATATTACTATTGAGTCACAACCTGGGCCCTTTATAACTCTTACAACATAAGTTACACATACTTTGTACTTGGAATTGTGATGGTTTAAATGTTATGGACTGATTTGGTCCCAGATTTAGTTAGAGCACAATCAATTATTGTCTAAACATAAATGATCTTTAACTCAATGCTCTACTTGTAAATGTAGCATGTTTGTCCCTTGTTTTCAGAATGTGATGTCAGTATTATTCTGGTATTAACCTTCTGTCAGTGCCTAAATAATATTTTGTGTCAGTATCAGGATTTTCTGTCGATCCTTTTCAGGCATTCCTGGCTTCTACGTATAATTCCATCTTAGAATTGGCCATTTAGAATTGCTTGTGAGAACAAAAGCAATTCCTCTATTATTGAAGCTGAAATTAAAGACCCTTGGTATCTTCTGTCTCTACCAGGTGTATTTTGTGTCATGCCCAGATATTTGAGTGTACATTTTTTAGTGAACTGTTAGATGCATGTTTTATCTTGGCAGGTCATACATTTAGTTCAAAGTTGAATGCCCTTGAGGTAGTTGAGGCCAGCCTCAGCAGAGTGCTAGTTCGTTTCTGGACAGTAGTTTTATTTCCACTGCAAAATTAACTTGCTCTTGTGGAGTCTAACATTGTTGGGAACACTATGAAAGCACAATACATATCAAACATAACATAGCATCAAATGACAATGAGGAGAAAAGGCCATTCAGCCCTACAATGCTCACCATTTTCCTGACTAAGTAGTGCTCTGATTACCTACACGCTAGATAGTATCTAACACCGTACAAAGCCTGATCTTGTAAAATGCTCAGAGTTTCTGCCTCTACTACGTGACCTGGCAGGCTATTCCACACATTTTCTTTCCTCATCTGTCAAACATATTCATTGTGTCATTTTTGATGGGTACTTGTGCCCTGTAGGCATTTCCAGATGGATTCTTCTCAAATTGGGCTCTACGTTTGGGTAGCAAAACCAAGGTAAAGCAGAAGCACATGGAAAAGAAGAGAATCTCAACCTATTTGCTCGTAGACTTGTATGTATGTGGCCTACATGCATGCCACCGCACACACATCACATTATTGCGTAAACGGCAGAAATGGCATCTTCAGCTTGGATCTGGTGTTACCGTGGTGAATGGCTGGGGCACTGCAGTGTCACTGTTACCTCATCTTGTGAATGCCAGTGTCGTCTGACACTTGAGTATTGACTAGCTGCTCACTCTCAAGAGGACCCTACATAATCCTGTGTAGGCAAAATTGTGATCGTTTGTTGTCCCTGCAGGTTTATTTCAAAAAGAAAACTTTCTGCTGACTTTGCATAAATTGTAGAAGCGGTGTTTTCTTATGAATCAGGGTTGCGTAAACTTGGATTTGCCTGTTGCAAGGCAGTGGATGGGTTTGCATGCGCTGTCATAATGTGCTTCATCAAGGAGAAAGAAAGTCCCTTTAACAAAGTGTGGTGAAATGTTGCCGTGTTGCTAATGTGTCAATATGTGGTTGTCTGTTGTAAAATCTAACTTAAAAGTGAATTACTGTATTTTATTCTGAGCCTTTAGAATTGCACAAAGATAGGCAGCTCATTTTCTGGGCTCAGTCACTCCCTCAGCTCATTTTATTTTTGGATGTGGACCTTTCAAAAAAGGATTAGAACTGAAACATTGAACTCAGACAGGCAGCACAGATATGACCACAGAACAGTTCTTATATGCAGAAGCTCTCTCTTTTATAGCAGTTGCCAGGGAAGTGTGAGTATTAGGGGAGGAGAATTGAGTGGCAGTGTGGTATAATGGGTAAGGATCTAGTCTTGTAACCTAAAGGTCACAGGCTCAATTCCCAGACAAGACACTGCCGTTGTACCCTTGAGCAAGGTACTTAACCTGCATTGCTTCAATATATATCCTGCTGTATAAATGGATGCAATGTAAATGCTATGTAAAAAGGCATATAAGAGCATCTGCGAAATGCCTGTAATAAAAGTGTTTCAGAGGAGAATGAGCCTTTATAGCATTTAAATCAATGAGAGAGGTTGTGAAGAAGAAGAAGAAGAAGAAGAAGAAAGAGAATGTACAGATGTGACAAATTGCACACTTCTAAAGCAGGACCGCATGAGCTCTCCACAGGGACACTGCACGGCACTGCATGCGTGCCTGGCTGTGCCCCGGAAAGGCAAGTGGCAGGAGGGACAGAGGAATGAGGGGGCATAGCAGGGGCTCCACTTAATTACTGCGCACATTGCAATGCCATTAGGCAAGAGGGAAGCCAGACTACCATAGACTTGAATCTGTAGAGCTCTCTACTGAAATGGAGGGCTGCTTAATTTCAGGTAAGGTACTGTAGACACGAGCGGGTCCATAAAATTTAAACAGACTTTTATTGACAAGGATGGATATGGCCTGAAATATTGACAGGGACCTAAAATACAACTAAAATATTCTCAAACTTACTTATCTGCGTTACTGTCATTGTTGACATCTGCCACTCAACAAGGAATAGATTTTATTATTGAGCATCACATCCTAGCCAAGTCAATTTCTACGTCACAAAACATTGTCAATTAACATGACAATTAGCATTCTGTATAGTACCGGAGTAATCAATGGCCAAATGTCTGACCCATGCTTAAAAAGGCCCCAAGCATGGCCTTGCACTCTGGTGTGCTGCTTACAAATCTCCTAATGAGGAGTTGGATGTCCAATCCGAATGTCACTGTGGACCTGTAGGGCAGCCAGGTGTGTTAATCTTCTTTGAATCGTTGAGTACAATGACTAGGGTTTTAGCCAAATAATGGTAGGAAAAAGATCTCTCTGATGAAGCAACAGATGACAGGGAATCAAGTGCAACTAACTTCTATACTTCTTTGAACATCATGAAATAGCAGAACGCTGATTGGGGTATTACTGAGTGCAGCTAATGCTCATAATGAATCAGAGGCAGATTTGACATCTCATCTCGATTAAACCTTGTAGGCACTTTTTGTCAGAACCCCCCCCCCCAAATGGACTGTCATGTACTAACCCGCTCTTCACTGCTTTAATGAAGACAACATGCTCCATTTCAGTATCGTCACTGTCATTTTGTAAACCACCCTCGTTTGAAGAATTGTTCAAAGTCCCAAATCTTGTCCTAGGGGACTTCGTATTAGACTGCTAAAACCTGGCAATTGTGGTAGTAGCTGCAGACGTGGTGGTATCCTGCTGTTTCTTCTCATCATCTGCCTCATAGTCTGCCAATCTACTGCTGGGTAATGGTAAATGGACTGCATTTATATAGCGCTTTTATCCAAAGCGCTTTACAATTGATGGCTCTCATTCACCCATTCACACACACACTCAAAGGCTGCCATGCAAGGTACCAATCAGCTTGTTGGGAGCAGTTAGGGGTTAGGCGTCTTGCTCAGGGACACTTCGACACGCCCAGGGCGGGGTTTGAACCGGCAACCCTCCGACTGCCAGACAACCGCTCTTACCTCCTGAGCTATGTCGCTGGGGTCTGCCAATCGACTGCCTGCTATACTGCACTCTACTGCTGTTTGTGGGTCATTTGGGGCTTTCTTGCTGTTAGTGCTCCAGGGCACTTTTTATGATTAGTAGCTAAATTAATTCCACCAGCTACAAGGATGTCTTAGCCTGTAACCTGGTTTTCTCTACCAGGAGACATGGCCATAGGTGGACCTTCCAACAAGACAATGACAACCAAACACACCTAAAAATAAAATGAAAAAAAAAAAAAAAGTTCTGTGCAAACAAAGTTAATATTTTGCAGTGGCTGGACTCTCTCTGGGCTGTGAAATCTATTTCTTTATTTGTTTTGAGATATTAAAATAGTTTTATTTGTGCATCACTATCATTAACTATTAGCAATAATCATTAAACATTTTTTTGCTATACAGAGTAGGTTGAAATGTGTAAAGTTGAAGCTTTATTATACAAAATCAAATAAGTATTTAAATGAAATATAAAATGCTAATCAAAATCTTTCCAAGATCTGTAAGTTTGTTGCAAATGAGCATCTTTAGGAAACTGTTGAAATTGCAAAGGAAAAGTTGATACATCTGAAAATGTGACCCTCATTTTGGCCCAATCAATATGAATTATTGATTTTAATGTGGATTTACATACAAATGGGATGTTTATGCAGGTCAAAGGTATGCACTACCATGCCATATTTTGTGGTTAGGTCATATGGAATAGCTGCACTAAGGGATCCTCCCTTCACCTGCTAAAATATTGATTTTTTAATGCATGCTCTATATAAATTTTTGCTCAGACACCAGAAAATGGCAGCCATTTTCCTGCTTTTTAGTTATTCATCTTGCCACCTCTACCTGGAATTAAGGAATCTTTTTTTTCAAATTTTATCCTGCCCATTAAAATAATAAAAAACGGGGATTTAAAAAATGGACATTGGATGATAAAAATCATATGCTATGGCCTTCACTGTCACCAGATCTCAGCCCAATTGAACACCTATGGGAGATTTTGGATTGACGTGTTAGACAGCGCTCTCCACCACTACTGTATGTTCAAAACACCAAACGAGGGAATATCATTTGGAAGAATGGTGTTCCATCCCTCCAGTAGAGTTCCAGACACTTGTAGAATCTATGTCAGTGCACATTGATGGCATGTTAGTTTTTTCCTTTGATTTTTCACCCATTTGTATATCCATTAGAAATGGAAGTCTCTTTGTCTTTTATTGGTTGCTATTTTGTGACACAAGTCGTCATGAAGCATGAGAGGTTTCCCCTAGACATGCCACTTCTTCACTTTCATCTCACATCCGAGCTCTGAAGCTCTGTAAGACATCGCAAAGCGAATGGAAGGATAGAAAAGCTACAGTCTAAGACATCTGTCTGGGAGCATCAGAGAGCGTGGAGGCTGAAGATCCGGAGGGCTACCGCCATGGACCGCCACCACCACTCCATCACCAAGAGACACAGCGAGTGAGAGAGAGAAAGAGAGAGAGAGAGGTTAAGGGAAAGCAAAGATAATACCTCCTGAACGCATGGTGAATTTAATCGTCACATGTAGACGGACCGTGGGGCGAATGCAGCTGCTGCGGAGCGCGGAGTGAGCGTGCTCACGTGCGCTCGCGTATGAGCGCTAGAGAGAAGGAGAGAGATAGAGAGAGAGAGCGTGTGAGAGAGAGAGAGAGAGCATGAGCATGTGTGAGAGAGAGAGAGCGTGAGCATGTGAGAGAGAGAGAGAATGAGACAGAGCGAGAGAGAGAACAAGCACGCGCGTGAGAGCGGGAGAGAGAGGGAGACTGTACTCTGAAGCGTTCCATCATCCACTAAACTCCCGCAGCCTCGCTCGCTCTCCTCACCCTCCTCCTACGGAAGAGGGAGGAAGTCACGCCACATCCAGAGCCAGAAGACACAGAGAAAAGAGGAGGAGGAGAAGAAGGAGAAGAAGGAGACAACCTGCAGAAAGCTCCCTCTTTCCCGCGGCACCGTCCCTCCTCCGAGCGCGCAAATATAAAAATTAAAAAAAGAGGGACAGAGGAAGGAAGAGGTGCAAACAGGAAGGACCCCCTCTGCCCCCCCTGCTTTCATCCTCTCTTTTTATTTTTTTATTATTTTCTTTTTGGTTTTTTTGGCGTTCCGTTTCCGGAAAGGGAGGGGGGAGGGAACGCTCACTGAAACCCGGAGCCAGGAACCAGGAGCCATCTCCCACGGCAACGGCAGAACCCCAGCGGAGCGAGGATGCTAAACAGTCTGACTGACACCGAGGAGGGTGACGGGGGACCCAACAGCCAGGGTGAGTGATGGAATCCGTCATGGAGAGGGAGACGGAGAGGGGGAGAGAGAGAGAGAGAGAATGAGAGAGAGAGAGAGAGAGTGGGAGAGATGGAAGGAGGAGGACTATGCCCCCGTCTCACCGATCCCAGCGACCGCCTGCATTGGGTTATGGTTTCCCCGCTACTGCATGGTTGTTGTGACAAGAATAACAATTGGGTCTCTCTCTCTCCCTCTCTCGTTCTCTCCCTCTCTCTCTCTCTCTCTCTCTCTCTCTCTCTCTCGTGAGGGAAGATGAGAGCGTTTACGGAGTAGAGACGCGCACGCGGTTGCTGCAGCGTCACAGGCGCCGCACGCTTGGCGCAGCTCGCCTCCGTAACTTGGCGCCGGGCTGCAGGTAGGCGGGCGCCAGGGGGGCGCTGGCACACCTCTCGGAATGCGTGGCGCTCGCCCACCTGTGTTTTTTTTTTGTTTTTTTTCCCGGCCGTCCGGTGGGTTTTTTTTGCGTTCTCAGGCGAGGCTCGGTCGGCCCCGTCGGTCTAGTCCCTGAGCGCCAGCGTTTCCGGCTCTGAGTGTAAAACCAAGGCGTCCGTCCGTGCCGCTGGCATGTGCCCGTGTGGCACAGAGGCGGAAGAATCGCATGCAGATGCGCAAAATACCTACGACTGCCTCCCTCCCCCACCCCCCCCATCCCCGTCCCCCTCCCCATCCCCCACGGACAGCCTGCCTGCCTGCTTCACAATTTGGAGAGTGGTTTATTTAGCTCACAGCGTGATTGGCAGGATTCAACTGGGATTTGTAAAAAAAAAAAAAAAGCCCCAAACATTTATCTGTTTATCTGTGCCCGGATTCTGTTGTACAGAATTTACAGTGCAGCCTGGTGATTTCTGACTGTATGTGCCCAGATTTTTTCCCTGCATCAAGGACAGCCATTCCCAAGCAGCGCATACCCTACAGAATGACGCACGCACATGGCCATGTTAAGCAAATCAGATTATTCAACCGTTATGACTGTGTGTGTGTGTGTGTGTGTGTCTGCGTGTTTGTGTGTGTGTGTGTATGTGTGTTGGAGGCGGGGTGCTTTCTGTGGGGGGAGGGGCTTAATATAACTTCAGTCCCAGTGAGTTATTTTAATCGCATCACTGTATTTCAATCTACTTCCATTAAAGCCTCCTTTCCATGTATATAGTGTGCATCCATTCTGAAGACTTAACGTCTAATTACTGCTTTTTCATACTCATTATATTTATCCAACTAGCCTGATTTCTTGCCTTGGAATGTCACTGTCTTTTGTATGTTGCGTGAATTTGCTGTACAAGAACCTGCAATTTCTCTCAGGAATGACTAAAATGTTCCTGCACCCCCCCCCCCACTCCCCCCACCCCCTGGACCTTACAACATAATAATATTTCCGCTGGATGAGAAAAAGAGAACAGATAGTCACTTCCCAATATATTTTTTGCCATTTTCAATATGTAATATAAATGTGAAAGTCCTGCAACAGAGGAGTCTCATGAAGTCGCTGTCCTTGGTCCTGAAACATGCCCAGCACAATCTGCAGGCTGGGCGCTGTCCAAGCCCTGATTTAAACTGGTTTGGATTTGGAGTCAGTCTGAAAATGTTTTCACTTTGAACAACAATTTAAAGATAGCAGTGGCAAAATTAGATAGCAGAGATCTTGACCCATCAGGGAACTGTCTGGCTTTAGTTCATGCAAGCAGCCACTTCTTGAAGATTTTTTTTTTCAGTGCAGGTCTCTTGTCACCAAAACGTAATAAAGAATGGGACCGTGAGTGGAGCCTCCTTTTAAAGTTTTGTGGGCGTGTTTTTTACGGGGGCCTGTTACCTGATTGGGCACGGCTGTCCTGACTCATCGATGTCAGGCTCTGAGTGATTGGGAGACCATGTGTGCATCAGCATCAGCTGCTTTGTCTGGGGATGGGGAAATGCTGTGGAGTGAAATGTTCCTCTTGCATACTGATCTACAGTAGGTGCTACTGAAAAAGACACAGTACCTAGAATGTGTTTGTGTGTGTGTTTGTGAGAGAGAGAGAGAGAGAGAGAGACTGCAAGACAGACCCCTTTAGGGGTTAGTTGTAACCTGTTGTCAGACAGACTGAGTGATCAATTTTTTTGGGAGGGATCTATGTTTCTCACGTCACTTGTTATGGAAGTCCCTAATGTGCCAACATGGGAGGACCAGACTCGTAACTGAGGTGTAAATTCCAATTTCCAAAAAACGATATATATGGCACATTTGAAATTCCATTGCTTCAGTTTGAGCAAATCAATAACTATTTAATTCAACAACTCAAACTGCATTGAGTTGCCTAAGAAATATGAAAATCCAAAGCTTGGATCTGACAGCGTTGGGATTCTGGAGCAGGGTGTTATGTAATGTGAGCCTGTGAGCTCTGAATGGGGTCTGTGTTGTAATCAATGTGTGGTGGTGGTGGTGGTAATGGGGGGTGTAAGGATAAGGATAGCTGACAGCCTACAGTTGGGCTTGAAATGAAAAGGTCACTGACCGGCAGTATCCCTACAATCTCCTTCAATCTAGTCCCCTGCCAAGACCCTCACTCACTAGAGGCCAAAGGCTTCCTATTAACAATATCATAGTTATGGCTGACTACCTAATGCTGTAAAAAAAAAAGATTTCCCCAGGGCATTTTACCAAGAGCATTAGATTATTTTGTATTATTTCTATATTATTTTCTATATTGGGAATAGCTTGATGGAGCCAATAGAAAAGTCTGGGCAACTGTCGGAGGTACCACTGCCACAGAATCCCAGAGAGATGTTAAGATTGAAATAAGATTCTTTAAATCCGGTCCCCATCCTCAAACCCCAAACAGGAACAAGCACAGACAAACACTTGCTATCTGAATGTTTGCTAACAGTCAATTATTAAAATTATATAGCCATTGTGATAATTGCATGATATGATAAAAGTTACTGTTTTGACAATGATTATTGTTTTTGTCAGTTGTAAGGCTGATGGCCTTATTATCATGTTAGAATGATTAGAGTGGCATTAAAAGAGCAATAGGTTATTTGAAACCCCATCTAGTCATTACATTATATTACAGGCATTTAGCAGGTGCTCTTATCCAGGGCGACTTGCACAACATTTTACATAGCATTTACATTATATCCAGCTGCGTAAATGGATACATACTGAAGCAATGCAGGTTAAGTACCTTCCTCAAGGGTACAACGGCAGTGTCCTTCCTGGGAATCGAACCTGCGACTTTTAGGTTACAAGATCGGTTCCTTGCCCATTATACTACTCTGCTGCAAAAAAGGAGAACTGCAATCCAGACGCTGCCTCGCTAGTTGCTCTTGATGAAACCTCCATCCCAGCAAGTTATTGCTAGGTTCTTGTGTCTTCGTTCGTGGTGGTACAACACTCCACTGTACAGTGGACACAAAAGGGTGTTAAGTCTATGGTTTTTGAGCAATACACTACCCCAATCAAAAATACTGATGTATAGTAGTACAAATTAAAGGACAACTATTGATTTGAGTTCAACATTCAGCAGACATCCACACTAAATCCCCGAAGCACAATGGTGTTAGTAAACACACAGATGTCTAAAGATCAGCCATTTGTACGGACACGAGGCTGCAATAGCAGAGGAGTGGTCGTAAGGACTGGCTGCTGCACTACGGAGACATCCGCATTTCCTGCCGTAGTAGGACGTCCACCATAGACGGAGGTCCACTGGCCAATCAGAGCGTCGCACAACAGTCTGACACTCAGACACTCCTCTCCTGTTCATCAGCTCTAAAAGCTGTTCTAAAATTGATTTCAGTCGTGCTTTGACAGTGCTGTAGAAGTACGTCGCGGGTTTTCAATTTACGGTGAGTTTATAGAGAGCTATTTAACAAAGTATCTCGAAGGAGAAGAAATCCTGAGAGAAGAGAGAGATAGCGAGAGAGGAAGAGAGAGACAGAGGGAGAGAGAGAAGGCGTTAAAAAGGGTAAATTGAAAGAAATTAAGGCGATGATTTCTCTGTGTGAGCGGGTCTCAGGGGACCTCCCAGCCCCGGCCGTGTCAGACGCAGCTGTAATGGGTATTGGCCACTTTAAGAACTGAAGAGATGAGGGTGACAGCAAAATAGATGATAGAGACATTGGTACAGGGAGGAGATGATAAACTCTCAAGGAGCTCTTTCAGTCCCTGCTTATTTCTGGTCTGGGTCGCAGGTGGTATTCATACAGTATCTACTCTGTAATTGCTGGACATCACAAAACATTCTGGAAGTGATGAAGTTGGCTAACCAAAACAAGGACGTGAAAGCACATGTGCATGTCCCATGTGAAGTGTACTGGAGCAGGGTAAAATAGACTGTGACACCATCTCCTTCCCCCCAGTGTCTAATTTGAGGCAGAGGAAATTACCCAGAGTCTAACTGAAAGCGAGAGGGAGATTTGCAATCAGGCTGCAGTTATTGGCAAATCGGAAGAGGCTGAATCACCCTTGGGTGTACCTGAGAATGATTTGTCTATACTGTGGTAGTACTGATACCACAGCCTCCTTCTGATAACTGTGTGGTGGCAGTTCTCAGTAGACAGCAACAAGATGATGTCAAGTATGAACATACCTTACAATGCAATGTTGAATCAATTGTAGTGCATGTGGTAGGCTACTGTTTTTCTGGTTATCTGAATATGCTAACCTCAGCAGACTGCATACTCTTTACCTTGCAATCATTGCATGTTTGTTATCCATTGTTATTTGTTCTGCTTTTTTGTCATATTTGGGGCCATACTGGAATTGCTTTGTTCAACCAGTTGTTACCAATCAGTATTTTCCACATTGCTGTGGTTTAGCTTTTAGTGCATATAATGTCAGTCATTTGACTGCCCATAGAGAATTTCAGGCCAACCCACAGCTCAATTACAGTGCAGTGCATTTCGCATGAGTCCTTCTGATGTTAGAGATGTTAAATGGAGGTCCTGACTCACTTTTCATTAAAAAAAAAAAAACCCCATGACACTATTTGAAAGAGTCAGTGAATTCCCAAACTGGATCTGTGCTACTCTAAACCAATTGGCAAGTAGATAGGATCATTGACTTATTTTATGGAAGCTAAAATACCATAGTGTCGCCAGTGAGCGTCCGGCCTAGAGCACCAAAATGGTCAGCAAGAGCCCTGCCAGGGGCTACTGCACACGGGATGTCATGTGTTTGACTATGCCAGGGTTACACGGAACACATCTGAGTATTGTGACAGACGTATGACACTGAGTGAGACCAGCTCATTCATTTACAAAGTAGCAGTTAGGGACTGCCCGTGGCCGGTTCAAGGTGTGCGCATGCATTCACTTCAGGGACGTATAAACCAGAGAGAACTGAGACCATGGAAATAATTATTGATTAATTCAGTTAAAAAATCATTTCTCTTTGCTGATGATCCAGTTGATTCTCCCAGCTTGGAATTTATATTTATGTAAGCATTCCCCTGCATACACATTTCCACGTTTTTTTTTTTTTTTTTTTTTTTTTTTTTGGAGGTCTCTGAAGTCGAAAATGAACATTACTGGAACAGTCTTAGAATGTTGTTCAGTTTGGTTAAAGTTCAGACAAACTGTATTGTGTATTTTGGATTTTCTATTGTGTTTGGTTAACATAAATTCTAATTCATTACGGCAGATCTATCCAAAAATACTGAGTATGTGTACTCCTGAATGTTTGCATAGATGTAATGAATTATTATTGAATGAAGAAACAATTTCTGACATTTTATATTAAGGCTGAGAGCTCTTTTTTGGAGCTTCGGGGTCTAGACTGTCTTAAAAACATCACGAGAAGACAACAGATAACGTCTCTTAAATAGATAACGCCTCTCATGCACAGTGCTGTTTTCTTGGTAACAAAGCTACCTCCCTGCAGTTGTAGTGTTTTTTTTCTTCTTTTTTTTTCGCGTGCCAGTAGCCGAAAATAGATGAGCAGATAATGTACATCTCCATGGTTACATGCCACAGCAGTGGTTCCATAGGATGTTGCAGCGACCTTCGTAGCTGTTTTCAGTTTGAAATTAAACATATTATTGTACTGTTAATTTGAGGGGGTGAGTAAGAGAAAATACTATAGCCTATAAAAACACAATATATGTATATTATTCATATTAATGTCCTCGCTATCTACATGTTTTACATTTCACAGGGATATGATGACGATATCATCTCTTTTGAACTCCTTCCCCACCCCCACCCTGTTCCTGCCAGAGCTCTATTTCTGGCTCAAAGGATGCGACGTGAAATTTGAATAATTTCATAACATCGGTAATTTTATTTATAGTCAGTTGTACCGCTGAATTTCCATTTCCCCCCACTTCCATGCATCGCGATTTCGCTTAATAGGCTCTGACCGAGGCTCTGATCAAGGCATAATGATTGCCAGTGTTTTATGAACTGAGTCGGGATATTTTTTAACCATCAGTGGGTTCTCAAGAAGGGAGCGCACGGTTTGAAGTGCGTCAACTAGAGCGTTAAAAGCCCGTCTGAGAATTAGCGTGTGGTATCTAGGGCACCGCGGAGGGAGACGAGAGTCAGCGTGTGGGAGGATTTAAGTTAGAAATGGGGATACAACTCGGAAATGTACAGTACAAATGCGGTCTACATAAACGAACAAGCCACAGTTGTTCGAGCTGGCTATCTAATTATCTTTACTGCTTTCAATCTCGATTAAATTTCGATCACTTCAAATTCCTTTCCACATTCCAGGGGGGGAAAAAAACGAACCAATTGGTATCCTATTGAAAACGGTCAATTGCCGAGTATAATGTCGAGTTGGTGTATGGTGAAAAATGAGGTGGGCGGGGACTTTAAAATTAGTTAACAGCCATAACAGATAAACATTATCCTGCAGTTTATAATAATAATAATAATAATAATAATAATGCCAATTACAACAACAATACTACTATCGCAGTTTCAAGAGGAGACTCATCATAGACACTTTCTTACCTGTTTTAGTCTACGAATGCATCATCAACTGTGCATACCTGTCATCTATGTTAGACTGCCTCGATACATTTTATCACAGTGCCCTGTATTGCATCAGAGGTGCTAAATCATTTTAGCCATCACTGTATTTTCTTTGAATGGTCTGGTTTATTATCCCTGTACTACATAGAATTATTCACTGCTACATATTCCTCTCTAAAGCAGTAATTAGTCTGCTTCCCTCTTACCTCAGTTCACTGCTCAATCAAATTTCTAATAAATTATCACCTTCGCTCCAGTGACATTGTTCTTTTTAAAGTTTTAAGACCCTCTACTGAATTTGGAAAGATGGCTGTCAGCCACTCTGCTCAAAATAGCTGGAACACTTTACAAAAAGACCTTAAAGTTGACTTGCTAATTCCAATTGTTGATTTTAAATTTGAAATCCATGGCAGTGTCTGAATTATGCTACTGCTTTTAACCTCTGCTTTTAATTCCGTGTTTTTTTTTTTTTTTCAGTTGTCAGTTGTCTTTGTAACTTGTGTTTTATATATTTGTTCTTGTCTCCAGGTGGTTTGGTTGGTAAAGGTGCTTAGCAGGACAGACTGGGGTCTATGCCCTACATTTTGCAGGTTTGATACTGGGTTGTGTTATTAGCTGACTGTACCAGCAGTAAGGCAAGACTTAGGTTTTTAGGTGCCAGTTTCTTCCAATGGCACACTCCTCTCCAACTGCAACTACCTTCCATGTAGCATAACATGACTTGCATTGAACACAGTATTCACATGTTTACAGTGAACACAGTATTCACAGGTTTGAAGTGAATAAGGTATTCATAGGTTTATAGTGAATAAAGTATTCACAGGTTTATAGTGAATAAAGTATTCACAGGTTTGCAGTGTGTGAGTTTGGGGACAGAAGGGTCTCTGAAATAAAAGCTATTCAGTTGTTTTCAGTACCGTCAGCTTTTGCAGAGCAGCAATCCTGTCTTTAAATGCATTTAGCCAGATAGATGCTTTATTGGAATTTCTGATGCCTATTCTGCGGTAATTAAAGGTTAGCTTTATTGCTTGTTATGAAATAATTTATCAAAATAAGCACCCTTTATGTAAATGATGTGCTGGTCATCATGATGGCAGTGTGATTCACATTGTAGATTACCACAATCATTTCGTGAGTGTAAACATTTGCAGTATATAGTGAAAAAGGCTTTAATATTCCTTGGCTGTTATACGACCATGCAGTGCAATCAATGAATGGACCCAGTAACTCCCATGAGATGGTTGTCTATACCATTACAGATCCAGCACCAGATCCACCATCACCAAGCTGTAAATCCATCCGGATGTAGGTAAAAGACAACTCATCAGACCATATTACCTTTTGCCCTAACTCAGGGCTCCAGGTGCTGTGCTACTTATGCCAGGTTATCCTTCTTTGTCTAAAAGCCTTGGGCTTTAAGCGTTTTACAAATGGTGGCCCTGCATTAAATACCAGCTTTGTGAGACCCATACGGTTTTTCTTGCATTGGTTTCACGAAGATGTATATTCAGTTCTGTGGTCATTTTAGTGGCCATAGTTTTGGGGTGTTTAACAATTATCCTCTTAAGTGTCTGTTTGTCCCTCTTTGTAAATTTTGACTTGGGACCACTGCTCCTCTTTGCCAGCGCAGTTTGTTTATGTTTGACATACGTTGCATTAATTTCGGACACCATTCCCCTTGTCACATTTAGTGTTTGTCACCAGAGCACCTGCAATCCAGGCTCTGACTATTTGGCCTCTTTGAAATTTAAGGTCACACACGTTTCCTTGGAAACCCAAATATCAAAGTACTGATTGTCAGACGACTTTTATACTGTTATTGGGATTCTATATGCAAAATGAATCACCTTTGTAGCTGCCTTTGATAGTGTAATTTGCTTACATCAAAGTTAATGTCCTTTCTTATGTGGTGCTCCTGTAAAATAAATAAATTAAACAGGGAAAAAAACAGTCATACAGTTAAAATAGTAAATATAAACATATTAAATAGTAAATGTAAACAGTAAATTCAAAAGATGGAACAGAGTCAGATAAAAGCTGACCATGCACACCAGTAACCCTTCTGGTCAATTGATTCCCCTGCAGTTCTTATGAAAGTGTAATGTCTCCACTGGTTCAGCTCATGCGCTAGACTGACTGAGGAAAATAAATTCTGCTCTCTCCTGAACTGAGATGCACAGTGCAGTGTTGAGTGATTGGGAGCAAAAGAGAAAGCCTTAGAGTTAAAAATGGATATTAAACTCAAGGGTCATGTTTAATCACGTCTGCAAGTTAGTGTTTTTACTCACTGTGAACATAAACACATTTTTCCTGCAGCCAACATTATTATCCCAGCATATGAAGTAATACATCTGAGAATATCAACACAAAGACTGATTGGCAATTCAATGGCTGCTTTCAGCAAAGTAAGAGCACAGCTGAATATGGTTCTCATCATCCACAAGGCATCCTCCATATTAAATACACAAGGTCCGCATTGATGAAAAGCTTCCTTTTCTTTTCTCTTGATTTGAGCTTTCGTTCCTAAAAAGGAAAGCTGTTGTTGGATAATTGCCCATGTTGGATCTCTCTACTTGTCTTCTTGTTATTGGTAATTCATTAATTAATATGGCAGATATGTATTCAGGGTGATGGACTGGGCAGTCGCTATCACAGGTTACAAATGGCGAATCAGCAAATGCCGTGCTGTGAAGTCAGCTCTGCGAAGCCTCCAGTAGCAAGAGCAATCTGAAACACGGATTTCTGAAAGTTTTAAATTGTTGCAATAATTAATCTCTTCTGTGCAGTATGTGTACTGGGTTCTGGGCTCACCCAATCTGTATCGGCCCTGGAGTATGTTTTCTGGCAGAAGAAGACCTGAAAGCTGTTTTGGTGCAGAATACAACTTGTGTGGGTGATGGATGATGCATGCAGCTCAGAATGAAAATAAAGCCATTCCAAACCATATGGTAGGTGCAGGGCAATAAGAGTAAGGTCTATTAAAAGGGCAATCAGTTCTGCTTGGACTGCCGTTTAAAGTCTAGGCACCATATTTATGGGCAACCGGTCTGGAGAGCTGGCCAACAGTGCAGAGGGATTTGTCCACGGGGCTGTGATGTATTTTGTGATTCACTGTTTGGCCCTGGGACATCACATTCCTTTTTTAGGAATAGGAATTCATGACCTACTACAGTAAGAAAACAGATGCTATTTCAACCAAACACCATGTGATTAGTATGAGAAAATGTGTTGTGCTGTGTATGATTGGTTGATTACGGAAACATGTGAGAATGTGATTGCTTAGGCCCACCATTGCAGCAAGAGTTGCCGTTGACCAATCTGTTATGACCCGTAACTCACCTGCGTTATAATAACCTGGTGTACGCTAACGGACGTACAGGTAACACGAAGCCACCTTTGCAATACAGGGCAAAGTGATATATAAAAGGACAAGAAGGCGTTTATTATACAGCAAAGCAGGGAGTTAGATCTATTTGTCCTAAAGGAGTTCTAAGCATATATACAGGTTCAGCGCAGATTGCAGTATCTCACCGAGCAGGTAGTTCGCAAGATGGTCCTCTTGTCTAAAAGTCCGCCCTCCAGTTCCTTACAGATGTTTCTAGTTAGAAACTGGGGTAATCACTGGATATCCTTAAAATCTGCACTGCAGTGGTTCTCAACCTTTTTGGTTCCAAGCTCCCCTGCAAAATTTTGAGGGTCCACACATTTAACTGTTCCTTTTCTAAACATTACATAAAATTAATAGACCTTCCTTGTAATACATGAAAATCTGAATATCAGCATCTTTGTTAGTGTTGAGATTGTCCTCTTGACAGCATTTTCAGAGTTATTCACTCAAAATGAGGACTGCTGTTGATCTTGCTCTGTGCTTAGTTTTCAGAATTGCCATGGCTGAGAAGCTAACCTCACATAAATAATGATGTAGCGCTGAATGGCGTTAAAACCTTTGTTGCTGCGTCGTGACATTCGTTGTACTCAGCACTAACACTCAGACCAGAATGTTTCCAGCGGCACTTTGAAATGAGCTCTGTGAGTGGAATCGGACGATAAGCCTGTGAGCTCTTCTAAGAGTTTGGCTGCAGTAGGGGCTGGAATCTGTGTTTCAGTGTTCACAGTGAAGGGGTTACTAATCCATTCATAAGTGGCTACATGCTCCTCTGTGCAGGGGGGGGGGGGGGGGGGCGGGGGGGGGTAACTGTCAAACTTCTCCAGCACTGTGGACAAGTTGGCTATTACCTGGCATTAGATGGTCCTAAAATCCAGCTGTGTCTCCTGAGTGAATGCATGCAGTTGTTCAAACCTGTGACTCCTGATAAGGCAGGGGTTTTCCATAGTTTTTTTTTTTAATGACTTCACTTGTTCATGTCGGCTGATGTTTTACCCTTGCGATGCTCTGTTGATCTTGTTTGTTTCAGTGAATATGTCAGACAGCTGTGTTGAGCAAGGCACTTCTCATCTCTCAAAAACTCAGCAAGATCAACCTTTGTGTTTTGCTGTCCTATATTTATCAAATGATTTTTTGAATACTCATTATTCCTTTGGATGCTCTAAAAACATATGTTACATACCCCATTATACATACATATTCAGACCTTATACAAACTGTCCTGCCCCTTGGCACAATCTTCGTTGTACATAAATAGAAACAGTATTTCTTTGAGGTGGCTTCATCTTCTCTAAGACATCATTCTGGACACATCATGAAATGTCAAGGTATGTTAGCTTTATATTCTGAGCATAAATGAAAATCAGAAGAGTAGCACTCAACAAGCAATGGCAAAGTAGAATATCAATAAAAGAAACAAAACAAAATGCATGTGGAAATGGTGTCCATACAGGAATCACACGACCCACCTATGAAGCATCACCATTATTGACCAGTCTCTGAACCTGCGTTAGCAATTAGTCTGTGAGGCAGTAGTCTTTTTATTACCAGCTATGGTGACCGATCGGCCTGCAAAGCATCATTACAGAGACAGCGAACCAGCCAGAGGCAGCAAACATTCATACATTAGATACTGAGCAGATCCTGTGGCAGCCATTTGATTAAGCTGCATGTGAATCACCACAGCCAGTCCAGGTCATACATAATAAGCAGCTGCATATAATTACATAATTATTGTTATCTAAGCTTCGGTTAGTCAGTTAGCAATCTTGTTAGTTAATTAGACAACAGCACGTACCTAGCAAAGAGAAATGAAAAGAACTTGCAGATAACAGATAACTTCACTTCAATTGCATTCCATGAAAAAGAAATAACAGTTGGCACGCAAAAATTACTTTCAGGACAGTTTTTTTTATTTAGCTCGCTAAAAACCTGTTTTCACATTTCTCTGTTCATTTGGGAGGTGGTAGAGGACTACATTTGCCATGTGCAAATCTGAAATGCCTACGGTAGCCGCATTGTACACTAAGTTGTGGACCTCGTTACATTTATCAAGCATTGCATCCACTACCTTCATGAAAGGACAGAATCTTTAAAAATATTTTTCAAACACAGGAGTCTTTCATCTTTAAGAACAGTTGCCTGTTAGAGAAGCTGAAAGACGATGACTCTGGAGATGGTTGGCTATTCTGTACGGAATTAAACGATTTGAAATATTACAACTGTGTTCTGACGTGTTTTTTTTTTGTTTTTTGTTTTTTTTTAATGGGATATGTTAACATTTAAAGGTTACAGTGCCTATTCATTACATCCATGGATGCAGATCCAAAACCTGACCTCACCAGTGATGGAGCGGTAGAACAGTGTTGCTTTCCTGCCATGCACAAGACGCACCCTAGATACCTGCATTTAAACGAACTCGCTGCGGCTGTGCTCATTCACATAACCAGCCTTACTAAATACCCCGCTGAAATGAAAACAGGCAGCAACACAGAATTCTGCAGCACTGACAGTAATTTGCTGCATGCTTAGTAAATATGTCCCAAGAACTGAAATATCCAAAAACAAATTAAAACCAGGAAGTAGATGCGGGACACAGTTCAGGTTAAGTGCCTCTCATATTGCTGCAACAGCTGTGCTGCATTCGAAATTCAAGCCTCTCCTAAGCCTGTTCTCAGTCAAATAATTATGTGCCTCATTTTATCTTGTGTTCATTTTCTTTCCTTCGAAAACAGGTTTGATGAGTTCACAGAAGTCACAAAAATAAAATCACAGAACTGCGTGCTTGCTTTCAAGTTACGTACATATGCTGGCAATTGCAACCAACCTAGCGGGGGCTAAACTGTCAGGTTTAAAACTGTAGACAACAGAGCTGCACGAGAACAGGGGCAGCTATGCCTAATCTGTGAGATATGGAGCTGGTGTTCCAGTTGCAATGCGGTTCTGTCAGGTTTATTCATTTCTGTGAGGTTTATCAACAAATGCCCCATGTTGAATGACTCCAAGCCTCAATACCCCAGTAAGGATGCTACAGTACATCCCCACCCCCTGCAAGCCTACCCCCAGCCTTCCTGCAAGGCCTACTTAATAAGTTCCCTAAAATTAAATTCTTGATGACAACCAATAAACACGACGGTACACAAGTTGGGTAAATTGAATGCACTGTTTGTATCCCAGAGTCCTTACAGCTCCGTGATATTCCAGATGGGATTTCAAACGCACTGCACACGCTCCTCTCTCCAATGCATATTGGATGAAGTGTGGCTGACCACTTAAATAAAGTGCCACTTGAGTGCTGTCTATAGCCTGATATGAATGTGGTCCAGATATTGCACCTCAGATATGAAACATAAGCCTCCCCATGGGAGTGTGGTCCCGTCTCGCAGGACTGTGAAGCAAAGTGCCGTTTTGCATGTCTGCTTTCCATAGTGTCAAAGGAGGATATTAGTAGTAGACTGCGTGTGTGTGTGTGTGTGTGTGTGTGTGTGTGTGGGTGTGCACGCATTGCGTGAGTGTCTAAATGGGAGCTGTCAAATGGAAATCATAATTTTCCGTGAGAAGAATGTGAATTGTCTCTTAAAATAATTAATAAAAAGTTGGGCACAAGGGACTGTGGCATAAAAATGAAATCCACTGGCTGAATGGACCCATCGGTGCGCGTCAATTTAATAACATTAGAGAACGCTTTAGCGGTTATGACTGCAGCACGGTGAGGATGCCAGTTCTACAGGGCTATCTTTCTGCAGGTATTCTGGTACTCTCTGAATGAGGGCTAATCTCAGTATTGGGGCTATTAGTCAGATTAGTGCGTGGAAATCGGTAATTAATTGAATCAGAACATTGGGAGCTTGAATCTGGTCTCCAGGGCTTTGGCAATGAAGACGCTGTGTTGGTTTCTCCTGCTGCAAATGTTGTTTTATTTGGGGTATATCGCTGTCCACATATTTCTATACTGCTTTACAACCTGGCCCTCACAATCCAGCCCCTGTTATCCCCCCGGCTGAATTGACTCCGCTGTCTGTGCCTCTCCACCTCAGCTGGTGTGTGTTGAGTATTCCGGCTCAAATGACTGCCTGGCATCACCCGTGCAGGTACACATTGGCGTAGGCTGAGGCGAGTCTCCGTCTTGCAATGTAAAACACTGAGAGTGTGCAAGGTGCTGTATGACATAAATCCTCTCTGTTGTTCTCATGATGATTATCCATTTCTCAAAAGCGGGCAGAACTGTCACTCCTTGACTTGACTGATGAAAGACAAGCTACAAGTTCTCTTTTTCACTGCAAAGGAACTTGTCTTAAATCCTTTGCAACACTCATTATTGTACTCCATAAGCTTTTCTATCATTTTAAATGTGACCAACCCCAAGATATTCCCTTGTGTACATGGACTGTTCCAGCTGGCAATGTTTGCTTTTGTTATATTTTTTCTGGTGGTGTCTGTGTTCCGCTGCCAGTCTCTCCTTTTGGGCTTTACCAGTTGTGGCATGTTTTAGAGCACAGTTAGCAGTGCCTGTGGCGTTAACTGCCTTACCCATTGTTGGGTTGAGAGGACAAGTTAAGTGCTTAACCAAGGAAGGTAGAAAAAAAATAATAGATTTTTCATGCCAAGTTGATTTTGATTTTGTCAAAGTGAGGTAGACATTTTAATGGGAATTAAAAGTAAAGTCACAATTTCTTTCAGAAGCACTTGACCCACAAGGATATAAACTTGTATTATGCTTGATATCCTTGTGGGGTTCTTATAGGCACTGGATCAACCACCTGACTAATCATACAATTATATAGCGCTTTTAAGGAATGCAATAATGGGGCAATGTTCAGACCGACCAATTCAACTCCCATCTGAGCTTTTAAGAAAGAGACATAGGCTACTGCTGTACTGGCGACACTCAGGGAGTTGCTGTGCAACAAGGTTAAGGGGCGCAGCTCCCATTAATGGTGGACAATGGCAAAAGCCTCATTGCAATTATCCACTAGTGTGAAAGAAAGCAAATCAAAATGGCTGAAGCAAAAAAAAGACAACAACTAACAAAAAATGATTGTCAAGCATTGGCTCAGAAAACACGTACAGTAACAGTCAAAACAATAAATAGCCAATGCATCAAAACATTCACCGCTGTTGCAGAGAAACTGACCGCAGGAAAAAAACAGGTTGATTTTCCTTCAACCAGCACAGAAATTTCAAGCAAGTCTGCCCCCTTGACATGACAAAACTCTGAACTCAAATCCAGGATTTGACAATGAGTTGTTTTCATGAAAAAAAGCTCATGGCCTTGTCCTAACTGTGCCCTGTCTGCTAATTTCATCTTGTTCTGTTTCAGTCCTGCCACCCATTTTGTAAGTGCATGAGCAAGACTCTAAATAACCCCCTCTTTTATAATGCCCTCCTGTGATGAGCCTCTTCTGAGCCTCTGTGCAAACTGGAATGGGAATGGGAACATAAGCCAGTGAAATGCAGACCAAATCGCACCTTCCCAAACAGTCCTGTTGGTCTTATCTCATTTATCCTTGCCTACAGCCTCCATGGAAATGGAATATACTGCAACATACTATTTTCCAAAATATCTTTTCAAAGATATATTGAACAATATATTTTATAGCACTGCAGTGAACAATGCAGTATCTGAAACCGACAATATGCTGTGTTTTCTTGATAATACATTTTATTACTATTTTTTACTTCTGATTTTGATACTTTCCATGGGGAAAGTTGCATATAAAGTTCCATGGGGAAACTTTCTTATAAAGTTGAATCATTCACTGTTGAAGTGTTTGTTACTGTATTTCAGCTGCAGGCTCAAGGGGAAACAGACACAATAAGATGTATGTATAATAAATGTAAATAATAAAATGCTCTAATAAATAAATGTTTCAGGGCCAAAATGAGTATGCATGATATACCAGTGAAGAAGCATCCATTTCCTTCAGTAATGAATGCTCTTATACCTGCTCCCCTCATTGTAATAATTATGGCACAGGTGATAATTGAAAAGGTAATGAGAAATATTACTGTGTTAAAGGGAAAGTTCATTTTCTGGAGTTTAAAAAAAAAGTGATATCAGTTTTAGTGTATGTTTTTTGCCAGTTTTTGTGTGCAACGGGGGATATTTTAGATAAATATGTTTAAGTAGGAACAATTCTGCACACTGCAAGTCAAAAAGGCTAGGCCAAACACACTAGTTACAAAAAATCCAGTTCCAGCTGAGTTCACATACTACATGCTGGTACAAGTCAAATAAGTCAATTTATCCAAAAACTACAAAACACAGGTCCGGTAAGGCACAATAATCACTATGTAGTTATTATCCACAGCCATGAACACGTTAAGTCCAGTTCACACAGTAGGCATAGGCTAGGTCAGAAAGTTATGGCAAGTCAAACTAGGAGGTATGTCAACAAGCTACAACATCAAGATAACGATTCACGTGCAATATAAGTCCTGGATGGAGATACAAGAGATGTGTCTTCACACTACGGCGGAAGATGGGCAATGACCGAGTGGATCGTAGAGGAATGGGGAGTTCGTTCCACCACTGGGGAGCTAGGGTGGAGAAGCTCTGTGGTCAAGATGAGCGAGAACCATTCACCTAGATGGGAAGGTTGCAAGTTGCCCTGCTGCAGCAGAGCAAAGTGGTTTATGACAAGGATGTGATGTGCAACAGTGGAGTTCTCAGACAGACATTAATGCATGCTGTTATTGTGTGTTAATTATGCCAGCAGAGGGGTGAAAATGTTTCTGTTGAGGGAATTGTGGGAAGTGGAGTCATAGAATGAAAGGATTTAAAAGGAACTTCCACTGGACAAAACATGAACCAAGAGTACAGAGAATGGTAAATTTCAAATATCTCCTCATTGGTTCCTGATTTAAAAAGTGTTCTTAGAAGTGAAGGCCTTGCGTTGGTAAACACAAATGAGCAATGCAGTATTGCTTAACTTTTTTGTGTATGTTAAATGTTATATAACTGCCCTCATTTTTAATGTGGGCGTTTCATACTGCTTCTTACAATACCTATCATGCCCCTGTACCACGTTTAAAAATACTGCTGCATGTCCACGGTAGTAAGTAATCAAACTGAATTTAACAATGTGAGTATTGCTTATAACATCTCTGTCGAGTCTATGTCTTAATTAATAGCAATTACGTTATCAGCTTAGATTATTGGGATGGTGCAGATGGGATAATTGCTTGATTAGGAGTTTGATAAAGAGGCTATTAGGACCTTTAGCTGGACTGAAGTACAATGTGAGAAAACAGGAGACAAAGTGGCAGTGCCTCCGAGAATCAGCCTATCACAGTACAGCATCGACCGTGCTCAAAGCAGCACATTTCTCACCTGAGGAAAAAGAGCCTGATATGGACAGGTTTAGGATGGATATGAAGAACATAAAACAATCATAGTGTCAAAAATTATAATTGCCACCAACAAAGCCAAGTTCATTAGGTAATACCTTATTTACTTCACCACTACTAACAGATAAATCTACATTATTTATTGAGGGAGTACTGTAGATGTGGATGCATAGAGTTCTAGAAACTTGCCTAGCCCATAGGGGGGCTTTTACATATTCAATCCGATAGCCTGAACATAGCTTGCCATGGACCAGGTTAGCCGTGCAGCGTAAGTCACCATGGCGATATATCCCGATTTACAGTGAGGCAGCTTTGCGACCCGGAAAACCCAGTTGTTAAAGCTTCAGGTAGCTTGCTAACCCCATAATGTCACTCTGTAGCGCACCCTCTGGTAACCTATCTACCGCCTACCCTATATTTTTTCCTGAAAAGGAAATGCATTTCATTTTCGTTTTGGTCCTGTTTAAATAAAGGACAGGGTTTATATCCTGAGCCGTGGTAATCGCTAGATAGTGGCGTTTGGCTCACAGATACTGCTGTTGTCTTTTTGTCTCGCTGGGGGAGAATCGGCCCCTCGTGCGGACGGGACAGGACGGAATCTTTTCGGAAGCGGCCGGTAATCCGTCGGGCTTAGCGATGGCGGACGCCGCCGCGCAGCTTCCTCCCCGCCCAGGCTTCCCGAACGGGGAGATTATAAAACACGACGCCGTGTAATCCGCCCCCTCCTTGTTTTTCACAGCGCAGACATAAACCGCTGTGGACTGAGTGAAGCAGTGCAGAAGAGCTAAAGCGTTTCTTCTTTCGCTGAATGCCTCTGGCACGGTCACTCTGTAAGTAGGTAGTTTGTGTCAGTCCTGCATTGGCTACCATCTTTGGAGCGCGTCTGCTGTCGAGGGTCATTTCCTACCGTATATTTTCCTTAGTTTCCCCACAGTTCTGTTTAATGGAATACAGTGTATTATCTCTTAGCCCCCTGCCTGGTCTCTATCTGGCAGCTTGAAGCACATTTTGCCAGGAAGCTGCTGCATTATTAACACAGTGAAGAGGGACATGGGAAGGGACATGAAAGAATGCAGGTGGGAGGATGGAGGGAGTCAAGTGGGACAGAGAGCATTATCACTCCATGGATGCACGCTCTATACACACACACATGCATATACACACACGCGGGTACACACACATACATACTGTCTCAGACTTAAGTTTCCCTATGAGCGAGTGATAAGTATGTTCGATGGGGTTTAAATCCAATGACAGGCTGGGACTCAAACACTTCCACTTTTTTCCCCCCTTGATAAGCTCCTTGATAAAGTTTTCTGTATGTTTTGGGTCTTGCTACAATATAAACTTCCATCCAAAGTTGGGCGGCATTTCTCTGATTACTGGTGGACAACATGTTTCTGCACACTTCAGCCGTTATTCTGTCGCTGCCTTTACTGGTTACATCATCAATAAAGTCCGATGAACTGTGTCACACACTGCAGCACACCCCTTTCCTGGAGAGAAGAGTTGGACATACGAGAATCTGGGAATATTGCTGAGTCTTCATTGAGCAGTTGAGAAAGAGAGAGAGAATGCGGTCACAACAAAAGCAGCTTCGGCTTTCACCCTCACGGGATCAGAGTGAAATTAATAAAGCAGCGCAACAAACTAAAATAACAAAGACAAAATAACAAAAAAAACTTTCCAGCCTTTTTTGTGCTGGCACGTTCCTCTTTCTCTCAGTTTGTGCCTTCATCGGTCACAGACCCCTACGGGGAAGAAAGCACACTTTAAATACCTGGATTAATTACTGATGCACTCCAGATGCGTGTGCCTAGTTACCCAGTAGGCGTGGTCCTCAGACTGCCCCGAACCTCTCCCACAAACTGGTTTCTATTTCCATCTGGAAATAGGGGGACTTGACTCAAATGAATGCCATTATTGCCAATATAGTTTAATGCCATGAGGAATAAAAGTCCTATATTCACATTGTGCACGATTGCAAATGATTATAAAAAGAGAGGTCATTTTTTAACTGATCAAATTTGAGGCGAATCAATTGGCTCCTAATTGCTTAGCAAATGATAATGAGCCAAACATGCATTGTGTCCACAATTTCATCAATTAGGAGCCTGTTGATTTGCTTCGGCCTTTAATTTGATCACTGATTACCTCTCTTTATGTAATCATTTACAATATAGCACAATGAGAATATGGAACTTTAATTCTTTATGGGATGCTATATCTGATAATATGGCTTGGGGGTAAATAATCCATCAAAACATAAAATGTGTAATTAAGAGAAAGCTAGTAAAAATTCTGGGAATGCAATTTAGGTTGAAATGAAAACCAGCATACACAGGGGTCCCCCAGGACTGAGTTTCAAAGCCACTGCTCTAAACCACTAAGTTGTGTAAACAATTTAGTCCTCAGATGTGCTTGTGTGCACTGCATTGCATGCTGGGAAATTGTTATACTGTTTGGTCTGCAATTTCTTAAATGGCCTCTTGAAAGTTGTTCACAGGGAACAAATGGTTGTTTTGTTTCTAATAATCCAGCAACTGCACTCATAACTACAGTAGATGTATTAAAACAATTCCTTTGGTGAAAGTTTAATCACTACAAGCTTCAGAATTTCAAAACATTCTCTTTTTATTGTGTTCTTGTAAATGTACATACCTATGGTACGAATGTATGTCTTCTCAAACACATGCATTAATGCAGTGGTGTCAAACTCGTGCCATGGAGGGCCGTGTGTATGCAGGTTTTCATTCCTACCAATTAATGCTGCCTTAATTGAGTCCAATTACTCATTCAGCCATATGCGTTTAACTGCATTGAAGCACAGAATATAAGAAAATTTTTATTTAGACAATGCGGGTCACCATAGACGTCGGGTCACCATTGTGCACAAACCTGCATCCCTAATTCAGCAAATAATTTAACTAATTATATAATCAAGATCTGAGGCTGGAATGAAAACCTGCATACACACGGCCCTCCATGGCACGAGTTTGACACCACTGCATTAATGGGTCGTTCCAATCCACACCACGCTGCTGATGATGTGAACTTGTTGTTATCAAACGAAATATTATGCAAGCATCCTGCAAGCCCCCAGCATTACCAAATCTGGCCCAACCTAAAACCAGACATTGACATTGGTCAAGATGGAGGGAGTGAATCCTCGGCAAGATTCTATCTATCTATCTATCTATCTATCTATCTATCTATCATCTATCTATCTATCATCTATCTATCTATCTATCATGGTTTCACTGAAACACAGTTCAAGTTTGGCTTGTGAGACACACCACTGGCTCTCCTTGAGCTAGTTGCCATAGAGATGTGAGGATGCAGTCCTGGTCTTCCACCCCCCTACCACCCCCCACCTTGTTTAATTAATTCAGACTGTTTTATTGGATGCCTACGATCAGCCCACTGCCCTTTTCAACCACCCCCCCCCCCCCCCCACACTTTAGTGGATACAGTAAATAGCACACAATTAAAAAGGACTGCAATGGGATCATTATTGAATTTCATTGAGTAGATTTCCTCTATGATGCCTTCCATAGTCAGCGTAATGAAAACGTCTGTCCAATTTATTTAGTGCAGCATTTAGAAATCTGGTGCTAGATCTGACTGGTGTGCAGATGTGCAGAAGAACTAATTTGAGTTTTGTAATGACTGTAGACAAAAGTGACATTGTAGTTGTATGATATATAAATGGGAGCTGGGGCTGGCATTCCTGAGGCTTTCAAAAATATCCACACATAATCTCATACCCCCTGGAATACATGCTTCTCACTGATTTTGCACGCTGATGACAAAAGTGTGTGTATATGTGTGTGTATATGGCATATGTGTGCCATCAAGATTATATATCAAAATTTAGGAAATATGCAAAGAATTATTCATGGTATACACAAGATGTACATAAAAATGCAACTGTACTGTTTATTTCACAAAATTCGGCATGAGCTAATGTCAAAATTATTATATAAAATTAACCCCTAAACCTCTTTCTCACCACTGCAAAATTTATAAAATTGTGCAGATAGTAGCAGTGAATTTTGCAAGGGTTTGTCAGAAAACCTATCCAAATTTCACATTTTTTAAAACACATAATCTACTCCACAAAAACTCATTTTCTTCACTCAAAATCACCTATTTTGAACAGGTAAGGAGAATCAATTCTAGTGTCAATATCTTACAAGAATGAACATTATGTTCAATGCTGAAATATGTGGCTGGTAGAAATTATAACTGAAAACTAATATTAGTTCATTTTGAACGAGCTTTGCTGTTGCTAACATTACTGCTACAAACGTCACCCACCTATTGCCTGAGAAGTCATCTGTTAGAAGCTTTGCAAAAGAGAGACGATCTATACCTATTGCAGCGGTGGCAATTGTTTTTCAAGCTCTTCAAATATTTCTGTCTCAGCCTAAAACCTTTTTTTAATTCAGAACTACCGCCCGGTATCTCTCCTCCCTTTCCTATCCAAAACACTCGAACGTGCTGCATCTAACCAGCTCTCTGCTTTCTTCTCTGAGAACAACCTGCTTGATCCCCACCAGTCTGGCTTCAGGCCTGGCCGCTCGACTGCACTCCTCTCGGTCAGTGAGTCACTCCATGCCGCACGAGCAGCCTCCCTCTCCTCTGTCCTGATTCTTCTAGACCTCTCCGCTGCATTTGACACTGTGGACCACTCTACCCTCCTGTCCTCCCTGGCAGCAACAGGGATCCGCGGCACAGTCCTTGACTGGATTGAGTCCTACCTCTCTGACCGCTCCTTCCAGGTTGCCTGGGCGGGTAAGGTATCACCACCCCGTCCCCTCACCACCGGAGTTCCCCAGGGCTCAGTCCTTGGTCCCCTTCTCTTCTCCATGTACACCAGATCCCTTGGCCCGGTAATATCTGCCCATGGCTTGTCCTATCATTCCTATGCCGACGACACGCAACTCTTTCTCTCCTTCTCCCCATCGGACTCACAGGTCCCCGCCCGCATCTCCGCTTGCCTGAGGGACATACAGAGCTGGATGGACAATCACCACCTGAAGCTCAACCCGGGAAAGACGGAGCTAATCTTTATTCCTGCTCTATCCTCACCCTTCCTCGACTTTTCCATTTCCTTAGGGGACACCGTAGTGACATCATCACCCTGCGCCAAGAATCTCGGAGTGATGATGGACAACAGGCTGTCCCTCTTCGACAACATTGCAACAGTAACCCGGGCATGCAGATTTTTCCTATACAACATCCGCAGAATCCGCCCCTTTCTCACCACCTACTCAACCCAGCTCCTGGTCCAAGCAATGGTTCTATCCCGCCTGGACTACTGCAACTCTCTTCTGGCTGGACTACCGGCATCTGCCACCAGACCCCTGCAGCTCATTCAGAATGCTGCGGCTCGTCTGGTCTTCAACCTCCCCAGACACTCCCACGTAACTCCCCTGCTCACTACCCTCCACTGGCTGCCTGTTATAGCTCGCATCAAATTCAAAACATTGGTTCTAGCATACCAGGCAGTCAAGGGATCAGCCCCAGCATACCTTCACAAGATATTCAAACCCTACATGCCAGCCAGATCCCTCCGTTCTGCTACCTCAGGACGCCTAGCACCTCCCCCTCTTCGCACCTGCACTTCCAGAACACGTCTCCTGTCTGTTCTGGCCCCACGATGGTGGAATGACCTCCCTGTGGAGGTCAGAACAGCTGAGACTGTGACCCATTTCAAACGACGACTGAAGACCCACCTCTTCAGGCTGCACCTCTCCCCATCCCTCCCTTCCCCCCCTGTAAATGACTAAACTTAGGGTTGTAACTAGGCAGCTGTTTAATAGGTGACTTAGTTGATGCGCCAGTCTTAACGACTACTTGTATTTTTATTTATTTTTATTTTTCCATAGATTGCGTTGTTGCCGTTCTCGTTGTTAGTGTTAATCAGTTTAACCACCAGGGTCCAAGTTGAAATATGCGGTTGTTCCCTGTACTTGGACCGGTACTTCTCTCTAGGGGTTTCGTCATACTTGTTCCTGGTTATGGTTATACACTTTGTTGTACGTCGCTCTGGATAAGAGCGTCTGCCAAATGCCTGTAATGTAATGTAATGTAATGTAATAAATTATGGATATTTGCTTTATTACCATTCTGTGGGCACCGGCGCCCATACCACTAGGGGGCAGGAGGGATAGGCCTACAGTGTTAAACATCAGAATTGCTACTCATTCAAAGATGTGATGTTCATTTACAAAATGTAAGGACTTCCATTTTGTCACAGGGAAAATAAACAAGTTTATTTGACTCAATACATTTAAAAACCTGTAACCCGAATGTCTGAATATGGGTTTGCATGTACGTGCACTGCCTGGGATGTGCTTACTGTGAAGTAATGAGATACAGACCCTTGTAGCCCAGAGAGCAAGACTATTCACTGCTGCTAGGCATTCCTCAAAGTGTTCGTAGCCTCTATGACCTTCTATCCTTGGAGGAAAACATTCTGCTCGTCTGCAGAATTCTACCCATATTTGGCAGGTGGCAGGTGTTAATGTGAAGCCCTTCACATAATAAGCTAATTTTGCCTAATACCTAACCAACACAGGTAGGCCTGTTCGATGAATTAAAAAATAAACCTCAAGGAACATTGCGAATAGTAGCCTACATATGGCACTGATAGTAGAATTTTTGTTGCTAATTGTTTTGGACTTGGGGATAGTCTCTTATCACAAATACATTGTGACACTGGCGACATTCTCCACCCCAGGTAAATCTTACCCATCCCCCACACAATGAATACTAAAAACAACACATTACTGATATTAAATTAGCACAGAAGGAGGTCTTCAGCTGTGATCGTCTGCATATGCATAAAGGTAGATTTAGCTCCACTGGTTCTCACTAAAGACAGATACATCAGCTGTGACCTCTGTCCCTTGCCTGCCTGAACACCTGACACAATCAGACTATCAGCGCTGTTTTGCCTCAAGTGCAATTAGCGTGTAACAAAAGTGATTAAAAAGGTTGATTGTGTCACGGTGTATAGTTTACCCAAGCATCATTTAGCACCCTTGAGGTTTGGTAATTGTATCAGAATGTGCTGAGGTTATTCATTTATCCATTATAATAGCCTTATCTGCAAAGAGACCATTGAATCTGTAAAGTGAGTGTGTGTCTCTGTTTGTTTGTGTGAGTTCTGTTGCTGTTTATTAGTGTTCTGAACTTTTCAACGATCCTGTCCCTTTTCTGTTTTTTTTCAATCCTTTTTTGTTCTTAACTTTATGTTCATGCTGAAAGGTTATACCACTGCTCGGTGTGACAGAGCTGTTGAAATTATTTTTGGAATATTTTAATGAGAGAGGCAGAAGTGAATTTTCTCTGAGTATTACAGTACCACAAGGCCAGGACATCTATGCTCTAGGCCACCCATTTAGTCCCTGTATAGCTGTCTTTGTCTCTTTCTGATTTGTTTTATATTTATATTTAAATTTCAAAAACTCCATCAGAATCCTCTCATCACACGCTGTTGTCTACATGTTCTTGTTTTTTTCTGAACAAAAGCTTGTCTCTCAAGTAAAATCACATTAAAGTGTATGTGTGGGTTCATTCTCTCTGTTGTAATTTTAGTCATAAGCAGTGTATCTAGAGTGAAGTTGACAGGCTTTCCTGTTTTGCATAATGAATGCAGCCTCCTCTCCTGAGGTAATTTACTTGGTTTTAATGCAAAGCGTATCAAGGCCATGTGTGCTGTCTGTTTCCGGGGACAACGCCGTGAATTTATGCATCTGAAACGTGAATGGGGCGTTTCCTTTTCCCCGTCCTGAATTGGAAAAGCAGGCTGGTTTTGATCGTTTGAAGCTCTGTGCAATCCCAGCATCCCTGGCGCTTCCCGTTGAGGGGCGTGTTTGATATTTCAGGCATGTCTCAGCCCCCCCCCCCCCCCCCCCCCTCCCATCGTTTGGGTCTTACCTGGGCTGGGGGCCATCTGTCAGATTCCTCTCCTGCAGCAGGAGTGGCAGCTCATCCATCTGTATCAGTGTCTGTGACTCCACTGCCCTTTAGACTGAGAGGTTCACAGCCATAGGAAAGAATGGACAGAGCCCTATAGTAAAGACACAGGGCTTAGCGCAGTCCAGTCCCGACTGGCAAAGGGAGGTGAGGGTATGCGGGTATGGGGAGGGCAGGGCAGGATACATCAGTAGGACAATGGGACTTGTGAACCACGGCTCACTCTAGCCACCCTGCACAGTAGGAGATATGATTAGCCTGCCAAGCTAAACAGCAAAGTTCCCCAGCCAAGGGAGCTAACTGCACTCTCATTCAGGGTCCAAGATATACAAACACCCTCTGCAGAGGGCGTTCAAGGGCTTTGGAACTCCACTGCCGCAAGTGATGAGGTGCGGACCGTCGGACAATAGGGATAAGAAATCTGCAGTTCAGTCCGCACGCTTCAAATTTACAGTTGTACTTTACTGGCATTTAGCAGACACTGTTATCTTGAATGACTTACAATGAGATTTTGTTAATAACATTTAGGCCCGAAGGTAGGCGTGAACTGAAGTGGAAGAAAGCTGCCGGAATCCGGTTAGCCAACATAAAGGCCGATTATATCACAGGAACGAGGCCTCGCTGGCAGAAGAATGGGTGTTTCGATTTTGTTCTGTAGCAGTTACGGAATGGGCGGGGAGCCAGACTTAATTCTCACAAGCTGACAGAAAACTAAATCTGTCGTTCCAGGGTTTTGTTGAGTCCATTCCTTGGTCGGTGATTCCCTTTGGCGTCACGGGTAATTTTTTCAAAGTTAGGGATTTGTCAGATTTAATCGCGTCGTGATCTGTTATGTTCAAGGCAGACGTAATGGGGGAGGACAGTAAACGGAGGAATGAATAACCAGGACGGTTTTCTTTCATCCGAAATAGTCGCAGCTAACTATCAGAGAAACGTCAGGGTACAGTGGCGGGGTGCGTTTGCTCTGAAGGGCTGACCAAGTCCCACAGACAGAGGCCTAGGAAAGCTGAGACAGAAGGAGCTAGCGATTAACCATAGTGAAAGAATGTGAGAGAGTTTCAGAGATATGCAAGTAGGTGTAGGGCAGCTCACACAATTCTGCCCCTTATCAGACCCTCAAAGTAAAAAAGACTGTTTACTGTGCTGAAAGGGAGTCAGTCGTTGTGATGAAGAGAGAGTGCTCCGTTGCCATGATTGTATTTTTGTTTGTCGACTTTGCGTTCTGCTTTGATGGTTTTGCATATAAAGGGAAACGTGCAGTGGTTCGGGGAGACTCGTCAACAGTCTCCTGTGCGTACAAGCTATTTACCACCACTCAAATTTTGCACCATTGTATATTGTCATTCTTACTACACATACTGAACAATAAACAGCATGTTTAACCTATCATTCCTCTTTGGCTCTTACCACTGAAGTTTTAATGTCCTAGCGTACGTATGGAACTTAGGGGCAGTGATTTGGTGGGTAAAAGGGCAGTCATATGGTGTATAAAGGCGTAGTGATATGGTGTGTAAAGGGCAGTGATATGGTGTATAAAGGTGTAGTGATATGGTGTATAAAGGGAAGTGATATGGTGTATAAAGGCGTAGTGATATGGTGTATAAAGGGTAGTGATATGGTGTGTAAAGGGAAGTGATATGATGTGTAAAGGGAAGTGATATGGTGTAAAAAGGGAAGTGATATGGTGTATAAAGGCGTAGTGATATGGTGTATAAAGGGAAGTGATATGGTGTGTAAAGGGCAGTGATATGGTGTATAAAGGTGTAGTGATATGGTGTATAAAGGGAAGTGATATGGTGTATAAAGGCGTAGTGATATGGTGTGTAAAGGGAAGTGATATGGTGTGTAAAGGCGTAGTGATATGGTGTGTAAAGGGAAGTGATATGGTGTATAAAGGGAAGTGATATGGTGTGTAAAGGCGTAGTGATATGGTGTGTAAAGGGAAGTGATATGGTGTATGAAGGCGTAGTGATATGGTGTATAAAGGGAAGTGATATGGTGTGTAAAGGGGCAGGGATATGACGTGTAAGGGGAGTAGTGATGTTGTAAAACTCTCAGATGGTGTGCACTTTCTCTGCAGTACTACGGAGCGGTTTGTCTGCCAGCTCCCTCCATGGACACTCAGCATTACTGTTCTATATAGGTCAGGCTGCAACTGAGGAGGCTCTCTGCTGACAGACAGGAGGAAAAGAAGGAGGAACTGCGCTCTTTTTCTGAGCTCATTCCCACCATCTTCCTCTCTTCACCTTTTTCCTCCTCCCGCGGTGGTGGTTGGTAGCTTTTAATAGTTGCTATGATTTGCCTGGCACATTCCTTGGTTTTGTCAGAGGAAAATAACACAGCTTACAACTGACACGTTTTTTTCAAGGTAGATATTTTCTGACACATTTTAGGTTAGATGTACTGTACAGTGGTAACCCAACGGTGTAGCAAACCTTCAGCATTCTGCTTCCGAGTTCAGGCCTTTTTAAGCACTGGTTTTGGTTACCTTGACCCTGGGTAAACAGGGTGATATTACTTTTATTACAGGTTTATGTCCCCAGTGGAGTCACCTGCTCATAGCCTTACTGGGTGCACTTCCCAGCCTTGCTGGGAGTCTTGGCCTGGGCTGGACTGCACACAAAAACATCTGGGTATCAGTCCCTGCTTTTACAAGGAGAAACGTGCAACTTACCTAGCGACTTATCTAGTAAGCAGCTTCTAGGTTTTGGAGCTTCAGTGCTAATGAATCATTTTTTACATTCATAAACCCCTTTATGTTCAGTTTGTTGAAAACTTCAGAAATGTATCCCATGCATGAATATGTATTTTATAAATTCTATGATTTAAATTGAATATTTGGTGAGGCAGAGTATGACTGTTTGCCAAAAAGTTAAAATAAAAACAAGTGGGTCACTTGCCTTGGTATGGTTACATGTAGGTTGGAGATTTTTTAAGATCCAGCCTTACCCTCTTCAGTGTTCTCATGGGAAATGGCTTTGGAAGGCAGATGGTGCGGGTTTATTTTTAGTGATTCTCAGAAGTTGATTAGATGAAATTCCTCGGGAAGACGAAGCTGTAAGAGTCTGGGAAGTATCTCTGCATCGTAATATGTTTATCACAAGATCAGAGCTTGGAGATAGAGCTTCCCGCTCTGATGTAGGAATACAGCAAACAAGCATGGGAAAGAACAAATGAAGTGTGGAAGCAAGCACAGTGCCTGATAAATATTTCACAAACTCAAAACAAGCTCTTTTCTTGATCAGATATTTACAGGTATCCGTAGTCTACTCTGTTCTGATGTTCTTGCCACAATGAACTCATAATTCTCTTTGTACAAAAACATAGTAAATAAATGAATCAAAATGGTTGCTTTGTTCCTAAAGCTATTTGTTCACATTTTAAAATTTCCTCCCAATTTTGAAACAGTGACAATTTTTAGTCGCTGCTCTGCCATCTGCACCCTATGCAGCAAATAAAGGGTGCCACTCCGTGCCAGTGTGGCTATTTTTACACACTAAAAGCCACTCAGGATTACAGAGGAGCTAGCATTACTCTCAGAAACATATTTTTTTCCAATAGCGATGGGTAGCCTGTGGGTGTCTGGAACATTGAGCCAGCCTCAACTTTATCCCACTGCTGCTCACATCCTGCTGCAGTCAGTTAATAACAGAGCTTAACCCCACCACCAAAAATCCCAAAGTAATCTGACTTAATACTCACTGGCTATAGGGCACAGCCTGCACTCTTACTGACTGACCTTCACGGTTTTTTTTACATTGTTTGTAACGTGTCGGAAGAGAGCGCAGTGGATGCCTATGAGAGCATAGAGGTCCACTAGGAAGTGTTAAATATTGTGTGCCTCTTAATAAGCCTTTTATGTCAAAGAGAGGCTCTGCTGCCATTAGAGAAGCAAAAATGGCCCCTCTGTCTCTGTTCTTCCCCACATCACGCTGCCATGGAAACACTTTTACCTGCAGCTCTTTCACTGTTTTTTTTTTTTTTTTTTTTTTAAACAATACATTTAAGAATAACTGTATTACCGTGAGGGACATACGCTCTTATTTGATAGAGCCAGATGTGGATGTGAGGCGACACAGGAGGTTATCCATCAGAACCTTATTATTAACCCCCCCCCCCTCCCACAATAAACCACACTGCCCAGACCTCTCAAAAATACAGATGCCCCTGTCAGATACTGAGACCTGTGCTTCCCAGACGATTGAAGAGCTCCAAGCTCAGGTCTTCAGAGAGAGGCAACATATTAAACAAACCCTTGTTTTATTAACACCTGCAGCCAAGCTGTCAAATGTAGCTGGGATGCAGGGCTTAACACCATTACCTGAATCACAGAGCACCCAGCATGCATCAGAAGAAGTGCCTGCCCCTGAGCTCGTCATTTTGGCATTTTGCAGTCCAGCAATTCTGTCTGGCCGAGGGAAGGTGAACAGTGAAAGAGTGAGGAATGCTGATGGCTGACTGCTGGTAGACTGGCTGACTGCTGATCGGCAGGTTGACTGCTGATAGACTGGCTGACTGCTGGTAGACTGACTGACTGCTGGTAGACTGACTGACTGCTGGTAGACTGACTGACTGTTTGTGGACTGGCTGACTGCTGGTAGACTGGCTGACTGCTGATCGGCAGGTTGACTGCTGATAGACTGGCAAAACAAAATATATGTCATGCAAAATGATTGTTTGTGTTTCTACTACAATCTATGCATTAGATACATAGAATTATTTTCTATGAAACTGCAAATATCTATCTGATCTTAAAATGAATTTGTTTTTACCATTAAGGGTAAGTTGATTAAAAAATACCCCAAACGATGAAGAGGACAGTAAACATGACACACTGCAATAATGTACGGGCAGAACACAGCACATCTGATTGGTCAGTCCTTTTGGAAAAGGATAGATGGGGGGAAGACTGGAAGTCACTTTGTTTGTACAATGCAGTAATTAACTGATATTGAGACTGTTCTAACCACCAACAGAAATCAATCTTTTCTGCATGAGCACTGGAAACCTCAATAATATTGGCAGACATATGAACCCTGAAATGGGAAGTTTGACTTCAGGGCAGCCATGCAGAGTGGTGAATGAATGTTCTAACTGTGGTTAATTTTTAGGCTGGGAAATAGCTGAGTCCGAGATGCTGTCACAGCTATCAGACCTGTGAGTGCTGACATAACAAACACTCTCCTCGCTCAGAGTTACACGTGGAAAATCACGAGCTCTGGAATTTTACTTACTGCAGCCACAAAACGTTATGCACTGCCAAAATAGATTACTTGTTTCTCCTTAAACTGTAAGAATGTAAAATAAATAAACAGAGAAATATGGCAACTTGTCTAATTAATTCTGAGAAATGATATCAGTCTACTTGGCACACACAGAACTGCATACACAGAACACTTAAATTTGGAAATAAATCAATGAATTGCAATACAGAAAGATAAAAAAATATATATATTTCTGTGAACAAATAACGTGTTAAAGGCAGACATTTTATCAAAAAGCAGTGTCAGAAGAACAAGGGACATGAAATCTGATTGGCCCCTGAATAAGGCATCTGCATGGCCATTGGATAAAGTAGTGTTGGTGCTCAACGGCTCCTTCTTCCATCAAGGCCTGTGACCACAGTTTAAAAGGAGACAATGAGCTGAAATTTGGAAGGCAAAAACCAGAAGCCCGATCAGAGTGGAATGTATCCCGATCACTGACAATGCAAGTGGGAAAAATCTTTGGTTTTGGTTAAATACCTTGCTTTTTTTTCTTTTTTGGATGGAGCGTAATTTCCCTTAACATCAGCCTATCGACAATGCCTGTCTGTAGCCCATTTTTATTCCTAAATTCAGGGCCATTGTAAGGCTCTTCTGTCAACCATGAAAATTCAGGGCGTAATTTGAGAAAGGCTTGCCATGCTACCACATGTATGAATGGACAATTTTAGAAACCATGCAATTACAGAAATTAGTTGAAGCAAGAGTATCAGACCATTTCAATGCTCAATTAAATAAAACACAAAAGCCCTCATTTAGACTTTTTATAAAGGATGATGTAAGCGTACCTTAGGGGACCCAGGGTGGTGGAACAGGCTAAGCCTTTTCCTGTTTGCCATCCTAACTCCTCTCTGCTGCACTTAGAAACAAGAGTACTGCTTTATAGTAACAATATAAAACCTAAATAAAATTGCTTTACTTTCATAATTGATGGACAGTTGAATCAATATACAGTATTTACTGATGTATTATAGAACCACATACATGATGCGCTGAGTAAAAGGTGACCTGCTTACCTACTGCATGCTAACAGTTTTTCATTTCGCTCGACACCTTGAGTTACTGAAGCATCCTGGCCCCGTTCCAGTCATCTGATCTCCCAAGGCTGTAGAGACCCCAAAGTTTTAGTTCAGATGAGAAGCACCACATCATTTTACCCAGGCACCAAAGGGTGTCCTGGATCTCTCCCTGGTAAAGGTTTATGAGCTGTCTTTATAATCCCTACATTAGGAAGACATGACTATGGGAATGGTGGCCATGTTGTACAGGTCCTTTATTGAATCAGTACTCACGTTCTCTATGCTCGCCTGGTTTGGGAACCTGAACCTAAATACTATTCAGTCATTTGGTGTCATAGCACGGTGGTACACTGATTAACATTGTTGCCTCGCGTGAAGGAGGTTCTGGGGGCACTGTTCGGCTGCGTCCTCTCGGCCTGGAGTCTGCACGTTCTCCCCACGTTCGCATGGGTTTCCGCTGGGCACTCCAGGGCAGCTGTGGCTGTGGGAACAAACAGCACATCTGGACAGTCCAAGAGAACTGGCCCTCAACCTCTGAACTCCTCTGGACTTAGCCAGCTTGTTAGTCTGGGAAACTTTTGTCTGAGATGTGGGTTGTATCTGATCAGGTTGTCAGAGGTCATATGGCACAGAGGCTCAGATTGCCAGACATGCTGCCATTTACACCTCCCACACTGTCTAATGTGCACGGAGTATCTGCACTTATAGGGCAATTTAGTGCTCTCCAGTGGTGACAAAGCAGATAGTAGAGCAATTTAGTCTTGTCCTGTGTATGAAAAGGTTGGTTCCCTTGAGTTTGAGTTTGTGTTCCTGAATGCTTTTACATATCATACTAAGCATGCTAGTTAGCACCCTGAAAGTGCAACATCAATTAAGGACTAAATATATGTGTACTTCTGCCAACCTAGAACCATAATGCAATCCAAATTAATATAGCTAATAAACAGTGCCCTCCAAAAGCATGGTAATTGTAGAGAGACATTTTTTTTGTTTTAAAAAATATACTTAAGGCATTTTGATTTGAGATCAAAAGATGCATATGAGATAAAAGCAAAGACAATCAGCTTTTATGTCAGGGTATTTACGTGCCTTATGTATGCTTTACCGTTTTATAGAAGCAGCTGTTTTTGTGTTGAGTTGGATGACTGACGGGTGTTAATTGCTGCTCAGGTGTTTCCTTTCACATGGATTGGTCACACATAAAAGATGCATGCATGATTGGATTTAAATCAGGTGATTGACTTGGCCAGTCCAAGACTTTCCACTTTTACCCATTGATGAATGCTTTTGTCTGCGTAGGCTGTGTGTTTGGGGTCAATGTCTTGCTGCAGAATAAAGCAATGAGGCTGGATGAATTTCTTTGTACACAGCCTGACAAAATCTGTCTGTACACTTCCAAATTAATCCTACTGCTACCATGCTCTGTTACATTGTCAATAAAGCCAGAGCCTGTTCCAGAAGCAGGTATACATGCCTAAGCTATGACACTACTTCCTCCATATTTCACCGTTCAAGTGCTACAGTGTACCCTGGATTATGGGCCGTTCCTTTCTCCACACTTTTGGCTTTCCATTGCTTTAGTATACGTTTATTTTGGTCTCGCCTGTCCATAAAACTTTGTTCCAGAACTCTTCTGGCTCATCTGTATTTTTTGGTGAATTCTGTTCTGGCCTTTTGATTCCTGCTACTGGTGAGAGGTTTACGTCTTGCTGTAAATCCACTTGCAAAGTCTCCTGCAAATGGTGGCTTCTGATTTTTTCACCCCTGCCCTCTGGAGACTGCTGCTGATGTCACTGATCGTTGTTATAGGATTTTTCTTTACAGCTCTTTGGGTTCATCTGTCATCATCTGCAGTTGTCCTTGGCCGACCTGCATGCCGTTTATTTCTGAGTCCAGCAGTGGTTTCTTTTTCAAGGCTTTCCGAACTGCTGTACCTGACATGCCTAGCTTCTGTGATATCCTTCTTAATGAATCATTACATATCAGCTGGATTTCAGAACCATAGTTAGTTCTGTGGTCTTAATGATCATGTATTCCCCTGACTTCAAATGCAATCTCCATAGATAAAAAACAAAAGATAAAAACAAGACCAGACACTCACTGCTAATCCGTGAAAAAGGTAACATCTGAGGAACAATTTACACCTGTCAGTTCACTTAATTTTGCACAGCTGAAAATGGGGAACTCAACACAAAAACAGCTGGTACTGTAAAATGGTAAAATAGGCATGTATATACGCATGTAAACACCATGAAATTAAAGCAGATTTTACTTTTGTTCCATAGTCATCTTTTGATCTCAAATCCAAATGCTTTAAGCAGTGTAGCACAGTGGGTAAGGAACTGGGCTTGTAACCGAAAGGTCGCAGGTTCGATTCCCGGGTAAGGACACTGCCGTTGTACCCTTGAGCAAGGTACTTAACCGAAATTGCTTCAGTATATATCCAGCTGTATAAATGGATACAATGTAAAAGTTGTGTAAGTCGCTCTGGATAAGAGCGTCTGCTAAATGCCTGTAATGTAATGTAATGCATACAGCCAAACATTTTCCACTGTACCATTACCATACTTTTGGAGAGCATTATATATAAAACCAGAAAGCGTTCTATCAAATTTCCTAAAATGCTGCAATTCTGAAGTACACAGCTCTGAGCTAAAAAACAGAACTACATGGTAAAATGTTCAGTGTAAAATCAGCTCTTACATATGGTCCCTATTGGACTCATATGTGTTCTGTTAAAGTCAAATTAACGCTGAACACTTTACTGTGCAACCAGTCAGTGCGAGCGGTTCCTAATTTCTTGTTTCAGAAATAGTTGAAATGGTTCACGTGTTGTGAAGTTGCTGGGAGCAGTTGAATATACTTTTTTTGCAGAGCTGGTGCAGATGCCTGATTGCCCATTGTGAGTGACTAATGCAAAATGAGGGAGCAGCCCAGCCAACAGAGTCCTTCCTTTTCAGTGTGAGGCGAGGGACTAGCATGCACCAGCATCCTAGCCGCGGTTGGCTCTGGCATGGTTAGGGCTCAGTTCTGGCCATGGAGTGTGTCACACTGCATCAGTGACTAGTGTTCTATCTGGGCACACCACCAAAGCGCTGCTGTTAATGATGCTCCTGAGATAGGACAGGGCCGGAGACAAGGAACGTTAATCCTCTGATAATGGCCCCTGCAGCCAGCACCTCTCCCCTCTCAGCCTAACTGTGTACAAACACATTGGTCACTCACCTCAGCCTCTCCTCGGGGCTGGCTAGCTGGACGCAGGCTGTGTAACTTAGAGTAATGCAGCTTCATTTACCTTCTAGAACAAATTTGTTCACAAGTTAGTGAACAAATTCATCCCTCGTTACTCAGTAATCAGATCATAGTCTAACAGGTGTTTTCTACAGCCATAAATGACCTCCCTACGGTTCCGTGGTTAAAAAAAAAAAAAAAAAAAAAATCTGTTTGAATAATTTTACCTCAATTAATGGTTTGATTTCTCTCATATTTTGAGTGTAAGATTAAGATAAAAAACAACAAAGGCATTTTTCGCAGTTTTTTTCGTTCCAATAATGCTGGAGGGTACTGTATATCTGTGAATGTGTGCATACTTGTGCATATGTGAATGTGAGTGTGTGTGCATGTGTGTTTACATGCATGTTATGTGAGCAGGTGTGTGATTACATGCCAGTTATGTGTGTGTTTTCATGCATTTTATGTGTGTCTAGTGTGTGTTGACTGGAACCAGGTTCTATGATCAGATGAGGAAAATGACAGCTTTCTGGCAAAACATCTGATGTTTGTTTTGAGTAATACTCCACTTTCCTCCCATAGTCCAAAGACATGCAGGTTAGGTTAATTGGAGGGTCTAAATTGCCCATAGGTATGAGCGTGTGAGTGAGTGGTGTGTGTGCCCTGCGATCGACTGGTGAACTGTCCAGGGTGTATTATAGAGAATGTATAGAGAATGGATGGATGGGTGGATGTTTGGAGTAAAAATAGGAATGGTCATGTAGAAAAGAACCTGATGCCCACTGTGAAGTATGGTGGTGAATCTGTGATGTTGTGGGCAATGTTCCCTCTAATTTTTCATGTATCTGGGCATACACACAAGCTCCCTGAGCAAACTGAGGACTACTGTGAGCAACATTAGATATGCACGCTTTATTTTTAAATAAGTAATTTGGTCCACTTAAAAAAAGACAAAAATCTGAAAAATGGGATGTGTAGATGTTATACAGTATGTGAGAGTCCTGCTTTGGCCATGGGAAGAGTCCTGCTTTGCCTGGCTGAGGGTCCTGTTCTGGAAGATATGAGACATATACACCTTTCAGACATAACATTTTGCTTACATTAAAAGCTGTTAATATTAACATATTAATATATATGACTAGCATTTTGTGTACTGATATGTCTGTGCTCTCATCTACTATCAGGGTATGCCAGGGTGCATTTTTAATACTGCACATAGTCTCATTCTGCACTATCTCATTGATTGAGTTCACAAATTCAAAGGCATAGTTTTTGCTTCGCCAGCTTTCTGGTATACTCACATACTTTGCCATGTGATCGTGGATTTGTTGAACTGACAGAATTGATGCATTCATTTTGATGGCAAGTAAAATATTGTCAATGAGAACTTTAACTTGTTCAGGGTCCGATTTTGTTTTGTGTGACAGCTCGTTCCTTTTCTCTCGCTCTTTTGCGCTCTCCCGCAATAATGTACCAATCCCCTGTCCCATCTTGAGTCTTCGTACAGTTTCGACAGCTTTTAAATGACTTTTATGCTGAACGTGACGCTTGAGATAGTCCAGCTTCCATTCAGTCCACATTTTTCCCTCTGAAAACTCACTTGCTACTTTGGCATCGCTGCATGTTTTGCAGAGTAGACCTTTCTCACTTGAAAAAGAAAAAATCTCACCCAATTTCACCGCTTTTTCTTCAATTTGCACATACTCCGACAGCCATTCCATCTTAAAAGAACTGCATTTCTTTTTTTACTGTGGCTTGCTGAGTGGATGTGTCGCTGCCTGTTCGTTTCGCCATGATGCGGGGTTTGTATTAGCATCTATTAACCTGCTAGCTAACCTGCACGGCGCATATAGGCAGGGCCCAGACGCAAGCACCGTCAATGCCATGATTGGCTTCGTACCGTAAGTGAACCATATCGTATCATTGGCTGGACACCTGTCACTCACTGAGTGAGAAACAAAAAAACAATATTATTGGGCGAATTAATTAGATTAGATTAGGTCTAATATTAGATATGAATTAATACGTTATGTTGATGTTGTTTATGCGCTGGATAGATTTTCTTGTGCGCTGAGAATGTGCGGGCAGTGCGCGATTGCGCACGCGCGCAGCTTAGAGGGAACATTGGTTGTGGGCCTGTTTTCTTTCAGTGGTCCTGGGAACCCTATTAGGATACATGGTATCATGGACTCCATCAAATACCATGATATATTAGATCAAAATCTATCTACCTCTGCCAAGTGGCTAAAACGGAGTGATAGCTGGATCTTCCAGCAGGTAGCATGGTCCAAAGTATTACCTCAATATCCTAAAAAACATTTTTTTTTTTTAATGGTTCAGTGACCACAGAATCAAGCTTTTGAATCAAGCATTGCCATCCCAGTCCCCTGACCTAAACCCCATTCAAAATCTGTGCAATGTGCTGAAGAGGAGAGTCCACAAGCAATGTCCTAGGACTCTGGAGGAGGAATGAATGGAGGAATGGTCTCAGATCCCTATTCCTACAGTTCTTTCACTTAGACTCTGTGGTGTTATCTTGGAAAAGAGAGGGTTCACAAAGTACCCAAAGCAGGGGATCCAATAATTCTGACAAACATGTTTTTCAGAATAAAAATAATTTTGTGTCAAAGATTTTTTTTTCTGAGCAATAGTATCACAATAAAACTATATAATATTCTCATATTGCTAAAAATATATAAAGTGAATGTTATCCACCAATTTTTGCTCAGAGTAATTGAGGATGCCAGTAATTCTGGAGGGCACTGTATAGAAACATCCAGTGCACACACATGCACACATAGGCATATGCACAAATGTAGGCAGTGTGTAAAATGTGAAAGTAGATGAGGCCATTACCACAACACATTACGTGTTTTAACACACTTTTACATCACTCATGTTTCAATGCAACTGGGAAGAAGAAACGGAGATCATTACAGTTACATTTCAATCAGATTTTTTAAATTTCACATTAGTAATAACTATCACCAACACCCGTTAAATATTTTTGATCCACTCAGGTAAACAGATATCAGCTTGAGTGTGCCCGTGGACAGACCACCGGACAACCTTCCCTTAACATTTGGCACATTCTTTACATCTTGAGGCTCCTGCAGCCAAATAAAATCCCTCGCTCCCCCTCTTTCTTAAAAAAAGGGAAAAAGAACAGGAGGTCAATAGACACCTGCAGCACAGTGAACGATGGGCCTGTAACCGCAGGGTTGGTTACTGGGGTTGGGAGTCAAGAGCTTGCAGACAATGGCGGAGGACAATAAAGAAGAAAAAGGACCGAGCAATCTGAAGATGCTGGCAGAGGGGAGTGCCTGGCATCTGGCTAGCAGCTTTTGCGAGAGGTCACGGGAGTTCATTAAGAGACGGACGGGAGACAGCTTTCTTTGTTAGCGATCCTTCTGCCAATACAGAGAAGAGGAGTGTGGCAGTGGAGATAATTCAGCCGTTCTTTACCTCCGCAAATTGCTACCCTGACCCTCATTTTCACAGATAACGCACGGGAGGTTCTGTGCATTATACACTGACATCGAATTCGGGGAACTGCAATTAGTCCAAAGAAGAGGCAGATGATTGGTTCTCTGAATTTTCCCAGCATTCCTTCATCAATGGCTCCAAAAAAAAAGATGGCTGATCAGCTGCATTAATAGAGAAACTGCAGTGATTTTGCAGTTTGGTTAGTCTGGGTTGTACTTAAGATTTGTGTCTATCCATTGTTGTGAAAGTGCCTATATTTGTCTAATTATTAATATGGCAATACATTTAAAAGACCGGATGAAATAGAAAATATCCTCATTTATATATATATATATATATATATATATATATATATCGCAATTACTATATCCTTAATTAACAGAAACCTTAAAGTAAATGCAAAGTTGACTTACATTTACTGTTTATTGATGTTGTACTTTCACGTAGCTAACAAGCTTGCTTAGCAAGGCAGATGATTTATGGTGTGGGACATAAAATTTGCATTCTAAAGAAAGAGGAAAATGTTTGATAAGGAACGGGTTGTGTTTGCTATAATTAATGTCGGATTCATTGTCAATTCCGTCAAAATAAGCCCAAATAAATAACCTCCAGAGATCTAATTCCACTTTTCGTAGCACAAAGCAAAGCTTGTCAAATAATTTACTTTAGTGAGTCTTTATAGTGGGGAATTAAACTGCATGATTCATCCAAATATTTATACTGTAGTACAGGGTGAACTTGTTGCCGTTCTTCACTGCCTGTGTTTATCCTGCAAAATGCATTCCTCTTTTAAAGCTGAAACAGTGCGTCATTCAAGTCACTCAAATGAGTGTAAGCAAGTATTTGCAAGCAAAGATGACGGACAGAAATAATGACATTCAACAGGTTAAAAAGGGGTGCTCAATGAACCAGGATTGTTCTATGAGAAATAACAACTTTGATAAATACTATTTTTTGTGCACATAGTATCTAGCTTTCACGGAACTGCCCTGCCCACCGACCAGCTTTGTACTTCTTGCAGTCTAATAAAAACTTTGCCTGGAGAGTATGTATTGATTTCTTCTTTTAACTAATTTCAAGCTCCAATTTGGGGTGCATTTAAAATGGTAACTGTGAAATGCTGCTGTTGATTTTTTGCCGGCAACTGCCCTGGGTGCCATTTAATTCAATACTGCATTGTTGTGAAAATAAACTAAATTGATTGGCTGCCATTGTTTGGCTCACTAACAAACCCAGTGAGTCATCCACAGAGAGTATTATCAAAGCCGAGGGAAGGGTAAAATGCCAACTTCTCTGTGGTGGCTTGGCTGTTGTTTGGGCCTAAAGGTAGCTCTGAAAGTGGGGCATGGCTCTGAAATACAATCTGCTGCTGTGAGTTACCGCCATGATATTCTCAGTGAAAGTCAGCCTGCTATCCAGGACTTCATCGAGATTTTGTGTGTAGTCCGAAAGGGAGAAGGGGGAGGAGACAGATCCCCCAAGACCAGCGCTGCAAGACCAGTCGTTGTTGTAGTGCAGTGTAGTGCAGCGGTAAAGACCATTATGGAAGTAATAATAGGCCTGTATGGCCATATGTCTCAATATGTTATCTGTTTGGAGAAACTGTATAGCCAGGCTAAAGGTATATATGTAGATAGGGAGCTAGTTTGAATATGATCTGTGTCTGTTCAGGTAGAGTAGCCTATCTATTTATAACTAATAAATTAATTTTGTTTTTCGTTGTCATGGAAGAGCCATTTAAAGAAGTTTTGTTGAATACAGTTGCGGAAGCTATAGAATTCATACAGTAGCATATAATAGCACACAAAAAATACTACTCCAGAGAATGAGAATATGTATTTGTGCAAACAAACATGTAGCTGAAATCATACAGTACATTGTGATGAATAGTAGATCGGACTAACTTGCCAGTAAAATGTTTAACACAGAAAATTGTATCGTTGTCTCTCGTTGCTAACTGACTAGATTTCACATTAAAGTACCTACACCGAACCAGTTGAGCAACATGGCGACTCTTCAGCGGTTCAACAGATTGTCTTAGGCCTTATTCCATCTGCTAAACCAATATTTGTTGTCCAATATTTTTTCTTAAAAGGCCCCCGTGGAGAGCTGTGAGAACCCAGCTGCTTGATAGCGGAGCTGTGCGCTCTGGGGGAAGCAGCTCCGGCACCTTGTCCTGAACTCTGAAAGACAGCTTGTCCTCTGAGTGGGAAGCCCAAGGTGCGCTTAGAATAATCCAATCAATAAATGTGAGGTGTGAAGTCATTGTGGGAGCTATTAAGAATGTAATGAGCAGATGTGGATGTGGTGACCTTGGGGCCCCATCAAATCTCACTCCCCAACTCCTGGCATGTATTTTCTGTTCTGTTCTGTTGCAGTTTATACAACACTAAGCAAGCTAGTCACTGCCTGAGTATATTAGGTTGGAGTGTGGAGGTATTCTTTTAGGCTTTTAAAAACATTTTTAGTATTTGTAAAAACCCACAATAATCAGTATTTTAATTGGCTGTAGTGCAGGGATACTCATGTATTGCCATTGAGTAGACGTAAAGGTTTTAGTACACATAGAACATCAGATAGGTATCATATGTACTTTGTAAGATTTTTGCTGTGTACCGTTGGTTGCCATTTTTCACATGGGTCACAAAGTGACTGGGATATCTGACCAATCAGTGACAATCAATCAATCATCTTAAGGTAACAAAGAAAACCAGCGGTACTATTGGCCAGAAGTGCCAGATTTGAGTACGTAGGCAGTAGTATGAACTAGTGTTGCCTTAAGGAATGCCTTTACTAGAAAAGTAGCAGAATAACCATCTTTGAGAAATGATACACTACCATCATTTGTGAGTACCGATACTTTTGGAATAGTATTGCCTGATGCTGCGTTTTGTATGAGATGAGGGGGTGTGTGACCGAGACAGTGCGTGTGCGTGCTCTGCGTTCAGTCCCTCTTCATGCACAGCGGGCGTTCCGTGTGCGCGGTGTTTACGAAACAGAACACACACACACACACACGCCGCGCAGGATTCCCAGAAGGCAGACTATAGACAGACAGAGAAGGACGGCTGCCAGTGATCGTGCCGCCGGCTTGGTGATGAAGCAGATGCAGCTACCATAGTGGAAATATGGCATTATTTTGCTTATAGAGCCAACAATGATGGCAAGCCCACCCATACCTCAAAGCCCATATGCAAATGATGCTTTAAACCAGTACAAAGGGAGGAAACACTTCAAACTTGGCACAGCTTCTCGCCGATAAGAGTTCAAAGACCGACAGGTTAGCAAATAGGATAGCTAATTAGATGGGCTATAGGGTTTGATAGAATAGCAGGACCCTGATATAATTAAGGAAGTGGGCAGTCTGGTTTTTGATCTGGCTGTCCTCCATTCAGCACACTTCCCAGGTGCACAGGCAATTGGTCTGGCATTTGTGAAGGTAATGTAAAAAAAAAAAAGGCGGGTTATGCTGTATGAAAAACAGCCTAATGAAAAAATCCAGGCGAAAATCAAATCAGAAAAATAACAATGCAAAAATCCGGGTGAAAATTTGGTTTTAGTTCCAAACATTGATAATGCTCTTATGATAAAGCTTACTGCTTTTCATCGCATAATCAGCAGCTTGTTTGTGCTTTCTCCCCATTTTTTATTGTTATCAGTTCTTTGATTGTAATTACCATAGTGAACACATTGATAAGTTCAAGCACGCACTTTAAAGCATATTTAATTAGTGATGCATGGGCGGCATGGTCCATCTATTATTACAAGACCACAAGATCAAGACGCAGTACACAGTAGATTACACTATAATACAAAGCAGCGCATATTCTGATTAGGACTGAATGTCACATGGTTTTCGCGGTTTCGCGAGCTGAGGTATGACAGCCAGAGGGGGGACCTGTATGAGTGCCTGCTCTCCCTGGCATGTGCAGTAGAGTGGGAGAGGCAGTTCACTTACAGAATGCATAAATAAGTAGTGGAACTCTAACAAGGTCTATTTTGAGTCTAATGCCACACAATAACCATAATCCCAATCCTCTGATGGAGGACCTCGGCTTTTCATTCCGTTGAGTGGTGTCTGTGAGGGAAATAGCGAGGGGACTTCTGAATAGCCTTTATTAACCAAATCCCCATCCCCCCCAAGGGGAGGAAATAGTGGGGCTTGGTGCACTGTGGGCCATACTAATGTAGCCAGAGAAGGGCAGCATGATGGACCAATAGACCGATTGACACAAAGCCCAAATTACCATGTCCCGCTGAGCCCGTTCACTTACTGGACAATTTCAATTTGTGACTGTGTCATCTTTATTTATTTTTTTATTTTGGGTGTCTTATCTTTATTTTTTTTTTATTTCTGGTGACTTGTTCAATTTATGTATTTATATATTTATTTGCAAGCGGGCCCTCTGGGTAAGCCCGAGACACTGATAGCTCTTGGGGCCTCAGCACCTGCAACAAACCCCTTCTGATAAAGCTCTCTGTTTCCTTATCAGTAACGGCCAGGAAGCTAAACCGTTTTTGTCCAATAATTGACAATTCATCTGTGCTCAAAATTTCAATTTCGTTAAGACTGGTGCCTTCAGAAAACGCTCGTTTCATTGGCGGTTTTCAGTCGCTCTCTGCTTTCAGTGTTCTCCTTGTCATTCCTGTGTTCTGCCTGTTGCATATGCTCATGGATATAAGGTGAAGTGTAATAGCATGGCAATTGAAAGTTGCAATGTCACTGTGGACCATGACCTTGAGAGGCTTACCCAAAAAGGCCAAATTATAGGTTTTCATAAAAGTTCTAACACGTGTTTTCTGCTTTTAAGCTGTGAAGAGCCAATATTGCAAAAATAAGATGAATATAGAAATTCTCTGTCTGTTGAAATTGCGTCTTTACCACTGGTGTGGGAATCACGTGCTCATTGAAAGAGACTTGTCTACAAAAGCAGAGACATATTTGGGTATGCAATATGTTTTTGATACTCAGCCTATACTCACGCATAACAGACTGTAGCATATGCGAGTTGAAAAGTGCTTCATTTCATCAACCTTCTGCAGCGGGTAGATTGATTAACCAATAGGCATGCATTTTGAAAGTTAATTAGAAACTTTAGTTTGCTTTTCTTTAAAGACTTTTGATCAAAAGTCAGTTTGCAAAATGCTGAATGTTGTAGAAGCAATCATGCACTTACAAAAATGTTCAAATTATTATCAATATTTTATGCCTGAAAGTGCATACCTATTCTGTAAAATTACAGTTAATTGATGCTCATCACTGTATACTGAATATGGATTGACGACCTGCACTTTTGAACACATATGAATGCCTTTTAGGACATTGAAATATTCAAATACATTGATTTTTTAAAGACACGGCAGCTGAAACATCAGTTAGCAAAGTGAGAATGTCATAATCGTTGCTGTATTTCTCTGTATGCATCTGAATAATGACAAAAATCAAATGAAAGCATAGGGATGGATGTTCTGCAATGGTTCTGAGCTGATTGATTACTTCCAGTCAAACAGGGACATACACTACATGACCATGGTTTGGGCTAGGCCCCTCAGTTCCAGTGAAGGCAAATTTTAATGCTACAGCATACAATCACATTCTAGACAATTCTGTGCTTCCCCAACAGTTTGGGGAAGGTCCTTTCCTGTTTTAGCATGACAGTGCCCCTGGGCACACAGTGAGGTCCAAATAGAAATGGTTTTTTCGAGAACGGTGTGGAAGAACTTGACTGGCCTGCACAGTGCCCTCACCTCAACTCCATCCAACACCTTTGGGACCAATGGGAAAGTCAACTGCGAGCCAGGCCTTGTCGCCCAATCAGTGCCCGTCCTCACTAAGGCTCCTCTGGTTGAACAGAAGCAAATCCCTGCAGCGATGTTGCAACATCTAGTATAAAGCCTTCCCAGAAGAACGGGGGCTGTTACAATATAGCAGCAAAGGATGGACCAACTCCATATTAATGCCCATAATTTTGAGATGAGATTGGTTGTCAGGTGTTCACATACTTTTGGCCATGTAGTGTATGAGAGATATGAGCACTTACACACCATCAGCATTCAAACGGCTGTCTGTGTGTGCTCAGAATGCTAACATAGGGCTAAATGAGATCAGTACAATGAATGAGAAGCATTCAAATGCTGGCACTGAACAAGAGAGATGGATTTACAAATGAAATGAAATCTGCCGTAAACTAATTCAGAGTAGAATGTCCTGTAGTTTACAAAAGAATAGAGTACAATCCCTGGAAGAAGAAAAAAATAGGAAATTGACATAACCTTTTCTAATATACTATGGACAGTTTTACACTGTTGTGTGATTTAAAAATGTCAGACATTGTGCTTGAATAAGGCTGACCCATTTATTGTTCTGAACCCAAAACATTTTTGTGCTTGTTGTGGAGGATTGTAACCTGATCTAACAGCATCCCACTGGCCTACCTATTAGAAGAACATGCACAAAGTCACCAGTGAATGATGGATGCCAGTTTGATTCCATCACACAGGGATACAAACTTGTGTTTTAGTTGTTATCCCTGAAGGCACTCAAACAGCACTACCATATGACTAATATTATACAACAGAATTGTGTCATTCATAAAAACACAATTTCTTGGCATAAATACATGGAGTGTGAATGAAAGAAAGTGAATATTGAGGAAATGTTCACATACACACGCACACGCACCCGTTCACACACACACACACACACACACACACACACACACACACACACACACACATACACACACACACACAGCATGTTCTGCGCAATGCACATGGCTCTTATAAGGAATGAGAATAGGTTATTTGATTGGTAATTTTAAAATGCAGCTGCACCACATCCACTGATAATATATTCAGTATAATCCAGCCCTGTTTCCAGGTGCACCACGCAGTTTGTGCAGTGCACTCCTTGCCTCCGGTCCAGGAAATACCAACACTCACAAGCCACGCCCCGCCATTGACTGTGCCCATGCCCTGTGGAAGCTACCTTATTGTTTATTTTTATGTTTGGAGAGGCGCACTTCTGAGTGCAGTTCAGTTTTTATTTTCTCCTGACAACTTAATAGCAAAGCAGATGACAGAGGAGGTCTATCATTTTTTTGATGGACAACACAAAATGTAAAAGTAGTTACTGTTTTAAGATGTCAAGTGTCAACGAACACACTGCCGAACTGTAGAGTCAGGGACATCGGACGCAGTTGCAGTGATTGTCTGAGTGTCCTACCATCCTCTTCATCAATTGCCCAACACTTTCAGTATCAGTCAGTTTCAGCTGAACACAGACACAGGACGGGCTGAACAAACATTTGAACAAAAACCACAACTGACGGAAGTTCAATATGTTCGATCCTCACACAAACCTGAGAGTCCCTTCTGGACTCAAGATTGCGAAAACTGAGGTTGACTGACAAGATCGGTTGGGTTGAATGAAGAGAATGTTTCCTCATTTGGACTTTTGCTCCGATGCAAGGCCAGGGGGTGGCGTTAATTCGTTCAGTTACTTTGTTTACCTAGCTCTTTGTCTGGCTGTCTGTAGAGGGCAGGGATAAGGTCTGTGCAGGTGAATCCTAGCTTGAATCTGCATCTTAAATCTAAAACGAGCAGCCCAGTAATAACTCTGGTCTTTCTCATGGAGAAACCTGGGCTATGGGATTGTGTTGACTTCGTGTTGCTGCTAACCCAGTTTCCTCAGGACAGTTTTTGTTTAGTTTTTTCAGGTTACAAGGCTTTTGGCTGGGCCCCGTGTCCCTTTCGGATAAAGCGCCTGATTGGATCAGAGTTAGATTACAACAGAGAGATTCCTGGAAAGAAAAGGAGACCTTTACCAATAACTTGGGTAATCTCGTCACAAGAAATTTCCGGTTATTATCTTTATTCCTGACCAGGGCCATGCAGAGAACTTTTGAGGGGCAGATGCTCAATGAATGGTGTGTGTGCCCTGTGATAGATTGGCGGCCTGTCCAGGGTGTGTTCCTGCCTCTCTCTGGGATAGGCTCCAGCTCCTCCCGCAACCCTGCCCAGGATAAGCGGGTATAGGTAATGGATAGATGGATGGACTTCCTGTAGCCAGCAGGACTGGGGACCGCACAAACAACACCCAGTGATATTTGATCAATTCACAACCTGAGAAAACATTTTCACATTGTTTTGGAACTAACTTGCAAGGTGTATTGTTTTGGCATCTCACATTTACCATGACTCAAAAATAATCAAACTTTCAATAAAGATGCTGTAGCTGGCTAGGAAACAGGGACCTAGCATGCTTTCAGCTGGAAAAGGCAGTTACTGAAATGACTTGGAAGCTATTTCTTTCTTTTATTATATTCTGCTTGTCCTTTTTGACACTGCATCCATTTTTTTCCTGAATGGGATACTTTCTGACAATTTATGTAACAGCGATACTTCCTTTATTTTACTTATTTTACTTTTAAGCATGTATATGTTTCATCAGTGGATCAACCGCGTCTTTTCTCCTCCAGAAAAGAACATTTGAGAACTATTTTAGATTGCAGCCTGCTGCAATTGTGTTGTATTTATGTTTTTTTTGGAGGAAACGTGACACCCACAGCACAGGATTCTTCTAGCAAGATCAAAAGAAAGATGCTGCTTTGAGCTGCAGCAGCATGCTCTATGCTTCCCTGGCAAAATGATGTAATCGATAGCAATACCTCCACTGATTAAACACATTAAACACAAAAAAGTCAGTGTAGCTATCCCATATGGCTTACTCTGCTTTAATTATACTGCGTTTCAGCTGCTCCTGCCCTATTCCTTTAACTAAGCAGCTTGTGTCTTGTTCCTTTGACCCAACTGCTCATATCCTGCTGTTATGTACTATATAAAAAGGGACTATTTTGATGTGATCCACTGCGTTGAGTTGAGCATGCATACATGGGTCTAATGTGGTGTGCTTTCATACAATGATGTTCCCTTGTTCATTAAGTAAAAGGTACAGCCCTTGCACACCTTTGCACAGAGTCTGGATTTCTATGCATCCATTTAGGAACTGAAAGCATAAATTCAGACAGAAATGTTATTTTTAAAATCCACATTTTTATATTGTTGTTCCTTGGACACTGAAGATTAAATTTCATGCAAGACAAAGACATTACTAAGCTGTGGAAATTTTTTTGTGAAATTCTACAGGTGAGAAAAGTTGGACGACCAGTCATAACCATACCTGTCAAATGATGTCACACAATGAAGAACACCTAACACTAGTTCAGTCTGAAGAATACTGGCAAAATGGGTGAACGAATGATGAGACACACAGCTATGGTGCTGCAGACTCCCACACCTCATACATGATTTGATTAATATAGTGATTAATATGAGGTGGTGAACTTCCGAAAGTTCCTGTTGCCTTGCCAAAATAGGATGTATATATGTATAATATATCCAATATTTCCTCTTTTTTTATTGAAACTATAATCAAGAGGTCATTGTCGCCGCTAAATAAGCTTGGTGAATCGAAGGAGAAGACGAAAATTAGCATCAGACCTGGTAAGCAAGGTTCCAGTGCGTTAAAATCCAGCTGTTATTTATTTTTATTTTTTTGGATTTTCACATTGCACTGGTTTATTTGTAAGCCTGTTGCATTTATTGTTTATTAAGGTTGAATGTTAAGGTTTGAATGACAAATGCAGCAATTGGTGACGATAGTGAAAATTACTTGGGAGTACTTAGTTTCACCAGAGGGGAATAGAAGCTGACTTTCTTTGGGGAAAATAAAGAAGAGGGATGTTTCAACGGGAGTAGCACTGAAAGGTGCTCATCACCACGGAGAGTCAGAAGTAGCTAGCTAATGACATAAGGGGGAAAAATTTTTGAAAACAAAAATGGCTGGATGCATAGGGAAAATAGATAGGTTTGATTACTCTGTAGAGGATTGGACTGCATATGTTGAGAGACTGGAACAGTATTGCCTAGCTAATGAAATGAAGGATAACAAGGACGTGGAAGAGGTCTAAAGCCTAATGGGGGTGAAAGTGTACAATTTACTGTGCAGTCTTGTGGCACCTACAAAGCCAGCAGAACGTTTGATTAAATTGTGCAAGTGCTACGGAGAAATTTGAATCCAAAGCCACAGGTAATTGCCTAATGTTTCTGCTTTCATAAACGCAATCATCAAAAGAACGAGAGCGTATCAGATTACATTGCTTAGGAGGCAGGCAGAGGACTGCAAGTTTGGGCTGAATCTATTGGATTTGCTAAGGCATGGGCTTGTGTGCGGGTTAATAAATGAAAATACGTGGAAATGGCTATTGACTGTGAGAGAGTTACCTTTAACTCGGGCCATTGAGATTGCTGTTTGGTTGATTTACAGTGGAGAATGGCAGCAGAATGTGCAGTTCATACGCTAGAGGGGAGGCATGAAAAGTCTCCCCGTTGCTTTCCCTACAGAAAGAAGTCCCACAACCCATCTGAGTATTAGTACCAAGTGTAAACAAGTGTCACAAGCCTGGACACGTAGAGAAAGTGTGCAAGGCTCAAACTTGAATGAGAAAACGTTTAATCAGTGTAAAAAGAGACCAGCAAATGTAAATAAAGTTCATGAGTCGGACATCATCTCATTTTACTGAGGTCTTAGCTTGCCTTGATGTCTTTTCACTAAAAGAGGTTGACAGAAAAAATGCTTTCTGTAATGCCTGAGGCAGAAGGGATACCATTTAAGATGGATCTGGAGACACTGGGTCTTCCTTTGTCAGTTATTTCTCACAATAATTACAATGAACATTTCTCACATTTAAAGCTGCAGCCTGCCTCAGTAAAATATTAAAGATTCACATGGGTGAAAAGATTTCTCCTTTGGGAACAATTATACATGCAGTAAAGTATAATGAACAAGCACATCTGTTGCCCCTACATATAAGAAAACATCTGAACATCAACACTACCAAGGGCTTGTTTCATTCCAGTTCACTTACTTTTTGGTGTTACTTCATCACCAGCGATAAGGAAGAAAGCAATTGTCCAGGTTCTAGAGGGAATCCCTGGCACACAGTGCTACCTTGATGAAATCTGTGTCACAGGAGCTGATAATCATCAACACCTTGCAAACCTAGAAAGGATTCTCACCAAGTTGACTGACTTTGGGCTGAGCAAACGGAAAGATATATGATATACTTTTTTTAAATTGAATCCCGTGGGGTAAATTTTCCTCTGCATTTGACCCATCCTAGTTACTTAGGAGCAGTGGGCAGCCACAGTGCAGCGCCCGGGGACCAACTCCAGTTCTGAGGCCAGTGCCTTAGTCAAGGGCAACTGCAGGAGCGCACCTAACATGCATGTCTTTGAGAAACAAGTGAGAGGAGTACTGTTGCCACAGGATCAACAAACATGGACTCCACAAATGTAAAGACAAAACTGAGATGGTCCTGAAAGTGACCAGGCCACAGAATGCATGTGTATTTTTCCTTGTCCTGGTGAACTATTATCCCAAATTTCTCATTAACATTACGTAACCCACTCCACCCCCTCAACCGTTTACTTCTACATGAAAACAAATGACGATAGCCCAAGGATTGAGACTGTCAGACGTGGAAATTTCAGGGGTCAGAAAGTAGAAGTCCTGCCATGTGTTTCTTCCACCCATTACCTCAGCCAGCTGATTTCACTAATTAGTTCTATCCCTTGGCTGAAGAATTGTGCTAATCAGTAAATCCAGCTAATTGGAACAAAATCCCGTGGAGAACTTTTTCTTTCTTAACCTGCATTTTCCACCTCTGGCAACCATGACATTTAACTCCAGCACAGTCCTTCATCACACCAGACAATGTGCTCACTCACTACAACCCTGACTTGCTGCTCAGTCTCTCTTGTGATGCCTTGCCATATGGCATCAGAGCAGTGTAGTCCCTCAAGATGGCTGATGGTAGGGAGCGGCTCATTGCATTGACATCCAGATCCTAAATTACAGCTGAATGTAACTATGCTTAAATTGACAGAGAGGTAAATCATTTGTTCTGGGGGATTGACCTATTGAATGAAATGTTCAATACATTTGACTGTTACCTTACTGATCTTACATAATGATCAGCAGCCTCTTTGTTCACTTTCAAAAGTGTCCGAGCCATAAAAGCAGCCCAATTGCAGCGATGGGTTTTCACACACTCAAATACAAAGGCACTGAATAACATGGTGATGCTGATGGACTAACATGGCTGCTGAAATGACGATGAAAATGGATTCAAATGACAGATGGAGCCATTGCCATCACAAGCAGTGAAATCTGACAAGAAACAGGTTGTGACCTCATTTTGTCTATGGTCTTTGACCTGATGGTCAAGTGCTGACTGACTAAAGGTCGGCTCGCTGCTTCCTGCATACTCATCTCGAGGCGATCGGCTGTCCGTGAGCCAGGGTTGTGTTGTGGGACGTGAGGGATGTCTTTCCCCCTAAGCCACCTTCCAAGGTGCTGGACGTGCTAAACAAAGGATGGTAATGATGAAGATTCTCAGCTGCAGGCTATGTCTGATTGCCTGGCGTGGATCTCCAGTTGTAAGATACGGCCAAGATATGCAGTGGATGTTACAGACTCAGAGACACACCTCTTACACATGAGTGTGGCCCACCACTCCATAGCAACCTGTGCATATTGATTTTGTATTTGATTGCCTATTTGATTACCTTTCCTTGGTAAAATGTATTTAGTCATGGTTGACACCCACTCAAGTGGCCGCAGGTCTTCTGTATAGAAACTGCAACCTCCACAAAGACCATTGACCATCTCCATAACCCAGCTGCTCAAGCCCAGTACATTTAACCCAGCAGCATGTACCCTGTTCCTTTAACCCAATTGCTTGTTACCTGTTCATTTAACCCAACTGCTCCTACCCTGTTGCTTTAACCCAGCAGCATGTTCCCTGTTCCTTTAACCCAACTGCTCCTACCCTGTACCTTTACTCCAGCAGCTTGTGTCGTCTTCCTTTAACGGAGATCCCCCTCATCCTCATTCCTTTACCTAAGATGGCTGTCCCTTTGAGGGCTCAGACTGTGCCTCTGCACACTGCTTCAGCAAAGGCACCTTTGCCAGGTCTGTGCGGCTGCCCGCAGGTATGTCTCCTGCCATCCATCTCCCCCAGACCTGACACTAACGATGACAGTCAGCAGAAGCAGGCCCAGCATCCTCTTCCTCTTCCTCTGGTGATAAACACTTTTTTTGCTCTTAGCACCAGTGCATTCAGCCCAGCAGAAATATGCTCCTTTCCCCTTTATGATCCTTTATGCGTAAGAGTAAGATGGCTCTCAGTTATGAACCTTTTATTCATGGAGCTATATGGCAGATACTGCGGCCATTCTCTGCTGATTTTGTGAAAGAATGCAGTTGCCTACTTACACACACTTGGGGCCATAGTTTCTAAGGATTTTCAGGGCATTTATGGACGTGGACGAGACAATTAGCATTTTTTTCATATTTGCTAAGGTGCCACACCAGAGGTTTGGGCTGATAAAATGAGAGAAATGTGGCATTCCCAAAAAAATTGTATGTTTGGGTTAATGCATATGCATTTTAGGATGTTCTGATGTTAGAATGCAAAAATATGGGAGGAGAGAATGGAAATGTATGCATATTACCTATGTGGGAGATAAGATCCCTTGAGTTCCAGGTTCTTTCTGAGGAGTCGTGAATTCCAACTTGTGAAACCAAGAGGAAGCCGTTCCAAAGTTCAACAGAATCTATTATGGATCCACAATAAACAATCTGAGCGGAATCGTAGACATGGATCCCCCCTCTGTGCAACAGTGCTGTGCAACCCGTCCCCCCAAATTTCACTCTTTTATACATTCAAGGATAAGGGCGTGTTCTTTTGCCGTTCTGACTGAAAGTGCATGCGCAGATGGCTAGTTACTTTTGACCTACTTTAAGAGTCAGCTATAGTGCGTCATAAGGCCACTGTTTTAGAGACAGCAGCTGATAATCGCGCCGTGTTTACATAACAATCTGTCACATGCACAACAATCTTGGGGTGCGCTGACTCCCTCCACGTTCTACAACGCTTGCTTTGCGTAACAAGGAATCTCTTATAAAAACAGGTGATTGGATCAATAACTAAATATATTTAAATAGAATTAGATGTTTAAATCAATACACATTCCTTAGCACATACTGTATTTGGATTTTCGATGCCTGCAAGAGGTGTTGTGATGTGTCTTCAGGTGTCAGTATTTTATTTCGCCTCTTGAATAGCTGTTTTTGTCAGGTCTTATCTAACTGGCGAAAGAACATTACCCACCAGTGACGTATGCCCTTGAGTGAGGAGAGATTCTCAGGCCAGGCCTGACACTTGATCAGAATAAAACGCCTGGCCTAAAAAATGCTATATAAAAGAATATATTAGATCAATATATTCCCTCAACACCTGCTACAGGTGATTTATCATGGCTGATGGCCATTGCGGCAAAGGTAATTGCATCTGTTTTTTTAATGTCTGCAAAAAAAAAAAAAAAAAAAAAACCCGGTGTTAACTTCTTTCCAGCATAAGATTAATATGGCCATTCATAAGAGGCAACCTCTTCGGTGTGTTAGAGTAGGGGAGAGTCCACATAAATAACAGTTTTGGATTTTGCTCATTTATTCATAAAATATTTAGCCTAGCACTGTGAAATTTTACTTCAGACAGCTTTGACATGTCTGCAGTCTGGTCATTAACAATTTCAATTACATTCATAACTTAATCAAGTCGTATACAATAGCAAACCAAGGTCGGTATGACTATATCAGAGGTGCGGAATAATTGTAGCAGTAAATAAAAACGCCCTATGATGTGCGTACGCAGGTTTGTTCTGCACATACTAATATCAATACATATTTGTCCATAATGCTCAATGCTTGAGGACTGAGACTGTCTCTGGTGACAGGTGTGAGGCTCCACATGGCTGCACATTAAGCATACTATCCAGGAAGTCTTTGCAGAAACTGTAAAGCTGGCAAGCGCTCTTACCCTGCCAAGTCCTGGAGGTTTGGCCTGGAGTCAACGGATGTCCTTAACTTTGGATTCACAATTACTGTCTGTGTGGTTTTTCTTCACAAACACAGCCCGGTGTGCTCAGTGAAACCAAAGTTGCTAAACTGTTTGCCAAGTAGGAAGCTGACACTTACAGTAAATCTATTTGTTAGCTCCTGAGAATGCTACGCTACCCAGAGCTTTGACACGTGTGTGTGTGTGTGTGTGTGTGTTATGTGAGATGGATAGAAAACATCTAATACCTGCGGATGCTTTCAAAACCTGTTACTGGTTTTCGGTGAAAAAGGTTAGTACTTTGATTTAAGTCTTGTTTTCACATTGTTTCTTTTATCAATTTGATAAGAAGATTTATTTTCCCTGCCATTGCCAGTGGTTTTTCACGTTTTAGAGCTGGGGTCCCCAGTCTTATCCTAATCAAGATGTTTAGCAAAGACTCTTGTGGTTGATCAGGTGTGTGGCAGGTGCAGCGGTTGTACTACCTACATTATTACACTCCACAGTGGCAGGTTCAGTGGTTGTACTTCCTGTGTAATTACACTTTACAGTTACAGGTTCAGTGGTTGTACTACCTGTGTAATTACACTTTACAGTTGCAGGTTCAGTGGTTATACTACCTACATTATTGCACTCCACAGTTACAGGTTCAGTGGTTGTACTACCTGTGTAATTACACTTTACAGTTACAGGTTCAGTGGTTGTACTACCTGTGTAATTACACTTTACAGCTACAGGTTCAGTGGTTGTACTTCCTTCATTATTACACTGTACAGAAGCATTAGCTTTTGATGAGGATTTCCTGTTGTTTTTCTTAAATAAATCTGCAACTAGATTTCAAAAAGAGAAGGGTCCTCAGGAGGGCCCAGGTGATGTTAAATGGATTATAAATTAGAGCTGACACACACATGCCTTTCAGTGCCCATGACTGCACAAGGGCATTGGAATCGTGTTTCCATCACGCAGCCAGAGCCTTTGCTGCAGGTTAGCCTGCCAAGATGGAGGACGGCCGGCCAGGGCCCAACAGAGCCCATTCAATCATCCCAGACTGGAGGACAGCAGCAGACACGCAAAGACACAACCTCTGAGTCTGACCGACATTAAAATTCATAGCCGGCTGCAGTCAGCACGCGTCCGAGGGCCCCCGAACACAACCTGTGCCACTGCTCGCGTTCCTGTTCCAGTGTCACACAAAACTGTCCTTCCCATGTTCCTGTTCCAGCATCACAGAAAACTGTCCTTCCCATGTTCCTGTTCCAGCATCATAGAAAACTGTCCTTCCCATGTTCCTGTTCCAGCATCACAGAAAACTGTCCTTCCCATGTTCCTGTTCCAGCATCACAGAAAACTGTCCTTCCCATGTTCCTGTTCCAGCGTCACAGAAAACTGTCCTTCCCATGTTCCTGTTCCAGCATCACAGAAAACTGTCCTTCCCATGTTCCTGTTCCAGCATCACAGAAAACTGTCCTTCCCACAAAGGGATATATTTGAAATGAGAGAACACAATCCAGCATAATAATGAGTCCTATGAACAAAATTACAAAAACTTTTTTGTGTTATTATTTTTCGAAGGAACTGAGATTATATGTATATTACTTAGGTTACGTAAATGCATATTACTCTATGGATGCAAGCTATGGTCAGTGAACAGAAATATAATGTGAAAATATGGTTCATATGATGTTAGATTCATTATTTTTTTGTATTTGATTCCTAAAATTCTAAAACTTTCACTTTCACTACCATTCACAGTGCTAGACATTTCCACACTGTGGAGTGTTTTGCCTCTCACCATTTTAAGCACACATAAAGCATTAGCCAAACCCATGAATCTGTCACCTGATCATTGTGGCCAAAAAGTTCATAAAATCATTTTTAAAAAGCCAGAATGAAGTTTGCGGGTGATCACCAGGACGAAGACCTAGCCTTTTAGTGTCTTCTCTGGTCAGATGAATCAAAAATTGAACTGTTTGGCCCTAATGATCAGAGCTATGTATGGAGGAAAAAGCATGCGGCTTTTCATCCGAAGAACACCATACCAACTGTGAAGGATGGGAGTGGCAGCATCATGTTGTCGGGGTGTTTTGCTGGAGAAGGGACTGGTGCACTTCAGAAAATAGATGGCATCATGAGGAAGGAGGATTATCTAGAAATACTGAAGCAACATCTGAAAACAGCTAGAAAGTTAAAACTTGGTCGCAACTGGGACTTCCATCAGGACAATTATCTTAAGCATACCTCCAAAGTTGTAACAAAATGGCTTAAAGACAACAAAGTGAAACTATTGGAGTGGCCATCACAAAGCCCTGACCTGGATCCCATAGAAAATCTGTGGACTGAACTGAAAAAGCTTGTCTGAGCAAGGAAGCCCACAAACCTGACTGAGTTGTACCAGTTCTGTCAGGAGGAATGGGCAAAAATTCCAGCAAAGTATTGTGAGAAGCTTGTGGAAGGCTACCCCAAGCGTTTGATTCAAGTTAAGCAATTAAAGTGATAATCCCCCTAACAAAGACGTGTGTGTACATGTGTTTGTAGCATGTGTGTGCAGTGTGTATGTAGTTTGTGTGTGAGTGTGCAAGTGTGTTCTCTGTATGCTGTGTGTGCAGTGTGTGTATGCAGTGTGTTTGTAGCTTGTGTGAGTGTTTGCGTGTGTTTCTGTGTTTGTGCATGAAGTGTGGTAGAAGTTGAGAGAGTTCTGTTGTAGAAGCGGAAGGTTTTGACAAGGTTCCAGAGCTCAGCTGTCATCTTGCTGTGCTTCCCCCGGATCAGTTCATGGTTTTGCTTTCCAGTTTTAGATTTAGCTTAGCGATATTTTTAAATAGCTGTGTGGTTCAGCCTGACCTGATTACCTCCACAGGAAGTGAGGACACGGCTGTCAGTGTGCCACTGAGCAGCAGGGGGCGGGCGGGTGCAAAGCCACTACTTCTGTGCCAGATACGGGACTCCACTTCCCTGAGAAGTATCAGTCATCTCGTGTTTATAAATATCTTTTCAGGGAATGTAGCTAGGCTGTTGATGCCATTGTATTTTTTATTTTGCCCATAGGTATGAGTGTGTGAGTGAATGGTATGTGTGCCCTGCGATAGTTTGGCGGCCTGTCCAGGGTGTATTCCTGCCTCTCGCTCAACGCACACTGGGATAGGCTCCAGCACCCTCTGCGACCCTGCCCAAGATAAGTGGGTATAGATAATGAATGAATGAACGAATGAACGAACGAACGAACAGATATTTGTATGTCATTTGACTTTGGTGAAGCACAGTTTGAGAAGGAAAAAAATTAAACTCTCTTCAAATTCAGTTTAGTACTCACGTACTGCAGGTAATTTCAATGAATAATTGCTGTGTATTCAAAGAGGCGCTGTACTTGTTTGTGAGTTCTGAAACAGCAATGCTGTCTCCATTGTTGGTATGGAATGACTCCCCTCAGCAAACACAATGCTCCACTATGCCTTGTTTTTGCTACTCATTGTTCCCCACCTACTGGCCCACTTCTGTGTTTAAAAGTTGTCAATAGTATATAAATCAATGAAAGGAGAAAGGGTGCACGCTACAATTTTTCGAGCACTTGCATAGTAAGCAGCAGCATTTTTGCCTTCTTCAGGCTGCATTAAACATAAAGTTAACCCTGAAACGCAGGTCAGGCTATTATTGTAGCACATGGACACAATGTAAACAGCTAAAGATGAGCTTTTACACCATTAAATTAAATTACTAACATCACTGAAAGATCTGTTTACCTCACTAGCATGGTACACACACACACACACACACATACTTCTCTAAACAAAAAAATGCAGCTGTTTTAGTATATGTTTTAATATAAATTGTATTTTCTCATAGCATCCAAACATGCTTATGCCTCTGCCTTGTCTGGAATATACTAACAGAACATCCTTTGTTGATCTTTCTGCTTTTGTGTTGGAAATAGTATCTCAAAAAACTTTTTTTTTCTTCTTCTGAATACACTATGTAGAGCATAGACCATGTGACAGCGACATGTTCTGCCAAAACTACTGCCATTTGGGGTGTTTGTTTTTAAAATTAATTTAGCCAGAATTAAGTGTCTTAAGTAAGAATATACATGACTGAGATTGTGTATTAAAAATATTGAAATTGTGTATATGGTGTTTCTACATAATTTACCATTGTTTTGTCAGTGTTCTAATTTAGATTATTTTGATAAAGCATGTTGAGCATCTGATTGTTTTCAAATATTCTTCTATGCAGAACTAGCTCTGTTTTATCATGAGCAGGCCAGTCCTAAGGAGACCTCTACCACAAAATTTGGGAAAGTCATTATACCGTATGTACGCAGTGTTAAGCATGTAGACCCCGCTGCCCTCTTCCTCCGCAACCTCATCACTTTTTTAATGCAGGTGGGCCCACGCAGGCCTACCTGACAAACCGCCACCGCCGAATGCAATTACTGATCATATTTATGCACTGGCTGCCCCACTGATAGAGTTATTGGTGCGGGGCTGGGAGAGTGGCCCTGATGGGTCGACGGTTGGTGGAGGAAGTTGAGGATGCGCTACCAAACCCAGGGCACGATAACAGAGAACGGCGTTGATGTCTGGTCTGTGGTAGAGGTCTCCAGTAGGATGGAGTGTAGCACAGTGGGTAAGGAACTGGACTTGTAACCGAAAGGTCGCAGGTTCGATTCCCGGGTAGGACACTGCCGTTGTACCCTTGAGCAAGGTACTTAACCGAAATTGCTTCAGTATATATATCCAGCTGTATAAATGGATATAATGTAAAATGCTATGTAAAGTTGTGTAAGTCGCTCTGGATAAGAGTGTCTGCTAAATGCCTGTAATGTAATAATAATGTAATGGTTTAAAGATTCACATCTTTATCGCTTACACTGGAGGCCCGTGTTTGATGTTTAGATCCCTCAACGATCGCTTCAATTACTTTAAGGTTGTACGCGTAGTTGGTGTATTAAAATGTAGGTTGCTTCGCTTAGAAAATAAATAACAATAATAAGAGTAACCTGATTTCCACACACATTTCTGACTCATAACACTGATCAGTGTAACAGAATAATAACAGAGGGCAGCATACGGATTATCCAGGCGGGCAGCGTTGAGTAATCACTGTGGAGTCTATTTCAGTCACCGCTCAAGAGGGCTGTCAGCTTGTTAGCTACTGCCCCTCGCGTGTACGTTCACCATATTAGGATGGTTGCTGTAGCTACCTCGGTCTCGCTGAATAAAAACAAGCAATAAAACGACAACAAAACAAAAAACAACCACGTGAAAAACAATGCGTGATTGCTCAGTTGGGTCTCAGGAGTCACGTGCTGACGTGAATATTGTATGATTAGAACTAATGTTGATTGCACATTAAAGTACTATTAAAGTGTGATGTACTTGCTCTCTGGGGAAGGGTGACGGGTTCCTTTGGTGTGACTCTACTCTGATGCAGCGGTGTGTGTGTGTCCTGTGTTACAGCTGTGTCAGACTCTGTGCTGTGTGTGACTGTGCTGTGATACAGCTGTGTGAGACTGTGCTGTGTTACAGCTGTGTGAGGCTCTGTGCTGTGTCACAGCTGTGTGTGAGACCCTGTGCTGTGTTACAGCTGTGTGTGACTCTGCTGTTTCCACTACAGGTGATGGCAACCCCAAGGAGAGCAGCCCTTTCATTAACAGTAGTGATCTGGAGAAGAGTCAACAGTACGATGGGAAGAACATGGCCCTGTTTGAGGTATCAATCAGACACACGTACGCACAGACATACATATAAATACACACACAATCACTAACACTCACTTACAAATGTACACACAGGCATACATACTGTACGCACAGACATACATACAAATACACATACAATCACTGACATACAAATGTACACACAGGCATACATACATACATACACTCTCACAAACACTAACATTCACAGATACACACACACATACACACACAGGTATACATACATGCATACACAAACATTAACATTCACAGACAAATACATACATGCGTACATAAAAAAACACATACGCATGGTCTCCCATCCAGACTGTACCAGTGCTGACAGTTGGCTCTAGAGTTTCACACAGCTGTGTTCACAGCATCTCTTTGTGCAAACCCCACTGGTGTCTTCTGCTGCCTCGTGTCTGTGCGAGCCAGGCTTGTGAGCTGCGGTGTCATAACTCGCCGCAGCTGATGCCACATCGGGGGGAGAGCTCATGGTTGCCTGCATTCTCCTGAATCGGCAATGGAGGTTGCAATAAGCACTGCAGCACTAAGTGGGGAAAAGGCATTTTAAAATATGCCTATACACATATATATTCCCATATACAAACTTATAAACGTGAACACACACACACACAGTACATATGCACACATACATACTATACATATATAACAGACACATACTTTATGTACGCACATGCTGGAACACACACACACACACACACACACGTACACACACACGCACACACACACTCCAGCAAATGAAAGAATAGAGAAAGTGACTTAGATTAATGGAAGCAATTATAGTTGGACGTGCTGGTAGGGAGGCAGAAGGAAAAGTTTTTGCATAACACTGCATCTTCCTGGCCGCGCGGACCAGTGCGGAACCGACCGTTACGAGAAAAACACTTCAAATACAAAAAAAGCTTAGCGCGATTAATGTCGTTTCACCGTGGGACCGCTGCTTCTGTTTACCAGCGGAGAGATCCCGCCACGGCCCATAAGCTCTCCGCTAAATAAACTCATTCGCCTCACGTCGAGCTCTCCTGCTCCCAGCCTCCTCCTGACTGGTCGAACCCGCGCGTGCGGAGTTTACCGATGTAATTTCACGATACATTAAGCCCTTAATGCTGTCCTCTGATAAAGCGACGCAGTGGACAGGCTTTTAAAAGCCCCGCGTACGTCTCCCAGAAATATGAAAAAAGGACCACCAAAGCTACAGATGAGCTACAGATGATCTCTGCAAAAAAATATCAGATCTTTCATTTGCTAACAGGAGTTTCTTCAGTAGCCAAGTGCTGATAGGTTAAATATTAATGTGCGGATAGGTTAATATACTATATATTTATATAATATAATTTCACTATTTGGCTGGCTATCATTTGGGATGATTCAGGATTTGGCATTACCTCATGTAATGACTTCTACACTGGTAGATGACTCATCACTCACTGTCAAGTTAAATGCCTTGTATATTTGTATATTGTATAGTTTGCCAACATTTACATTTTCCATCATTTTTAGTTTGACAGATTTTGTCCCAATAAATTGAACAGACATTGTGGCAAGCAATACGAAGTGCCATTAACCAGGGTTAGAAACGCTTGCTAAAGAGATAAGTATGTTAGAACGCAGGCCCTTAGTAAATTCCCATTCATATTGTATGAGAAACAGATTAGGAGCCAAAACCAGAGAAAGAAAGAAATTAAAAAAGAACGAAAAAAACTTTCGTTACTGTAGTTAGTTACTGTAATTATCTCATGATTGCTATGAATAAGGACTGGTGAACAGAAATCTGGAGCACTCAAAGCTGTTTTCTGGAATGTTTGCAGGAGGAGATGGACACCAGCCCTATGGTGTCATCGTTGCTCAGCAGCCTGGCCAACTACTCCAACCTCCCACAAGGGAGCAAGGAGCACGAGGAGGCCGAGAACAACGAGGAGGCTCGCAAGAAGCCCGTCAAGGTAACCCAGCACAAACGGAAAAAAACACATTTCCTGATGTCATAAAAATCTATGTGAATACTTTAAAATAAAGGCGACTCGCATGGTTCCATTTCTGCCTCTTTTTCCCCCTTCTTGTTTTCCTTTTTAATTATGCCCCCCACACCCCCCATCCACCTTCCTACACAGAAACCTCTGATCTCCTTGTAATGCCTCTGCCCCCAGATTCTCGCTGATGTTCTAATTAGCAATAAAAAAAATCTGAAGAAAAAATGTGATACAGAGACCTCCCTAATACCAGAGATGATGCGGGCCCGTGCGCAATCTTGCATGAACATCCACTCCACAATGAAATAAAAATAAAATTTTTTTTAAAAAAACGGGCAAAATATGGGATTTGTTTTTTCAACAAGAGCTTGCTGTTGGAGATAATCTTCTTCATCTGTCTCTGGCTTCTTGCTTAATTAGCTGCCTATGCAAAGCAGCTGCTCTCCAATCAGCCCCGTCTTTCAGACGCAATCTCCGCATCAGAGCGAGCGACGCTTAATTAGGAACGGCTCACACTTCATCGTTCAAGCCGAACGGCTTCTTTCCTCCTCAGTTTTACTCGATTTGAACTACCCATTGCTCATAGAAATTCTTTACAAAATGCACGATGAAGCAACATGTTGTCACATTGCTGGATTAATTTGTAACCAAAGTCATGAAATAAGAGTAAGAAGAAAGACCACGTGTAATATATTTTAGAGATATTTTGTCATTTTGTTCTGCGCCGTTTTCATATGAACTTTATCTGTCAAAGTTATTTTCCTATTTGATCATAATACTGCAAAGATACTCAATAATTATTTAACTAATTACTAATATTTACTATTAGTAATATATATATAGTGATATAATATATATCACTATGATTCTACTTCTCATTATACTTGTTCCTCGTTGACTATTATTCTTATAATTATAATTGATGTAAGTTTTGGTGCTTTAATGCATAGAAACTGACATTGAAGTATTATTCCACATGAATATATTCATAAAATTTTTAAAAATTAAGTAAAAGAAACACAGACAGCCTACTACATTTCCAGTAGTCCACCTGTTCTGCAAGAAATAAACAAATAGTTCACTTTTTGGAATTAATTTATAATATGCTTTAGTGTGTGTTTTTGAGTGGCCCAGGGAGTCGGTAAATCATATTTGAATTACAATTTCTGATAACCAGCTGACTTTACCATGGTATACATCATGTTTTTGAATTTAACATATAATCTATATATATATATTTTGAATAAATATTATTTTTATAACATTATAACAAAGGTTTAAGATAAAGTTTTTTTAAATACTCCATAATCAAAGCAAAGCCCCAGGAGTGTTGCGATTAGCTCGGTAGCATTTCGGAGTGCAGATACTCCCGTACTTCATTCCGTGGAGCTGGAGGTTCATCTTTTGGAAGTGTCCTTTCCAGCTCGTTGAGCACCCCACTCAGGCACCGCAGAGCTCCAGATTAACTCCAGATGTCATTGACCAGCACCCTCCCTGCCCTCTCTTCCCGGTCGCTATCCGGGCCTATTTAATAATTCATGGAACCTGAGCAGGAACACACGAGCGCTGTCAGGTTGTGTGTGTGCGACAGTGCATGAAGATGGCATTACAAGCTTCCCTTGTAGTTTCATTCTATTATCAGTCAAGGTTCTGCTTCCCAGCATCCCCCCCCCCCCCCCACTCTCTCTGTCAGCCTATTTGCTTCCATGACCTGCTGGGGAGAATAAATAAATAAAAGCAGGTGCCATTGGCTGCCCCCATTCTCTTAACATGTATAAATTAGGCGTCACTGTCGATTCAAGGTTAAATAGCCAATATTGATCATGGAGGTGCTGAGTCATTATAATTCTGTCTCCTAAGAAAATAATTATAGAATTATCATGAATTGGAGGAAGAATTGACGGAACTCGAAACAACCCATACCGACTAAATAAATTTATGAAATAGACATTAAACATGGACGATATGTTCAGATGTTACTAAAAACATTCTGCGTTCGGTTGTTATTTTGAGCGCCTGTTTTTTCCTCAGTAGTGCTCATTTCTGTGTCTATTAGCAATAGTACGACAGCCTCTCTATTGCCCAAAAGGTATAATGCCCTGCTGGTAAAAAGATAGAAATGCCACATCCCAAAAATTTGCGTTTTTGGGTTAATGCATATGCATTTTATGTGTTCTGATGTTCAAAGGCAAAAATATGGGACTTCACTGGAGAGACTGGAAATCTATGCATTCTGTATACCCTAACTGCTACAGCTGATTTATCATGGCTGGTAGCTGTTGTGGCAAAGGCAATTGCGTCTGTTTTCTAACGTCTCTGAAAAGTGGGTATGGGAGAGTTTTAAAAAAATTATTTATTCAGAAAATATTGAACTTTTTACTCTTTTACTTTAACTTTTTAAAATGTTACTTAAAACGGCTTTGGCATGCCAGCTTTGTAGTCATTAGCTGTTTAAATTACACTAAACTTCATTGTGTTGGATACAACTAAAACCGAGATATACACAGATATGACGCACAAGCAACTTCGTAACTTACTTTGAAGTGCGTTGTGGTAACGTCCAAATAGATGAGGAAAGCTGCTTTGTTTGTTTGTTAACATCCGGGTAAGCATTTACAAAGCAAACAGCTGATCATACAGACCAATCTGGTGTGTGCTGCCAGTGACCAGGTGGCTTTTTTTTCCCATGAATCACTTGGAGCATCCAGACGATGAGGCGATGACGATGATGTCAACAGAGCAAACAAATTAGTTGAACACATTTAACATTAAGCACTGAACTTGAAAAGTCAAATATGTTGATGAGTAAAATTAATTTCTGTAATAAATATTAAACGCCATTTAAAATGCCTAAGGTCTCCCCAAAAGGACACAACAGGTTTTCAACACCATCTAGTGTCCCTAATTTCCAAATCTGAAGCCCCCTCCATGACCTCCCTGGGTAACGACTTATTTTCTCTTTAGACAGCATTCTGTAAACATATAACAGCAAAAAAGCACATAGTTATAGCAACTCGGATGCAGCAAATCTGTAACAGCGGTTATATTTATACAGATGAGGGCACTTCAAAACCCATACTAACTTTTTAAAGGACAGATAACTTTTTTAAAATGATGCATTATTTGATTTATTGCAAATAAAAATAATGCCTTGTATCCAAAAATTACTTCCAAAACTATTTTCTACTTAGGTTGCTCAAAAACAGTTTTTTGGAAATATTTCCAGCAAAGGTTATAACATTGCTCTATTCCTTTGGGAGGTGATAGGGGTCTAAATTGCACATGTACCTGAAATGGCAATGGTAGCCACATTGCGCAGTAAGTTATTCACTGTGTTACTTTTATCAAGCGTTACTTTTTGTTGGCGACTCTCCCCTACTTTTGCAAAAGGAGAGAATCTTAAAATCTTTTTAAAGCACATGACTCCTTCATCTTTAGGAACAGAGAAGTTGAGACGACACTGAAGATTGTTGGCTATTGTGTACGGAATTAAACAACTTGAAGTATTAAAACTGTTACCAATGAAACGTGTTAAGTTGACAGTGCCTATCCATTGCATCCATGGATCCTGATACCTGTTCCAAACCTGACTTCAGTTTTTCTGCCATTCTTAAATACCAGCAGTGCATTTAAATGAACTCACTGCAGCTGTGCTCATGCACATAATCAGTCATAGTAAACACCCTGCTAAATTGAAAACATGCAGCGATGCAGAATTTTATGGCACTGACTGTAATTTGCGGCATGCTTAGTGAAAATGGCCCAAAGACATATTTTTTTTTCTTGATTTGGCTCTGTACTCCACAACGATGCTCCGGCAATCTCAGTCTTTACACACTTTAGCCAAATTTGTGCTCCTTTTACCTGTATGTTCTATTCTCAAATGTGTTCAGGATGTTTCTGGGCGTGGCCCTCTTTTCTGCATGGGGATGGGTGGGGGGGGGGGGGTACGTGTGGCTACAGAGCCTATGGCTTGGGAGCAGATTCCAAGGAAGTGTTTGTTGTTGCTAGTCAGCAGCTGCACCAGCAGATGCTAAGAAGCCTAAATACAGCGCAGCAAAAAGATAAGTCAACAGGGCTCATTCAAAAACTAGAGTCAACCTTGGAATTACTTTTCTTCGGTGGCGTCAGCTGAAGTTTGCTTAGGGGATGAAAAGTGACAGGGAGTTGGGATGTTTTCTGTTAGACCTGTAAGTAACATTACATTTAGCCAGTTAGTCTACCTTACGCAGCTAGATGACGGGGTCGTATCAAATTCTGTTCTTCCATAAAGATGCCGCTAAATACCAAATGAGGAAAAACACAAAGCTGCACAGGGCTGAAATGTGGCTAGAACATAAAGACTTGAAAAATAAACACTTCTGCTGACTGAATTTCTGCTAGCTCTTTTTAGCTGTGTTTTGACAAGAAGTCAAATTTTTTATGGTTGACCGTAAACATGTCACGTAGCGATCATTTGAAACTGAACCAGCGTTATGAAACGGTGCCCCTTGTGTATGCCTTCCCAGCTTAGGTGAGGTGAGCGTAGCTTGTTGGGAAGGAGAGGTCAGGTGGCAGGCCTGGTCTCGCTGGACTGGTTTGCCCTGTAAAGGGAAGACTACACCTGAGCCACTCTGCCTGCCTGTTGCAGGGTCCCCTGGGGGGCTGGGGGTACATCTGTCTCAGCTTGGTATGCCTGGGGCCACTGCAGGCACTCGCCTGCATCCCCTGGGACCTGTGCTCACTTCACAGCCAACCGCTTCAGTGCCTAACCATCTCAAATACATGGAGACTAATTCAATTCTACCCTTTATAAAACTACAGAGACTAATTCAGTTCAACCCTTCATAAAACGATTCTTGACTGATTCAGCTCTACCCTTCATAAAACCAGTGAGACTGATTCAATTTTACCCTTCATAAGACCAGTGAGACTGATTCAGTTCTACCCGGCATAAAACCTTGGAGACTGATTCATTTCTACCACTTAAAGAAATAGAAAATACTTCATTATTTATTTGCGTTTTGGAAAATATAATGATAAATATACTTCACAACGGGGTAATATACTACAATAATATCTGAAAGCAGCAATATCTTGATAATATATGACCAAAAGTGCCTGGACACCCCTTGGTCTGGGGCTGTCTTCCATGGTTTGGGTTAGGCCCCTTAGTTCCAGTGAAGGCAAATCTTAATACCACAGCATACAAACCAAATTCTATATGATTCTGTGGTTCGGTGCTTTGGGGATGGCCCTTTCCTGTTTCAGCATGACAATGCCCCCTGGCACACAGCGAGGTCCATATAGAAATGGGTTTGTTGAAAATGGTGTGGAAGAACTTGACTGGCCTGTACAGAACCCTGACCTCAACCCCATCGAAGACCTTTGGAATAAATTGAAAAGCCAACTGCGAGCCAGTCCTAATCGCCTAATCAGTGCCCAACCGCACTAATGCTCTTCTGGCTGAATGGAAGCAAATCGCTGCAGCAATGCTCAGACATCTAGTATAAAGCCTTCCCAGAAGAGTGGAGGTTGTTATAACAGTGAAGGGTAGACCAGCTCCATATTAATTCCCATAATTTTGGATGAGATGTTGTATGTCAGGTGTCCACATACTTTTGGCCATGTACTGTATTTTATTTCAACATTCACACAAACACAGAGATTGATTCATTCACTGCCATTCACACAAACACCAGAAGTTCCTACTCTTCCCCCAAACAGATGTCATTTATTTTAAATTATATATGAATGTGCTTCCTGTTTTCAAAATGGTCTAAAGATAGATAGTCATTCTGCAGCCTGGCTGTTTTATCTAGTTGTGACTGAAATGCAACTTTGCCCAAATTGTTCACTTCAAAATCTATTTTCTGCCTTAAGTGCTGCCATTTAACGCACATCTAAGTGCACGCTGAGTTTTCGTTGGCAAACGTTTCCTCTCTATTACCAATGCAACATTGCACGGAAAGCACAGTTTTTGAATCACAGTTTTCAATTTTGTCACAATACTGTTTCAACATGAAGAGCCATTTTGAGTCTGATGCTGAATACAAATGAGGCCTTCGGCAACTTTCAATCTCTCGACAACCTAGGGGAAAAAGGCAGATTATTTCATTCATTAATTTGTGATATTTGTTCAGTCACCCAGCAACAAATTTCAATCCTGATGTTGAGCACACATTAAAGTCTTATTTCCATAAGTTTACCATTTGGAAACATGCTGCATCTCCGTCCCACAGTTGTTACGGTCTCCTCGACGACTCCCAGGCGACGGTTTATGAAATCCAATCCCGAATGCACTTTGCACTGTGATTGTTCAGCATTTCAAGCCAATGAGTCAAATCAGCCTATTCCATTTCGACCCTAATTTAACATGGGAGTTAGGCTTTGTATGAACAGCGTAGGGACCAAACCTGGGCCAAATACTGCGGGGAGATGAAATCATTTGTAAGCACAAGGTGGTAAAATTCCCTTGCATTAAAGAGAGAATGTGAAATGGGAAGAGATAATGGAAAGGAGCTTCAGAGTTCCTTATTGGTTGGAGCTTGGAAATTTTTTTAATCAGGGAGGCTATTAGTCCAAGACCATTAGAGAGAGCAAGAGCTGCAATAGCCCAATAAAAATGTAGTGAACCAGTATCCTTGCTAAAAACTAAAAAGCAAATGCAGTTTGTAAAAGTCCAATTAAAATTTATTTCCCGTTTGAGCATGCACGAAAATAAAAGGGCAACAGTCAATTTGAGATCAATTGTTCCCCATCTTTCCTTTATGACCCTGCAGTGATTCTAACGCACTTAAGATTAAGTGTAACTGAGAAAAAAATAAAAGCAATGTTCACATTTGATAATAAAAATTTCAAGCGTAAAATGTTGGTTCCTCTGATTCAAAATGTTGGTAGTTGTATGCGCCCACAAACCAGAAGCTGGCTAGAGTTTGTTTTGAGGAAGAGAAAGATCTCAGGACTGGAAGAACTAGCCACTCAGTAGATAAAACACAAGGTTGGAGTCAAGCATTAGTTTTGGGTCAGGGGGGAGAATACCAGAGGTGCTGGACAGTTTAATTTGGAGATGTAGCAGGTCACATTTAGACCCCAAGCCTAAACTGGCTGGTGCTGCAGTATGGCCTGTCAGTGTTTGTGAGGAGTTTACCAGCCATAGATTATGCATTCTCTTCCTTCTTATCCTTTGCATCCATTGGTGATTGCAGGCCCTGTTTTAAGATTGCTGCATCTGTGTTGTTGTGACATACGGGGGTAATCTAAAGGTCATTCCTAATTTATCAATGACCACCTTTCCCTTTTCCTGGGTTTTCCAGTAGCCGCTGGCCTAGCCTTCAAATGTTTGTATTTCTGCATACCATATTTCAGCCTTTTGGATGTCTGCGAGGTTGCTTTCGACTCTTTCACCAGGATTCAATCAGCATTTGAAACTGGCTCACAAATATCTGAATACGTTTCAAAAAATTTGGGGAGTATTTTTGGTAATTGGGAAGATATATTTCTAACTGAGTCAGATTTTGAGAAAAATTCTGATCGGATCACTGCCAAAGTTAAGCACATTGTAGTAGTTACAGTACAGCCAGAGTGATGGGAGTGAAGCATAAACATAATGACAAGTTTACAAGAAACAACTACTCAGGTAGGAAGTACTCCATGTAGTACTGCACTTTACCTAGCAAAGCTCCAAAATGCTGTTCTCTGTCTTCAATCATCATTTGAAAATGTAAGAAAATATATCGCATAAATAAATGCCCGTTCTCTTCTCTGAATAGGGTCTAATAAATGAGAATCTTCTCAACATGGAAAAGTCAAAGTATATCTTCACTAACCATTGATGAAAAGCTGTGAAGTGCAGTTTGTCAAAACAGATTTCCAAAATTAGTGTTTTAAATAAAGGTTTTAAGACATAATGACACTTACAGTAATTTGTGAGACCAGGTTCAGACAGATTATAAGATTATGGCTGTACACAGCTGTGGGTGTCTCATTTGTGGTATTCAATGGTTTAATCCAGAACATTTTGTTAGCACTTTATTTTAATGAGGTGGCGTAAACTGCTAGGACAGACACATCATCACACGCCTGGGTTGGTTTGTTTGGTGGGAACTGAGGCCACTTTTATTCCCAGACAAGGGCAGTTGTGCATCTCAATTTGGTGACACTAGATACTGGTCAGAAAGCAGCTTGAGAGACTTCTGGGATACATCGTCCATCGCTCAGTGGAGCTCACAGAATGAGGGCACATCAGCAAGCTTTGAAAGGAAGACAGTGATGAAGAACTACGAAGACTCTGATCTTTTCGTGTCAAGGCTGCAGGGAGCAATTTGGTCACCAAGCTGTTTTTGAAAAACAAAAAGAGAGAGATTATTATGGGAAAGCTTGGACTTTGAGATTCTCCTCTGAAAGGCCGCCCTCCTGTGCCTTATCTGATAGGTGGCTGTGCACGATACAGGAATGAGAGAAGCAGGCCACAGTTGTGGCAGGAGTTACCGTAAAGCCAGCCCTCACACTCAGTTAAATCCTGTTTCTGCAGTGACAGCATTTCTCCATTAGGCACCAAATTGCCAAAATGAATGGTGTCTAAAGTCAGACACGGAGTGTGCTGTACAGTATCCCTGATGGAGCAGTCAATCAGGGGGTCCCTGGACTAATGGAAATGCTGTGTTTTAAAGCACACATGTGTAAGAGAATAACATAGTAAAGGTATTATTAGATCTGGTCCAATCGTGTTATTATATTTGGTGGAAGCTTGTATTTATTATATATTCCCACAGGACTCCCCCTTACCCAACACCACTTTCCCAGCCATAAGTAAATTAATACAGAGTACAGCTACAATCAGAGATCATGATAATTCCCCTAAATAGTCTCTGCTGCGTTCACAGTAGTTTACATTTACTGTACATACTGTTGCATTGCATCCTAGACAACACTGGCATTTACTCAGGGCTGCTGATCGATGTGTTACTATGGAAGGACTGAAAAAAGCAGTTTCAATTAATTAATACATATTATACATAAATGACAAGTGGATCCTGTATGAAACGGAACTCGAAATGACAGCACCAAGTAATAAGTCGCGGTTAGAGCAGGTGTCTCTCATGTGTAAAAAAAAAAAACAAAAAAAAAAACCTTGTAATGTGTCAATCACACAATACACAATATTACTACAGGTATTATTATTGTGAAGGTCATCCATGAGCCCCTTCTGGATAGCTACCTATCTCACAATTACCATTGCTATTTGAATAGATGGAGATTGTGTGTGAGCAATCCGCCGTCACGATAGATTATAATGTTTGAGGAGCGATGGTGGAGGACAGCAGGAACCAAAAGTGGTTACCAGATTAAGCCTGAGGCCAGAACCTGTTTCTGACAGCACGACAGGCGTCTGAAAGGAATCTCTTCACACCGCTGCTGATGCTCCAGGTGTAAAAAAACATGGCGGACAAAGATAGACCTGCTGGGCCAACGTTGAGCTGACAAACACCCAATAGGGGCGACATAGCTCAGGAGGTAAGAGAGGTTGTCTGGCAGTCGGAGGGTTGCCGATTCGATCCCCCGCCCTGGACATGTCGAAGTGTCCCTGAGCAAGACACCTAACCCCTAATTGCTCTGGTGAATGCGAGGCATCAATTGTAAAGCGCTTTGGATAAAAGCGCTATATAAATGCAGTCCATTTACCATTTACCCAGGTGCTGAAGGACACAGGTTCGAGAGCTGATTAATATATATATATATATATATATATATATATATATATATATATATATATATATATTAAAGTTATCTAATCGATGCCTCGAGAACCACACAGATCATTATCATAATATCCTCCAGCTGTGCTCCACTCTCAGAATTCTCTTGGTTTGGCTTCTTGAGACATTGGGAAGAAATGTGTCTAAATACCACTTTCAAAAGATTCTATATACTTATTCCAGAAGGTTCTGTATACCTCTTGTTTTCACACACCTTGATTGGTGATTTAGTTTTGTTACTGCTAAATTCCAAAGTGTTTTGTGAAGAGAAACCTAGAACTAAGGAAAATTTAATTCAGTGTAGGTAGATAGGTAGGCAGGTAGGTAGATACAGTTGAATTTAAATTATGGATAATCCATTTTAACAAAACCACCTGCATTAAAAAGATTAAAATAAGCTTTCTATGCCATAAAGTAACTGATAGTATTTCAGCCAGCTCCATACCTTATTTGTTGTTTTTTAAATGATGGTTTATCATTCATTGATAATAATTCTCTTTATCTGTTAACCGTAGCTGGTAGTTGTCTCTCCACTATGTTTTTTCACACCAATAAGTAAACATATGTTGTTGAGAATAACCTTCACATTCAATTTGCCAGCATTCTATAATTCTCTGTATGCACATTTTGCTTTGAAGTAATATCTCCATAGGCTGCACAGTAGAGCACCTTTGTTATCTATTACATAACGTGTATTAAACACACCTGCTTCCGCTACTTTCCGCCAATACCATTCCTGGCCATTAAGCAGCAATTCATCTTTTTGGTTAATTAAATTAAAAGTCATCTTTTTTTTAACCTGGCACCTGGTGCCACTGGCAAGCTCAGTCCTGTTTATGCTCACTTCCTCTCTCGCTCTCCCTCTCTCTCTCTCTCTCTGCTGTGCTGATTGTGGGCCATTGTCATGGTATAGCGAAGCCAGGGTAAATTGCATTTATTCCCTTCCATTAAGTCTCCCCGGGCCCACGCACACACCGCTGAGTGATTTCCAGAGCCTCTCTCAGTGACTCTGTGGCTCCTTAGAGATCCCCGGTGCGGCGAGAATGCAATTCAAGGATATTGTCCAGATTAAAAGCCGTGATAATTACACCCTGGCAAATTGAAAATGGGGGTGTGGCATTGGGGGGGGGGGGGGGGGGGGGCTGATGAAATTCCGCGTGAATGCTCGGACAGCGGGGAATGGTGTGGTTGCGATTTGGGGAACGCGTTTCCATGGCAACGGTTCGTCAGTAAAGTGTAAAAAAAAAAAAAGGTAGATGAGTTATTCAATTGTCTGTTTCTTTGTTTTTTTGTTCTTTTTTGCATTTTCAGTACCACTTCTCCCTGACCGTTTCACCCCATCCTCTTCCCGGGTTTTTATCAGCCTTCAAAGGCAGAAAAATTGACGTCGATCCAATCCGACCGCAATAAGACCAGCCGAGCGTGCGGCCCATAATCGCTGAGCTCTGCTCACTCATGCCAGACGATAGATCGCCGCAGCATATCATCGTCCGCACCAAGGCATTACCCCCTCACGACCGTGGCCAGGGAGTGACCACGGTTTCCATCTCACGGGAGGGCGGTTGTGGACGTCCTTCGAACGCGCGCTCTCTCAGAACACAGGCCTGAGAGCGTCGGCCAGGAGAATCCATCACGCTGGCAAACGGCACGTCGCCCACTGAGCACCAGTAATTACCGGAGAACGAAGCCAAGTCTGGCCTTGAAAGGCCGTCATTACCCGACCTTCCTGTGAAAGTGCAGGGTTTCCTTCCAGTCTGTCAGCCTGAGATCCACTGCTCTGGTCCATTGGGGTCAGGCTAGAAGAAAACTCCAAACAGCTTGTCTTTGTCACGTCCCATCTGTAGAAGCAACACACTACAGTCCCAAACCAGCCCTCTGTAATAGTCGCTGATATATCCAGTTTTATTTTCAAATTTTGCAGAGCACGAGTTTGAAGCTATCTTCACTAGGCTTCCACTGCCACCATGCAATACACACGTTCTAACAAGACTCAGATGTCTTGGGGACGTTTGTGCACGTACAAATGAGGCAGAAGCTTTTGATTTCTGTCAGGGCTTCAGTACATTATTAGGAGGCTCAGAACTTGAGAGGTTTTGAAAGCCATTTGTCAATCTTGATGAAACCATTGATTCAATTCTGGAAGCAGTGTCCTCTCTGCAGCAGAATCATACTGTGTCTTATCCAGGAATGATATAATAGGATAATATAATAGGGTTAAGATGGCCGAAGTGTCATCTTGCTTGTAGAAAAACCAGGGAAGATTTCCTCCATTCACATTCATAAATATTAAATCATAATTGGTCCTTAATGTCAGAATCTTTGTTGTCATCATGTCCTTGTAAAACCATGTTTATGCCAAACAAATATAGCACTGACTCAAAAGTCATTTACTACTCCACTTTCCACCCCAATCCTCCAGTACCCCCACTTTACCAACCCCCAAAACAGCCCCACTGAGCACTACCTTCAGAAAATATTAATTTTACTCATTCACAGAGATTAGGGATAAAGAAACACAAGGAGTAAAACAAAAACTAAATAGGGGAGAAAATACATCAATAAAAACTAGTAGCCTTTATACTGAGTGATCTTGAGTGTACCCATATAAAACACCAATCTCAGAAAGTAAAAGTGTATTGGCTTCCAATTGCCAAGAATTTCCATTCAATAGATGCCCAGCAGAGATTCCAACACGCTTTCCACACCAAACAGTGAACAGAACAGAACGAGAGTGGGTGGTAATGGGTTGTATTATTTACCGTGTTTAAAATGTTTATTGTGGCAGGTTGGTTCCAACAGTCCAGTCTGACGATATCAGTGATGATGATCCAATAATATTTAATATTTTGCTGGTAGGTTCAAGAAGGTGGGGTTTTGATAACTGATTCATCTGAAAGTATCTAAATAAACTGGAACATGGTAAGATTAATTTTAATAGAAATCGGAGGCAGAAAGTTATTTCTATGTGGTCCAAAAAAGATGTGAGTGATATTGATCCCCAGATACTTAACACCAAATTTGGACATATGAAGGGCAGGTCTCCTTCCTCTATCTGTCTGAAACGCCAGGCCTAATAATCAGCACATGGTGGTAAAAAAAAAAAAAACTCCAGTGGAGAGAAAACCCTCAAATGGTGGCGAGAAGAAACTCCCCAATGGGGAGAAATCTTTAAAGGAACCCAGCTATAGAGGGGGAGCCCATCCTCCACTGGCTGGCCTGATGTAAAGTAGTGGTTGAATGGAATGAGCCAGAAATGCTATAAGGCTATAAATAAAATGTGTTAAGCAGGTTACAGTTGAGGCGATAGCTAACAGGACTAATAGAGGACCAAATTGTGTAGTTCAGAATAGTGCAGTTTAGAGGAAGCTGGGTGATAGACCTGGAGCGAAGATTGGCCAATATTGAGCGAGACAGGGCAACACAAGCTACACTCCAATGCATCCTTACCCAGCTTCCAGATCACTACAGTGGATGCCTCTATGACGATGAAGACCCCCTCACTCCCAGTTACTGTACAGTTATTGAACAACCCAGGCAGCAGTACAGTTATATATTATGTATGTTATGTATAGCACTGCACACCCCCTGCGCTAGCATCTGATCTGCAGAAATTATAACAAGAATAAAAATGTAATAAGGTTATTTTTGGCGTTCATTAGAAAAAGGAATGTGACGGATCTTTTCTCCCACAGAAGAAAGCACCAGAAATCATTTATAATACATGAGTGAAATGTATGTAGAAATGAAGGACATTGCTTGCCTGAGGGTAGCATGCTCATCTACACATATTGGTATTGTCAATGTGAAGCTGCATGTAGTGTCAGCCATAAATGCTCGCCACTTTCAATGTGTTCTATTGGTTCATGTGTAAGGGATAATCCTCAACAAGGTGGTCAGCTCTCAAGAAATAATCCAGAGGGGGTTTTGCCTCCATGAAGGTCAGTATCTCCCGATAGCTGACTGCTTCGGAGGGGATTATCCCACTTATTACACGGCTAATTACCTCATACAATGGTTACCGACAACCATGTATATTTGTGTCACACTCCAAGTGTGACACCAGGCAGGGAGATGCGACAGTGCCGGGCAACACCGTTGTCTGTCGCATGGAGAGAGAGAAAGCGCACCCACACAAAGACGAAATAAAATAAACGGACCACTTCACCCTTCCCTCTCACGGGTTCTGGGCAAAAACAATAAACTAAAACAACAAGCTAAAATAACAAAAACAAAAGAAAGTAAAACAGAGCAGCAACTTTTCAGTTCCCTGCCCTGTAGCTGACCTCTTCCAGCATCCCAGCTGAGGATTGCTTTTTCTTGACTTCAGTGCTCAAACAAATGTGCTAAATCAAAACCATAACTGCACTCTCTGTGTGAGCTCCTGGTCTCAGCCCCGAACTGTAGAGAGCAGCACACCTTTAAGCACCTGGGCTGATTAGCTAACGCAGCCCAGGTGCGTGTGCTCTCTCCACCAGCCAGCGCAGCCGAGACCAATCCTGCCTCTCAGGCGGACCAAGTGCCACAATTTGTTACCATTACCTTTGTTGATTTTTATCTACTTAATCAGCTGAAATTTAAATATTCTTCCGTGGCCCTTTGACCATATTGTTTTAGCGTTGTCAATAAAAACGCTGGTTGATAGTTCTATTTGGACCATTGTTAAGAAAAAACCTCTGGTCGTTAATTCTGTGATTTTATGAAAACAATTGTTCTAACAGGAAAAAAAATTGTTCCTTCTCATTCTACAATTTGCACCAATTTGGGTTATTTTTGTGACATTATTTTAGAAATTTTATTATTTAAGAAAATTTCCATTACTCAATAAAATTTATCTGTCTTTTAAATGGTTTGGTCACGCATTCCGCCTTTCTTGTCCCTCTCAATCGGGTTAGAATGCAAACTAACATTAGGCTTATGCTTGGTTCACCGTCATTCACACTAATATTGAAATTCAGTTGGGTTTTAGGTCAAAATGGTCTCATGGCATGCTTGTCTATTTTGAAGTATTGGCCAAAATAATACCCATGTAATAAAGTGTCATTTGTAAATGCTCCGTAGTTGTTGTGTTTTTTTTTTTTTGTTCATATGGTGTCAGCCATAAATGCTCAGTATTTTGTGTGTTCTGTTGGTTCATATGGGGTCAGTTATAAGTGCTCAGTACTCTGTGTGTTCTGTTGGTTCATATGGGGTCAGTTATAAATGCTCAGTACTCTGTGTGTTCTGTTAGTTCATATGGGGTCAGTTATAAATGCTCAGTACTCTGTGTGTTCTGTTGGTTCATATGGGATCAGTTATAAATGCTCAGTACTCTGTGTGTTCTGTTGGTTTGTATGGAGTCAGCCATTAATGCTCAGTACTTTGAGTGTTCTGTTGGTTCATATGGGGTCAGTTATAAATGCTCAGTACTCTGTGTGTTCAGTTGGTTCGTATGGAGTCAGCCATTAATGCTCAGTACTTTGAGTGTTCTGTTGGTTCATATGGGGTCAGTTATAAATGCTCAGTACTCTGTGTGTTCTGTTGGTTCATATGGGGTCAGTTATAAATGCTCAGTACTCTGTGTGTTCAGTTGGTTCGTATGGAGTCAGCCATTAATGCTCAGTACTTTGAGTGTTCTGTTGGTTCATATGGGGTCAGTTATAAATGCTCAGTACTCTGTGTGTTCTCTTTCCCCAGGCTCCGCGGATGGGCACACTGATGGGAGTGTACCTCCCTTGCCTGCAGAACATCTTCGGGGTGATCCTCTTCTTGCGGATGACCTGGGTGGTGGGCGTCGGTGGAGTGATGGGGTCCTTCATCATCGTCTTCATATGCTGCTCCACCGTGAGTAACTGCCACACGACCTCTCCCAACTGCCACACAATGTCTTCACCTCATTCCTGTTGTGTTCCTGCAATATTCACACCTTGCTCCTGCAATGTTCCCGCTGTGTTCCCATAACATTCCCGACACATTTCTGTAATGTCAGGCAGCAGCAGTAATGTTTCTTACGCTGCTGTGCTGGGGGGTGGGGTGGGGGGTGGGGGGGGTTATCACAGGCTCCTGCTCTCCCCCAGTGGCGTATCCAGCCAAGGCACCTATTGTTAGTGCCTCTTGTAAACAACATCAATCACATGAAAAAAACATCTAAATCTGTCCCACTTTCTATGAATGACATTCATAACTAAGCAGCACATAGCACCTCCATAAGCACTACACGAACATTAATAAATGTAACCACTGATGTTGATTTTCCCATTTTATAGACATCTCCCAAGCCTACGTTCATGCCAAACATCAAGAGTTTTTCTTGCCATGTTAACAACTCAAATCTCACTTTGGTATCTTCACAGTGTGTGGCTGTCCTTGGCAGCTAGCACAGTGTCTGGCACCAGTGACGTGATACACATCCTGCTATTTCCCTGTCTGTCACAGCGTCACACTAATATGTTTATCCTGTCTGGATATCTATTTTCACCCAGAAAATAAAACTGAGCCAGTCAGTGTTGCTTTGGTCATTTGAGTTTGCTCTGCGAAACCGTGAAAAGGTATGAAAGCTGTCACCATCGAACCGGCACTGGCACTGCAAACTTCACAATAATCAATTTTTGAGAAAGCATTCAGATGATGAGTTTAGCAGTGATGGCTTGTGGTGTTTGTGACGTCGAAACAACTTTGAATCGAATCGAAACAACTGAGAATTCTTATTGGTCAGGATGTCGGGAATTGCGAGCTGTCAAAAGAGCCACTGTTTGCACAAATCCATTGAATGTTTTTACAGAATTTACAGAAAAAAGGTGCATGTAATATTTTATTTATTTAATTCCTTGATGAGGTCATTTCTCTTTTTAAATTCTTTATTTTTCCAAGGAGTTTGCACAATATGTAAAGCAAAGGCATTCATATATATGCACATTATGTATGAAATGACACTTTTTAGGCCAGTCATCCTTGTATATTTGAAGAAAAACACATTTTTCAACATTCAAAAATGCCAAGTTACTCCCACATGCAAAGCACTGTTTAGTCATTAATTCAACCCTGCAAAGTTTAGGCCTGCCAATTTAAAGTATTGATATCAAAATTACTTACAAGAAACAATATTGGCTATCAATATCTCACACAAATTAAACAAGCTGTATTCCAAATCAATGCTATCCAATGTTTCCTAAATTACTTCAAGTAACTTGGCCCTGCGTGTACAAGCATACTGCACATTAATGTAGCATGAAAGAATTAAACGTGCTTTCTCAAGCATATTAACTGATTATAAGGTGCTGAATGCCACAAACTATAAAAGAAGGAGATAAGCTTGGCCTCAATATTTTACATTTTTATCTGTATTTACGTATTTATAGCAGCATAGGGTGGACCATGTGACCATATTAATACCCATAATTTTGGATGAGTTATTGGATGTCAAGTGTCCGCATACTTTTGTCCATGTAGTGTAGTTTCCAGAACAGGCACAGTGGTGAATTTGACCTTTCTGACATCAAGACAATCGATATACATGCCATGAAGAAGTCATTATCTTGCTCCAGTTTCTATACAACCAGTAACGTCACCTACCCGTCCGAATCACAATGCAGATTTCAGTGCTTAATATCAGAGCTGTCTGTACTAACAGTATACACTCGGTCTGTTGTCTCGTTGTCTAGCAAGGAAGCTAACGTTAAACTCAGTCAAAATGCCGAAATCGGAACTGTCTAAAGTGTCGATGTATTTTATTTGGATTTCAGAGATTCTTGCAAAGATTATACAGATGCAAAAGCAATAGTTACATTTTTTAAGGCAATTTTAGTTAGTTAGCAAACCAGTGTAATGACATTTGCTTGAGTCTAAGAAAGGAGTTGAACCTGGGCCTGTCACTCGTACCATAGGCAAACGCGCTACCCAGTCAGCTAATAGTTAAGTGGACACCTGGGCTGCTTCTTCTTTCTTTTTTTTTAATGTGTGCACTTCTATATATGTTCATTTTGTGTGTATATCCAATGTTTTTATTGGCTCATGTACCTATATGTCCAATGGGAAGATGTATTCTTTGTGGGCCTGGAGCATTTATGATCATGTCATTCTTTGAAAAAAGAAGAAGGAAAAAACACAATTATTGCGTGAACTTGTCGCGTTGTTTGTGAATTTTGTCTGTTAAAATGAGGTTAGAAGGGACAAAAATTTATGTTATAAGGGCTGAGATTCTGTGGTCATTCTGTTTGTTTCTGTAAGGAACCCAGAAAAGTGCCAAACTCTCAGTGCTGTATCCACAATATTTTGAACCCCCATGATTCCTTGCACAAATATGGGCAAAACTTCCGGTATAACGTTACCATACCATATTAAAACCAGCTGTCACGCTATCAGTGAATAAAAAAAAGGTGACATCGTCATCCCCCACCCCTCCGGTATATCGGATTGGGAGAATGACATGAATAAGTGGCCGTCGTTGACATACGGATGTATTTTTCAATACTTCGTGGAAAGTACCTCTGCTGATGGCGAAGCTATGAACAGCTTCAAGGGGTCAAAGGCGTATCAGTATGGCAGGCATATTTTACTGACATGATGTAACATTAGCTAAGTTATCGATAGCTACGACTGGCATATTTTACTGACATAATATTATGTTAGCTATATATGTAACGTTAGCTAGCTAGCTAACGTTAGCTAAGTTTATCAATATTGACTGCTGTAACATTTAAGTTACCTGTCGCTGTGTCAACAACAATGCTCCTCTTCAGCAGTCTCCTCTTCTTGGGAAGTTCGTACTCATGTCCAAGCCATAGTGTAGGTTAGTGGTTTAGGGCTGTTGGCATCTTATCCACAAAGTGGAAGGAACAAACATACAGAGTTTTGGGTTGGTGACTTCAACTTCAGACGACTCAGCCACATTCTCCTCTCCTCTTCACCACCCGGCAGCTTGTGAAGCGAGTATCATGGAGGACAGGGGCATTCTGCCTTTTTGGTTGGATGGTGCTCATAACACGTTTGATTTAGCCAATTGTTTAACCTTGTCCTATTGTTGTGGCAGCCTTTCACTGCACAAGTTGTGCCTGAACACCTGTTTCTGGGCATTGTTGTCGCAGGAACTAGTAGCTAGTAACGTTATCAATCTAGTATTTACAGTTGATTGTTAGGACTGGTAACTAGGTGATAACCGGAAGTTCCGCCCACATTTTCACTACTATGGCCGCACACACTGATTCATTAAGAAATATTGTGGATAGGTACGGGGCATGCCGCCCCGCCAAGGCATAACTTGGCACCCCAATACACATTTATCCAAAATCCCCTTTATCCCCACCTACACAAATACCTACAGCATACACTTACACTTGCACATATAAAAACCTCTCCTCGTTCTCTCTCTTTTACCTTTTCATGTGAACCATATGTTCCATACATTGAAGTCTGGAACTCCCTTTTTCGCTATAATTGTATAAGTACACTCAAGACAAGGGAGGTGTTGACGTCAATATTTTTAAACAAGGACATCAAGAAAGACTGTAGAGAGGAAGTCACATGCACCCTTAATCTATCTGTATCTCAACTGAATCTGGCCTTAAAAGCCTTACCTGCTTAGTCCATTTTGACCACTTAATATATTTATTCCATCGTAATCTGAGTGGGAATGTTAATTTTTCAATTAACTATGCCTCATTCACAAAATCATTTAATCATTTTTTTAAAACTTGCAGATAAAAGAATTCCCCACAAATACTCATCAGCTCTTCCCTAGGCAAGGTCATTTCTTGCTAATTGAAATTTTTTTCCATATAGAGATTCATGTCTGCAGAATCAAGTAAAATTCGGTATGATCGCAAAATATTTTTGTGTGTGTGTGCGTGTGCATGTGCGTGTGCATGTGTGTGTGTGTGTGCATGCGTGTCTGTGTGCGTGCATGCATGCGTGTGTGTGCGCGTGCGTGTGCGCGTGCATGTGTGCGTGTGTGTGTGCGTGTGTGTGTGCGGAGACTGATGAATAGATTTCTCTGCAGGAGAATGAAGGTGGTTCTATTAATAGAGCGAGGCCTCCTGCCTCTCTGAAGACGGCTCTGCTAGCCCGCTGTTCCTCTCGGTCTTAATCTCGATCGCGCCGCTCCTCCTCTCAGCTCCTTCCTCTGTGACACTATTATTTCTCTGCCTCGGGACCGGCCGTAGTCCCTGGAGAGGCAGATCCAGGACCAACAGTCGGCCTCTGATAAACACAGACTTTCTCCAGCTGCAGCCGGGCAGAAAATGTGATGTCAAAAGGCTCTGTGCCCTGTAATCCAGGTTAGTACCCTCTGATTTGCGGAGCCCAATCAAATTCATACAGAGCGGCAATTTATCCCCTGGCAATCCCGGCCACCATCACAATCATGCGTAGTGATGATTCACATGTACCCTTTCTAGAAAAATTAAGGGGGGAATGTCCTTTTCAGACATTCAAAGACGTGGTTTGAAATGTGTCTAGAAAATCCTGTTTACTGTGGGCAGACCCAGTGTCTTTGCCGCCTAACCCCCTCACGCCCCCCCCCCCCCACCCGCCTCTCCATTGACATTAAGCCAGCCACGGATTTGACTGAACCCTGGCAGCATTAGCTGTGACATCAGCCTGGCAGCGTAGCCCTCCCCCCCACTCACCCCGGGCTCATTACATAACTCAGCTCAGCCAGGCAGACTCACACGCTGCCAGATAAGCTCAGCCAGAGAGAGTGGCATCGGGAAGATAAGAATGGAAGAAGAAAAAAAAGCGCATCCCTGTTATTAAAGAAGGAGCAGGTCAGTACCGCAGGAGCTGGCAGATATAATGGCTGGGGGGGGGGGGGGGGCATGTGACAGCATTTCCTCTTCCGTGTGACACCGGGAGGCTGTGATGGAGAAGCTTAAGGCCTCTCTGTTCCGTTTTCACTGAGGTGGAGGAGCTGTTTTTCGTGCAGCTCCCAGGCAATTTCCACTTCTCTGCGGACAATAAAGACCTATTCTATTCTACTGTATTTTATTCGCTTTTGTGTCTGCTGCTCGCTTAGATGTGCACAATGCAGGGACACCATAATAAAAAAATAAGAGCGTTATTGCTATCGCAGCTAGGAGTCATTGAGCTAGTGCCAGATAGGATTCTCCAGGAGCAGTGGTCCCACGGACTGTTCACGGCTCCTGATGTACCAGAACTCGGGGGTTCCATTTTTAGAAGGAGTGATGGAACACGTTAGCATGTTTGGAAGGCTGAAACAGGGAGTCATCTGGCATCCCTCCCCCCATTGATTCCTCACTGGGTCTGATACATGTTGGAGCCCCTGCCTCAGACCCCCCCCCCCCCCCCCCCCCCCCCACTACCACCACCACCACCACCGGTTTACGGAGCGGCCACTTCTCCACCTTTCCCTGTGCTGCAGTCCGATCGTTTGGCACTAGGTGCGTGTGCAGACGCGCTCTTTGAGGGGCTTGCGCGCGTTCCCCAGGGAGGCACGGCGGAGCAGGTGAAAAGTTCTGTCCTGTTTCTCTCTCTCTCTCTCTCTCTCTCTCTCTCTCTATCTCCATGGTGACCCTGCCGTACTCGATGTTCCTGCTGCTTCCCCAGACTCTTAAGCGGCCTCGTGGAATCACGGCGTAAAATCGGCAACGGCAAAAGACGCGAGGTTTCGCAAGGGGGCACTTTAACACGGGCACACCGTATCCGTGACAGAGCACGAGGTGTTTCATCAAAAATATATAGCGCTCGTGCATGCAAACTGCATGCGGTTCGGATGTTTTTACTGGGAAAAAAGGCTGGTGGATTGAGATGAGTACAGTGTGCTCTGGCAAACAGAATGGTAACTAGACTAGAGGTGCGGTACATATATTTTTGAAGAATGAGGAATCAAGAAGCATTTTTAATGTTTGCGTGCTTCCGCAGGAAGAAATTGCATACACATGTTAGACTCAGTGAGGCAGAACGCACCCTGTGGAGGCGCGCGGTCGTCATTCCACAGGCTTCTCGACAGGAAATGCAGGGACACGGGGGGGAGATTAAATTATGAATGGGACATAAGCCAAGCAAAAATCATTTAAAATGAACAGAACACCTATGGTGAGGCTCCTCTGTCCCTGGGGACTCTGGGAGAAATGTCACAGTTGGCTGTTATTTTCTGTGGAGAGGGTCTGTGGTTAAAATGCTATACATGCTACTTACATTACAGGAACATGACGGGGACTGACAGAGAGGGAGGGGGAGAGAAAGAGCGAGTGTGTGTAAATGTATGTGTGGGTGAGAGAGAGAGTGAGCTGGAGAAAGAGAGGAAGAAAAGTGGAAGCATAAAGAGAAAGAGCAAGTGTGTTTGAATGTGTGAGTGGGACAGAGAATGAGACAGAGTGAGAGTGAGGCAGAAGGAAGATACAGGAAAGGGTGATATAGATTTTGAGGATTTTAGGAAATCCTATAGGTTTTGAGGATATTAGGAAAATGAACGGATGAAAAATAAAAGAAAGATAATATTGTTTGATTACTCTTTACAATAGCGTCACATGAATTGGCATTAACTAATGTAGCTATTAACATGAATTAATGATGTACAAATATATTAATTAAGCATGAAATTTAGTCATTAGTTAAATACATTTAACTAATTTATTAGATACATGATTATTGGTAAATTTGTTGTATTTTCTTGCTTTACTTAAGTTACTTGAAGGTGCAAGTAAAGTCATTTGCATGTTAATGTATGTACACATGCACTTATGAATGCATCCAAGAGCCTTCCTAAAGCAAAAATTGCCTCTACACATAAACATGAAAACTGAAAAAATCACATACAGTGCCAAACCGTACTTAGATCCGTGTTAATTATGACCTTCAGGCCTATTTCAATGGCCTGCTTCATTTGTATTGAAGTGCAGCTTGTGCAATTAGTGCTACAGTGCCCTCCAAAAGTAAGGGAACAGTGGAGCAGCTCTACAGCAACTGGGAACAGCTGTTTCTGAAAAATGGTGAAAACACAGTATAAATGCCATGAAATAAAAGGTGATCGTCTGTACTGTTGTCTCATATTCATCTTTCGATCTCAAATGTAAATGCCGTAAGTATATAGCAAAAATAACCAATTTCACTCTGCTGCTCCCACGCTTTTGGAGGTCGCTGTGTGAGTGACATTGTTGTCAGTAATGTGAACTACGCCAGTCTGAGTGAGCAGTTGAGAGAGATGGGCTCAGGCTGTGTGGAACTGAACTAGCAATGCTAGGCTGTGGTTTGATAGACTAGTGCACCTTACTGTATGAGCAAACTATGAAATCCATGTCTCCTGAACTGGCACATTTTCCTTGTCATTCCCATGACAGTATTTTAATCTGTTTGTGCGTGTGTGTGTGTGTGTGTGTGTGTGTGTGTGTGAGAGAGAGAGAGAGAGAGAGAGAGAGAATTTTAATTTAGAAAAGACCTTGAATAACCATTATCCATTCAGCAGCTGTATTCATGCTCCACGGAGGACACAAATTTTAACAGTTAATGATGTCTACAAAATAAACAGTGCTAATGATGTCTACAAAAATGTTTACTGCTATGATTCAATGTAAAACATGCCACTGCAGAACACTACATCTCTCCCTCAATGGCAACCTGTAGAAACTCTCTCATGCATGTCTGAAAAGCAAGGGGGGAGCCCTTGCCTTTCTCACCCAAGTGATTCTGGAAGCTGTCTCAGTTTGCCCAGTTGTTTGCTTTTGACCCTTTCCAAGCACTGAGCTGAGGAGGCCACCAACCACTGTTTGACATGAAAACCACTCCTTTTTGTCCTTGCGCAACAGTTGGGTCACACCTGCTTTCTATGGTCTGTCAGTGAAGCTAGAGGAGTTAAGTCTGGCTCACAATGCAGATTTCAGGGAGCCCGTGCAGGCAGAGAGGCTCCCCCTGCTGGGTCCGCACCACCACAGTATCTGCGTATGCATAGGTGTGCACAGGGGTCCTCCCAAAACCTTCAGTAACTTTACCAACAGGGGTTCAGTCGCAATTGAAACTGAATGTGAATGCCCCTAGATGGGTTGCCAGCGCATTCTGTGTATCACCAAACCCAAATTCTAATTCTCAAGTTCTGACACATTCTGGTCTCAAAACCCTTCATGGCATCCCATAGGTAAGGATGCTGAATCTGCTTAAATGGCTTTTCTCGATCTAATGAAATAAGACCAGTCTTCAAACCCAACACCCTGGAAACCTCCAACACTTCATAATCAATAGGATGCTGTTGTGTATTGCACGCACAGTGAGGGTGATGAAGGTCCATAACATATGTCATGACCACCTTCAACCTGTCATCAAGAGTTTTGAAAAAAACTTAATGACACAGAACAGTGTTCACCGGCCTTTACCTGAATTAAGTGCCCTTTGTTTAGGGAGAAGGGTCTACCCTTCACAATACTTTCCTGCAGCATTTGTAATAAAAATGTCCCACAAATTCTGTTCCGATGCTTTATAAAATTCTGCTGGTTGGCCAACAATACCCAGTGCCTTTCCTTTGTTTTGGATTTTAAATGCTTCGTAAAGTCACTGAGGGTAAGATTCTTCTTGAAGGTCGTTTTCTCTTCTGGGACATAGGAAATTGTAAAACTGGTTTCCCAGCATGCTCTTGCTCTCAGCAGCTGATTCATTGGTATATAAGGTTCAGTTAAAGTTAACTGCTCCCCGTCTGATTTTAGCAGAGTTCTGAATCTCTGACCAAGCCATGGGTGTGTACGCTGTGTATTATCTTCACCTGGCCTTGTTTCCTTCTTTGGAACCCATACTAAAATGAGTGGGAGCATCTGTATGCACCAGGGTCAGGACCCTGGAGCACCCCTAGCTCTGTCAGGTCTGTCAAAGTGGCTTTTTTTCACTTGTAGAGCATCGATCAGCTCCTGATCTGGATCAGAAACAATAATGTGCTCAATTTTTCAAAGTTTCCAGGGATTATATTGACTCATTGGAACTCCTGGCAATGATCAGTGTCAACTGAAGAGTAAAACTGGCAAAACACTATTGTTGGCCGAGGCTGTATTTCCACTATTGCCAAAAAACTAAAGCCTTTGCTTAAAAAACAGTGTACATTTGAGAGCATATAGGCTGCTGTGTAGTACAGTCCACCTTAATGCCTTCTCATCTGTTGAGTCCCATTAAATTCATGTGGTGCTGAAATCTGTCCTCTTGCAGTCTCATCTGTGATCATATGTAATAGGCAGTAGAATGATTGCCAATTGATTTTTTTTTTTTGCTTTTGTTTGTTTATTTGCCTGTCTGTCTATTAGTTCATAAAAATGTGTTTGGATTTTGCAGTTACGTTGCTTTCAAGTTCCAAATTTGTTGAATTCAGTCCTTGACTTTTTTATTTTGGCATCTCGTAAATATTACATGACATAACATTCGTTTACCAGATGGTCTTATCCACTGATAGAAGCAATAAGACCCAGCAGGCAACATTCCCAGTCCGGGGGTCAGCATCAGAACCCGCAGTATCTTTAAACTGGTGAATTATCTCCTTTTCAGCGGAGGAAAGGAAAAGCCGCCACTCGAAGCGGAGCGTTTGTGTTCTGTTATTTCCATGTTGCCGTCTCCGTATCTGACCAGAGTGAATCAGCTCCTACTTGAATTTAAGCCTCCTGACATCAGATAAGCACGCTAAAAGAATTACCCTCTTATCTGTGTTCTTCAGAGAGTGGATCTCACTTCATTATAACTTGATTAGTCGAGCGAGCCGGCAGTGGAGAGGCTGCTGGACTGGCGAGGAGCTGTGTCCAGCTGTGATGCTAACCACATTAGCGACACACCGGCTTTCTCTTCAGAAGGCAGCCATTTTGCGTCTGTGGCAGGGATGTGGCAGGGATCACGGTAGTCACAGTTACAGGTGCTGACCTCTGACCCCTCTCTCCTCTCTGCCTCCCAGACTATGCTGACCGCCATTTCCATGAGTGCGATCGCCACCAATGGAGTTGTGCCCGGTGAGTACGAACACTTAGTCTGTGAATACACATTACAAATTTGAGGCAGAGAGACCGAATTTTAATTACGTTTTCCATACGATTTTGTCATTAGTTGTTCGTAAAATTTTTCAAAATTTAATTACAGCCTATAATCACTTGCCATTTGTAAATAAACAAAAAATAAAATAAAATCAGTACTGGTGACATATTTGAATGTCTTTTTTTTCCATAACTTGCACTTCACATTTTGTGTTGTGCAAATGTTTTATTTTTTATTTGTTGATTGCTTGCTACATATATAGATTTATAGATAGATGGACTGACTGATTGATGTCCTTTTTTAAAGGAATAGTTGGAATCTTACCCATAGTTAGACAGTTTTTCAGCTCTGGTAATAAATAAGTTTATCGAAGAATTCTGGAGAGTGCTGTCCATTTTGTTCTACCATTTTAATCGGACCACGAGCATCATGTATTTTAAACACGACAAAGATAGCGAACTAAAATTAGCTATCAAATTAGCGAACTCATTAATTTGTTTGCAACTTATTGGTTGTGATATGCTGCGAGTCATTTTGATTGGCTCTGATTCTATGTGCTTTGTTCTGATTGGCAGCTGGGGGCTCCTACTACATGATCTCGCGCTCCCTGGGGCCTGAGTTTGGGGGCGCAGTCGGCATCTGCTTCTACCTGGGGACCACCTTCGCCGGGGCCATGTACATCTTGGGGTGTATCGAGATCCTCCTGGTGAGGACCCACCCAGACCCTCCTTTTATTTGTGTGCCCTCCTTTCTTTTCTTCATCTAGGGACTGGTTTTCTTTTTCAGCTCCTCTCTTCTCTCTCTCTGGCTCTTATCTCTGTATTCCCTGTTCCTGACTAACTATTATCGGTGTCTCCTGCCCCTCTTTTTTTGTCTTCTTTCTCTCTCTCTCTCTCTCTCTCCAAGAATGCTTTATGATAGTGCAATATCTGCAAGTATATTGCCAGTGTACTGCAAAGAGCACCTACCGTAAGAGTATGAATTGGGCTCTTTGAGAAGTTTGAATCTTTTATTCTTTGAATCTGCCCAGTGGTGAGTGCATGTTGTTTGAAGTACGGTAGACATATACAGAGCTGTAGCAGTTGTCAAACCTCGGTGCTGATACACCTTGAGAGACAGCAGGCTAATGTTAGTGTTAGGGCTCATCAGTGTAATCTCCTGTCTTTTGAGGCATTTGGCAAACACAAACATTTCACTTAAAGCACAGTTTTTTTTTTGTGATTAATAAAAATGGCAATGAGATTAATTAATAATGTCGTTATCAGTGTCACTTCCATCACTCTTGGCAAAAAAGAAAACTAGTTATACTAAATCTTTTTCTCAGAAAAATTCAATTAATTTACAATAATATACTTACCAAAATAGCTCATTACCTGAATTCTTTAGCAAAGATGTGAATAATTTTAGAGAGCACTGCAGCTGTAATAGCATGCCCCTCTGTAAAAGTCCTTCCCAGTGTTTTGTTCCAATCATCTGGATTTACTAATTAGCACAATTCTTCAGCCAGCAGGTAGATCAAATCAGTGAAATCTTCTGGCTGAGTTCATGGGTAGAAGAAACACAAAGCAGGACTTTTACTTTCCGAGCCCTGGACTTTCCTCCTCTGGAGTTTTAATATTTTGTGCCGTAGTCACTGATGAGGTCACGGTTTGGCCCACCGAGCTCAGCTTTTGTCAAGGTTAAGCTAACCTGAGTGTGTTTCGCGCCCTCCCCCGCGTCCGCCTCCCTGCGAGCAGATCTACATCGTGCCGCAGGCGGCCGTCTTTAAGCTGGAGGGCCTGGAGGGGCCCGAGGCGGAGGCCGCGCTGCTGAACAACATGCGGGTGTACGGCACCTGCGTGCTGTCCTTCATGGCCCTGGTGGTCTTCGTCGGGGTCAAGTACGTCAACAAGCTGGCGCTGCTCTTCCTCGCCTGCGTGGTGGTCTCCATCGTGGCCGTCTACGCCGGGGTCATCAAGACCGCCATCGACCCCCCCGACTTCCCGTGAGTAGCACTCGCAGGAAGTGACATCTGAATGACACATTGTGAATGTCGATTATCTACTTGTTTAATTGGCCTGAGTACATAAAGTTGTATTGTGATTGTGCGAGTGAGCCAATCACAACAATCTGGCCGTATGCTGGAAAACACTTCATAGTATTAGTATTAATCATCAAGTATTTATTCCGCCCATTTTTGGGTTCATGAACCCTCACTCTCCCGTTATTAGTTATATAGCCACCGCTGATTCAGGTTCTGTCAGGACGGTCGGGAACAGAAGCTGGCACAAAGCACTAAAGCCCGTCTCTGCCGCAGAATCTGTATCCTTGGAAACCGCACCTTGGTCTGGAAGGGCTTTGACGTGTGCGCCAAGGTGGTGGAGCGGGACAACGGCTCCGTCACCACCAAGCTGTGGAGGATTTTCTGCGACTCGGAGTTCCTCAATGCCACCTGCGACGAGTACTTTGCCAACAACAACGTGTCATCGATCCAGGGAATCCCCGGCGTCGCCAGCGGCATCATGGCTGGTGAGGGCCCACGGTTCAAAATATATGGTTTGCTAAAAATGTGCGCGCATATAAATGCATACGTGCTTGTGCTTGCACAACGGGCACGCTCACAAATACATGCATGCAGATTACAGATATACACCCTCTTACCTCTCATGTGCACAAATGTCACACTCATTTACACTCTTTTACTTCTCACACACACTATTCCACCTCTCTCACGCACAAAAGTCCCTTTCACACACCATTCTACTATTTATGGGAGATTCTGGAACACATATAAATACATACATGCTTGTACTTGCACAACAGACACACTCACAAATACATGCATGCAGATTACAGATATACACCCTCTTACCTCTCATGTGCACAAATGTCACACTCATTTACACTCTTTTACTTCTCACACACACTATTCCACCTCTCTCACGCACAAAAGTCCCTTTCACACACCATTCTACTATTTATGGGAGATTCTGGAACACATATAAATACATACATGCTTGTACTTGCACAACGGACACGCTCACAAATACATGCATGTAGATTACAGATATACACCCTCTTACCTCTCATGTGCACAAATGTCACACTCATTTACACTCTTTTACTTCTCACACACACTATTCCACCTCTCTCACGCACAAAAGTCCCTTTCACACACCATTCTACTATTTATGGGAGATTCTGGAACACATATAAATACATACATTGTAAAGCACCATTGTAAAGGCATCAATTGTAAAGCGCTTTGGATAAAAGCGCTATATAAGTGCAGTCCATTTACCATTTACATACATGCTTGTACCTGCACAACAGACACACTCACAAACACATGCATGTAGATTACAGATGATCATCAGTTGCAGAAATGTGCATAGTTAACGTGGTTTCGTAGTTAACGTGGTGAAGGATGTGCTGAATTTTGGACGGGGCAAAATGTATGCTTTGATGTGGCGATGATTGTGCATGGGTCCTGGTGTGACTTGACTTGTTTGGATGTAGGGGTTCAGCTTGCCCCTTATCTCCCTGCCGCCCCCCCCCCCCCTCCCCCCCGTCTCACTTATGCCCACCCTTCCGATTGCAGAAAACTTTTTTGGCAATTACATGGATAAGGGGGTCATTTTGGAGAAGCAGGGGGTTCCGTCTGTGGGCGACCCGGATGCCCCCGTGACCAACAGCAACCGCTACGTCCTCGCTGACATCACCAGCTTCTTCACCCTGCTGGTGGGAATTTACTTCCCCTCGGTGACAGGTCAGTAGGGAGAGGACCCTCCCACTCCCAGAGCTCCCATTCACAGCCTCTTATGAGATCACCGACTCCTGCAGAGCTGGCAGCATGCACCCAGAGCCCACATATGTGGGATATATATGTGAGAATTACCCACATATGTGGGATATATATGTGAGAATTAAAATAATGTAAATCAGAGCAACGCTTGTGTATGTGAGAGGTAAATATGAAGTATGGCCCACACACATACACACCACGGGGCTGTGTGGGCCACACTTCATATTTACCTCTCACATACACGAGCGTTGCTCTGATTTACATTATTTTAATTCTCACATACACTCTTTTACTCTTCTCACGTGCACAGATGTCAAATGCACAAAAAAGAATGTTCATTATTGGGGCACAGATGGGCCTGGAGCGTCAGTCACAAATGCTGCTCTGCTGGCTAAAGATATAAATCTGTATTTATATCTGTTTGAATGACAGCAGTAAATAGGGTCAGATTGTATATCCAACAAAGATTGCTCCAACAAAGACTGTATGTACGTATATGCACAAAAAAATACAGAGCCTTGCGACTGGTTCTCAAAATAACAGTCCACGAATGTTAGGGCAGCTAACAAAATTCCAAAAAGACAAACCTCCCACCATCCAGCTTTGCTACACCATCATACCTTTCTTTCTCACAAGCTGCCTCCCCCCTCGAGGAATTACATCATTGACTGACCGTGGTGTGTAAAAAAAAAAAAGTAAAAGTGTAGTTCATAGTCCTGTCCTAACAACTGTAATATATACATACATGTGCTGTACAATCACATTGTAATACATACGTGCTGTACACTCATACTATAACACACACATACACACACACATGTATGCACATATAACACAGAAGCAGACAAACATATTATTTTCTCAATGTAGTAATCTGAATTTCCCTCAGATACAGCTAAATTTATTAATATGGTTTTTTTTTAACCAATAACACTGCAAACAAGCTTCGAAAAAAGCTCTAATATTATTATTAATTCCTCCCTCCAGGGCAAAGTTCCCCTGATACCTTTAACAACCTCATCTTCAATCCCCTTTCCCCCCCTCCAGGAGTTCAGCTCAATATCAGCAGCTAAATCATCTGTCTGGTCCCGGCACCTTAAACTTTAAATGACCTGCCGTCACGTCCCAGCGGATATTTTGTTTATCTCATTACGGTAATGCAAACTCACAGGAAAATAGCCTGTGCCAAGATGACTCAAGCCTGTTAACCCAGTCCTCTCAGCCACAGAGGACTTTCTTCAGGGTTCAGTTCATGTAAATTTTTATTTCCTTTGTTTATTTCCTTCCTTTTGTTTTTTTTTGTTTTTTGCAGGGATCATGGCTGGCTCTAACCGATCTGGAGATCTGCGGGATGCACAGAAGTCCATCCCCATCGGCACCATCATGGCCATCACCACCACCTCCCTGGTCTGTATCCTTTACCGGCACACAGTGTGCCTCAGGCCCAAAGGGCGCTCTCTCCTGCACACGCTCTGGAGCAGTGCAGCAGTAGTGGGTCCTTGTATACTTACATACTTACCAATCAAGGGAGAGCTACAGCCCAGCCTGCTTTCCCATTTCAGGGAAGTAAAGTACCTTTCTGATTTTTAATGTGTGTATCTATCTATCTGTCTGTCTGTCTGTCTGTCTGTTTATCTATCAAGCAGTAGTTACCGTTTTCCTTGACTGTGCTCCTTAGACATGTCCAGTGTGTTCCTGTTTGGGGCTTGTATCGAGGGTGTGGTGCTGAGGGACAAGTAAGATCTGCACTATGCTTCTCTCGTTCCTTTGTTGTGGCTTCTTTTCTCTTCTACCTTTTCGCGATGTCTCGGAAAACGTAGCACAGAAATTGGGTTAGATCAAACTTCAGTTCTCTGAGACAAATGTGTAGTAAACTGCTTTCCTATTTATATAGAAAAAGTTTGTGAACACTTTAGAATTACTTGGATTTCTGCAAAACACACACAGATTGGTCACTTACACAGCCTGCTCTTCTCGAAAAACATCTGTTCATGTGACCCATGATCAAGTTATGTGTTTGTCTATAATTGTGACTTAAATGAAGATCAGACCACATCTAATGAGTAAATAATGCAGCAATCCAGGTAATTCCAAATGGTTCACAAACTTTTTCTTGCAACTGTATTCTTTCAAATACCGAATTCATGTTTTTGCCACGAGTTTTAGAAATACCCTTTTATACTTGCTGCTTCCTTCAGGTTTGGAGAGGCGGTCAATGGGAACCTGGTGATTGGCACATTGGCGTGGCCTTCTCCATGGGTGATCGTGATTGGCTCCTTCTTCTCCACCTGTGGGGCGGGGCTGCAGAGTTTGACGGGGGCACCACGTCTGCTGCAGGCCATCTCCCGTGATGGCATTGTGCCCTTCCTCAGGGTCAGTGCATCTTATAGGTTAATTGGTGTCTGACCTCATGCCCGTTCTCAGGGTCAGTGCATCTGATTGGTTTGTCCGACTCCAGCCTCATGCCCTTCCTCAGGGTCAGTGCATCTGATTGGTCTGTCTGCCTCTGAGCTCATCACTCAGCAGTTCACCTCAGTTGACAGAAGATCACTGAAATTTGAGCCCCACTGTACATGAACAATCACCTGCACACCAGAAAAAAACACGCTGAACACGAACATCAACACACTAACACATACAAACTGAAAATAATACAAACATACCTACACAAACACACACAAACCCACACAGGAGCACATACAAACACATATACTTGGGCATACCTATATAAACACACACATGCACTCACACCACACAAATAGGAACACATAGATATACATAAACATATGTATACAAACTCACACATACACACCACACACACACACAGAGGAACGTGTACACAAACAGATATACATAGACATACCTATACAAACACACACACACACAGGAACACATACAAAGACAAATACATAAACATACCAAGACAAACACACACACACACAGGGACGTACATACATATATGCACATGCCGATACAAACACACAGGTACACAGTTACACACACACATGCACGCGCGCACACACACACACACACCATACACCAGGGCTGTCTCTCCGCTCAGTGAAACCCAGAAGTAATGGTTTAAGCTGCCTGTCCCCAGGGTGTTGTGATGATTTATGACCCTGTATTGAAGGCCCAAAGTGACCTGAGGTGGAAGGGAGGGGGAGGCGGGGAGGGGAGGAGGCGGGGGGTGGTTGGAGGGGAGAGAGAGAGCACTGCAGCAGATTGTTTTGCACAATAACCCTGTTTTTCGTGGCACATGATCAGTGTAATCTCTCTGTTCTGTGGCACATGCTCAGTGTAATCTCTCTATTCTGTGGCACATGCTCAGTGAAATCTCTCTGTCCTGCTTGGCACATGCTCAGTGTAATCTCTGTTCTGTGGCACATGATCAGTGTAATCTCTGTTCTGTGGCACATGCTCAGTGTAATCTCTGTTCTGTGGCACATGCTCAGTGTAATCTCTCTGCCCTTGCTTGGCACATGCCCGGTGTAATCTCTCTGCCCTTGCTTGGCACATGCTCAGTGTAATCTCTCTGTCCTGCTCGGCACATGCTCCGTGTAATCTCTTTGCCCTGCTTGGCACGTACCCAGTGTAATCTCTTTGTTCTGTTTGCAGGTGTTTGGCCATGGTAAGGCCAATGGGGAGCCAACCTGGGCCCTGCTGCTCACTGCATGCATCTGTGAGATTGGGATCCTCATAGCTTCCCTAGATGCAGTCGCCCCCATCCTCTCCATGTGAGCGCATCCCGCAAAGCACGCCTCTCAAGCACGGTGTAACATATTCCCTTTTCACAATGCTGTGGGACAGGTGGATAGTGGTGACCGTAACTCATACGCTAACCTATTTCCTTTTTCCAAGAATCTACTTGCTCACAGTTACTCAAGCTCTGAACCACATCCAGAACCACATTTCCTTTCTCCATAAGATGCCATCGAGATTTATCTCTCTGGAATTTTTATAGAAAACTGTACAGTAAACTACCATCTCTCTTTTGTATGTTGTCACATAAATCCCATAGATTTAATCTTATATGTGTATGCCTCCAGGCCATCCCTTAGAGCCGCACGGACTGCCAGTGAACACTGATGATGTTGTGTCCTCTCCTAATAAACACCAACCTCGGTGGATGTACATCATGAAACGTAGTAACATACATAGCAACATTTGACCGGAGGCAGTCCACCTGCAGTGATGCCTCCCGTTAGTGTGCACGGCATGTCACCACTTTTTAAGGATGAGTCCAATCTAATAATGCACAGTGAACTGGAATATAGTAATTTCACTTATTTTTCTCATGAGTTAATTATAATTTAAATTCGATTTTATTTGTATAGGGCTTTCTATAAAGACAAGTTCACAGGAAAACAGGAAAACGGTAAATGAATCCCTCCTAGAAAACAAAGATGTTAAAAAGCTCCTCAGCGGGAAGAAAAAACATTCAAACACTCAGCTGTCAGACTCTTTACTGACACTACATTAGCTGAGTAAATGTTAGTATAGTATTAGTAGGCTAGCATAAAATATAGCATTGCCAGCTATGTAGTCGGTACGTGGTAGCATTAGCAACTATTTAGTGAACACAAAATAGAACAAATAACAATGCAACTTTCCTAGTCATTTATAGTGGGGGTGAAGCAAGCAGCCATGTTGGCAGTTATGGCGTGTGTGTCACCAGCACGTTGGATTTTCGCCAAAGCATAGCTCTCACTTTCTCCACCTCAGGTTCTTTCTGATGTGCTACATGTTTGTCAACTTGGCCTGCGCCCTGCAGACTCTGCTCCGCACCCCCAACTGGAGGCCCCGATTCAAATTCTACCATTGGTGAGTTCAACAGCCAATCACAGGAATCAGAGACGATGAGTCATAAGTGAATCATTGTATTATTACCAAGCAGTGGATTTAGACACTTCATACTCTGAGAGTAGTGTTCTGTGCAATGTATTGGCAATTTTTGTTAGGCAATATACTCACAGATTTTTCACTTTTATGAAGCAGGCTTCATTTCCGACATGCCCACGTGTCCTATTTGGAACCACATATCTTGTATCACTCTTTCAGCAGAACATTATCAACAAACTGTGTCTGTACATAGCGTACAATCTTTAAACTGGTGTGATAAATTGACAGATGCTGCATTAGAGTGCATATTATAGATTGTAGAGTATATTGCAAAGATATCTTATGGATATAAATCTAATTTTCAACTTATAAATCCAGGTCACATGGTTACTACATCATTGCATCATAATCATCGTAGAACTAGTCCTGTGGCTCAGTTGGCAGAGCATTGCACTAAGAACGCAAAGGTACTCGTGGGTTAAAACTGGGGACTACAGATGCTGAAAAAATACGAATTCAGATACTGTATGTTGCTCTGGATAAAATGTCTGCTCTGAAGTAAATGCTCCTCCTTCCTCCTGTTCCATTCGGTCCAGTTGCCCTGACAGCAAGCAATCAGTCACGGGGATAATTGAAACTGAACCACTGCAGCATACTACATTACTGATCTGCTTAGAGGACACTCTAATCTGTTAGCATATGTACCATACACTTTAACATATTATCCATCTGTGAAGATTGATTAAAGAAGCAGTTCTGGTAAAGTACCTCCCTCGAGCATACAACGCCGCTGTCTTAGCCCGGTGTTTTAACCTTGGTAATTTGACAAGAGCGGGGCATATAGGCTATAAATGAGTACAGTGAAGAGGAGGTACAGTCATTTTCGCTGTGAGTTACCGTATGTGTCATACGTGTTCCTGCCCGTCTACAGGACCCTGTCCTTCCTGGGAATGAGCTTGTGCCTCTCCCTCATGTTCATCTGCTCCTGGTACTACGCCATTGTCGCCATGGTGATAGCCAGCTGCATCTACAAGTACATCGAGTTCCGCGGGTGAGTGACTGCTGACCTCTGAGATGGACAGGTCAACAGGTCTGGGTAGGTGACCTCTCTGAATCCACGGTGTCCACTGCAGGGCTGCCCCACCCAGTTCCTGGAGATCTACAGTTCAAGTTCTTCAATTCAACCAATTCAGCTCAACTAGATCTCTAGCTGTTAAGTGAGGTGTGTTTTGTTAGGGAGTGAAAACCTGTAGGACAGTAGATCTCCAAGAACAGGGTTGAGCAGCCCTGGACTACTGCAATCTGAAGACTGCATGAAGCTTCCATCATGTCACCTGTGAATTAAGCTGTGACTTAGGGGAGTCAGTGGGAGTAATGCTGTTTAGGTTTCACGCTATTGGAAATGAAAGCTGATGGAAGATGGTGTCAGCAAGGTGAGGATTAAGTGAAATATGTTTAATTTTCTGAACCCAGCAGTTTTAACTGTTAACACTGTCGTTGACGTGTGTGCGTGTGTGTGTGTGTGTGTGTGTGACAGGGCGGAGAAGGAGTGGGGAGACGGAATCCGGGGTCTGTCCCTCAGCGCCGCGCGATTCGCCCTCATGAGGCTCGAGGAGGGACCGCCTCACACCAAGAACTGGAGGTGAATACAAACACATGCATGCATGTACATATAAACACACACACACACACACTCCACACTTACATTAACACACACACCACATGCACATGCACCCCACACCACGCTCACACATACACACACAAACACACACAAACAGAAACACACTCACGCACATGCACACACACACATACACACACATTAACATGCACACACACACACATACACGCACACATACACATATACATACACACACTACACACGTACATGCGCTCACACACATCACACATATACACACACACATACTGTACACACACACAAACACATGCACACACGCGCACACAGTCGCATAAAATAACTGTCACGCACACACATTTCAGTAGAATGCCTGTTAATTATCACAGCAGGTGTGCTGTTCCCTGGTCTCCGTCCATTCCACTAATACCCCACTCACAAACCTTCTGTCCACCAGGCCGCAGCTGCTGGTGTTGGTCAGTGTAGACGCGGAGCAAAACGTGGAGCAGCCCCGCCTCCTGTCCCTGACCAATCAGCTGAAGGCAGGGAAGGGCCTGACCATCGTGGGAGCGGCACTGGAGGGAACCCTTCTGGAAAATTACCCCCAGTCCCAACGCGCAGAGCAGGTAAGACGCTAACCCTAAGGTTGACCAAGCAGCTGTTTTTGCAGGCGGACCGTCAGGGTCACACACTTTTACAGTTACACGAACCATGCAAAACAGCTTATCTGACATTAAATTCAATTCAATTCAATTTTATGTGTACAGCTCTTTTTTAATAGAAAACTGTCACAAAGACACTTTACAGAGTAGCAAGGCAAGACATACAGCAGAAAGAGCAAACACCTAGCCTGAACCCCTAAATAGCAGGTACTTTAAAAAAAAAAAAAAAATTCCCAGTGGGGAGAAAACCCTCAAACTGTAGCGAGAAAAAACTCCCCAATGAGAAGAAATCTGGAGAGGAACCCGGCTATAGAGGGGGAGCCCATCCTCCACTGGCCAGCCTGGTGTAAAGTAGCAGACAGAAAATAAAATGGGTTGAGCAGGGCATGACAATGCTGACATGAGCAGATGGAGGTACATGGATCTGTTGTAGAGTGAACCGGTCCAGTTCAACAGGCTGAGGTTCAGGGCCATGCAGAGACCTTTTCAGGGGGCAGATGCTCAAAGTGAGAAAAGGGCACATCAATCTAGAAAAGCTGTTTTACAACACCCAGTTACTGCGCAGAATATATTTTCTTTTTATCAAATCAAAGGGGCACGGGGGCCTCTAGTGGCGCAGCCCGTAGAGCGCTAATCACATGCTCAATGCGAGCCGCGACGTCGGGGGCTCGAATCCGACCGCCGATCTCTCCCTCTCTCTCCTCCTAATTCTTCCTGTCTCTCTACACTGTTCTGTCAAATAAAGGAAAAAAAACCCCAAAAAATCAAAGGGGCACATTTAGCAAAAGGGGGCGGGTGCTTGGGCGCCTGGAGCCCACCCACCTCTGCCCGTCGAGGTTACCGCGTTCCTTTTTCTCGCGCGCGTCCTCAGTCCGTGCGGAAGGCCATGGAGACGGAGAAGGTGAAGGGCTTCAGCCAGGTGGTGATCTCCTCCAACCTGCGGGACGCCACCTCCCACCTGATCCAGGCCGGGGGGCTGGGCGGCCTCCAGCACAACACCGTGCTGGTCAGCTGGCCCCGTGACTGGAAGCAGCCCGAGGGCCACCACGCCTGGAGGAACTTCATTGGTGAGAGAGGCGGGGCCGTGTCATCTGACAGGGGGGGGACCAATGGGAGGGCAGGAGGGTTAAATGAAAGACTGCTGACCTCATACTTTCATTAATTCGTCGATTAAGAATGGTTAAGGAGAGCGTTGACATTTCTGCCTTGTTTAGGTCTATTCAGCGATCCTTGTGTAGTCTCTGCCCCTTGTCATCTACTTGAATTGTGTCAGTATAATTCTTAATTGACCTGATTATGTCCATTCAAATGCTTATGCCTCTTGCTAACCTAAATTAGAATACAACCTATGTATTACTGGATGTCTCTCCTGTCTTCATGCCTTTATGTGCTACAAACTGGCAGCAAGGCCAGAATGCTAAAGGACTTTTAGGGTATTCATAACGCTCTCGTGTATGTAATTACTGAAAGCTGCCAATTTTCCGAGCATGGATACTTGCTTTCTTTCATTGTGACACTGCCTTTTTTGTGGTAGCTGGTTGTGAAGTCTGTTGAGCGAAAAGGTTTTTCTCAGATATATTTCATTAAGAGAGCGTGGTGTTGAGTAGTGGGCTGCGGCAGCGCCAATTGAGGTCAGCAAGCCCTGCAGGGCAACGAGCAGCTGGCCCTCGCGTTGCCCAGGGACGGGAGGATTTCAGATGTGCGATTGCGGAGTTTCACTGTGCACCGGCGACACCCGCTGGTCGATCGGGTGCCCGGAAGTCCACCTGTTGAGCTGCTCCAGAAGTGTCTCCCTCTGACTACAGAATGCCTGTGCATGTGGCAAGAGACAACGGCTAGCATCACACGCTTTGGAGGAGAGCATATGTTTGCGGTCCCCAAATCTACAGCAGAGATTATGGCAATGTGTGCTGATATAAAGTATGATGGTGCATTCAAAATTGGAGAGAAAAAAGCACAAAATAAAATAAAGTGAGTGATTTTTTTAGTGAGTCAGTGATCGGGAAGCATTTTTGTTCTTCTTGGGAATTCACCGTTATCAGCGATTCATGGAGAGGGGGTGTTTGGGAAGAGCGTGTACCCATCACTTGGGTTCTCACCCACTCGTCCTCCGCAGAGCTGGTGAGAGAGACCACGTCTGCACACCTGGCCCTCCTGGTGCCCAAGAACATCGCAGCCTACCCGTCCAACGGCGAGCGCTTCTCCGAGGGACACATCGACGTCTGGTGGATCGTCCACGACGGGGGAATGCTCATGCTGCTGCCCTTCCTTCTACGTCAACACAAGGTACGCCCCAAAACCAGAGACAGGGCGAGGTACGCCCCAAAACCAGAGACAGGGCGAGGTACACCCCAAAACCAGAGACAGGGCGAGGTATACCCCAAAAACAGAGACAGGGCGAGGTACGCCCCAAAACCAGAGACAGGGCGAGGTACGCCCCAAAACCAGAGACAGGGCGAGGTACGCCCCAAAACCAGAGACAGGGCGAGGTACGCCCCAAAACCAGAGACAGGGCGAGGTACGCCCCAAAACCAGAGACAGGGCGAGGTACGCCCCAAAACCAGAGACAGGGCGAGGTACGCCCCAAAACCAGAGACAGGGCGAGGTACGCCCCAAAACCAGAGACAGGGCGAGGTACGCCCCAAAACCAGAGACAGGGCGAGGTACGCCCCAAAACCAGAGACAGGGCGAGGTACACCCCAAAACCAGAGACAGGGCGAGGTATACCCCAAAACCAGAGACAGAGGGAGGTACACCTCAAAACCAGAGACAGATGGAGGTACACCCCAAAAACAGAGACAGGGAGAGGTACACCCCAAAACCAGAGACAGGACCAGGTACACCCCAAAAACAGAGACAGGGCGAGGTACGCCCCAAAACCTGAGACAGGGCGAGGTACACCCCAAAACCAGAGACAGGGCGAGGTACGCCCCAAAACCAGAGACAGGGCGAGGTACACCCCAAAACCAGAGACAGGACGGGGTACACCCTAAAATCAGGGACAGGCCAAGGTACATCCAAAACAAGAGACAGGATGAGATATAACACAGAGACAGAACAAAGCACACACCGAAGAAACAGAGACATCAGAAGCTACACCCCAAAACCAAAGGCTGCACAAATTGCTTTCAGGCTTATCTTTAAACATGTTTTTTCTTCTGTTCAACTTGACATTACGTTTGTTGCTTGTACCTCTGCAACAGACAAAACAGGAGCAAATACTCTTTCCGTTTTTACATAAAGTACGTTCGTAAAACAGATGAATAATTTATATTGATGTTGTTAATCAGAACGGATAGATTTATTGTCATTTTTCCTTCTGTTAAACGTTACATTAACAATAAGTTTATTGCTCCTGTGCTGTCAAATATGGCTGTTTTAATTTCCTAGTTGAGCAGACTACATGAGTACACTACAAAAGCTATTCTTGTCAATCGTTGTTAGACAGAAGTGTTGCTACATTACTATTTGTGAGCTTCCGAGTTGGCAGTGGGCCCCTACCTGAACTGACCCGATGACACAGAACTAAAAATAGGCCCAATGCTCAACCGGATCTGAGCATACATTCAGGCCCTGTTGAATTCGGGTCAGGATGCAGACCTCCACAATGGCCTGTTCACAAAGCCGTGTGTGTGTGTGTGTGTGTGTGTGCTCGTTGTGCACGTGCCTGAGTGTGTGTACGTGTGTGTGTGTGGATGAGTGGGTAGCCTGGGAACGGGAGTCACAGGTGTCCACCTCTTGACAGGTGTGGAGGAAATGCAAGATGCGCATCTTCACCGTGGCCCAGATGGATGACAACAGCATCCAGATGAAGAAGGACCTGACCACTTTCCTGTACCATCTGCGCATCGATGCCGCGGTGGAGGTGGTGGAGATGGTGAGGCCTGCCTGAGATCGTGAAAAACATTCCTCTGTTCGTGAATGTTACAGCTGAATTTAGCTCACACGCAACCATATGGCAGAACATAAAAAAATACTACAAATGGTAAACAGCATCTGTTACAACAATTACATAGCATTTTTATAATTTCACTAAAATAGAAAAGTCAACTACATTACATTACATTACAGGCATTTGGCAGACGCTCTTATCCAGAGCGACGTACAACAAAGTGTATAACCTTAACCAGGAACAAGTATGACGAAACCCCTAGAGAGAAGTACCGGTCCAAGTACAGGGAACAACCGCATAGTTCAACCTGGACCCTGGTGGTTAAACTGATTAACACATTCCTTTAGTGTGACTTTGGAAAACATGTTCCACTGTCATGTGTAGAGGACCTGCATTTCAGATATTATCCCCCTTGAAAGAGAAGGCAGACTGACCAAGAGATGTTTTACTAAATATTTAGCATAATGGAGTTTTACAAAATCAAAATTAGCATATAATTTTTTTTTTTTCGAAAGGTGGCAGTGATCATCAAGTCATGCTTGTTTTCTATCCAATATTTTAGTGCATGGTTGTAAAGCATTTCCATTTCAATTTAGTCACAACTGGATTTATTTTTTCAAGACAGGCAGCTCTTCTTCTTTCTAAAATACACCCCGAGCAGATGAAAACTTTTAGTCTGTTATTGTTTTTGCTGGCCAGAGTACCTTGATATGTTCACCATTGTATAGCAGGAATTTAGCCCTTACGACAGTAAACCATTACAGTAAGAACAGTCTTTAAGCTCAGTTTAATCTTCCACACCATGTTACTTTTCCTGAATAAGGATTTAGCATTACTGATACACGCTGCTCTCGGTTATGAAGGTCGGACCTGAGCTGAGTTAAAGCTGATTCTGAAAAGTTGAATTTGGAAAGGTTGAAGAGCAAAAACAGCTTTTTCAGTTGCAATGTCCAGCCAGGCAGCTAGGGGGAGCCATCCTGAAGTACAGAAACACTGTAAGTGTCACCATGTGGGGCACCATACCAGGCTGTGAGTGCCATAATAATCAATGAGGGAGCACTTACCCCAGTCTGTCTGAAGGAGAATAATCAGCGGGACTGATGAGCTCGCGGTCTGAGACGCTCATCAGCAGAAGCAAAGCATTGTGGGATCGCACGGCTCAGACGTGCCACGTAACGGGCTCATCTCGATCGTTTTCGCCGCCGTGATTCTCACACACTCACTGTACTTCCGTCTATGGTGCCAGACCGTGTCTGTGTGTGAAAGAGTGCAGTGCAGAGTCACAAAGCCACGTCATCAAATAACTTAACCGATGTAAACCCTCTACTTTATTTTACTGAAATATATGCACTAAACATTATTTTTCCTCTGCAAGTAACTGTCTGGTAACCACTTTTGTATGTATTATCCAATTCTAGCATGACAGCGATATCTCTGCCTACACTTACGAGAAGACCCTAGTGATGGAGCAACGATCACAGATCCTCAAACAGATTAATCTGACGAAGAACGAGCGTGAGCGAGAGGTAAGAAAGGCAGAAGTAATCAGTTTTTCAGCACTCCTGTGATCCTCGGTGAAAAGGATTTTACTCCTTTTTGGTTCTGTGTGAAAAGGAATTTACTCCTTTTTGGTCCTGTGTGAAAATAATGAACAATCTCAGAAATTACTGAAATCATTACTTTTCTCTTCTGTGAGGTAAAACATTAAGATAGTAGTTCCCAGACTTTGATATGGGAAGTCTCCACGGCCAAATTGAAAAAATCTGGCCTGGGCCCTTCTGTTTGTGGAGCATGTTCTCCCCGTGTCCGTGTGGGTCTCCTCCGAGTACTCTGGTTTCCTCCCGCAGTCCAAAGACATGCAGGTAGGCTAATACGAGACTCTAAATTGCCCATAGGTATGAGTGTGTGAGTGAATTGTGTACCCTGCGATAGATTGGCGGCCTGCCCAGGGTGTATTCCTGCCTGTTGCCCAATGCATGCTGGGGTAGGCTCCAACACCCCCTGCGACCCAGGATAAGTGGGTATAGATAATGGATGGTTGGATAAATTGCATTATTTTGATTTTTAATAAAATAAACCAGGGGCGTATTTCATGAAACAGGATTACTGAGTTAGCTGGATAACTACACTGGGTAAAGCCTGGAACAGCTCTTTTTACTTCAGTCCATACTCCAGGGAGCGTTCTGGGTTTTGCTCAGTGCAGTTATCCAGCTAACTTAAGCCATGCCACTTTCCTAGAGTGCAGCCAAGTCTCAGTTTACAGAAGATGAGATTAAATATGTTTTAAGAAATTTATCAGGTAATGTACACATGTACAACCTCTGCAGGCACAATGTTGCTGCTTCAGAGTTATAGCTGAAGCAAGTCATTGTATCTTGCTTCATATAAGAAAATATCCTTCCCACACACAAAAACTGTCTGAGCCAATCAAAAACATTGACTAAAACTGAAGTAATATTTTTTTTAAAATCCATAAACCCAGGAGAAGCTTTAAGATGTGAGTTTCCGAAGCCCTGCTTTAAAGAGGCAGTGTGTGTGTAATGCATGCTCCTCCCCTCTCCTCCCTCCTGCTGTGACGGACAGATCCAGAGCATCACTGATGTCTCCCGCGGTTCCATTCGCCGCAAGAATCAGGGCGCCTCTGGCGCTCAGCTGAGCGTGCCCGAGGAGCAGCCGGGGGTCAGCGAGGAGGAGAAGCCCGAGGAGGAGGTACTGCCCGGCCCCGCCTCCTGCTCTGACACACCCCTCACTCTCTTCCTCCTGCCCTGGACACCTGACTGTATCAAATCTTTCCTTCTCTAGTCCCTCTTTCTCCTCCATGCTGTGTACACTGCAGTGTTCTTTGTGAGAATAATGCGTAATGCTGATGAAAGCAAGCAGAAGTTCAATGGTGGGAACATGTAACTTGTTATATTCCTTTAAAACAACAAAAACGACCTCAGGTTTGAGCATCACACACAATAAAACAAATATATAAAACATAAATATAAAAACAATAAAAACCACCACCCCTAGTACTCCCACCCTCAACTTCCTATTACTGTTACCCTTCCCCCCCAAAAAATAATAATAATCAGCATTTCCCTCCCCCCCCGGAATCTGCTGGTCTGTGTGCCTCACCAGGGAGGGGTGCGGTCTATCTAACGGCTCTCTCTTTCCCCCCCCCTTTACCCAACGTGCTCCGCTGTGCTTGCACTCTCAGCCTGTGAATGTCTCCCACCCCCAACAGGTGCAGCTGATCCTCGAGAAGAACGCCACCCCCACCCCCACCAGCCCCCAGTCCCCCGTCGAGGGGGCACAGACCCCAGGGGGCAAAGTGCAGATGACCTGGACCGAAAAGTTTGAGGGGGACAAGGGCAAGGGCAAGCCTCCTGGCGCCTCCACACCGGAGGGCATCAAGGATATCTTCAACATGAAGCCGTGAGTCGCCCGCTTGTATCTGAGCATGCTCAGATCACTCTGCCACAGGAGCGTGAGAGTTTTTCAAGAACTTTTATTTTTATGCATCGACTGTGAAGAATCTGAATGAGATTTGAACTTTTTGTTTTTAATCTTGCCAGTGGTTCATGCTTGCTAATATTTTGAGAACATCACTGTTCAGGTCTCATGAAAATGAGTTCATAAACTCTTCTAATTTGTTCTCATATTAACCACTCTTGTAAGGGATTATAAATCACTTCTTAAAGTTGTGGTTCTGAGCCACACTGCAGTAGCTACAGTAGCCTGTAAAGTGGACTTTGATATTCATCTGGGATACAGGTCCACTTCACTAGCTGTGCTATTTGTATATGTTTGTGCACCCTTTTCACTGTGCTGTGGATCTTAACGTGTGGTTCCAGCTGACCTTCCTGTCCTTTAAAGGCGTGATTGTTCTCACTTCCTGTCTCTGTCATGTTCATCACCTTTCTTCAAAAATGCCAGATAACCTGAACTTGCTACCTGAGGAGATAGGGCATTGTTAATTTTTATATTTATCAACCAGGTACAGCATCATAATGTCACATACTCTCACTTGTACAGAAAAGAGACACCCCATCATAGTAGATGTACATTATGAAGGATCCCCTACTCGCTGGGAATCGTTACACTGATTATCAACACTCCATCTCACTCTATAACAATGGCTCTGCTCGCTTCTTGACCATCAGTGTAGCTAATATCTGTCAGTGTGGATAAAGGATAGTCTTCTCCATGTTTTGACCTTGTTTTTTTCCCCTTGCCATGCTTCAGGGAATGGGAGAACCTGTGAGTATTTATTTAGGAGCCTTCACAGCGACAACCCCTTCTGCCAGAGTGCACACAACCTGTGGTTAGGGTGTGTGGTCAGTAGACCACAGAGTGTACTTGCTCTTTGGTTAGGGTGTGTGGTCAGTAGACCACAGAGTGTACCTGCTCTTTGGTTAGGGTGTGTGGTCATTAGGCCACAGAGTGTACCTGCTCTTTGGTTTAAGGTATGTGGTTAGAAAGCAAATAAGCTCAAGGTGTGGCTTAAAATACAAAGGCCTGGATTGAATCAATATCTCTGAGTACCAATTAAACTCAGTCAGGTTGAAGAGAAACCACAGATTGTGCGCAGATTGTAGCTTTAGCTTTTAAATAGTGACCTGTGTTTTGGCACATGTTCGTGCTGTATATTATCACATGCAGCCGGTGCTTAATTACATAATAATGACATAAGCTGTTTCCTGGTGACCCCTCTTTCTGCCCAGCAACCAGTCAAATGTGAGGCGCATGCACACTGCGCTAAGGCTGAATGGAGTCATTTTGAAGAAGTCCCAGGATGCCAGGCTGGTTCTCCTCAACATGCCCGGACCACCCAAGAACAGGACAGGTGACGAGAACTGTATCCTCCCCATGATGCACATTGTGAAGGACCGCTAGCATTTTGTTTGTGCTGCATGTATGTTTATGTGTATGAATATGCTGTGTGTGTGTGTATGCTGTATGTGTGTGTGTGTGTGTGTGTGTGTGTGTGTGTGTATGTATGCTGTGTGTGTATGATGTGTGTGTATGCTGTATGTGTATGCTGTGTGTGTGTGCTGTATGTGTGTGTATGCTGTATGTGTATGCTGTGTGTGTGTGTATGCTGTTTGTGTATGCTGTATGTGTATGCTGTGTGTGTGTGTGCTGTATGTGTATGCTGTGTGTATGTGTGCGTGAGTATACGTGTGTGTATGCTGTGTGTGTGTATGCTGTTTGTGTGTGTATACTGTATGTGTATGCTATGTATGTCTATGCTGTGTGTGTATGCTATGTGTGTGTATGCTGTATGTGTATGCTGTGTGTGTGTGTGCGTGAGTATACGTGTGTGTATGCTGTGTGTGTGTGCTGTATGTGTGTGTGTGTGTGTGTATGCTGTATGTATACGTGTGTGTATGCTGTGTGTATGTGTGCGTGAGTATACGTGTGTGTATGCTGTGTGTGTGTGTATACTGTATGTGTATGCTATGTGTGTGTATGCTGTATGTGTATGCTGTGTGTATGTGTGCGTGAGTATACGTGTGTGTATGCTGTGTGTGTGTGTATATACTGTATGTGTATGCTATGTGTGTGTATGCTGTATGTGTATGCTGTGTGTATGTGTGCGTGAGTATACGTGTGTGTATGCTGTGTGTGTGTGTATACTGTATGTGTATGCTATGTGTGTGTATGCTGTGTGTGTATGCTGTGTGTATGTGTGCGTGAGTATACGTGTGTGTATGCTATGTGTGTGTATGCTATGTGTGTGTATACTGTATGTGTATGCTGTGTGTGTGTATGCTGTATGTGTATACGTGTGTGTATGCTGTGTGTGTGTGCTGTATGTGTATGCTGTGTGTATGTGTGCGTGAGTATACGTGTGTGTATGCTGTGTGTGTGTATGCTGTATGTGTATGCTGTGTGTGTGTGTGCGTGAGTATACGTGTGTGTATGCTGTGTGTGTGTATGCTGTATGTGTATGCTGTGTGTATGTGTGCGTGAGTATACGTGTGTGTATGCTGTGTGTGTGTATGCTGTATGTGTATGCTGTGTGTGTGTGTATGCTGTATGTGTGTGTGTGTGTGTGTGCGTGAGTATACGTGTGTGTATGCTGTGTGCGTGAGTATATGTGTGTGTGCTGTATGTGTATACGTGTGTGTATGCTGTGTGTGTGTGTGCGTGAGTATACGTGTGTGTGTATGCTGTGTGAGTGTGTGTGTGTGTGTGTATGTGTATGCTGTGTGTGTGTGTGAGTATACGTGTGTGTATGCTGCGTGTGTGTGTGTGTGTGCGTGAGTATACGTGTGTGTGTGTGTGCGTGAGTATATGTGTGTGTATGCTGTGTGTATGCTGTGTGAGTTTACTTGCATGTGTGTTCTGTTCCTTGACTCAGTCTCTCTCAGATATGGAGTTCCTGGAGGTTCTGACAGATGGTCTAAACCGTGTCCTCCTCGTGCGTGGCGGGGGTCGTGAGGTCATCACCATCTACTCCTGAGGACCCCACCCATTTCTCCCCATTTCAACTCCTCCCTCCTCGCTCCCACCTCTTCACGGACTGACCCCTCCCATCACCTTTACCCAGAATGCACCCCTCCCTCACATCCAAGCAATAGCCCCATCACAGCGCCCTCTTCTCAAACTGCTTTATTCTACATCCTCCCAGGAGACACCCCATCACCCCAGATGTGCAAACCAGCATCATTTTCACCTGTTTTTAATGTTCATTTTTTCCCGAAATGCCCAGATGTGTCTCTTTGTACACTGGCAAAAGTACCAGTCAGCTCCGGTGTTGGACCCGTCTCAAAAGTGAGTGGCATATACCTGGTTGAAATGATGAGGGCTTGGCTTGCCTGTTTGCCTGCTTGCTGGTTATGCATCCTGGCTGAGGACATACCAGCGGGGATTAGCAGGCGTTCCAGCAGTCAGGATTCTGTCCTAAGCAAACACCTCCACCGTTCCACACAAATTCTGGACTCCTCCCACTGTCTGTGCTGTCCACACTCATTTGTTCACGTGGTAGCTCTGGTGAAGGTGGGGCCAGTGTAGAAGGAGGTGGGTGGTCCTTGCTTTTTCTTCATATGAAAGGGGGGAAAGTTTTTGTCAGGGCTGTAGTCGTACAAGATGTGGGGGACACACAGACTTGGGAGTGCTTGGTGAAAATGAAAATACTGAGTGCGGTCGCAGTCATAAATGGTGGGGTTGCGTCGGACTACCAGCTGAGGAGAGACATTCTGCGTGCTGACGACAGAGACTGTACCACTCCCACAATCGCCATCTCCTCCCTCAGCCGGTGTTAATGAGCAGGACAAAGAGGGTTACTGCCATGCCATGGAGAGTGACATCACTGGGACAGAGGATGCTGTGGGAGGGCTTGTGCCCCGCTGTCCCTGGCGTGCATATGTCAGGATCTGTTACGGTTATCTGCATCTGCACGGTTCAGAGGAGGGCTCTGTGGACTTGTGTTGGCCCTGTGTTTTAATGCAAGCGTAGTGCTTTAGTTCGGAGTTACAAACTCATGCCAGTTTTGCCAACAGGTTGCTTCAAATGTTTGTTCTTCTGTCATTTTATTTTGTTACCCCACCCCTTCCGTACGCACACACATACACACTCACATATGCACATACACGCTGTATTAAGGGACTGTGTGACCCTTGCGTTGACAGTTGTGAGAAGTGCCAAAAATGAACGAGGCTGACAGGCACATTGTTTCACTGTGAGAAGCCTTTCCCCGAGGCCCTCTGGCAGCAAGAATGGAGAGTGAGAGAGAAACTATTGTGACATCACTGTTGTGAGACACGCTATTGTGACATCACTGTTGTGAGACACACCTTCCCCGAACCGGTGGGGATCACTGTAAATAGTGTACAAACTCAGATGCCTCATTAAATATCAGAGTAGTACTTTTTTTGTGACTAACAGCTTCTAGTAAAGAGATGTTCCTCGTCATCGCACAGGTTCATCTAAACGCTGCAAGATTGCTTTCCTTTCTCTTTCTATTGTAATTCTAACAAGATCCATGACAAATTCTTGAATGGTCATGCACTGTGTAACGAGTGATTTATAATGATACGCTTTACAAATTGAATCACCGAACATGAATTATGTCAGGAACCCATCTGTGATTCAACACCCCCCCCCCCCCCCCAAAAAAAAGAATAGCGAATAAAGACACTGTTGCCAAAACTTTAATTTAACTATCAAACTGCATTATCTACAGTTCTGCAGAAAGAGAGCAGATAACAGAATTAGGATGATTCCTCATTTTTATCGAAAGAAACAACATCCTGGTATTCTTCTGTCGAATTTGCCAAATTAACACATGACTATTGTGCCATATTAAAAGAAAGTATATTTTTGATAGGAAACAAAATGTAGATTTTTAGGTGATAATGTAGAATCGGTTTCTGTGGGGAATACTGATTCTACATTATCAGCAAAGCCAAATTCTTGTATCGGCAACAAATCTGGAATGATGACACGTTGTGTGGTAACAGGTGCAATAAGATGTTCTTTATCAGTATAACATGGTCTACTGTTAAATCTCAATCCTCTGTAATATAAGAATATATTTTCTTTTTGAAAATGGCACAGACAATTCTATGACTGATTTATTTTGATTACCATTTTTAATTTATAGTATATTGTGAAGACGTGCATTTGTGAAAGGGTTGTGCAATTCCTTAAATTTGGACATTACATACATTGTGTTATTTATTTTTATATCCAGATATTTTATATAAATAAATTTCATAAATGTAATGAATATAACTTCTGTTATCTAGCCAATGAAAATTAGCCTATAATATCTGTAGTCTCATAGGAACTGTTTTTTGTCACTTGTGGTAGAACGAGACAATAGTATAAATTACAACTAATTATTATTTTAATTAACATTAGAGAAGAGAACAAATGCATTTGTTTATAGGTAATGATATTTTGTTTTGTTGTGCAAATCTGTAAGAGATGTTGCTTAAAAGAAACTAAAATTAAAATATTTTGAGTTGTGAATATTGCTAGTATATACAGGTAATTTGTACTATATTTAAAAAAAATGCTTTGAAAAAGATTTTCATTAGAAAAGGGTATATTCTCAAGAAATACATATCAGAGAAGAGCAGGTTTAGTAACAGTAATATGACGCCTGCGGTCATTTGGGATAGTTCTTGAAGCCTGAACAAAGAAACACGTTCAAGTTATCCTGCCCAGTATTTAACTACAGGCAAGTGAAGGTTAAAATTTAATGCGAAACTAAACTAAAGGATGGGATAAGATGGGATGGGAACTTCATATTTTCATTGATAAGAGATTATTAAAGGTGTCAAATTAACAGCGCATTTGAAGTGTCCTGCAATGCTGGTGTCAAATTAACAGCGCATCTGAGGTGTCCTGCAATGCTGCTCTTTGAAAAAATGCAGCTCGGTTTTGTAGCACTAGTCACAGATGTGCTTGTAGCGGTTTAAGAACGTCTGCCAAATATTACTTTTCTGTCATTGCCGTTCGGCCTATTACGCTTTGAGTCTCAAAGGTATTCTGAGAACCTTTGTTTGGTTTTAACAATTTCAGCCATCAGGCACAGAAGAGGCTGATTAGCATGATCTGGACATCGAAAATCATTCCGTTAATTTTCATTGTCAGTGGAGTTAATGCTCCATACAAACGCTTTACTTATTTCCTTTCTCTTACACTTTCATTTGTTATTTGCTTCATTGAAACCCTTTTCTATGGTGACTTGCACAGCTTACAGTTTACATATTATACAGTTGTATAACTGGATATATACTGAAATTCAGGATAGGTCCCTTGCACTACATTGCCCCATGTGGGATTCAAATCTGGAACCCCCTTGGGTATAAGTTGGTTATGTTTCCTAATCTTGATGTTTGACACATTGGCTACATATACATCCACACCAAATCCAGATTTTTGAGAGTGCTCAGTTTAAGGAAAGAGTTTAAATGTTTACATGATTTCTCCAATACCTAGGTTTACATGGATTCTTTTAATAATCGGACAGCGGAACTGAAGTAGTAACCCACTCTAAAAATTTGATAGAGCATGAAGAAACTCTCAGCCCAAAGACGATTAGTTTTATTGATAACAGCACCACTGCTGCTCGTACCGCTCTGTGTTGCTGTTCGCCATGTTTGAATTGTACAAACAACATCGGGTTCACTGCGTCTGGTGGCCTTTCACGTTCACTGTTGTAGAAAGCTGAAAGAAATCCAAGACACTTACATGCACCAATAAATCTAAAGATTTAGAAACAATCCAGGTGTCCTAATCGAGTTATGTTTGCTAGAGTTTTGACCTTACCCTGATTAAGATGATCAGATAGAGGCTTTCGTGTGACAACTTCCATAATCAGAGTATTGCCTAAAATGGGTTAAGATCAAATTATTAGTGTGCAAGTAAATGTAGCCATTGTCACCCTGTGGAGTGCCAACTCATGGCACTGAAAAAGAACACCCAAATGCTGATGATTTCTGTATCTTGTATTTGCTTTCTCTAGTCAAAATGTCTATCAGGCATGAAGCAAAATGCAGCAGAGAGAATGCACCATGAGAGAGGTACTGATCTGGCTGAATGATTTCCAGTCTGACCGATTAATGTACTCTCACCTGTGTGTGAAAATAAGATGAGCGAGTTTTAAACAAAAACTACCAGTGTCTGAAATGGCTGAGCTGCTTATGGTTATGGCTGGGCTCACTTTGTTGGTGAGCGAAGTTTTAACAGTGAGTTATACTGTGTTTTATAATGACCCGTGTCTGCATGGTATTTGTGGCAGTGGTTCTTTCAATTGTGTCTTCGGTGTGGTGCTACGTTTACGAAGTAGCGACTTGGTAGAAAGGGAATGGTCAGGTGTCTGTTACATTTTTATGAAGATGCAATAGATAACAGTAGATAGTTGACAGAGGATTCCGGAAAGGTTGCCCCATGTTTGGATACAAGAAATGGCACCGGTTGCTAACTAACTATATCATCAGCTTGTATCATAACTGTATCATAACTGTATCAACTGTAGTCAATTTATGTTCATTACTGTGACAGTGAAGGTTCCAAATGAGTGGGCTATAATATATGACCACAGTCAACAAGCATATGTTATACAGCAGTTGAATATCATAGCCTCTCACCTTTCTCTTTACTGTTTGTTGTAGACTCTTTTTTTACTGTAGAAGTAACACTTAGAAAATCATAATGTTTTTGTCTCTTTTTTTTTGTAAAAGTGCAATATTCTTTTTATTTGCTTGGGGGGGAAATCCGTTCCTTTTTTCCACTGAATGAGATATATTTGGTTTTGTGGAAAGATTAACACTTGTAAAAGTAAACACATCTCGGAATGTTTGTGCACAGGTCTTAAAGGTGGTAAAGATTTTATCTGAAGAGGAATCATATCTCTTTGTGTTGATAGCTGAGACATACAGAAAAGCACTTTATACAGGACTCTAATAGCATTCGTACATAAAGAAAATAACACATTATAAACTGTTTGCATTAAAAAAAAATATGTCTGACTTGCATTTACAAAATGCAAACAGCTATGTCTTATTTGGTTAGTGGGCTCCCCCAGTGGAGCAAGTGTGTATTGCAGCCACATGGCGCTTTGTACACAAACAGCAACATTCTGGCCAGCTCAGATTTTGAGCCGTGTGTGGACAGATCAAATCTGTGCATTACTGTATGATTTTATATAGTGATTCTGTACTAACTGTAAATGTTATTAATGATAACCCTGCGATCCAATATTTTGGGCATGTAACGACAACAGTTTTTTTGTATATTCTGGCGCACATTAAAAGTATTGGTACTTGTTACTGAGCTCTAGTATCTCCCAGTTAGTTGTGTAGCGTTAGCTGTAAGATGACGCCCCTCACCCCACCCCCTCTTAAGTCCTGATTCTCTAGCACTGTGCTTACATGTGATTGCAGTATAATGCTGAGTAATGATCAAAGACTATATAAACAAGCGCTTCCAGTTCTGACCTGCGCTCAGCTGGCTCTGCACAATGGGCAGGGAACCCCCAAACACAGTCCCACCTCTCCCCCTCTAACACGCTCACTGGCGCCCCCAGCTGGCTTTATCAGACACTCCCCACCTGAATCAAAGAGCTGTCGCAGCGAAGCCCCCATGATTCTCCTCTGCACCCTTTCATGTTATTTTGTTCACCATTATCCTTTTATCCACCTGCAATGGGGAATAAAAACAACAGAGTAATCCCCATTCTTAAAATGGATGAAAAAAGGGCTCAGAAATATATCTGTTTAGTTTGCAAGGTTTCTGTCCCCTGCAAGGTCACTAGGATTACATGGCATGTCCAAACTCTCCACGGTTCCCTGTGCTCTGTGCTAAGACGAGGAGAGGTCGTTGGTGCAGTTCTGGCTGAGCACTGGTCTGATTTGTTGTGTAATTCAATGCATGCACATGTTCCTGGGAAAAGTAGAAGTAGTTTGTTCTATTATGGTGTCTCTTGGCATCCAGTGTTAGTCATTCAAGCTGTATTTATTTTGTGTTATTTTTTGTTTTGAGATTTATTTATTTATTTTTTTGAATGAGCAGCAATGAGTGGTCTAAATGTTTTCCAGTTTTTTTATTTATTTATTGAATTGGTCAATCGGTGAGAACTTAGTATCAATAAACGTATCAATTACAGGCATATCCTTTTATTATCTTTATTGTTACAAAAATTATTACAATTAACGGTGTTTCATCATTTGTGTTATTATGCAATGAGTTGCATTTGACATATAAAATAGATGCATAAAAATGATTACCAAAGTATTTTACTGAATTTCAAAACTATCTTGTCCGTGTTGAAATTATTTTATTGGATTCAAAAAAAATGCCTATGCGGTTTTCAGGGAAAAAACAAGAGTTTGTGATTATCCATTACTCAAAAGAAACTCGAGAAAATACGATTTTACAGAAAGAGGCTGCACAGCCATTTTTGTTGTCTAAGCTCCACACATCATTGCCTACATAATCGACAAATTGGCAGCTATCTGTCCAAGCTCTATCTGAGAATGACCGCACAGTTTCTCTTGGTTTGGGAAACTAAACAAATCAACATCACTATATATCATTTTGTAAAATGAGTTGAGAAGTTGAAAAAAGAAATGGCTTCTCTAGCCCAGTGTATTTGTGTTTAATAGCCTACAAAACCACCAGACACGGTAAGAAAAATCACACAAACGAATTAACTGATGAGTGCCTGGCTTGTTTCGGCTGTTGTGTGGATAAGAAAACTGAGCAAACTGGCTATCGTGGGCATTGGACAGAACTGCTTTACCAACAGTCTAGATAACTAAAAGTTATACGTATGACAACGATTGCATTGCATTTAAGACAGCACCTGTAATCCATTTCACATTTTAAACTCCCTAAAAAAAGATTAAGAGATAATCCTGAAAGAAAGAAATGTCTTGGCTTTTCTTTAATTTGAATATTTTAAATGTATGTATTTGACATTATTTATGTGACGCCGGTTCTAAAGGCCGACGTAGACCGGCCCGGTGAGCGGTATTGCTACTCCAGTATGAATCCAAGTGCTGCTTTCACGGCGGGGCTGTTCAGGCCACAGCAGAGCCGAAGCTCGGCTGTCTCCGATGTCCCTCAGTTCACCATCCGCTCCCGCGTGCCCGTTCCGCACCCGGACTCTGCCACGCCCGCTTCCCACTTCCCACTTCCCACTTCCCACGCACCCGGACCTCAGTGTTTACATGTGGGCGTGAGCTGCTGTTGAACTAAACGTTTCACTTATGTGTTCATTTGACTTACATCACATAATTGAGTAGGGAGTTTAGAGAGTTCACAATTAGCCAATTAAACTGCAGGATTTCTCATGAATCCCTTGACCCCCTGGTGTCCTCTGCAAAATTTTTTCTTTTTTTTTCTTTGGGGGGGGGGGGGGGGGGTTAGGCTGAACATGTAGATGTGAAACAACAGTGTTAGTGGACATTTCGACCAGCTGCCACTACAACTGGGAATCATGTTACAAACAACGAATCTTTCAAACCAGCTCTACATCTCCCCGTGCAGTGGCCTCCACCGATGTTCTTGATTATTAAAAAAGACAGGAGGCTAATGGTAGTTCTAGGACATCCTGTACATACATCGACAGGCCTATCCAAAGAATCCTCCCTTAAAAAAAAAAAACAGGGCATCCATCAAAAAGAGCAAGCAATACTCAATCTGCCCAAGGTGTAGGCCTAGTCTTTATGTTTAGGCTAACCCACTGAAGATGTGTAGCCCAATTTTGTATGAACGCTTTGAAAGGGATGGATGCAGACCAATGGATATTGTGTCTGTGTGTGTGTGTTTTACATTCTAAATTTTGTGTTCTCCTTCCCAAGGTATAAGTATTCTGGTAGACATGTAGTGTGAATTCTTGTGTTTATCAGTTCTGTGCACTTGTGTACTTCTGTGTACACCTGTCACCGTTGGAGGGGCGAGGGGCCAGGGTGGGAAGCGGTTGTCTGTAAATAAATCAAATATAATAAAATTAGTGCTAAGCTGTTTATTTTTTGTGTCAGTGTAAGGTGAATATTTTCCAGATTAAGAAATATGTATTATCTATTGTGTTTGACCACATATTAAAAGAAAAAAAAAACAGTAGATAGTTTTATCTTACATTTGAAATGCGTATATATCTATGGCTTCTGGCGTACCTGTACCATTTTATAGATCTGTCGGCACAAAATGCAATAAACTAAAATAATTTGATTACAGCTGTGATTGTGAGCCTTTTCTTTCCATTGAATTTAAGTTGGGTTAAATAGTGCCTGGAAGGATTGTTTTTGGCTGGACTGCAACAGCGGGGCCAGCCCTACAAACGCGAATGTCTGTGACTGAGTCACTGAGTGATGAAATTACACCATTGGTCGGCTGAGTTATGAAGTTACACCATTGGTCGGCCAGTCCAGCCATATACTAGGTTTTGACCTGGACGTTTTATGTTTATTTACACCCCAGTGAAAACAGCTGGCACTTGGGGGGTATTCCAGAAAGTGGATTGGCAAGTTATCCAGATCCATTAAGTCAAAATATGAGGAGCAGAGAAAGCTTGTGTGGGTCAGGGGCGTCTTATGGGGGGACCAGTTAAACATTTTTAGTGGAATTGTGCAGAGATGAAGTGGTTGGGGCCCAGAGTGAGATTCTTTTCATGGAGCCCAGAAACCCTGGAGGCACTCCAGACATCAATTACCTATGATCTGAAACTATGATCTTTCAGGTTAACTTGAACTAAACCTGACCTACCCCATAGCATTTGGTGAGAGTAGCCTGTATAAATTAGGACATGATCTGATCATGGCATGTCTTTTCTTGGAAAACCCTTTAGATATAGGAGCTCAAATCATTTGGCAGGTTTTACATTGCAAAAGAATAATTAGAGCACTATTAGACATTCTAGTTCATTCCAAAGAATATCTTCATGAATGAATTGTTTTTTAAGGCAATCTACCATTTATCTCAAAAACCTTCTAAAGCCTCCAATCTCACTCATCGTGATACTGGAGATATGCACTTACTCCACGCTGCAATGCCTTGCGTTTTTCTTTTCCACAGGAAACACTGTGTGGGTGGAAGGAAGAATGTACTTAAATACTCACTAATCCCAGAGGCTAATGTCCCAGAGTCAGCGAAGAAAAAAAAAGAGAAACATTAAATACTAATAATAGAAAACAGAACAAAAACAAAATAACCTGACAATGGCAAAAATGCCACCCATTTGTATAAACATAATACATCAGGCACAGTTTATTGAATTTTAGTGAGAGGTTTATTTCAGTGACATTGAAATCAGCTAGTATTTACAATCATATGGGTAACTGTATAAAACATGTCTGACAGTACTACCAAAGTCTATTCATAACACAAACTAGACAGGACAGCATCACAGCTCAGGTAGTGACAGCATGAGTTACAAAGTACAGTCACTTCCTCATTCATCTGGCATGCTATTGCAGTGGTTCCTTTTAACCAAAATCAACCACATCAACCTACTAAGCAAAATGAACAAAGGCTCCAATTCAACAACAAAAACTATGTCCAACTACACAGTCGCCCAAAAGTCAAACATGCCAGAATTTTGGGAGGAAAAAAATAAAATAAAATAAAAAAAAAAAAACTTCAGGAACGTCATTAAAAGCATTCGCTAATTATGCCTTTTTGAAGCAGTAATTTTGAAGACTTGGTAGCTGGCTGGTGTGAGTGATCAGTAATGGCGCGCGTAGTGCGCCATGGGGGGGGGCTGACTGATGCCCTGGCCGGGCCGAGGGGCGGGGGCGCTCCCGGGGTTCACCAGGTGGTTTATCGAGGGTCCGCTTTGGATGAGCGTATCCAGGGCCTTCAGGACGCTAGGGTTGTCAAAGTTGATGCCCGCCCCGCTGGCGGCTGGCCTCGCAGACGCCTGCGGGATGGCCATTCGGTTGGGCGGGGGCCCGTACGGGGAGGGGACGCTGGAGGCCACGGCCGGGGGCCGCAGGGCCGGCCTGGAGCCCATCATGCCGGGCCCCTGGGCGGCGGACTGGGGGGGCATTTTGGTCATGGTGGAGGAGGGGGCGAGGGCGGAGGGGTGGCTGGCCGTCTGGCTGCCCATCTGGCTCCCCATCTGGCTCCCCATCTGGCTGCCCATCTGGCCGCCCATCTGGCTGCCCATCTGGTTGCCCATCTGGCTGCCCATCTGGCTGCCCGCGGTGTTGTAACCCTGGGCCGGGGCGGGAGAGGCGCCTGAGCCGCTGTTGAACAGACTGAGGATCTTGGCCTGCAGCTCCTGCTGGTGGTTGGAGGGCACAGCTGCAGTGGAAGCGACGGCTGGGGGTAAGTGGGCTGCGTGTGTTGCGTGAGAAGTGAGGACGTTGTGTGCAGTGTGTGCAGTGTGTGCAGCATGTGCTGTGTGAGCGGTGTGTGCAGCATGTGCTGTGTGAGCGGTGTGTGCAGCATGTGCTGTGTGAGCGGTGTGTGCGGTGTGCGCGGGGTGTGCGGTGTGCGCGGGGTGTGCGGGGTGTGTGGAGAGGGGCACGCTGGGAAGGGTCTGGGCGGGAGGAGGAGCTTCGAGGGCTGCTGGAGCTGCATTGTGGGATGCTGGAGGACATAAGAACACAGCACACAGGGTCAGTCTCTACAGTCTACAGCAGGGGGGTCGCACAGCTGACCATTTTCTGACAGCATAGAACTTTGATGCATTTATCTATAAAACTAGACGGCAGGAAAGCCTGAGCTCAACACAAATGAATAGCATTCATACAACACCAACACAAGCATGCCAAAACACATGCACAAAAGGCTTCAATCCTTGCAGTTATTCATCTTTCACTCAACCCCTCGGTTCTGGTATTTCACAGAATGCCGAGGTGAATTTGTACTGGATTATAGGCATGTAAGGGAGGGGGGACCCTGCAGACGTGGGCGGTACACACAGCTCGTCCAATCAGAGGCTGGTACCATGGAGCCTACCTGCATGCGGGTCACCGCTGCTTCTCACCAAACGCTCTCGCTTATCCCTCAGATACTCAATCAGCCCATCCAGCTCCTCCATTGTCAGGTACCTGCAGGGAGACCAAACGTCCGCAATTAACACCAAAACGTGAAGGAAAACAATCTCGCATCGAGCGGCTTGTGAAAGCTGAAGAGGCACGCTGGGATTAAACCGCAGGTGGAAGCAGAGCAGTGTCTAACCTGCCCTCCGACAGCAGGGTGATGGCGGGTTGTAGAGAGATCGGGTGGCCCTCCCTCTCGTGCTCCCTCATCAGCACGTCGTCCGCCATCTTGGCGGCCTTCCTGGCGATCTCCTCGCGCTCCTTGTCCCGGTGTTCCACCTTGAACAGGTCGTAGTTGTGGGCCACCAGGACCATCGCGTCCTGCATGGGCATGTTCCGATGTTCTGAAATGTCAAGGCCAAAGAATGATCGGGTGGACAAAAAGGAGAAGTTCAAGTTATCCTCGTCAAGTTCACCAAGAACGGGGACCTCTCAAAGAACGCAGCCTATTTGGCAAGAATCAGATGTAATCTCTGATCTCTGGTGTACATCACTATAAAACCCGAACGCAAACCCGCCCCTACCTTGGGGTGTTCCGAACAGGATGTTGACGGTGCAGGAGCGGTGCACCTGGTGCTGCTGGGTGATGATGATGGCGAAGGGCGTGCGTGCCCGGCCCACGTCCTCAAGGGCCTGCGTCAGGGACACCTCCGTGTTCAGGAAGATCAGGTCCACCACCATGCCCAGGTCCCGCACCTTCCTCCCCACCGTCTCTGCATACTCCCTGGAGGGGGTGGTGGGGAGGTGTCAGATATTCACCAAAAATACTTTCTGCCATCTTTGACCAGGATATGGTGAAATAAATGATACACTTCCAAGACCCTGTGCACTCCTCTCCCCCTCCCTCCCCGTAGTTACTGCTACAGTGATGTTCCACGCACGCTTCCCCTGGCTCGGGAATGTTGACAATCAAGCCAGGCACTGTTGCTCCTATTACCAGGTAAGGTTCCCTTCCACTGCAAGTCACCTTGGGTTTAGAGTGCAAGCTAAAGGAACGCAACGCGATGTTCTTGCGGTCGTCGGGCTAGCCCCCGATTCGTCGCGCCGGACGCCGAGCGGCGCCCGCGGACTCACTTCTGCTGCTTGTTGACCACGATGACGGAGCAGTCGACGGGTCGCTCCGAGTCGTAGCGCCGCTGCAGCTCCTCGTAGTACTGCCGGTACAGCTCGTTCCGCCGGCGCTCCTCCACCCTGGGCCGCTCCTCTGCGCACACAGACCGCGGCCGCGTTACATTGACATGGCAGACGCTCTTTATCCAAAGCCACGTACAATAAGAGCATACTGAAGGTCATTGGAACAACTACGAAACACTGGTGCGCTAAGGTGCAATTACTCATTTTGTAACGGCTACCCACAGTGAACATTACCTCTCTGACCTAGCCTATGCCAAGTCAAACTAGGAGGCATGACAAGCTATAACATCAAGATAACGATACAAAGTACAATATAAGTGCTGGATGGAGGTACATGCAACATGAAAGTGGTACAAGGGGTACATGTGTAACATGAGTGATTTAAGTGATAAAAATGATCCCAGATTGGGAGTGCCCTGCAGAGTGGTGATAGTTAGTCCCAAGTAGAGTCTGAAGAGGTGAGTCATTCTATAGTCTGAAGACGAGTCATTCTTAAGTCTGAAGAGAAGAGTCTTTCAATAGTCTGAAGAGAAGAGTCTTTCTTTAGTCTGAAGAGATGAGTCTTTCTTTAGTCTGAAGAGAAGAGTCTTTCTTTAGTCTGAAGAGAAGAGTCTTTCTATAGTCTGAAGAGATGAGTCTTTCTATAGTCTGAAGAGATGAGTCTTTCTATAGTCTGAAGAGATGAGTCTTTCTATAGTCTGAAGAGATGAGTCCTTCTATAGTCTGACATGATGAGTCCTTCTGTAGTCTGAAGAGACGGCGCTTTCCGCTCAGTACAGTAGGGACCGCACAGTGAGTGGAACTGAGGCAGGGCAGGAGATTTCAGGCTTACCTTCAGGGTCTCGGCGGCCGTTCCAGGGTTCCCTGTAGCGGTCCGGGTAAGGTTCCTCCTTCTTGCGGTAATAATCGTCCACACGGTAGTACCGGTCGTAACTCTCGTCTCTACAGCCAAACAGAGGAGGAGCACATCAATGTCAGCACTGGGTGGCGGGCATCAAATACTCCAAAGGGGTCATTCAGACAAGGAACCAAAAGTTACCAATCTCACCAATACTCAATCTACAAGCAACTTCCAAAACTTTGACGGGAGTTGCCTTCCTTTGCGCCCTGCTTGTACCCCCTTATGGATATGGCATGCATAACAGGAAGTACGTTTCTGAAGTGTTTTTCAAATACGCTATTCAAAACTTTCAGACTAATTTTCAAAATCCCTTTCATAACATTGGGCAAAATAACCCGGCCCTGTCAAAACCATGCCTCACCTAAAGGCGGGGTCACCTCTGGGATCCTTCTCCCGGCCCTCGGGGCCTCGGTACCGATCGAAGTTCGGGTCTCGCGGCACGTGCTCGCGGGGGTGCCCACCCCTGGGCTCGCGGCTGGGCTCCCTAGTCTCGCGACTGGACTCCCTCATATCACGACCCGGCTCCCTCATGTCGCGGCCTGGCTCCCTCATGTCGCGACCCGGCTCCCTCATGTCGCGACTTGGCTCCCTCATGTCGCGGCCCGGCTCCCTCATGTCGCGACCTGGCTCCCTCATGTCGCGGCCGTCCCTGTGATCGCGGGACTCCCTGCCGTGCATGGGGGAGCGAGAGCGGGTCCGCGCGTCCCGCCCATCGCCATACCCGCCGTACGGGTTCCTAGAGAGGACACAAATCATCGTTAAAAGAAGAGAAAGTAGATTCAGCTGGGACACCAAACAAAAAAAACGGTCCGTCTTTCCTCAAATGTGTTGAATACAAACGATGGCTTACTTGTAGAAAACACGATAATCATCGCACAGGGACGAGAGGAACCAAGCAACGGAATACGCAGATTTCGGAGCAAACACACACTCGGTAAAATGAGGCACAAAGAAAAATCCGTTGGGAGAGAAATCACAAGGTTGATTTCAGAAATCCCTCGATATGATCACGCCGAGTGAATGAAAGTTATTTTAAATCCACCATCGGGTTTGCAGTAGCTCGCCTTCAGTGGAGCACACAGCACCACAGCAGTTTCAGTCATGATCGGACGACTCTTCTCAAACTACAGGTCCCATAAAGCAGCTGGAGAGTGCATTCTCCCCACTTGAAAAGATGCAAACCTTTCCAGTTTCTTCTTGGGGGAAAACCAAACATTTCCCCGTTGCTCATGCATATGTCTATTTTACTTTACAATTTGAACGAAACTGGGCAACATTTTTTACGACCGAAAATTTATTTTAAAAGTTTTTTTTTTTTTTTTTTTGAGTACAACCAAATGTAAAATGACCGCGAAAGTGTACCTCCTTTGTCCTTGAAAAGGCATTTTATTTGTTCCGTGCACCCAAGAACAACTTCTCGGGGTGGAACAATTAGTGGTTCAATTTCCAGTTTGAGGTTTTATTAAAAACCATATTAATTGTTGGTCGGCACATGAGAACGCATTAAACACAAATTTACATTTTTTTTTTAGATGACGCTTCAGACGTGCAGTAGATATCCAGTTCAAAAGTACCTCAACAAATGATTCCACATCACGCTTGTAAAAACCGCCAGATATCCATAGAGAACATTTTGGCACACGCAATGGGTTGAAGAACACACGGTTCGGAAGAGTAAAAAAAATAAAAAACATTTTCCACACATACAATTCCACACTTTATTACCTATTAACATTCCAAACACTTAAATTTGATAGCAGAATATTTGACGACGCAGTGAAGTGCATTTCATAATTACAAGCTATGTGAAGTTCTCGAAGTTTGAAGAGGCGATTCAAAACTCCGACAGCAAGAGTGGAGGAGGCAGAAAAGGTTGGTATGAAATACTTAAGACAAGGATACCACAGATAGACGTTTTTTTTTCCTATTTTATTTCAGCACTTTATAGCTTTTAGAACACGATGCACAAGCGAAAACCGAGATGCTCGTCTTGACCATGTTTATACTCGATGTCCTTGATGTTGAGAAATTACTGAAAATGTGGGTGAAATTCCAGTGCGCTCAGAAGATGCTTCTCGTGAAAAAGAACGGTTACCGGAGAAGTGGAAACGTCACTTCCTCACACTGTAGGCACTTAGTCGTTACATTACCTTCGTGGAGGGCTCTGCCGGGAATGAGCTTTACTCTGTCGCCGCTCCGCTGCCATATTTACATCTGAAAATAAACCAATCCAAATGTTCAACTTAATCAAGAAACTTTTTTTTTTTCCCACCAAATCCACGGTGGCATGGATTAACATTGCGCATTACTTTTCCTGCTTCTAAAAACCAAAACAAATTGCCCATAGTATACGCAGATGACATCAGATCGGATGGGTAGAAAAGAAGTCCTTTTAGGGAGATTTGGCATTGAGCAAGTATGTAGACCAGCTAAGGTAGCTTTATTCTGCAGGACTGTCAACAACTGCATAATTTTACAGCCTGTGCAAAATCCTGAAAGAGTCCCCCCCCCCCAAAGTTCCTTACAGTCAGTCAATGACCAACTGAAATTTTTGACAATATCAATTCTTAAGAGGTGTAAATGTGCCAGAGACACCCCCTCCCAATTAATTTTATTTAAAAAACAGAACCTTCTCTACCAGGAAAGGGATTGTTGTACATTAAAAAATAATTTCAAAACCTTACATTTTTCAATCCCCTGTATTTTAACAGTCCACAGGCAGTTTGTGCATTTCAGATCAACAAATAAGTGTAATTGTAGGCCTCAATTTAAAAACTGCATTTTGACATCAAGCAGGAAATCAATAAACCACACCGGTTTCCTGCATTACTACTGTGCTTGTATTGCATATATAGACAAAAGTTTTGTAAATGAAAGCAGTAAATTATCTTCTGTGCTATGTGCATATTGCTTGGCATACGGTTGGGATAAGGTTGTAGGTATAGCAGTGTTAAGATGTGAACTGCCTAGTGGGATTTACTGTTGTCAATACAAAAGGTTGGTTTGAGTCAAGGCTTTCTGTGCCTTCTTGGCGGTACCATACATTTGTATCCCTGAGACCAACGCTGATCTTCTCCACTCTTTATAAGACTTTTTTCCGAAGTGATTGTCATATAAAGTCATGTATTACACTTAGTCTAATAGCGTTGGAAAATGTCCTAAATACATAACAGTGGACCCATAAGGCTTTAGTTCGTCTTTCTTTAAAATTACCCAAAGGAAATGAAGGAATCGGTAGCCTGTTTGGACAGACTTGTAATGCAATGCTACTATTCAAGTGCATACAACTCCACTTTGGACCAAGAGTGGTTTTCCCACCTCTCATTCCAGGTATTAGCAATACAACAAATTGTTTCCCGTTCCTAATTTAGTGGGCTATGGCATCTCAGAAGCAATTCATATACTGGACATGTACAGCAAAAAAGGATGGTAAATCCACCAAGCACTTTCAACAACCTTTTCTTTGCTACTTTGGACACTGACAGCTGCATCTATGGTGTATGCCTTCTATATGCTGGTCAGCCTACATAAAAGATTCAAATAGTTTTTTTCCTAACTGCTTTCTGTGCCAAGATGTAAATATTGAAATTGCACCCATTACCATTACAACCTGTGTCTTCAAGGGGTACTGTATGGGTAATGTGGCCAACTGCCTTTCTAGTTTTCAACTTTACTTTGGCAGGTAAATATCAGTATAGAGCTATATGTTGATTAGCAAAATTCATGCACATTTCTTGGAAAGGGTTCATTGCACTGTTTCTTGATAAAAAATAGGCTACTGCTCTTCTGTTTTTTAACTGATGACCAGATGATCTTGAGAGGAAACTAGTTACCAACAGCCCTTGTGATTGTTCTGTTGATTTGGTACACACATGCACCCCTTTAGGCAAATCCATTTCTAATTCAGTGTCTAAATGGTGTTCACCACAAAGACCTACTAGTGAGCCTATAGTCTCCCCTCTTCCTCCTATGACACAATCACACCATATTTTTCCAGTTCGACACTATATCTTCAGCCAGTACATTCACCTGCAGCATTTTACAGTTACCAAACAGACACAGTTACCAGGTAACAAACCTAAGCTGTATGAACAAGGAGGATTCACAGGGCACCTCAACCCAGGTAGCCATGTTTTTAACAAAACGGGAGTTAAAGGGAGATTGAGCCATTTTTTATAATTTAGCCTTGCTTGATCCTGTGTCCTTATTTTACCTTAAGAACCCAGTCAGAAACACAAGTGGTACGGACTGATCGTGGGCTCCATATCTTTATAACATTTGAGCTTGTGTCCATATTGAAAGCTATTTTCAGCAAGGCTACTCCACTCCAGAGACATGCAAGGAGGAAGGCAATCCTATCAGCATGAACTAATTTAAAGTTGTGCCTCTGCTGCCATTAGGGCAGCTGAAGTCACTAAAGTGGTCACTAAACTACACAAAGCACTGTACTCTTTTTAAACCTTCAAATTCTGTGAAGATCATATTTGTAGGCACATTTCTGTTCCCCCTACAATAACCAGGGATTCAGTCCGGAATTTTGTTGACAAAACAAAGTGGTCTACAACATAACCCAATCAATGAGACAGGCCAGTTCACACCGTAAACCAATCAACGAGATTGACCTTGCACGTTCACATCATAGTACACATAGCTAGATGCGCTGGGTAAGAAAAGAGTATCAACAATGGCAAACAACGGCCTGCTCGGGCGCTACGCCATGCCAGAAAGGAAAAAAAATGGATATAGACCTTCCTTTTAAACTAGAATAAACATATAATTCAGTAGGTGGCAAGAGCTTCAGGGGTGGGTGGAGTTGATGGGCATGAAGCTCGAATTGTTTCTGCTGGACAGAATCTAAATTTCAACACTAATTTACCCGGGCTTCCTGCTTTCCAGCCAATTACCTACAACGAATTTAGCCACCAAAGTAGCTAGGTAGTTATTATTGAAAACGTTACTGCATTTGGCAGCTAGTTATTGGAAGAATTAAATGCTTGCAATGTTACCTGTGCGGTAGGTTAAGTTAGGTAGTTTGCCTAGGCTAACTAAAGTTACCTGGTCGACAGATCACATTAGCTAGAACCGGCGTGAGTGCACAGTTGGTGTCCCCTGCACAGTCAGCAACCCCTTATTTCCGGTTCCGTCACCATTGTGAGGAGTCAACCCCTGGGATAGAGGGCAGCCTTGTTCAACACTTTACATGTATAAAAAATATTTTGCTAACGTTAGCAATCGTGAACGTCAGCTAACTTTAGATTCGCAAGCAAATTGTAAATTTAGCGAAACCATCACTCCATTAGCCAACAGCTACCGAACTCTGAGACTAAATGGAAATGTGTGTGTGTTATCGGTAAGCTCTGCAACAACAAAAAACATTTCTGTTGAGCTACCAGGACCCTTGGAGCCGACCATTTTTAGCGTAGCTAACGCCATGCCAGTCCGTCATTCTGCAATCTTGCTTACCTAGTTTTCTCAACACTTTGTTGAGAAAACTGCTTACTGCAACTTTAAGGTCTTCGTCCCAAACATAAATAGTAAATTAAGTGATTATGAAAGGCCTCCAGCATTAACTGCCATTCGTTATTTTTATCTGGATTAAGTTCTCCAGGCAACTGCACACAGATGCATGACTGCATCTACACCATGTTATTTTTCAGAATAAACAAACATAAGATATTGAACACAAGTTGGTAGTATTATCATGCATGCTCATTACCATTACAGTACCCCTTTCATTTCCAAAAACCAGAAAAACTGGTTCAATAGCCAAGACTTCCCATGACAAAATTGCCCATTTCCATTTTATTATTATTTTTTTTTTTTGTAAAACAGTTTAAGGTGTGCAAAATTCACCGTGTGTCTGCTGGTCTCGGGACAGTCAGAGTCCCTCCATTGAAGCCTTACCTAGTTTATAACCTCTATAAAAGCGACCGTTTTGTCCCGCCTTTGCAGCCTCCGCTTCCTCTGCTCGTTCAAACTGCACAAATCCATACCCACGGAACATGGACAGGGCTGGAAAAAGGAACAGGTGTTTCTGGGTTGTTGTTTTTTTCTTTTTTTGGTGGTGGTGTTGTTGTTCAATCCATTACTTGAAATGGTATAGTCTTCAGGACCTTTAAACATGGAGTTAACCCTTTGAGCCCCAGGAGGAACCGGTCTGCATTTCTATCCCATTTATTGGCTTTCTTTCTACTCCATGTTAAAGGATCACAGACCCCAAGTGGTGCAGCACAATTATAAAGCATCAAAAAAATTTACACACCACTGATCACTAAGGCAGAGAAAGAAAAAATAACAATAACAACACAGAATTTTATTAAAATCCAGAGCGAAAATGTATTTGTCACCCCATTTCAGGTCACTGAGTTTTAGCATTGGATTTCTACAAAATGTAGGATGCCTAAGTACAGTGACCCATCCCATAACTGCAACAACCTCTAATTTTGGGCAAGGGCACATTAGTTTTTCTTCTGAAATGCATGTAGCCACTTTCACTCAACAGACCTTGCACCACAAGACTGGATGACTGGTCAAAGGACTCACTACTGCAAGAACCCACCTAAATTCAAAACTACTACAATGTACTATGGCCTCAAAAAACAGACCAAAGGAAACAGGAAAATGACTTCAGAACCTGCACGTGAGTTTGACAGTTGCTGATTTTACATGAATCTGAATGCAACACTAAATAAATGTGTTTTTTTAATGTATGTAACAGTGCAATTAGACTATTTGGGCTGATGCACTGCTAACTGGACAAGCATACAGTCTCAACAAAAATATGTTTTTCAACAAAGACAGCCAGATGACAGACTTGTAATCACTGAAGAATACAAAGCTTGTGGCTGACACGTGACTACAGGGCCCAAAGGGTTTTAACACCAACGGAAGGATTTTTAGGTTACTTGAGAGATAAAATAGGCCATACATCGAGGGAAAATGAAGTGCTGCATTTATCGGCTGTTAAATGTGCCAGGGCATGTGCGTGCCACCAGAAAAGGCAACTTCAGCAGCACTTTGTAAAAATCTAAAATATTCACAGGGAGAACAAAAAAAAATCCACAAATAACCAAAACATGTAAAATGGCTTCAGTTGTACTTGAGTGAAGAATTGCGTGTGGACTACTAACCATTTATCTTCCCATACGGACTGAACAGATCCTCCATGTCCTTCCTGTCCATTAGGGTCGTCGGCAAATTCCCCACAAAAATCCTCCTCTCCAAGTCGCGGGGGTCATTGCTGTTGGTGGTGTGGTGGGCGGGGCTTGCGCTGCGGCTTCTCCTGCGAGACATGCTGCCACGAGAGTCGCTTCGATCTTAGTGCTCGGCGACGCACTTATGTCTGGTTTTTGGCAAATTCAGATTATTTTTTTCTTTTGTTTGTGTTTGCGTCTGTGTGTGTAATCCCGGGTCCTAAAAAATCCAGCGCGCCAACAGAAAGGAAGAGAAGAGAAATCCCACACATGAAACGTCTCAACAGGGGGGGAACATCACAAAATATTTCAGCAGAACATGTTTTAAGGGATTGAAAAAAATAAGTTGGATGAAATGCAGAGGACCATTTTGAAACACCATTCTCTTTCTCAGCTACACACGTATGGTTTAATTCATTTAAATTTAAAAAAGCACAAGTTGCTTAAATGTATTTATTTGGTTCTGACACAATCTCTACACCTTGAGGTTAACATATGGAAAAAGCAACGGTGTTGCCAATGTGTGCTGCACACATTTGCAGCAGCATAAAATCGTCACAAAGTAAAATGAATTCGATTTTTGCACGACAGCATTAGAGACTGGGAAGCAACGAGTTGTGAGTGGCAATCCACCCTTATAGCGTGATGTTCACTAATAAATTCCCCATAATAATCGCTGGTAACACAGCACTGACCAAGTAGTAGCCAAAAACCACTTGCAGCTAGGGCTGTCACGTTCACTGTATAACCGTCCTACCAGCCTTACACTCTCCCCATGTATGAATGTCAAGCCAGTCATTACTTTGAGACACATTTGCCCTGATGACAGGCGTTAGAGGAAAGGTCATGGGGTCACCACAGACAATAAGTTTCTTCTTCCTGGGAACATGAAAGGGCACAGCAAATGTCATGGCGATCCAGCCATTATGTCTATCATTGACGGACAGACATTATGGACTGACGTCTTCACATAACCTTCTTATCCAAGGTAAAAACAAATGTCTTCAATTAGACAGAGAAAAGGAGTTCCACCAACTGGTTCCATACTTAGCGCCAACCAACCAACGGTAATACCGGTAATTTGGTTAATGGTAATTCGTTAGTCCTAATTAATCGTGACAGCCCTACTTGCAGGTAAGTCTTGGTCAGGAAATAATATGAAATTAGGCTGAATGATGGGATAATGGGACGAAACAGACGGGTCCCAGATGTGCCCTGAAAATTTTCGCTGTGACCCGAACCCGATACATGCTCTTTTGAAATTAAGCATGTACCGAGCGGTGCGGAAACGAGCAAATGAAATCCAAATCTATCGTGGAAAGCCGCATAGATCTTCCATTCAGTCCTTGCCTGCAAAAACATTTTTGGTTTGGATGAAGTTCGCCGCCGTAGTTTTCCGCAGATTTCACATTTCCATCGTATCCATTCGTTACTCAGTTTGTGGTTCTGGGTTTACAACACGAATGAAAAGTTGCACCCCATATTCCTCCCTGGATCCATCCGTCATTCACAAAAAGGAAGGTTTATGCTCAATTCGTTTCACACTCGGATGAAATGCACGCATGCTGTGCTCGCTAGCTAACTTAGCAGATGCCCAATGTTTGCTGCATAGCTCACGTTAGCTAGCAAGTTACCAGCACTCATGTAGCTCATAACGAGTAGCGCCGGAAGAAATGCAAATCAGCGTAGCTTATTTACTTAACGAAGTTGTAACGAAATTGATTTTACTCTATTATCGGTTAGACGTATATTGTTCTGTGATGTAACTAACGTTACCATTTTAACGATGTTCCATCCCGAATTTGTTTCCCCACTAACGTTCGAGCTAACTTAAGCCTTAACTCCACAAGTTACGTAGCTAGCGTTAAACATGTACTAGCTATTAATTGCGCTTTATTTTTAGACACATAATATTTCGGACATTGTTAATTTAACCAACATCTTGCACGAGCAACAACCTGACTTAGCTACGCGTTTGGTATTTGGTCCAACGACACGCTTAACTGTAGTGGCCCGTTATTACGTTGTCCCCGCCATTTTGTAGCAAGACATTTACCACAGCGGCACAAATTTAGCAGTTCTCACCTCAAGACACCTGAGAGTGGCCAGGTTAAGTTTACGTACGCATCATAAAAATCTAATCGCATTTGTTGTTTAAAAAAAAAAAAGCAATATCGATGTAACAATTGAATTCGCCGATTTGTTTTGCAGAAATTAGTCCAAAACGCCATTAGTCGAGTGTTACTTTGCCAAGCAGACTACAGTAGCTAGCTAGTGAACTAGCCAGCTACTACAAAATGTCGCCGGGAGAATAAGACAGCCAAAATGCAGCCTGGCTTTGTGTATTTTCATTGACATTACCACTTTCGGAAATATAGCACGTCAAACTGTAGTGCTTACAGACAATAGTTTATCGATGGACATTTAGCCAGATAGCATATGTTGCTAGATAGCAGGCGAAACCAAGTTACCCTCAGCTAAATAGCCAGCCAGTGCCTTTGCTTTGGCTAGTATACACCTGAATGCAACGAGGCAATTGTAGCTTTAAAAACTCCCCTACCTTCACCATGAACTTTCCTTGTCACTCTTCAAATAATTAGCAACTTCGTAGTCCTCCAAACATTAATGTTACAGGTTCTTTCACCAAAATAAAAAATTTCAAGCCTAGACAGTTGGGAGCGTTAAGCCTTGCTCGCGACAAAAGAACGCCTTCTTCGGTGGTATTTAGGGTATGAATGCGAATAGAACATGAAAGCACACTGCCACCCACAGTTTTGGCGTGTGAATCCAGGCCATAGGCATCTTCTTCTTCGGTGTTGTTTACCGTCAGCTTACATCCTTGAAAGTTGCATTACTGCCATCTCTCGGAGTAAGTTAACTCCTACAGCTTATTGACTGTCACACTTTCATTAACAGTCCCATTCCCCGAAGGTAGTTAATAAAACATCTCCTCCCCTGCCCACTAGCACCACACCTGATCCCAGTGCTGCTGCCATTCTTTATTGATATTTCCTCACACAATGCCCTTTCCCTCTGATTTTGATAACTTTATATTGATTTCAATACTTCCCTTTTTGACTGCTTCTTTTGCCAACGTATCTGCTCTCTCGTTTCCCGGGATATCTGAATGTGCTGGGACCCACATGAATGTAATATTTTTCCCTTGCCTAACCACTCTTGAATTGGCAAACAAGATTTCATACAACAGATCCTGGTGATTTCTGGCTGTACCTATCTTCATACTTGCAATGGCCGACACAGAATCACTACATATTACTATTTTGCTAAACCTACCCCGTTCAGCCCATTCTAATGCCATCAATATGGCAAACAATTCAACAGCATACACACTTAAACAATCCGATGTTCTCTTGCTAATTCCCACTTGGTAACTAGGCATAGCAACTGCAGCCCTTGTCGCATCTGTCTGCGGATCCTTTGATCCATCTGTAAAAATCTGAACACTGCCTTCATACTTACAGTCCCTATAGTTATAGTATTCACTAACTAAGTCAGCATTCTTATTACTGTGCTTAATCTTAAGTAATTCCAGATCTACCCCCACACTTTCTAACTCCCAGACAGGTCTAACAGGCCACACCACAGTTTCGCCAAACTCTTTATCATAGACTCCCATATCTCTTGCCCATCCAAAACTTGATTTTTCCATCCTCTCCTTCTCCCAGCTTGTCTGCAGTACCCTTTTTGTTGGATGATTATCTCCAGGCCATAGGCTACAAGCGGAAAGCACCAAAATTCTAATTATGGAGCAAAAAAATCTGTAGAATGGATTTACGCATCTGTAAATGTTTTTCACAAATCTGTAAATGCTTTTAAAAAATCTGTAGAATGGATTCACAAATCTGTAAATGGTTTCAAAAATCTGTTGAATGGATTCTCAAATCAGCAAATTAACTTGAGAATACACCCAATAACAGTTTCAAACTTGTTCAAAGACAACTCAGTAATTACTTCTCAAACCAACTACAGCAAAGACGACTCAGTAATTACAACCTCTGAAATAAACCTCTTACAATCTCTCTACTCTTGCACCAACTTTGGCAATGTACCGATTAGCAACCTTGTAAAATGGGATTCGAGGTTGTGCTAATGCTATGGTGAGGACAATGCCTGTTCTTCACGGATTCGGGATGACTTGTACTGCCATTACCTTATTTTAGAAGTGAACTTGTCACAAAAATAAATAAATGCATAAATACAGACGCTAACCTGTCGTCTATAGCCAAATTCTAAAATAAGCGCCCCTGTGTTCTGTCATATTTCTACAGGGAGCAATATAACGGATAACTACATCAGAGTGTGCAATTGAATCTAGAACAGGGCATTCCATATAAATCAGCATTGATTTATGAATCGAGCTTGCTAACATTCATAACAGAATTAACAATAAGAATTGACGTTAGCAAACTATAGAAATACCCTGTCCTAGATTCCAAATTATTGTTACAGATAACATGCATAAATTAACATCGTTCTAAACTGGCCGTTGCAATTGTCCATATTTGTCATGTTGTCAACCCCCCCCCCCCCCCAAAAAAAGAATCTCAACATCAGTCTGACAATTCTGACTAGCGTGAAGTACAGTATGTTGAATAAGTCACTCGCAGTTTCAGTGGGAAATTAATGTACCACATTTTTGGAATAATATATTTTACAAATTTAAGGCTACATATTAATAAATTCAGACATCTGTCAAAAAGTGTAATTACCCTAAATGGTCTTTGCAAGGTGACTCGACTGTCACGTGATAGCTTAATCACGAGATACAAAAGAAGGAAGTACTGTTTGTCACATGACATACCGTACTTCATGTTATTTCTGCTTGCTTTGGGGTGCTAGCAGAGTCGGGAAAGGTGAGTTATGAATTGTTTTTATTTGTAAATAAGCTATAAAGTAATTGTCTCTGCTTTCTGTTTTACCGCGCTAACGATCAATCTCGCTGCTATTTCCTTAGTTAGCTTCTTAATTGAAAGCTGACGTATTAATCCTTACTGTGAATTTTTTTAAGCAGCCAATGATGTTCTAAAAACTTTCATTCGGAGGAATTTAAATTTATCTAGCTAGCTTCCGACGAGCAGCATTTTCAATCCAAAATTACGATGGACTTATTTCAAATACTAGCCTGTTCTGACTTTACCCATAGTTGACAATGACTCATTGCATATCCAGCTTTCATGACTTTAGCTAACGTTTAAATATTAAGATCACCAAGAAGGTTTTGGTGATCTGGTTTTTCCGGCACAGGTGGGTTTTTCCGGCACAGGTAGGGTACGTAGCAGCACATAACACGGATGGGTTAATATAACCATACATCTTTGGTGTTCATGTATCATTGAATTATGGTAACCATTTCTGGTCTCAAGAATAGTTTGATTAGTAACTTAAGTATGTTCGTAGATGCGTTGTTTGGCGCTCTGTGTGCTGCTGGGAACAATGGGGGCAATGGGGGCCCCAGATAAGGATGAGATCAAATTCCTCCCGGGACTACAGAAACAACCCAGCTTCAAACAGTATTCAGGCTATCTGGACGTCGCTGGGAACAAGCACCTGCATTACTGGTTAGTGCGATTATCTCACCGGTGTTATGGACCAATCTGAATTAAACGGAATGTGTCTCTTTCTCCATTCTTAATGCTTTGCGATGACTCTACTTTTTGACTTGTTTCGACTTTTTTGGTTGAACATTAGTTGCATTCATTTTATGATTTTCTGAAGTAGGAATCGAAACTGCTGGCTCAGATGGTGGAACTGATCAAGGCGGATCAGGACTTAATTCTCATGCTGTGCGTTTATTTTACGCTTGCCAGAGATATTTATACATAGAATACGCATTTTGACTTAAACGCATTCTGCGTAGGTTCTGGCAGTATAAAGTTGTTAATGGATTTAACAAACCTTAACTCGTACAATCACCACGTAGCCTATGACCTAACCCAGTGATGTCAGTATTAAAATTGTATAGGCCTACATACACCCAGGCACAGTCCCTAAAATAAAAGCTGTGCGTGCATATTGAAACCTTTAACTTAAATACAGATTTATTCAGTGGTAAAAGGAGAGACGTTCCTACTTAGTTTATTTGCATTTACAATGCGATTTAAAATTAGGATGCACATTAGAGCATTTTACGTTTACGAGTAATAATTTACCCTTACGAAACTTTGTTTGCGCATACACGCATTTTTTGCAGAGACTTCACGTCATACTCCCCCCCCCCCCCCCCCCCCCCCCCCCCCCCCCCCCTTGGAAATGGGTGCCCACATAAATTGAGTTTGAATTGCATAATTTGAATTTATACTTCGATATTTCAAATTGCATGTAATTGTAATTGTTTCGGTTTTCAGTGCGTCCAATCTTCACTTTAAATTTCAAGTTAAACATTCAATGTTTCAAATTCAGTTTGAATTATGTTAATTTATTTCTGCCCCCCCGTGCTCCCCTGCTCATTGTTGAAGGTTTGTGGAGGCTCAGAAAGACCCGGCCAGCAGCCCCGTGGTTCTGTGGTTGAACGGAGGCCCAGGGTGCAGCTCGCTGGATGGACTACTGACGGAGCATGGCCCTTTTCTAGTGAGAACACACACACACACACACACACACGTGGCAACCTGATACTAACATTATGGTAACTTCACAAATGAACGCCCCTCTGTGCCAAAGTTGTATGACTAAAGTGTTAATGTTTCAACAGTATTTTGATTCTGAAAACACAACCACATATAGAGACCCGAGAGGCTTCCAGACTAAATGAATGAACATTTATTTTTACACATACTGCTGTATGTGTAAAAATGTAAAGAGTAATACAAATGTCCTAATTTGTGTCTTAATGGGCAATCTAAATTCATGTAATAAATTGTGGAAAGCAATGTACCTGCATTTAGCCACGCATGGACAGGACTGGCAGTACTGTGATTTCTGATTTCATTGTAACTTGTATTCCTTTGTGTGTTTGTGCAGATTCAGGATGATGGCGTCTCACTTGAGTACAACCCTTATGCTTGGAACAAGGTACACGGTCTCTTATGGCTGTATTCCCAACCTTTCCTCCTAAAGCCCCTTTTTTTATTTATTTTTTTATTTATTTTTTATTTTTTTACAAACTCATGCTATCAACAGCCATTGACTATCATAACAATGTAACATACTGTATGCTGTATATGCTTGGTCCAGCAGTAAACCTCAATGTGACTTTCATTGACTGCAGTAAAAAGACGACATTCATGTGGTCATGTGGTTCTGGCAAGGCCTTCACTGCTGGTGCAGGTGCTCATCTGCAGCGTGCACCGCATGCTCTGTGGCAGGGGCTCACAGTAGTGTCAGATGGGTGTGAAAGACTTAGGACTTTGAAAAAAAAAAAAAAAACAAACCTTCCAAAAACCTATTTTTAGAAAGGGTTAATAAATTTGGCCATGTCCAGTTTCAGATTGCACGGTGCAGTTGCGGATGCTCTGAATCACACCTTTCGGTATGGCAGGTTTCTACCTGATCGACAGGAATAGCGCAGTACACATTTGTTGTGACTTGGCAGCCATTTCCAAACAGAAATTCCATACCCAAATATTGTGTCAAACATATCGCATACCAGTAGCTCAAGTCACTATTCGTATATTTTCAGGTTTCAGTTTTACTAGCTTGGGATATGGTAGGAAGGTTTGATGCTGGCGAAATGAGTCACTGGGTGTTTATTTTGGTAGGCTTCATGACCAGCTTCCCATCTGTACGCATGAATGCTTGTGTCTACCACAGACTTACAGTTTTGGCTATTGCTGCTTGTGCTTGTGCTTGTGCTTGTGCGTGTGCGTGTGCGTGTGCGTGTGCGCGTGCGCGTGTGGCCATCGCAAAACCCAAATGGCAGGCGATGAATAATCCAGTGGTTGTGTTTGCAAGCAATTGTTTGCATACAGTGATTTGAAAAAGAAATGACAACCTCTATCAGGTCTATGGTTTTGCATATTTAGGGTTCTTTAGGGTTACTTTTGGGTTCATGCATTCATTTATGCAATTTTTCACATAACTTTGCATATGCGTTTACAATTAGAGGAATTCTCCAAAACATTCAATTAGTAATTTAGCCCAAAAACAAAAGCTTCAGCAAAACTCAGAAGTGGACTGCATTTTTTCATCTGCTCATAGTTCAGCGTGTACCCATGGTAAAAATGGAACCTGTTTCACAGCATTCAACAAGAACTGAATGCTGCTGTCAGCCTGCGGTATTCCCCTCCTCTCCAGTGCCCAAGCGAACAATGAAACATCACAGACCTCAAGTCTCATGCACTTTGGGGTCAATGTCAAAGAATTTCACGTATTCCTATTGTTAGGATATTTTGCCCTTATTCGTGGAGTCAAATGCAGGACAATGAAGAACACGCTGACAAAGTTTCCTCAGAGGATTTGTTGTTTAATTCAATGCGCAAGGGAGAGACAGATCCAGCACATTCGGGCACTGCGCTGAGAGAATCTCTGCCGATCACGCTGTGTGGTGTCTAGATATACGGTTTGCAGTCATACACATCAAAAGGTTGAGTTAAGTGGCGGGCCAGAGACAAATGGTCTTGTCCCTTCCTGGGGACCCTCGCAGCCATTTAACATAGGAATGTGACATCCTTGCCGCAGACACTAGAGGTGTTATACTGAGACACACTACAGAGGGGCTAGACACAGAGGCATGCAAACTACAGACACAGTAATGGCAGAAACGGAAACGCAATACACTACATATAATATATATATGTATACTAAATAAAACTGGGAACCTATCACTATGAATGGTACTGCATCGTGAATGCACTTATCAATTTGAAAGTGAATTAGACACGATTCTTATCCTTACAAAATGTGTTCTCAAAATATGTCCCAACCACCAGCAATTCGCTAAATCTCACATTTGGATTTGAGGAACTAAAGTTATGGAACATTTGTCTAACTCCCCACAACAAGTTTATTTTTTCTTCCACCATGCAGACCCATAAAACATGCAATAGCATTGTAAAGCATATGGTGTGTTTTAAAAAAACGAGTCTTAGTTATCTGGTGGTGTGTCATTTTGCCTGAAATCCTTGTGATCCCCCTCTGACTTTATAGTTAGATGCCATCCCAGGAGACTTGTTAAAAAGGTAAATCTTGTTGTCCATAGATTGCCAATATGCTCTACCTGGAATCACCAGCAGGGGTTGGCTTTTCCTACTCGGATGACAAGAAATATGCCACCAATGACTCAGAGGTGAGCTGTCCTGGTGCATGTGCAGTCCTAATGATCCATTTCAGTTACCCTTTTCATAGGGTACTGAATATACATGTACAAATATTTCTAAGTTTAAATTTCCCTGTGAATATTTGGTTGTCAATTTGCAGCATTGACAGGGCTAAATTCATCAGGGCTGAATTATGCATCAGTAATTTTTTTAAAGTGAAATGTAAAATGTAAAAGTTTTATTTAGATTTTTAAAATTTCCCTCAAATATTCTGTGAAAGTATGGAACCGGTAAGGATGTGTTGAATTTGACTTGTCTGCTCTTCCAGGTGTCCATGAACAACTACTTGGCCTTGAAGCGGTTTTTCCAGCTTTTCCCAGAGTACAAGAAGAATGAGTTCTTCATCACGGGCGAGAGCTACGGGGGCATCTACATTCCAACACTGGCAGAGCGCGTGATGGAGGACAGCAGCATTAACCTGCAGGTGAGCACTCCCGTGGTCAGTCCATGCTGCCCTGGTCAATGAGCGCTCCCCTGGTCAGTCAGAGCTCCCCTGGTCAGTCTCAGTCAGAGCTCCCCTGGTCATTCAGTGCTCACCTGGTCAGTCAGAACTCCACTGGTCAGTCAGTGCTCCCCTGCTCAGTCAGAGCTCCCCTGGTCAGTCTCAGTCAGAGCTCCCCTGGTCAGTCAGTGCTCCCCTGGTCAGTCAGAGCTCCCCTGGTCAGTCAGAGCTCCCCTGGTCAGTCAGTGCTCCCCTGGTCAGTCAGCGCTCCCCTGGTCAGTCTCAGTCAGAGCTCCCCTGGTCAGTCTCAGTCAGAGCTCCCCTGGTCAGTCTCAGTCAGAGCTCCCGTGGTCAGTCAGCGCTCCCCTGGTCAGTCAGAGCTCCCCTGGTCAGTTTGTTGATTGCAGAAATGTGAACTGTGACTCTGTAGCAAGGTTTGCAGAATCCTTGAAAGCCCTTAAGTCCAGTAATTTTGACAACTAATATAAAGGACTCGAAAGTTCCTTAAAATAATGTAATTCTTACAGAAGCACACTTGGAACAGTTCACCTGTCAGAAGACGGAGCTTTTTAAAAAATGCCGCCTTGCTGCATTAATCACAGCGTTTATGCTTACTGGTTATGTAACTAATATGGTCAGATTATGCCCTTTGACATTGATCCTGGATAAGTGTCCACTTCTTCTGAGTTTGTCTGCAAAAAAAAAAACGCCCTTTGAGTATCCGTTGGGAATTTTGGCGGTGTGTGTATTACCAATGGCTGGCTTTTCTGTCCTGCAGGGTATCGCTATAGGGAACGGGTTGTCCAGTTACGAGATGAATGACAATTCGCTGGTTTATTTCGCTTACTACCACGGGCTCCTGGGATCGAGGTAGGCATAACAATGATGTAACGACTGCACTCGTGATTAAACAATGAAATGACAGAAATTCAGTCCCCCAGATACCGAAACAAATGTTTCATTGACGGAACAATAGTGCTCCTTTCTGCGTGTAGGCATGTTTTGCAGTCTCGCCCGGTATCACCTGATCTTAACCTCAAATGCAGAACGCCAGGGAGGTCACGACCTTTGAAATTCAGTGACCGCATTGTTTTCTCTCGCAGGCTGTGGACAGACTTGCAGTCGTACTGCTGTAAAAATGGAACGTGTGACTTCTACAACAACCGAAATCAAAACTGCACAAAGAATGTGAGTTTTTATTTTGTTTTCATTTCAGCTCCTGTTTTCATAACTGGCGATGTGTTACACTGCACAGTTTCTGAGTCAGCTCTGCTCAGACACTGATAACAAATACTGTAAAGGGATCACTTTGTTAGAGCTTTATCTTCTCCTCCTCCATCTTCTTTATCCTTTGTCATTATGAAAATAAACACCTTTGTTTATCATGCCGTTTGTGTGTTTCTCTCCAGTTGGCAGAGGTGCAGTATATTGTGTACCAGTCTGGGCTGAATATGTATAACCTGTATGCTCCCTGTGCTGGAGGGGTACATGAGAGAGTCAGGTGAGATGTGTGACAATACAGAGCAGTAAAATATCTGTATCCTCAACACTGAGCATCATCATCGCAGCTTTGTTGAATGTTGAACTGACCACTGCTGTGGGTAAAGGACTACTTTAACTTGGAATGCTTTTCATATCGCTCCGCAGAAAGAGAAGTGGTTAATTTTCATATCTGCTAACTCGCAACACCTGGTGTCAAAAAGGCATGGCTCCACCATTAACTTACCTTATATTTCACTCCAGTACTCCCGTTAGCCCATACTAAATTTAATATATTGTATCAAATTATTAATTGGTTTCTTTCATAGGGTAATTAGCCGTGTAATTAGCAGGGCAATCCACTCCAAGTCAGTGCCTTTGCGAAGGCCATTATTTATCAATAGCAGACCGCTTCTTCCTGGATTATCCCTTACATACTGCATACCATATTTGCTCATTGTGTGAGAAACTGGAACTGAGATGTGGTTGTGATTCGCTGTACCTCCAGCTGATTGTAGCTTATTGTTGTGGATATAAAATGGCTTTGTTCCCACCTTTAGGTATGAAAATGGCCATCTGGTGATTCGTGATTTGGGAAACCACTTCATCCGCCATCCCTGGACTGCAATGTGGACTGAGGTAACCGAAACCGATTGGGGGGTGGGGGGGTGTTGTGAACAAGGCATTGCTACTGTAACCAAAGTTAAACTAGAAACTTCTTTGGAGAAAATGAACAATAAGAGCATAAGGAAAACGGGCCATTAAGTCTAACCTCCTCTTGACCTGATGCCTAAAAAGCATCCAGTACTGTTCCCAAGCTTGAACACTCCAAAGGTATCTGCTGGTACCTGGTAACTTATTTATCAAATAGAAAGTATTTGTCAAACAACGACACTGGTCAATCAGTGTAATGTGAAGTTGACTTGTCTCTGGTTTCCACTCATCCCCCTTGTTCTGCTGACAGAACTCCAGCTGAGCTGTTTTCCTTAATCCATTTTATTAGTCAGTTTTAAAGTGCAAAATCTCAATCGGGTCCCACCTCAGACTGAAGAACACCATAGTGTTCAAACGGTGACTTGCAACGCACGGTCTCCTTCCGCTGAGACGAGAATGGCCACTGACCGATTTGTGACGCGCTTCGCAGAAACTCCGCGGAATAGCCTCCCTCCACAAGTCGGTGAAGCTGGACCCGCCCTGCACCAACTCCACCCCCTCCACCCTGTACCTGAACAATGCCTACGTCCGCACCGCCCTGCACATCGCGCCCGCTGCCCTTACGTGGGCCATCTGCAGGTAAGGCCAAAAAGTAAAGCGGGTCAGTCAGGGTCATGTCCAGTTTAACCGCTCCTCTTACCCGTGGATTTATCGAGAGATAGGTGCGTGAGGCTGACTGTCTTTGGGTCAGTCCTGTCTGATTTAATTTTTTTTTATATTGCTGTGTTTCAAAGCTAAATTAAACTACATTTAGGATTTTTTCTACATAGAATTAACTATAATGTCAAAAATAAATAGACTGTTTACATATTGTGGTATATCTTTGTCTTCACAGTGCGGAGGTGAACTTCAACTACAAACGGCTGTACATGGACGTGAGGAAGCAGTACCTGAAGCTGCTGGGGGCGCTGGTGAGCTGAGATCAGGAGAGGAGGGGGGGGGACCTCCATGATTAACACTGGGCAGTGTTTGGGTTTCTTTTGTGTGTTCACAGAGATGGGTTACTTTCCTGGTTTTTAAAAAATAATTCTTGCGGTGTTTGCGTATGTTTTTGATTGGCCCAGACACTTTTTCTATTCGATGAAGGATATTTACAAAGGTTTCTGATAATCCAAAAGCTTACACTAAAACGTACCTACCAAAAAGATAGCGAGTGTAAGTAAAGCACTAATTGGGAAAAGGGCTATGAAATCCACCTGCATTTGTGAATAGTGCACTAATGCGGCTGATGTGTTTCCCCGGCTGTAGAAGTATCGCGTGCTGGTGTACAATGGAGATGTTGACATGGCCTGTAACTTCCTTGGGGATGAGTGGTTTGTAGAGTCTCTTCAGCAAGAGGTAAGGGTCATGTTTCTGTTTTTTTTTTTTTTTTTCCCTCATTCGTTTAAATAATTTTATCCGATACTCATATCTCATTATGATTACATTACATTACGTTACAGGCATTTAGCAGACACCCTTATCCAGAGCGACTTACACAATTTTTTTTTTTTTTTTTTTTTTTTTTTGTTAAACATTGTATCCATTTATACAGCTGGATATATACTGAAGCAATTTCGGTTAGGTACCTTGCTCAAGGGTACAACGGCAGTGTCCTACCCGGGAATCGAACCTACGACCTTTCGGTTACAAGCCCAGTTCCTTACCCACTGTGCTACACTCCGTCCTTGATTAGTTCATTACATTACATTACATTATAGGCATTTAGCAGACGCTCTTATCCAGAGCGACGTACAACAAGTGCATAGGTTTCATGATGTAGAGGCGCAAAAGAAACACTAGAGTGAAGTAAGGATCGTAGTGCCAGAAGTGACCACATCGATCAGGACTCCAACCCTGTAGGGTAAGCTTGTTCAGCAAGCAAGAATCCTACCAAGTACAAACTAGCACTGGAATCACACCTAATCATACAAAAACAATCCTGCCAGATACACTAACATAATCAAATTATCCTAGCTAGGTACAGTGAGCTGAACTATAGGCTAGGGAGGGGTGGGGAGAGGTGCAGCCTGAAGAGATGAGTCTTCAGTCTGCGTTTGAAAGTGGTGAGATTCTCTGCTGTTCTGACCATCACTGGGAGGTCATTCCACCAGCGAGGGGCCAGGACAGATAGCAGACGGGAGCGGGAAGTGCAGACGCGAAGAGGGGGAGGTGCCAAGCGTCCAGAGGTGGCAGAACGGAGAGGTCTGGCTGGTGTGTAGGGTCTGATGATCCTCTGAATGTACCCTGGTGCTGACCCCTTAGCTGCCTGGTATGCAAGCACCAAGGACTTAAATTTAATGCGAGCCATAACAGGCAGCCAGTGGAGGTCAGTGAGCAGGGGGGTGACATGGGAATGTCTGGGGAGGTTGTAGACCAGACGCGCTGCAGCATTCTGGATGAGCTGCAGGGGTCTGATGGCGGATGCTGGCAGACCAGCCAGTAGCGAGTTGCAGTAGTCCAAGCGGGACAGGACCATCGCTTGAACCAGGAGCTGGGTTGCGTAGGTGGTGAGGAAGGGGCGGATTCTCCGGATGTTGTACAGGAAGAACCTACACGTTCGACTCACCACCGTGATGTTCTGGGAGAGGGACAGTCTGTTGTCCATCACCACTCCAAGTTCATTAGATACATTTTTCAGCTCAATTCTATTAGTACAAGGGATGGGCATCATTTAGTTACGATGCTAAAACAATACTTTTAAAATGGTGCTGATGCCTAAACATTGCCCGAGCCGATACTTTCTTCAAAATAAACATCACTGCAAAGGCAAATACATTTTTTACATTTTGTAAATACTGCATTACACTTATCATTTGTACTGGTTTGCTTTTGGTATTTTGACCGAGTTTAAGGCTAGCTAGCTTGCTAACGGTACCTGCTGTCACCGACTGCGTCGACGGAGCGAGTGTAAGGTTAGCTAGAGAAAGGCGGGCATTGCGATTGGGTCCAGTAGGTGCTGGTCGTATAGGAACCAAACCCTAATTTGCACGTGTTGTGCCTGCTGCACAGCAGCCTGTATTTCTGTGATGGAGCTGGATTCAGACGGAGACAAGATGGCTCCTCAGCTGTCTTTACTCTCTAGTTCGGTGGTGTTGCCCTCAAGTCACAATTCATCGCTCTTGTTTGTCAAATATTCCTGTTTCCTGTTTGTGTACTGCATGTACACATCCCTGTGCATGTATATTTAGAATTTTGAACAGGATCAAGATGGTTACGTCTACTGTAAAATGGTGTGTGTGTGTCTCTCTCAGGTACAGGTAAAGCGCAGGACCTGGCTCTACAGTTCAGGAGATGGTCAGCAGGTCGGTGGCTTCGTAAAGGACTTTTCCAACCTCAGTTTCCTCACCGTCAAGGTAAGGTGGACCCCTGCGATCAGGAGTCAGTGTTCGCTCTGAACCACGGCCAACACTCAACTTTGCGCTGTGTCACTGGCGTGGGCTTTGCTCTAATAGACATTCACGTGCTGTTGATGTACGGTGTCTATAAAATTGTTTTTCAGGAGAACGTGTTCTCTAGACTATGGCCTGTTGTATCTTGTCTGATACTGTACCCCATCAATGGCAGTAGGTTCTTTAGCGGACTGATTCACTGCCAAACTGTATCTAACGTCAAGGAGACCAGTGATGACGTCAGGCTGGTTCGAAATCTGTGTTAATGTTCGGGAGTGTAGAATTTAGAGTTATACATCTAAATGATTAAAATAATGACTCTGCCCCCTGAACATGCAGTAGATTATGTGATTGTGTATTATCCTACGGATGTATAATGTTTACCCATATAGAACATTTCCCCATCTCTTTCACATGCATGTATTTTTGTGAGCTTGTGTCTCTCTGTCCATCAGGGTTCGGGTCACATGGTACCCTCGGACAAGCCAATCGCTGCCTTCACCATGTTCAGCCGCTTCCTGAAGAAGGAGCCGTACTGAGATCGGGGCAAAGCCATGACACTGCGCGCCGCCCCCTTGTCACCCCTCGTAGGGTATCTGTGATTGGATACCGCCACTGTATAGCCATGTTGTACCTCGCTAACACCTACCGCTAGCTGTGTGGCCTCTTTGCACTCCCTGCGCAGCAGGCCTGGGTCAAATACGTATTTGTTTTGGATTCAAATACTTTTCTATGCTCTATTGATCTTGCCTGGTGTAATTGAGCCCGCCAGTATGACCAGAAGGCGGGATTTGCACTTTTTGAGAGTATTTCATTGGTTCCAGTACACCAGGCAAGATCAGTAAAGCATTGAAAAGTATTTGAATCCAAATAAAATATGTATTTCACCCAGGTCTGCCATGCAGTCCCCCCCTCCTCACTACTGCTGTGCACTGTGAGTGGGTTGATCAAAAAATACACCCAGGAGCAGTACTGATAATTCAGAGGTGTCCAATCTTGTCTGAAAAGGACAGGTGTGTTTGTGGGCTATTGCTCTGTTCCAGTACTACCAACACTGGATTCAGCGAATCAAGTAAGGGATGTCTGACCAGCCCTTCTTGGATATGTCATGTTTGCACATGCTCGGGGTGTACAGCATCAGGCTATATTACTATAAATGCACATCTTTTTTTTTATACTAGTGTTGGGTAAAAGCAAATGCATTTTTTTGTATATGTGGATGAAAGGCTGCTTTCGTATCCCCGAAAACTGCTGTGATGACCAGGTACTGCTGTAAATAATTTACTGCCTGTTGTAGATTCCAGCGCTTCCGATTGTCATGCCTGCCTTGCTATGGACAAAAAAAAAATCATGTTAATTATTTGTTGGTCAAACTTGTTGATCCAAGTGACACAACGTGAATTGTAGACGTAACAAAAGGACTGCCAACTTTGCCTGTTTTTTAGTTTTAATCATTCCTAAGGTTGCCTACAAGTTAATGGATTTGAAGGGAAAAATTGTTTATTTCAGAATATCACCAATTTGCCTTTTTTAATATTTTTGATTCATATCAGCTACTGTTAGAAGTCTAAGTGTGTCTCCGTTACTTACAGAAACCAGGATTCAGTGACCACTATGAAATGTCAATCAATTGAAGTTTAGGAAGAGATCTGCGAGGAAAACTGTGTCCAAATCGTATGCTTGAAAATGAAGTATAATTATGTGTTCTTAAAAAGGGATTATAAAACAGCTGGTGTTTACTTTTCATTGGTCTTCAGGTTGTTGACAAATGTTTTTTGTCAATAAACTTCTCTTCAAACATTCTGATTCATATTTCGTAAATGTACGATTTAATTTGCAATGTGATATTTGAATCAAAGGAGTACATTAAGAAAGGTCAAAGTTAGCCAAAAAGTTGTTCTCACAAACGGCCACAGCTGGTGTATTTTCATAAGGTTTTATTAAGACTTGAAGTAAACAAAAGTGTTATGTAATGGATAGGTCATTGTGAGGTTAGGTTTAGGATACATTCAAGACTAGTGCACAGAATTCACCCCTCCCCTTCAACACACACTGAACAAGGTAATCAATGCGCACAATACATAAAAAAATATTCCCTACTCATAATGTAACAACCAGTTCCCACTGGGGGAAAAAAAAAACTTTACATTTTTTATATTTTGATTGTTTCAAGATGCATTTTTTTTTTACGTGGCACCTGTTTATCTGAAATGCACTTATTTTTGGCAGAAATAGAAATGGGAGAAAGTCGGCATTTATTCCAAATAATCTGAACCTCATAAAATGAATTTTGTTTCAAGATACATTTTCATATGGCTGCAGTTAATGTACAATGCATTTCTTTTGGCAAAGGTAAAGGGCATAAAGAATGTAGTCCAAATAATTAGAGCAAGGTATCATTAAAAATGGAAAATGTCTTGTTAATGGTTGTGAAAATCATGATTAAAAACATTGGCTTAAAAATTGTCACATTTTTATAATGTACATAGAAAAATGTGATTAATCCATACTGCTGTACAGTAAGTCAAACTACAGTGAACTGACCCAAGTTATCTGTGAGCTGAAGTTTTTCCAGCAGTAGTTATGTTTCTGAAAGTTGTACTATTGACAGACTGCACATTGAAATGACAATCCTTTTCAACCAATCCGTTTAATTTGACAACGTGATATTTTCTTCTAAAATATTTATTAGTTTTGTGTGATATGGAAGGGCTGTGATATTAAGTATTAACATAAGTGAGGGGCAATGAGCAAGTAGCATATTCCTGGGAGAAACATTAGCCAATTTTCAGTCCTTGTTGGTATTTATGTGATTATGAATTACTGAAGTAAAGCGGAATCTTGGAAATGATCTCAGACTCCGAAAACAGGACCCATTTATGTTTTGTCCCTGACAAAAAGATGATTTTACAATGTGCCAACAATAGGAAAAAAATTATATTTCCATAAGAGTATGTGCCTTAAATGATTTCAGATTTTGAACAACATTTTTTTTTAAATGTTGCTCCACATTGCTTTTTGTTGTTGGTAAATAAAAATAGGTTCTAAATAAATTCAACCTAATACATCTTAATTAAACGTGAAAGTATTTTAAAGCAATGGGAAAGTGTAAGGGAGTTGTCACCATGTAAGTATGTTTATTGTGGGTGTGTTTTTAGCATGTTTGTTTGGAGATAGTGGAGGTGCTATACGTTGCCATCAGTCTTTGTAAAACTAGGTTTGTCGGTTCCCCAGCTTACACTGTGGTGCTGTTTTGTTGCCCCTGCTGGTTCCTCTCGATCACCTCCCGCAAGCCCTTGGTAAAGTGCAGGTTGGCTCCAATGACGATGAAGCCCTGGGGAGCGTGAGAAGGGAGGGAGACTTCAGGCCGGTGTTGAGGGACACAGCAGAGAGCTGAAAGGGTTCAGGTGCGCCTCTCACAAAACAATAAACGTGCCAGGCACTCTGGCACAAATAAATTCCGTATCCCCATTTCCCATAATTCAGAGAGGGGAAGGGAAAAAGTCATGGGGCTACACATGTTCTCAAGAATAAAAAAAATATTGTACTCCTTATTGTTGGAAAAGACCTTTCATTCTTCGGCCATATCAGTGCAGTTATGTGGCTCAGCTAAATTTTGCCCTTCGTTATGGCACCTCTAATCAACTTTGATGAAGGCTGAAATTCAAGTACTGCAGAGAATTCACAATGCCCGTAAGATGGCATTATAATAATAATAATAATAATAACTTTATTTATATAGCACCTTTCATACAGAGTGTGTAGCTCAAAGTGCTTTGCCAGATCAACACAGTCATACAATATCAGGATAAAATCATTACCCATCATTCTAAAGTTCTCTAAATTTAATGAAAAATAGTCCTGCCTAAATTAATCCTTCTGTAGCCTAGAATGTACTGTGATTTTGGAACAGGGAATTATGTCTGATTGGCTACTCAATACTGGCCCACTTTGATTCCCCAGGTCATCACTGCAGGTGAGAATTTAATTCTTAGTTGTCCCACCTTGTAAAATGAACGCAAAATAAATTTGTGACTCACGTTATGATACTCCACCACTTCTTCAATAAAGTCCATCCCCTCCGGCAGTGGGATCTGTACACCTCTCTTGGTTCGATCTGAAATTTGGAAATACATACAAGTTGACACAACATTTAAACGGCTGCAAAATAGTCTCATTAAATCTAAATGGATTTGGGTTTTATATCAGGCTTTTGGGTTGAAAACAAGGGTACATTGATCTATCAAAGCCAGGAACTACCTTCAGGGCTGAACATCCACTCAACATTTTAATTTGCTGCCACAAGTACTTGTTAACAGCTAAGCTGAAAATAGAGGCACTGATTGCTAGTCCCTCTCTAATTAAATTGTACTCTAATTGGCTCTTATATGCCTAGCTCTACAATATTTTTAGAACCTGTGGTTATGCTGTAGAGTAGGGTATATAAGACTGCCATTGGCACACGACACCATTTCAGTGATAAAGGTTACATGGCAAAACATTTGAACCTTTTGGTCTCATCCCAACTCAAAAAATCAAGTGTGGATCTTTCCTGCATGTAGTCGCAGATCATTCTTCGCCCAACTAACACGGTTTAGTATGTGGAGTGGAGTTTTAACTCTCTGTTGGGGGATGCGCTATTCGGACTTTTGGTTTCAAGCTATCGACTAACTGTCCGAAGTTCAGCGTTCAAAGCCGCCCCGTGCTCTGTAGCCTTTGAAGACGAGCCGGTTATCAGTTAGATTTGCATAGGCAGATAGGGACCGGAATTGCTGGTCAGTTTGCTGTACGTTTCGCTTCCCCGTTCCCCACTTGTTTCCCTTATCATTCATTCTGTTACGGTCTGACCCCAGACCAGGTCATAACACCACATACATCCTGACTGAAGTACCCGTTACCAAACAGTGCCTTACTAAAGAAGCCATCGCTCTTTCGGACACTTTTCACTGAGCAGTGCCTGGCTTAAAGTACCCATTTCTCTTCCACACACCACACCACAGAGGGCTGAAGTAGTGGCTCTTGGGGATGTGTTTCACGGACGTGCTTGGTACGTACCATTCAGAATGGGGACCACGGACAGCTGCAGCATTGTTTTCAAAGGGCCTTGCAGGGGGATGAGCTGAGGAGAAGGGCAGAGGGTTAGACTTCACCTCAGATCCAAGTTCACACAAGCAAAAAGTAACAATAATGGAGGACAAAAATCATAACCTCAGCTTACCGCCAATGATTCCAGAGCAGACTGGTTGGAGTAGATTTTAAACCTGCCAACAGATACCAGAACTCAATACTCAATTATTATTATTATTATTATTATTATTATTATTATTATTATTATTATTAGTCAATCTATTTGTTAATTACTAACTAAATTGCATGCTTAATGAATGTATTTTACATCATTTGAACAACTACATTACTCAATGACAATTCATGTGACCTTATTGTAAAGTTTTACCATTATTATTATGATCATTATTGATAATGCTGATGATGATGATGATAATAATAATAATAATAATAATGATACTTTTGTTCTTTTATTTTGTAATGCTACAGTTTACTATGTTGATGTACCTTCTCAAGTCCATGTGAACAGCGAGCCGCTTGCCTTTCAAGGACACCTTAGCATTGAGTTTCCCTTCCTGTGACAGAGGAGAAAAGGAGGGTAACTGAGTTTATACTTGTGTGTGGTGAGACTTGCAACTATATGGGCCAATTCATCTTATTTTATATTTGTGAGAAGAGACTGACACAGAGAAAGATGGTGAGGGAGGAGAGGGAAAGTAGGAGGAAAATAGAGAAAAAGAAACAGAGAGAGAGAGGAGGGAAATAAGATAGAGGAGACGAGAGAGATAGAGAAGCTTTTCACGGCAGTAGCTTTTATCATTTTTGTTCACGCCGCACTACCTTTTCAGACTGTTAGTTAACGTTAGCTAACGTTCGTGGCGAACAGAAAAAAGTTTGAATATGTTCACAACCGTTAGCCAATGATCGCCGTCTTGAACACACGTCTGGTCGAATACTGGACAGTCCTTGTTTTGTGTGAACGCTGGAAACCACTAGCATGTGTGAAAGTTAGCTAAACAGTGTTTGCCCTCACCATGGTCATGCTACTGAGCTGCACAGGCGGCTGGCCGGGTGGGAGCAGCATCACAATCATCATGGCGGTGACGGACACGCTGGCCCCCGAAGTTTTTATGGTGCAGCGTGGGGAGGAGGTGACCTTCAGCTCCAGGGAGAGAGGAGCCTCCACCAGGGCAGGGTTCTGGGAAGGGGAGAGATTTAATACCTCTTTCTGTCACTGGGAGGTCTAGACCTCACAGTTAATATAACGCACTTTACTGTCACTGGGAGGCCTAGATCTCACAGTCAATCTAATGCACCTTACTGTCACAGAGAGGTCTAGACCTCACAGTTAATCTAATGCACCTTACCGTCACAGGGAAGTCTAGACCTCACAGTTAATTTAACGCACCTTACTGTCACAGGGAGGTCTAGACCTCACAGTTAATCTAATACACCTTACTGTCACAGGGAAGTCTAGACCTCAAATCAGTCTATCACACCCTACTGTCACAAGAAAGGCCAAATCTCGCATTCAACCTAACAGACCCTATTATCATAAGGCAGTCAATCAAACATGTCCTATTGTCAAAATCAAACACACTATTGTCTCACACTATTGTCCTGACTTCACAATCAGTCACATGATTCAGCAGATCAGTGATACCATGGAAACCACACACATGCACTCACCAACATCATGATTGTCCCAAAATAGGTTGTCCTTAGCAGCATCTCCAAGTCCTTTGGCATCTGAAAATACATGATATCACAATATTACAACATTTAAGAATTCACCCATTCGTATTAGTAACCTAAACCGAGCCTGGTGGACTGGAAATCCTGGTGGACTGAAATGACCCTCAGTTGCCAGTTCAAGTGGCAATTTACAGGGCACATCCACCGAAAGAAAGAAAAAAATAAAAACAGAAAATATGGCAACAAGTCACGTATTCTGCTGATGTACCTTACCTTCTCATTCGCGATCAGCATTTGGAAGACCTTGGCTTTGTAGTAGGCATAGAAGCCGCTGTCGAAGAAGTACTCGGACAGAGCCATGTAGACCATGCGGTCGTACTCTCTGATCACGGGAGTCACGGCGTAGTTCACGATCGTGTCGTTCTCATTCTGCAGGTCATAGTACATGCCCTGTGTAGCATGGAGGGAGAGGGGGCAGTGATATATAGTTACTATAGGAAACAGACATCTGATGTTTTAATTTCTTTTAAATTAGTCATTTTCAGTCATTTTAAAATTAATTTTAAGTAAACAGTTTTGAGTAAGGAAGCCCTCTACATGCAGTAGTGCAGAAGCCACTTAACACACGGTTGTGTGTAAATCAGGTGGTCATCACAAATTCATATAAGACATATAAATATATAGAATGCAATATATGTCATATAAACCAGATATTGATCTTATCTGAAAGCTCCTAACCCTGCAGCCCTGCGACCTTAAATCACCTTAAAATCAACAACCAATTTAGACCCGAGTAACCAGGCTGAATTAGCTGTACATTCAGCTGCCATCACTGATTAATGAAGTGCTATGTAACAATGAAAACCATCACACTATGTGGCTCTCTGTGGGAGCCCCTTAGATTATAATGTCATTTAAGAAATTTGTCACTCACCCTGAAGTCCAAATCCAGGCTCCTGGCAGTCACCACAGGATCATTCAAGAGGGAGTAGTCAATCCCCACAAAATCATCCACGTCTGAACGCACTGAGAAAACACATATGCAATTACACACACAACCATACACACACACACAAAACACACACAAAGTGTAATGGTTTAATGCTCACTTTTTTGCATCTGTTATAATGATCGAGAGGAACTACTGTACAACAAGGAGCTTAAAACGGTGTAACTGCTTACGCTACTTCTGGTTTCATACTGTTAAGTTCATTGGTCAGCCCGTAACTCTGAGGATCATATTCCAGATATATAATGACTCAGAGGCTGGTGTGTGATATGACCCTGCTACTCTTACCTGGAATGGTGTCCAGTAGTCTGTTAATCAGAACCAGACCAGCGTGGTTCAGAGCTGGACAGATCTGAAACACAGCAGCAGACCATTTTGGACTGACTCTCATTTGACTCATATCTGCATTTACCTGTATTCTCTGTATTTGTAGTATAAATACATTCAAAATCAACATTACTCTCAAGTATGTTCAATATTGTTTTGGCCTTGAATAAAGAGTAAGTACAGGAGTCTATGTTGTATGTCGTGGGTGTTTGCATACACAGGCAGGCTTGACTGTACCTGCTGGTTCAATACAAATCGCATTGCTGTCGTCAGGAACGTGGCCAGGAACTCATACACCCTCCTGTATAGAAAGCACAATAGTCAAAACACAATACACAAATATACACAAGGTCCAATGTAAGAGCTTCCATAAATGACAAGCAGAGACCAACACGGAGTAAAAGTATGCTCATTATCATTACAGTACATACTAATTGTATATGCTATAGGTATATGATTATTGTCAGTGGATTAAATAATGCAAATTATATAGTCATTGATAAAGGGCATTACTCATTAATCACAGGGGTTGGACTAAAACATCACAGAGGGAGAGAAGGGGAAGAGAAGATGTGAGGAAGGGAATGAGAAAGTGGGGCGACGCAGGGCTATGAGGAGATGAGGACTCACCCCAGGGTCCCGGAGAACTTGGCGCGCATTTTGGCGATGGACGCGTCGCAGGAGACGTTGGAGATCTTGAGGCGTCCCAGGTCGTCTCTGATCATGTGCAGCGCCGTGTGGATGTTCACGCCCTCGGCGGAGGCGTTGATGACCCCCACGTCGTGGCTGGGGGGCACACGGGACAGCCACCATCATCATCGCGGGCAAAAAAGCCAGTTCCTTCTTTTTATCGCAAGTGTTTGCCATTTATCTGGCCTTCCTGCAAGTCTCTTTGTCTGTAATGATGTTAAACCCTGCAATCACTTTTTTCTTGCAGGGTTTATCATTACAGGCAGGAACCAAAGGATCTTAAAAATGATTTTCCTGTGTATGAATTATATGAAATTTATGAAATATAATTTTTTTCAAATTTATTAACAGGAAATCATGAAAATTCCTTTCGAACTGATTGCTGAGAGGTTCATTTCTGATTGGCTGCCCACTAAATTATCACAGTGCTGATTGGACAGAATTTAATGCCATGTTAATTATGTGATGAACACAATCCCAAATTAACAATAGCAAATCAGTCTGCAGTGGGCAGGAGGCTAACTGTGTTTTGGACACGGGGAGAACATGAAAATTCTGCACAGAAAGGCCCAGGCCGGATTTGGACCCAGGACATTCTTGCTGTGATTACACATATTGCACTGTGTCTTTAAGGTAATTTTCGCTTTAACGTCTTTTCCCAGTCGCTATGGCTATTGACTGTTTCAGACAAAGCCTTTTCCCAAATCCGTTGGTCAGCGTTTAGGACAAAAGTCACTGAGGCCAAGGAAGTTGAGGAGAACATGTGACTGGGAGGACGGGGCGGCGGTTTGAAGGAACTCACAAGAACCAGTAGAGGATGTTGCGTCGGAAGGTGAGGGCGATGGAGGAGTTCTGCACCTCGAAGAGCAGGCCGAAGTTGGGCTGGAAGCGCAGGTCCGCGCCCGTCAGGTTCAGCTCTGTGATCTTCACCCTGGAGCGCACAAGACAGGGACACGGGGGGCGTATTTACCAGAGAACCGTGGAGGCTGGAAATAAGCGGATCGTCAAACTAATTCATGCATCAGGCTTGGTCTGCTTTAAAGGTATGTGATCCAAAATATTTCAGTATCACATGATTTGAAATCAGAGCACGTGCTAATCTGCACTCTTCCAAATCAAGAAGGTGGCAGCATTAAGCGCTGATAAAAAAAAAATGATTGGGGAAAAGCATCTTAAAAGTGGATTTATTTGTCATGACATGAATCACTTTTTGTGACATAATGTGGCTTAATAGAGTAAATTGATTAAAAGTGTGATGACCAGCCATTCCAATTTACATTTTAGTGGTTGCAACGAAAAACAAGCACACACAGGGGTCACCCAGAAGAATGGAGAGCCCTGGTTTGGGATCCTTGTGACACGCGCTGTGAGCAAAGTGTAGTGGCCCCCAACCGTGGCCCTGGAGAGCTTTTAGGCTGGACAAAAGAGGGTTTCTTCTCCACTTTTAAATCAGCAACTGATTCACTGATCCCAAGAACCAGGTTAGGTGGGTTAGCTGTGTAGTAAACCGCTTCAACTCATCAGTGAAGTGCTGAGTAGCACTGAAGAGCAGAACATCGAGGACCAGGGCAGCAGACCCAGTGATTGGTGGGATGTGCTGAGGAGGAGCTCACTCGTTGATGGTGTACTGGAAGCGGCCCTCTTTGCCCTTCATCTCCGGCATGGTCATGTTCCCCAGCTCCTCCTCCACGAATCTCTGAGTCTCAACCTTCACTGTGGGGAACACAATCACGGGGCTCCTTACACACATTCACACATTTACAGACACTCACAGACACTCTCACAACCTGAAATGAGTCTCAGCCTTCACTGTGGGGAACACAACCAGGGGCTCCTTACACACATTCACACATTTACAGACACTCACAGACACTCTCACAGACTGAAATGAGTCTCAGCCTTCACTGTGGGGAACACAAGAAGGGCCCCTTAATCTCATTCACACATTTACAGACACCCTCACAGACACTCTCACAGACTGAAATGAGTCTCAGCCTTCACTGTGGGGAACACAAGAAGGGCCCCTTAATCTCATTCACACATTTACAGACAGTCACAGACACTCTCACAACCTGAAATGAGTCTCAGCCTTCACTGTGGGGAACACAACCAGGGGCTCTTTACACTCATTCATACTTTTACCAGACACCCTCACAACCTGAAATGCATGGTTAGATGAGCACCAATATAGATGCAAAAATGAACTCTGATCCAACCAAAACCAAACCAAAAAGCAATGCTGCTACAATCATGTCACAAGCAAGTGCAAATGAAGAAGGTGTAATATTTATCTTACAAATGAATAGCTTAGTAATTGATGAGCAATGAGCAACATGCTACCTTAGCTACATATACTGTATGTGGCTGGGATGGAAGTAGGAGACATGGAGAAGCAGCTGCAGAACTGTGTGCCGTGAATGTAAACCTTACACATCTCCAGGCCGCTGGAGGTGATCCGAATCTTGCAGCCCGGGGGCTCGGCGGTCGTCATGGTTACGAGGAGTGACAGGAAAACGGCGAGCGCTCTGCAGGGGGCCATGGTCTCTCAGTCAGCCTGGACCCCACACACAGACAAGACAAGGCTGTTCAAAAAACACAGACCAGTACAATCGCTGTTACTTTCAAAAAAAGGGCTCCTTAAAGAGGATATAATGCACAGACAGGACCCAATGTGGCTTAAGAGCGGGGGCGTGCACAGACATTTTGAGGGGCAGGGGCTCAAGCCAAGAAAGAGTTTTATAATGACTATGGCGATGAAGTTTCATAACAGTAATCATAATTATAACAATAACTGCAGCAACAACACAACAATAATAATAAAAATATTTATTATAATGTATTTGGTCCAGAGGGACATTTCAGTCAAGGAGGACGAAGGGGCAGTGGCTGGAGCCACTGTAGCCACCCCCTCTGCACGCCCCTGGTTAAGAGAGCAAACCTGTAAACAGAATCCAAAATCAATTTGGGGAGTGCTACAAACAACCTTATAAACTTTTGAATGGTAAAATTTCAAAAATATTTTTATATCTGATGCCATTACTTTTGTCCTAGAATAGTGGAGCCAAATATTAATACCAATAAAACATCACTACTGCTCACTACTACTACTACTATGACTAATAATAATAATAATTATAATTATTATTATTATTATAATAATGGTAATGATAATTATAATCATGATGATGATGATGATGGTGATGATGAACACCTTAATGATAAAAACGCACCGCCTTAGTTTAATGATTTCAGTTACGTGTAGAGTGGCTGAACAGCAGCGAGCAGTAATACTATCCCAGAAGCTTTTCAGCCTCTCTCATTTAATCAGTTCCACATCAGCGACCCCTTTAATCACAGCCTGGGAAAAGAGTGCGGGAGACATAAGTATACAAGCACGCCCATTTCACGCTCAGTCCCAGTCACCAATCAGCGGCAGGCGATGGCGCTTTTTAACAACGCACTTCAGAATGCAGGGCAGTGAACCCACGGCGATGGCGCACTTCTTACGGTGTCCAGCCAAAAGACCTCACGCAAGTGCCTCGCACAGTGTGTACTCTACAGCCTGGCATGACAGATCCCAGCTCGTAAACAACCTTCCTGTCCCACACGGAAAACCAATAACATTCCTTATATTCACACTGTCATCATCCGGTTCTGTTTTTTTTTCTCTCCCCCGCCACTCAATCTTCATGAAACGCAAAAGTGAGAGATCCTGCACCAAAAACGCCACCCCCTCCCCCCCCCCTCCTCCTCTCCCCGCTCCTCCTCTCCCCGAGCAGGGGAAGCGGAGTTCACGGTGCCGTTCACCCCTGCGGCGGAGTTCGGAAACATCACCGGGAGCTCTCTCAGCCTGTCCCGGTCTCTCCCCTCGGAGACGGTGTCCCCGGCCGGAGCGGAGCGCCGACTCTGACCTGCGGGCGTGTGCAGCGGCACGCCGGGGAGCGCCGGGGAGCGCTGGGAGAGCGGTGGCGTCCTGAGGGAGCCGCGGGGTCCTCACCGCGCAGCTCTTTGCAGTGGTGTCCTGAGGGAGCCGCGGGGTCCTCACTGCGCAGCTCTTTGCGGTGGCGTCCTGAGGGAGCAGCGGGGTCCTCACTGCACAGCTCTTTGCGGTGGTGTCCTGAGGGAGCAGCGGGGTCCTCACCGCGCAGCTCTTTGCGGTGGTGTCCTGAGGGAGCCGCGGGGTCCTCACTGCGCAGCTCTTTGCGGTGGTGTCCTGAGGGAGCCGCGGGGTCCTCACTGCGCAGCTCTTTGCGGTGGTGTCCTGAGGGAGCCGCGGGGTCCTCACGGCGCAGCTCTTTGTCTTCTGCCCCAGCGGGGGCGGCGGCAATCGCTATAGTAACTCCCAGGCATGGGGGACCCCGAAAGACCAAGAGAGAGGGGTGTGGGATATTTCATGACCCTCACACTTTTTTCTTTTTTTTTTTTGGCAATGTAACGCCCACTCCACACCCCCACCCTTCCCACCACCAGCCCCCCACCTTCCCACCACTACCCCCACACCTTATTTCCTGGGGCTTCCAAACACAGTGAGAAACCACCCACTGAGAATCCAAATGACAGAATTACACTGCAACATTACAGTTGCTAACAGTCGCTGTTACCCGGTGCGACTTATGAAAGTGATTCAGCAGTTTGGCAGATGCTCTTATCCGCAGAAGCTTAGAAAGCTTACATTATCTTCAAACACAGTCTGTTTATACAGCTGGATATCTACTGAAGCACTTCGGGTTAAAGTACCTCACTCACTCATGGGAACTACAGCAGTCCCCTGCCTGGGAATTGGACCTACATCAATGGAGTTGCAAGGGAGACAGTCAGTTCCCTAGCCATTATGTTACGCTGTCACCCCAATAAGCCCCCCTAATTGAAAAAATTACCCTTTGACCCCCTCGCCCGCCCCCAATATACACACATGCACATACCCACTCCCCACCTCACCCATCTGCTCCCACACCCTGCCTCCACCCTCTTGATCTACCTGTCTCACCTCGTCTTATCACTAAAACCCCCTTCAAAAAACTTAACAGCTGCCTCCAAATAAGCAGAACCCCAGAACTGAGGGAGGAGGGGGGGGGGACATGGGAGAGTGATAATGGGGGTGGGGTGGGGGTGAGGGGGTTCATAGAGGCGGTCTGCACTCAATGACTCTAGCACACGGGAAACAAAGAGCCCCCAGGAGGGCACGAACGGGTCAGCCCCCCCATCCACACCCCCACCCCTCGCAGGCCTTAGGGTCCGGCGGCTTCCCCCCCCGCATCACGGACCGCCGAGCGGAACACTGCCGCCCCGGACATCCTTTTCTGGGAATCCCGTTTGAGCGTCCGGGGTCAAGGAATGTTCCCTTCCACAAGGGGCCGCAACGCACAAAGCAGGATTGCATGTGAGAGATGGGGATCCACCGCTTTGAACCACTTAACTGAAATCAGTCACTTCATAATGGTGAAACTGTGAAATTCTACCATAATATTCACCAGTATACCATAATATCTCACTAGGAATGAAGACCCTCACTGCTAGTTATCACCTTTGTGTTGTATTTTGTATTGTGTTCGAATGTATTCACCACGTGCAGACTTATTTGCCTGCGTATTCCAACAAATCTTGTTTCACGTTTGAAGATTACTTGTTTTAATTTCATGGAATACATTATGAACATTGTGATAATGAAGAGAAGAGCAAGCAGGGTTGAGTGTGGTCTCATTGCAGCAATAGTGTAATGTTCATCACTAGATCCTTCAGCATTTCTCACATTGAGCCACTGTAACTGCTCTGATCCAAAAGAACAAACCTCCAGACGGTGGGAGACAGTTCACACAAAAACATGAGCTAAACCGTTGGCATCATTTTCATGACATTTCACAACAAACCTTTCCTGTTATTTTGAAAGTACAATCTTCCATGAGTTTCACCTGCGAATGTATAATTTTAAACACTGCTCTGGGGCAGCATTAACAGTGCTTGTGAATTATCTGGAATATCATTACGTGAGTCATTCTGTGTCTCATTTTGCGTGTGTGAGTGTGTGTGTGGGGGAGGGGGTGGGGGGTTGTGCAATGAGGAAAGGTTAAGCACTGATTTAAACAAAAAAACAAAACAATAATGTAGTCCTGCCCTGTCCAGGTCAGTGACCTATGCAAGACCCCAGAGTACTTCTGCTTCTTCCAAAACAGGAGGTTTACTGGAAATCGATCTGCCAGTAGTACTGGGAATTTTGGGTGCGTGAGTGTGTGTGTGTGTGCTACATACGTACGTATTCATATATCCGTGTGGGAGAGATACAGGATGCAGAGTAGTAGGGAGAAAGAGGGAGTAGATAACGAGAGAGAGAAAGTGCAGTCTGTTTCATGCGTGCACCTTTAGCCAGAATGTTCCGTAACTGTACTGTTCAGGGGTCAAGTGTAAATGAAGCCAGACTCTGCATTCAGAAAAAGTTGCTCCTGAAATTTGCCGGTTCAAGAGACTGGCAGAATGATAGTATATACTGTATATTCACCATTTTTATCGATTAACTGAGCGATAAAGTGATTCTAAATATTTTGTGAGGTGCCTCTACTGTATTCCCACAAAGATAAAAAATAGAACAATTATATTGTAACAAAAGGAACGCACAGTATAGTAGCTTAATTTTGTAGTTACATCCATTGCTCTCACTATAATGCTTTGCTGATCTGATGTGCAGACCAGATAAAAGATAATGTATATAATGTATATTTTTAAAAAGACATAATGAATGAGTCACCTCAACTGGTTCATGCAGTACTCTAAGTGGTGATTAGATGGTGCTACAATACCTGACTGTGATTTACTATAATATTGTAAACACAAATACTGACTTGTCTATATATGAAGTCATTTACTGAAATATCATGACCTGCTCTACCATACTCGGACCTACTCTAAGATTAAAGGTGTAAATTGCCTTTAAGAGTGTCCAATACAATAATAAATTGCAGTTTTATTTGTCACGACGAACTCAAGGCAGGTCAGCAAGTGAAGACATCCAATCAATTTGCAAGAAGAATGTTCCGGTAGAATGTCCTCTTTCTCTCTTAAATTTGCTCGCTCAGTCAAATCATTGCCCTCGGATTCCATCACAGGTAATTGAAAAACACTACAACCCTCAGTTGTAAAGGACACACTGAACAAGTAGGGCATTCATCTCAGTAAAGGATCCTGTTCCCATAGCATGCGGTCTTCTGCCAAGAATTAGTTTCAACCTCTATTGAACCTCCTACCCTCCTGTTTGCCATCACAAGTAGAAGCTATCGTGCAGCACTTTCAACAAACCTTTGCTTTAACAGTTGTAGAGTGTTCCTACACGCCTTGGCCACTCACCTCTGCCTGAGCCATTGTTGGATAGGCATTATATCGCTGCCACTCTCTCAACGGGTCCCATCGACTCCAAACCCCTGCTCTGAGCGCTGTCCGTGTCACCTTTAGTCTGGATTTCCACAACATCCATGCCTGCTTTCCCATTTCTCAATACAGTTACACAATAAACCGAAATACTTACTGTGTGTTGTCAGCGGACAATTCCTCAGTGGTGATGGTTTTTCTTTTTTGAGTTCCAAGTATTTAAGTCAGATTTTTTAAAATCTTTTTTTGCAGTTACAACAAATTCACCCCTTTTAATGGCTGGCTCCGACTCTCTTTCTCTCCCTCAGTTTCCCAAGTGAGGGTGGTATTTATAGCGGCAGGTTGTAGGAGAAAGGGGTGGGCCTTCTGAATGAGTCGTACGACCATGTGGTCATTATAATGACAGTAATCTATTTCACAAACATACTTTGCAGGCAGCTTTTCACATTTTCAGCTTATGAGTGCAGAAGCGAGATGAGAATACATGGATAATCAAAAAGATAGACTTAAATAATGCAGACTACTTTCTTCAACTACAGGACATCAATATTACCAATTTTTTTCCTTTTGGTTTTAGGCCTTGAGGTCACTGCCTGAACAAAATTTGTGATCTAACGGCGTCTTACAGACTTTTTTTGGAGTCTTTCCTTGAAATCCTGAAATACCCCGAAAAATTATGAAAATGGTGGCAATAGTTTGTCTTGACTGTTAGTAGAAGTGCTGCTCTGTGATTTGTATTCAAGTGGCACTCTCTCATTTCAAAATAAATACCTTTTGGAACTTTTCTCGGGAGAACAACCTCAACTTGATTATACGTTTGCAGTGTGGTCTGATGATACAGAGGGCTGTGGTTGTTTTTTTTTTATGTGCAGTGATTCGCTGCTAAATCAGACACATCACAGTGTCACGTGCAGCCTCTGGAACAAGATCAGTTGTACATTTATTTTAAAAAGTTATTTTTAAAAAGACTATTGCAGACCTTTCAAACAGTCTCCCTCTTTGTTTAAAATTTTGTTGGAACATCTACGGCACGTTTTACCACTTACTGTCCTGATTTTTGAGTTTCATTGATAGTGTTGTATGCTGTGCACCAAAAAAGGGGACGTCACAAAGATGGAAGAAATTCTACTAATTGCAAATGGAAAAGAGCATGTCATTTTGGTTATTCATTCCCCTTTGATACATTCTTACCCATGATATGGGTGGTTCCAAAGCATCCTCTGCCAAGACAATGTTACTTGCTGCTTCAATTTGCTTGGTGGGGCAATTCCTTTGATGTAGGAGGATGGGTAATTACCACTTTAGAACCATTTCGCAAAAGGGTGGGGGAGGCTTTCATAAGGAGGGCAACTGGTAATCCCAAAGCAGGCTTACAAAAGCCCTTTAGATGCTTCTGCTATCATTTGATTAATGAGTATCACAATCCTGTCATCCTGTGAGAAAAAAAACTAGCAATAAAACTACTCATTCTTAGCATATGGATCTTGTATGAGAGATCAGCTTCATTCAAAGCTAAAAAAAAAAAAACTAAAAAAAAGAATATGACAAACTCATTATTTTATAGGAAAATCAAATGAAGAGAAATCCATAAGGAAAGGACACATTATTATACTATTATTTATTAGGAATACAATTGTAGCAATATCATAACACAATATCATTAGTGGTCAGTGGTGATTTTGTTTAGTTGGGGGCCTTAATGATGAGAATGTGACTGGTTTGTATATACTGTACATTCACACATTATATATGCATTTTATATTGGTTGTCCTATCGTTCAGATTTTTCACTTTTATAACTCTAATGACCTATTTAAACCAAAATATGTCACAAACTGTTTCTCAACAAGCTTTCCATAACAACTAATTCCTGTTATTATAACACTACAATATTACCAAATAACTACGCAGTGCTCAGTATAAATACTATTTTGGTGTATTATTAACTTCCTGACATCTCTCTTGTTTTAAATCTGGAAATTTGCCACATCAATTGAGTTTTTGTCATATTTTGAGACTTTCCTGAACTTCGCAAAGATGTCATCGCAGAGGAAATGAGATGTTTATTTTCAACAAAATATTTTTTAAATCCTGATTTGTGCACGCTGGTATACACAGAGCTATTCCAATCCTGGAAACTCCACTTCCAGGAGTGGAATGAACAATCAGAAACCCTTCTGCAACATAGTCAGCCATTTTCCTTCACGGATTTAGGTTGTGCTATGCGGATAGCCCAGGCCTGATAAGTACGATAAGCCACAGTCCTGACCGTAAAGGAAGCCATGGACCCTCTGGGAACATGTGGGCAGCAGACACCCTAAAAGCGTGTCACACAAGTGTGTCACATCTCCTGATCTCCTGAGGCGCACAGCCAATCAGAGCTCAGCTCAGGGGGCAGTTAAGTGCGGTACGCTCTGGTTGCCCATGCTAGGCCTCGATAGCGAAGCCTGTTATTTTCCCAGGAGGCGGCCCATTCATTTCTGTGCAGCCAGTGAGCAGCGATCCTTTCATCCACTCGCCCATAGAGAAGAGCGTTGGCAGATGTGTAACTCTCAAGGGCATGTCTGTCTATGGGGTTGCCACCATGCATCTCTTAGCATATAAACAATGAACCCTTCCCTCAGAACTGATTTATTTTTAACCGGAATCTCCCCCACCAAGCTGACCAAAATCTCTCCTCGAGGTATTCTTAAAAATGAAAAAAGTTACATTAATATAAAAGTGGTCACAAATATCTATCTTATATAGCAGGACGGAGGCAGCCTACATTACTCTTCATTCATTCATTTGAACTATATCACTGTATGTGTGTTTCTTTGTTTCTTGCTTCAACCCAGGACCTAAACATAGAGATCAGCATTCACAAAGACAACCCTTTACTTAGTTTCAATTTAATAGTGTCTATACAATTTCTTTGCTCCCATTTATCTCCTCTGTCTGACTGGAGCTTGAATAATCTGAAACAAAATTATTTGAATGAGCAACCTGGGGAAATCTTGCAACTGGACATTCCAAGCATATCACAATTGTGCAAATCCCAAGTCTAATTTTCTCACAGAAAAATATTACTTACTGTTAAAAAAACAACACATGCTTTTATAGATTACAGAACAACACAATGCATTGGGAAGATCATATATGACAGTGCCTTCATTTGTTAAAGGTTAAAGGTGACTTTTGCCCGTTAAAGGCATTATCAGTTCCGCAGATATCATGCTAGAAAACGACAGATGTTTTCTGCCCTACCTTACTTTGTAAATCAATATCTCAGTGTTAAAAATAATCTGTTAATGTTTTTTTAAGTCGTTTCGAATGTAACCATTTACATTATCCATTGTATATCTAAGTCAAAGACTATAGGTATTTAGTTTTACATGCATGAATATGTTTGACTGAGATGATTTACACCAAAATGTGTGTGAATCAAGGCGTGACTACAGCTCTGAGAACATGCCTGCAAATTAGAATAGTCATAAAGTGCACATGCAGAATGTTATGGAATGTTTGAATGACAGGATTACTCTCTTATCACAGCTGAATAACAAACACACACAATATATAAACATTTTGCTTTTACCCTTAAAAGTGACTGTGGCATTCGGTCCACCGGAGAAGCGGATTGGTCTCGTCAGTTGGTGGAGAGAGCACACGCACCTGGGTTGTGTTAGCTAATCAGCCCAGGTGCTTAAAGGTGTGCTGCTCTCCACAGTTCGAGGCTGAGACTGGGAGCTCACACCCAGAGCGCGTTTCTTTATTTAGGTTACGTGTTTGACAGAGCACAAAACAAAAGTAAACCACCACTGAAAAGTAGGCGGAGAGCATCCACTGGAAAGCAGGTTAGCTATGAGCAGCGCACTGAAAAGTGGTCGCTCTGTTTTACTTTTTGAAATCTTTGTTATTTTAGCTTGTTAGTTCATTGTTTTTGCCCGGAACTCATGAGGGGGCAAATTCAGCAACAGTGTTTCCCAGAACTGCTGCATCTCCCTCCCAGGGGTGTCACGCTGGCATGTGACAGTGATCATAATTCAGTGGCCATAATTGTCCAATATAATGCATGGAACCTTACCACCACTAAACAGGATCTAAATGAGTACTGACATTACATTTTAACATCATTCAGGAAAGTAAGCCACTATTAGCCTTCCCGCTCACTCATACAAAATCTGCTAGAACTGATACAAAGGACTGCTTGTTCTCTTTTTGGATTCACTTATTTTGAGACAGGCAGCTCATACTGCAAAATTACAAGTGGGCAGACTGTAAGGTAACACACAGCACCCCCTTTGGATGTCCTCCGGCACTGCAACACCAGTTCTACCTCTTTTCAGCCAGATCAGATCTGTGATTATACCTAACACATAAAAAATGAAATGCAAATAAGTAAAAGCACATTGCTGGATTCCACAGATCACACAAAATCACGGCTGAAAATGTTTATTCAACAAACATAAATGTTTATTCAACATTCCCAACATTTCAAAGTGCAAAAGGTTGGTAACAGCATGCTCTGAGCAAGTCCAGCAAGAAAACTAAAAAAAATAGAAACATTTTATAAATGCAGGTCCACAGAATTATCAGGTAGTTAGTAAAATATTGTGGGACACTCCAGAATTATTTAACTATACATGTTGTTCTTTTTTCTTACTCCTTTTGGTGTGTGTAAAACCAGATCTACTATTGCTTTGCCTGTTTGGTTCGGGTCATTGTCATGCTACAAGGTGAACTTCCTTCTCAATTTCAGCTTTCTTACAGAAGGCAGCAGGTTTTCCTCAAGAATTTTTCTGTATTTCTCTCCATGAATTTCCCCCTCCTATCCCAGTCCCAGCCGATGAGAACCACCCCTATGACAGGATGCTGCCACCACCAGTGCTTCACTGTAGGTGGTCTCTGGATGATGTGCTGCATTGGGTTTTGGCCAAAATCTTCCATTGTGGTTTCATCAGACCAAAAAACATTACTCCACATTGCCTGGGAAACTTGTGTTTTCTGCATACCTCAAACAAGACTCAATGTTGTTTTTTTGAGCAGGGGCTTCCTTCTTTTCACTCTGCCATTAGGGGCAGAATTGCGGAGAGTTTGGGATATTGTTGCCACATGCACACATTGACCGTGTTCCAACATTCAAGTCCTTTGATATCTTTGAAGTTCTTCTGAAAGCTCCTTGAGAGCGTGGTTGCAGATTTTAACCTTTAAAGTTTTTAGCTTTTAGCGTTACACTGAAAATTATTTTCAGGACAACAAATTATTTTCCAGGACATTTTGAAAAAATTACCATTTTCCATGACTTTTCCATAGCTGGAAAACTACATTAAAAAATTCCAAGTTTTTGTGCAAACCCTGACACACGCATGCACACACACACACACACATAACCAAACACAAACGTTGATTTAGTGAATGGGTGAAGGGAAAGGGTGGAGGTGGAGCATTTGATTGGCAAGTGAAAGTCAGTTTTTAAAGTAGCCTTGATTTTCATGCTTGCAAGAGCAGTTTGATAAGTTTCATAAGCAACCAATGAAATTCTCCCTTAATTGTTACTTTTTTTTATTTTTACTTATTGAAGTAACAACACACAAAAAAAACTGACATATGACACATGAATATGAAGCATATTAAACAAATCTAAATGAAAAAACAAGGCAGATGAACTTCACCATAACACATATTTTATTAATTTTATTACTGCAAATCAGACTTTTATTGTTATGGATCGCAAATCAAGCTAATAGATGCACCACTTCAGTCCCAATGACAACAGGTGCAAGAAGCTTGTCAATAAATACATTTTAACCACGTATTGCCCAGCAGATGGCGATATTACAAGAGTACAGTACGTCTACCGGTGCTATTTTTTGTAGTCACGCGGCATCGTTTCTTCCATGCATAATTAAGATTTAATTTATGATTCACAGCAAGTTTTAAGTGTTGATGTGGTCTTTAAAATAGTTTTCACTTGGTTGTTTGACTGTGTTGACTTTTTGGTTTTCAAAGCGGTCGCTTGTTAAGTCATTTGTTGATATTTCACTATTTGATGCTGTATTTTAATTAATATGCTGAGTTTTCAGTATTGTGCGGTTGAATGTTGAGGCTTTTATTTGTTCCTTGATGTACTGAATTTTCACCATTGATGTATTTTAGCTTCCATAAAAACTACCTAGACAATCGAAAGCAAACACTAAAACTGAAATAAGATTATATATATATATATATATATATAGTTTTAATTCAGAAAGAGAACTATCCCTTTAAAAGGCGGTTCCACTCAGCACAAGTCACCTGTGATGTAGAACTGTCGTCATAATAAACACATAATATAGAAATAAAGACATGAGGGTATCTAGGCTGTTGTTTCACACTAGGAGATCCTGAGCTGACACTCACCGTCCAGACTCCAGACACCGCAGATGTTCCATTGTAGCATCTATATAAAGGAACATCTGTGCCAACGCCTGCGCAATCACTTTCGCATAATTAGTTGTCACGTGATGGTCGTAGGCGGCCAACAGTAATGACCTGAAAGCTGAACTCGGTGACGTCGCAGCTAACAGATAAAGCACAACATGCCCGAATACTTCCACATTCGGTCTGACCAAATCAGCAAATGACACTGTTAGCTATAGTTTGTTCTGAATTTAATTGTAATCACAGCTTGCTAAGGTTAGCTAACATAGCTACTCACTTAGAAACGTTTCAATACCAAAACAGCGCAATATCTAAAATTTATGTTATCTTAAACTGTTAAAATAACTTAACCACATTATGTTTAGGTACTACACAAGCAAATTATGTAACCATCTTCGCTAACTATTCATTTCGCAAGACTATTTGAAAAGCCCAATGCCACACTAAATATGGCTACTTTTCATTGACAGCTGGTGTCCAGTACGACAAATAAACTAACGCATGCGCATTACCTAGGCCCGAGTCCGCGATACAAGATGGCGGAGACGGTGGGGAGGGAGAGGCGGAGGCGGATCTGGACTGAATAGAGTAAAGCCTGTACCGGATTCCTAGCAAACCTCTCCAAGGTAAGGGTACAACCCATAAAAGCGGGACAACAAAGGCAATAACGCGTGGCGGAATGAGCAGGGCATTTGAATATCCACTCTATTTCTGCACGTCTGGGCAATGCACATAATAAACAAACAATATGTTGTTCAGGGGACGCAGCGACTCTGACTGGAGCGAGCGCGCCATTTTGTTTACATCTTATCCCAACCAAAGTGCGCGCCTAAAACTGCGCGAGTTGTCGAAAGGCAGGGGCTTAGCCGTAATCTCGTTGGCTATGATTCCCTGTTTTGAACACACGTATGGTTGGCCGCGTCGATTCTCCTTCTTAATATGCCTAGATATGCCGGATTTGGCCCGTGTCCTACCGTATTTTGTCTCTTTTTCCACGGCTCCCCCGTCAGGGATCGGCGGTGCTGCTGTTGCTTTTGTTATGTAGCCTAGCTAGCGCAGCCGCCCGGCGCTTTCCCCTCCTCCTTCGTGTTTGTTTTCGGGCGGCTCGATCTCTGGGGTGGGCGGTGTAGCAGGCGCATGCGTGTCCTTCTATCGTTACTTATGCTGGCAGACACAACGACCAGGACAGAAAGCATTCCTTTGCGATGTTGAAAAATATTTATAAGTAGACACATTTACCTTAAAATTAGTCTACTTTAAATACACACACAATACGACTCCCCATTTAAACTACGTATGCACACTAAACTGTGAAGTTAATGAACCATAATTACCCCGACATTTGACGTTTAGAATCATAAGCCAGCTAGGTTCGCTAGTTGGCTAAATCGCGCGATTCTGCAATGCAGAGGAAACGAAACGATATCGCCAACCGTAGCGAAAACAAATGAAACTGAAACAGTCAATTATACAGCTTGCTAGTTGTATTTTACTAATGGTGTGTTGTTAGAAAAGTTTGCGAAAAGGATACTAAACTGGTATTGCAATTCAAGCTAACAACAAAGCGGTTTGAGAACTCTTCATAGCGAAGTAGCTGTAAGGTAGCTATCACTTATTCTCAACCAGCTAGCCTATAATGTCTTCGGTCTATGAAAATCGATTAACTGAGACTTGAACTAATTATTATAACTTTGTCGGGAAGTTTCTTTAGCTGCCGCATTACTTAATTGAAGTACAACATTGGTTTAAGTGTGTCATATCTTGGATGGTAACGTTATTGCTTCAATGGAGATAAACTACTGAATGAAACAGACAAAACACTTGTAATTAAACGCGCATTTCCGTATATGAAATTTTCAGAATTAAAAATATTCTGTTGATTTGTAAAAGTACATGTTCTAAATGTGTGGTTTTTCAAAGTGGTGGGGTTGTGTAAATACACACAAGTTTCTTGCCATAACCCAACTCAACTGTCTATATTATAGATGAAAAAGTACAACAATTTCAGTGTGAAGCAGTTTTTGTTTGTGCATACGTTCAAATGAACAATTCTAAAGTATATCAGGCCACATATTAATTAGAGGTGAGTCAGAAAATGTATTCACTCATTAAGTGTGTGGGATCGGATAGTTTGGGATTTTGGGAACCCCCTGTTCTAAATGGTGCAACGGCTGTTTTTCCTCCCTCAGGACAGATGAGGCGAGATGGCCAGTGAAAATCACGGAACAGTGAAGGGAGAGCCGGCGCTAGTGATGTCACCCTCCGGCCCCTCCTCCTCACAGGGCCAGCCCCTCCTGCCCTCAACCAGCAAACCCATCCAAGAGCTGCCAGGTGAGACTCCTCACCCAGGGGATACAATGGGTAGGCCCTGGGCAAGTAGCTCTGGCACTTGAGTACCACAGATGTTTGTTTTTTTTTTGTCATTGTTTTTTTGGCTGGACCGCAACAGCGGGGCCAGCCCTACAAACGTGAATGTCAGTGACTGAGTGAGTGATGAAGTTACACCATTGGTCGGCCGAGTTATGAAGTTGCACCATTGGTCGGCCGAGTTATGAAGTTGCACCATTGGTCGGCCGGATCTCGTGTGTTAGGTCCAGCCATATACTAGGTTTCACCCTGGTCTTTGTCTGTCCAAACATCCTTACCACATAAATGGATTGGTTGTTAGGCTTTGATGAATGCAGATAACCACACGCTGGAACAATCAGTATTTCACCATTCAGAATGAATGTTCTGGCTCAGACTCTTTTATAATTGATCAAACTATGGGTTCAAGCTAATATTGAACAAAAAAAACCCATAAAAATCTGTAGTACTGCAGGACCAGAGTTACCTACCCCATGGAATATACTCTGTCTGACATGGTGGTGGAATACCCAGTGCAGAGATATAAATTCACATCTGTTGTAGCGTGGTCGTTTCAAATCTTTCGGGAACAGGTTAGTCTAGTTGCTGTTTGGTGGCAGCTATTTACTACATATTTCCTAATGTTCAATGCACCAGTAAACAATGAACTATGGAAATAAATATTACAGTTGTTTGGAAGATTCTAGAAATAATGTCTCATACTGGAAGTGCTCTGGATGAGAGTATCTACTAAGTTAATGTAATATGTGATATTCATTTGTTAGCTTATTGATTGATTGCTTGCTTACAGATGAGCTGATCCAAGCAGGCTGGTCCAAATGCTGGAGCAAGCGGGAGAACCGGCCCTACTACTTCAATCGCTTCACCAACCAGTCGCTGTGGGAGGTGCCGGTGCTGGGGCAGCATGATGTCATCGTGAGTGCTGCGCGGCACAAGCAGCGCGCGGCAGAGAAAGATCCAGTTCGGCGAGAGACGGCGCCACACCCGCAAAAAAACGTCCCAAGCTCTCCAGGCCCGACCCCTGAGGGGGAAAATTTGGCGGAGTTTCCGCAGGAAATCAGTGATGTAGTCAGTCGTAAATCTTTCAGTTATGACAAAATCTAGTCGTATATTAAAATTGTAATGAATTTCAAATAGCCGAAAAGGCTGCTGTGTGGCTTATTGCTGGCCAACAGATTTAAAAACCCAGATTGTTGCGCTTATTTAATTGCCAAGAAACCTGAAACTAGCCACAGCTAATGACACTAGTTCACAAAATGGCATCGTTAACACACCTTCCGCAATAAAATGTTCAAATTGAAACCAATCAATTATGATCGGGTAGGTCGTCTAGTTAGTTAGTCTAGCTAGTTTGTCTACTTCTCATGGTTATGGATCATAATGTAGTTGACATGTTTCCTTACGAGGCAATTCAGTAAGATTGAAGATGATGGCAGGGAAAGATACCTAGGACCACTGAGTTGGATTGTTTGTTCACTCTGTAGCCGTATAAGGACAGCACGCAGGTCCTGTTTAGTTTATTTTTTCGAACATACCTCTGCTGGCCTTTAGGAATGTAATTTGGTGACGTAACTTTTATTTTTGTATTTTAATAATTAATCTATGATGGATCCCTGTTCACAACAGTGGCAGACACAAATTTGTTTTCCTGCTTGCCTATGACGTGTTACCGTCTGGATCTTTGGCCACACTGGTTGCCCCCTTCCCCTGTCTGAGTTTAACATTTGACCTTTCACCTTTTGCAGCAGCTGTCGTTATGATTCAGGGATTAAAATGTTTAGGATTGCTCTTGCCCAAATCTGTTTTTGTGTGGCACCGTTCATTGAGTGACACCTAATAATCCGCTTCCTGTCGTCTGCTGCTGTTTCCTGTCCCCGCAGTCCGACCCCCTGGGTTTAAACGCAGCTCCGGCCTCGGGTGAGGGGGCCGGGGACCCCAGCCTGGGAAACGGGCAGCGCAAGAGACGCCTGTCTGAGGAGGCCCCTCAGGGGACCCCCAACAGTTTCAAGAGACCCAAGGTGAGCCATCTGTCAATCTCTGCCTTTGACTCACTGGCAAACATACTGTTAACATTAAAAGTATGAAAGAAAAAAGGTGGAAATCACTTTGAATTTTAAAAATTTATTAGACATTTTTTTGTGTTTGTACCCCACCCCAATGCCTTTTTTCTCCCCTATTTGGAATTCTTGCTCACATTATTATCTGCGCTCATCATCTCAATATCTGCTATCAATTCGAAACAGCACAGTTGGCACTTCTTATGAAAATGCAAATGCATGTCTGGCTCCTTCAGGCATGCATTCGAGGAAGCTTAAGAGGCAAACTTGTCGTCAGCCGATGAACCACCGGGGGTTGCTAGTGAACAACGATCCAGCCGAAACCCTCCCTCCCCTGGGCGGCACGAGGACCCATGCGCAGTGCCCTGTGGGTCTGCCTGCCTGCCTGCCTGCCTGCCAGCCACGGTGTCCACTGACCCGTTCCAGGGCAGCCCCTGTCAAACGTGTTTTATTGCTCCCGTTTCAAGCCGAGCCGGTTGGTTTGGTTTTGCCTGCCGGAATTTGCGTATCCTGGCGCTGGGAAGAGTTCCTCCTTCGGCTCTCTGCGTGGCTATTAACCCGCGTTCTGCCCGGGACAGGTGGAGGCGATGCCCGTGACTCCGACGACCCCCACCGTCCCCATCTCCCCCAGCACGCCGGGGGCTAAGCCGTGGAGCTCCGGCACGGAGGACAAGCAGGCCCCGGCCCCGGCCCCGGCTCCCGCCCCGGCCCCCTACCGCCCTACAGCGTGAGTGTCGCATTTCTCCACGGCAACGCCCGGGCTCCTCTTTTCAGTGCTGTCTCTGTGCGCTGCTTTAGGGCTGGGCCGCATGGCATTGAAATAATATCTCAATGTTTTTCAGCTTTTTGGAGATATACAATACCTATCTCAATATTAATGTGTTCTCTGAAATAGCTTAACAGAGTGATTTTCAGTGAGAATAATGTACTTCATGTGAACAGCCTATATTTAGTGAAATCAGATGTGCACAGCTTTTGCATAGCCTCTTTTAGCTATCGACAACTTCGAAAAAAGGAAATGCAAAAAAAAAACTATAAAAAGGAGGTGAGTGGGTGGTTTTGAGGATGGGGGGCACTGTAAAGAGAGGACCACAGCAAAACTAAAAATGCCACAGTAAATAAGATGTCCTCGAGATGAATAGGTCTTCTCATTAAAGCGACTTGTAAGAGAGCTGTAAGCACATCACTGGTTCACTTGCCGATTACAATAAATTTGTTTACATAAATGGCACATGAACAGTCTTCAGCTCTTGCTCGTGTGCTTGTCAGGAAATGTCAGATCATGAATAGGGATAAGTTTCGCTTAGATTTTGCCAATAATAATGCAGAAACAATACAAGCGGTACTAGCGCCTGAACCGATACCTTGTTTAAAATAGAGCAAAGGGCAACATTAAAAGGCAAAGAAATTGAACAGTTTAATCATTTTCATTATACTTCATACTTGTAATTTGCTTTTGGCATTTTGAGCGAGTTTAATGTTAGCTAGCTTGCTAGCGGTACCTGCTGTCACTGACCGTGTCGACCGAGCGAGTGTAACGTTAGCCAGTGAAGGTGTGGCACCGAAATGAGGCAACACAAATTCATCTTGTGAGTCAGTCCGGTTGGTACCGGTCGTACGGGAATCCGTGCCATAGTGGTGCCAGGAATCTGTACCCAGCCCTGATCACAAAATGGATGTGCTAAGTAATTAAACGCAGATACTGGCATAAAATCCAGAAAAGGACTTAGCCCTCTTTGTCCACCCGTGACTTGTAACGATAATAATGTAACCAGCACATCACTGTTTTGGTTAATCAATCCCGCCAGGTCTGTAGGTTCTTTAGATTGATCTCGGAACAGACCTGGGTTAAATACGTATTTGTTTTTGATTCAAATAGTTTTCTATACTTTACTGATCTTGTCTGGTGTGTTGGTCATATTGGCAGGCTCAGTTACACCAGGCAAGATCAATAGAGCACAGAAAAGTATTTGAATCTAAAACAGATACATAGTTGACCCAGGTCGGTCTCTGGATTGCAGTGATAAGTACTGGTCAGTGTGTTATGGTCATTGGTGGTCGTTTTTCTTGGCCTGGATCTGCTGGTCCGAGCTGTGGGCGGGGCGCACTGAGGAGCCGTTCTGTGGCCTTTCCGCAGGGTGTACTGGGACCTGGACGTGCCGACCAACGCGGTGATCCGGGAGAGGGCCCCGGCAGACCACCTCCCACCCCACCCCGAGATGGAGCTGCTGCGAGCCCAGCTGACCGGCAAGCTGCGCCAGCACTACCACGAGCTCTGCTACCAGCGAGAGGGTACGTGCGCACATCACGGCAACCCTGCCGAGGCACAGCTCAGCAGTCTACTGCCGAATCCTGATCACGCCCATGCCGTATTTAAATAAGAACAAGGGGGTAAAAAGGCACTTTAGTGTAGTTGGATTTTTTTTTTGTTGAGAGATTTTTGTTAATCATTGCGAAAAAAGCTCACGACCAATTTTAAAATAGAGTTCCTGACCCTTGGACAGCATTCATTCTCAGGGATAGCTTATTGTATAGTTGCACGGACCATCCCTCCAGCATCCAAATAAACAAACAAAGAAATCTGTGGATTGAATTGAGTGGCCGACGGCAAAAAGGTAATACAGTGGATATCTCCTAGTTCCTTGCACAGTGCTAGTCCTTTATGCCGCTTTCACTAATGCGAGCGAGCGAAGCAAGCTACGGGAGTAGGCAAATATTATTTCATTGATGTCCGGAAATACTCTTGGCAAAGAAGGCTGAATTTTTTCATATGTGCAGGCCTGTGGGTGCTGGCCAGTGTTTGACTGCATTTAGACAGCCTGCTGTGCGCTAGATAAGCCTCTTGGAGCCAAAACCCATTAAAGGCAATATGACAGCATTTTCTCTGGAGAGTAGTCCAAAAAAAAAAAAAAAACAGGCGGTGAATGGGATGATGGGACGGCCAAGTCGCTGTCGCTGAGTATTGGGTTTTATGTCCAAGGCTGGAATGACTGAAGTGATGGATTTTCTCTTTACTACATATTTATTGAACTTGAACTTTGTTCTCAGTGAGGATATATAGGTTGCATTTCACAGCTCATATAAACACAAAATGCGGAACACAGGACACGCAATGTAGGGCAAACTTACACTGTACATTGATGGCGAATTACCACAGCAGTGGTATGTAGGTGGTAATTATATTGCATTATTGTAGCACTGGCAGCAGCTTGCCTTGTTCACGGCTTGAATACAGAACAAACTGAAGATGTACTGCTCCGTCAGCTTCTTTTCAATTGTGTCCAGTCACAGGTTGATCTTATATTTTGCCTTTACTGAGTCTTTTTTTCCCCCTTGGTGAACAAAGTGCATTTAGAATAATTGCATCAGAAGGCCACCGTGTGATGGTGCTGGTTTACGATATGGATGCCATTCTTAACAAATGTCACATGTCATGTAGGTGTCGGGTGATGCATCTATTAAACTAAAGATTATTGTAAAGTAAAAAAAAAAAAAAAAAACATGATAGCAAGTATAAAATGTGATTTTAAGTGAAGAATGCTTGAAAGGATAAAGGCATGCAGTTATAAAACACAAAGAGCATGGTAAGGCACTGGGTGGAAAAGAATATTGTCTTTTCAGCTTAGTGGTAGTGCAAGTGGTCTCCATTTTGAAAGAGTCTATTCTTGTGCTTGTGGCGCAAGCACAGCGCTGGGCCGTTATTCAGCTGTTGGAGTTCCCTTCTGGCGGCGTCCCGTCTCCTCCTGTCCTGCCTGGGCGGTGTTTTGTCTGATAGACTCACTGCCCGTCTTTTGCCGGGCGACAGTAGCGTGGGAGGTTTCGAGACGAGGTGGGGAGCGCGTGGGGTCCGGGTCAGCGGAAACGGGAGTGTGACGTCGCCTTTGTCCCAAACTGCCCCCCCCCCCCCCCCCCCCCCCCCCAGGGATCGAGCCCCCCCGGGAGTCTTTCAACCGCTGGATGCTGGAGCGCAAGGTGGTGGACAAGGGCAGCGACCCCCTGCTGCCCAGCGAGTGCGACCCGGTCATATCGCCCTCCATGTTCCGCGAGGTCATGAACGACATCCCCATCAGGTGAGAGGCTCACCGTGTCACACTCCCCACTCTCACCCAGGTGGAATCGGTCCGTAGTTCTTGGTAAATTATTTATTGTTTTTGGTTTAAATGTATAATATATTTTCCGGTGCCTGTGGCCAGACAGGACAAAATGGAACGTTCTAGAAAAATGGATGATTTAATGTGAGCATTGCTTAATTCTTGGGGGTGGTTGGTCATGGTCACGATTATGATTGCATATGATAATGTTGGTCTGCATGGTGAAGACCCTGGGCTCATACCCAATTTAACTGCTAAATTCAATGTCTTAATCTCTGCCACCAAATTTACCAACTGGCAAATGCAATATGTGCGTGAAATAAAATGGAATTGCCATTAACAGCTTTAAGGTGAAAATGCATTCCAGCTGCATTCAGTGTAGACCAATTTATTAGAATGACATGCTTTCTGTCAAGGTTCTTGTAATGCATTTGATTGTCCATAGTAGATCGAATACGTTTTTCTGTTACATTCTGTTTATTTGTAGATGCTTATATTATTTAGTGCTAAAGAAAAGAGCTGGACTATATCTGTGAATTTAAGAAAAATCACTCCCTCCAAAAAGTAAATGAATAGATAAATAAATGGTGTTAGCTGCCAAGTTGTATTAGGTGAAAAAAGCAGTCTAGAAAGCGGTGCATTTTCCTCCTTATGGGCTCTCACCCCGTTGTGTTTTCTGTTTGTTACCTGTTCCTTTTTGGCTACAGGTTGTCCCGCATAAAATACAAGGAGGAGGCCCGGAGGCTCCTGTTCAAATACGCGGAGGCCGCAAAGAAAATGATCGACTCGAGGTGACGTTTTGGTGCCACGTTCTTTAAGGAAACACCTGCTTACATTCTATAGCTTTTATTGTTTCTTTTCTACGTTCACACAGGAGATTAGATGGCTATGTGAGAAAGGACGGTTTTTTTTGAAAGGCGTTTCATGTCCCGCAGTGCAGTGCGCTGGGAGTGACTTTAGCTGTGTATTTCTCTACAGGAACGCCACGCCGGAGAGCCGAAAGGTGGTGAAGTGGAACGTGGAGGACACCATGAACTGGCTGAGGAAAGACCACTCCGCCAGCAAAGAGGACTACATGGTACAGTGCACGCGTGGGCCCGAGCCCCGGTCTGCGCGTTTGAGTCATCGGCCAATCAGAGCTCAGAGCCGTTGCCACGTAGCGGCAGTGTTATAACAGTGTCAGAACGTTTCAGTAACATTGTGAGAACATTGTGTTCGCTGTAAAGATGTTCCAGATTGTGCATGCAGCCCATGGTCTGGTTTTGAATGAATGAATGAATGAGTGAATGAATGAATGAATCATTGCATTAATATAGCACTTTTCCGAACGCTCAAAGTGCTTTACAGTGATGGGTGGGTACTCACCTCACCCACTACCAATGGGTTTTGGATCCCGTGGCAGGTTTCTCTGTGTGACACAGCCCTCGATTGCGCGTAGGGAAGGATTTCTGGGTGGCACGTCGCACGCAGGCTGTAGAACTGCGGTTAGCGGTTAGCGGTTAGCACCAGCTGGCAGCACGGGTTCCGGAGCGGCGTGCCGCAATGAGACCCGTCAGGGGGATTTTCCCCGAAACAAAAAAAAAAAAAAAAAAACAGGACCGTAGTCAGTTAAACCCCCCCCCCCCCCCCCCCCCCCCCCCCCCCTCGGTGGTCATTGGTGCTCAACGGTCTGTGTTCCACCGCCGGGCGTTCCGCAGGACCGCCTGGAGCACCTGCGCAAGCAGTGCGGACCGCACGTGACTGCGGTGGCCCGGGACTCCGTGGAGGGCATCTGCACCAAGATCTACCACATCTCCGCCGAGTACGCGCGCCGCATCCGCCACGCGCACCAGGCCCTGCTCAAGGACTGCAACATCGCCGGTGAGTCGCCAGGCCCCTCCCCCCCTTTCCCCGCTGCCTTCGTGTGGGGGGGTCCTGCTTCGTGCCCGCTGGCCATAATTAAAACTGAGAAGGATAAACTTGGGGCGACAGGAGCAACGAGGTCAGTGCTGATCTCAAGCAGAGAGCTGCAGGTGAATAAAAACTAATAAATAATTTGGAGTCCAGTTTTCCCTGCAAAATCGGTCCATATTATTGGTCCGCATGCTAGACCTCATTGTGACATCGTCATGCGTCGCAGCTCTTGTCGCAGGTGATCACTGACCATGTGGGGAAAGCAGTCCTGCAGTGCCTGACTCTGTGGCTGTGGTTCCAGGTTTACGGCATGTATTATGATGCCATAATGTGATAGAGCTTCGTGTTGCGCAGGAACTGGTCAAAGAGTCATAACTTTGGGACTCTGGAACTGGGAGGGGGTGGGTATTGTCCACTTGGGATGTAATTGTTACATATAATGATATGTGCAGTGCTAGTAGAAGTTTCAGTGCCAAATTTGCAGGCAGGTTTTCAACTCGTCATTAAAGGACAAAAAAGTTGTTAAATATATTTAATGTAATAATGTTATGTAAATATATGTAATGTAATGTCTTTAGAAATCTTTAGTAAAAATGCATTTTTAAAAGGAATTTAAAATGTAAACCCCCTCCCTCATGGTCATAGATGGTCCAGATCCCCCGGAGGTCCAGGACCGGTTGGTGTACTGCTACCCGGTTCGACTGGCGATCCCCTCACCCCCCCAGCCCAGAGTCGAGCTGCACTTCGAGAACGACATCGCCTGCCTGCGCTTCAAGGGCGAGATGGTCAAGGTCAACCGCAACTACTTCAACAAGCTGGTGAGGACCTTCTACAGCCTGTGACTGTGCACCTTCATTGCATTTCTGGAACATTCCTTCTTATCGTACGCTGACTCTTCAGAGATATGGGATGTCTGGAACTCGGGGGTTATTACATCTTTCCTTGTTTTATATAAGGTTAATGTTCTTTGTACACTGTCCCTGTTTAAATAAACTAAATAAATAAATAAATTTAAAGATTTTTAGTTTTGAAAAATGGAATAAGTAAGATTTGCAAGAAGTAGCTATCAAGTAAAAAATTTACCAGCTTATCAATTTACCATTCGTCTAAGAAACCATAGGAAAGGTAACGCCTGCACATAACAAGGTTCATAAATGCAACCTGCCAAATGGTATTCAGATGGGTAAATTATTGTAGGAGAAGAAACTAGAAACTATTTTTTTCCATAAAAATCTAAATGGTTAAAAAAAATAGCACCAATTAGATTGACATGAAATCATCGTTGATGAGAACTGGGGTATGTTGAGGTTGGTTTCAAGTCTCTGGATCATCTGGGGGCCGGAGTTAACATAACATAACATAACGTAAGACGAGAACAGGCCATTCAGCCCAACACTGCTCGTCTATTCCTACCACTAAACTGTACTTGATGCTTAGTTTACCTAAAAGCTAGATAGTATCTAACACTGTAGCCAGGCCTTGCATACCCCCAGTGTTTCTGCCTCCTCTACATGTCCAGGCAAGCTATTCCACACATTGACCACTCTCTGTGTGAAAAAATATTTCCTAATGTCTGTGTGAAATTTAGCCTTTGCCAGTTTCTATTTATGCCCCCTCGTTCTGCTAACCGAACTCAACTTGAATAATTTCCTGTAGTTCACTTTGTTAATCCCATGTAAATGCTGTTTAAATGAGTTTAAATGCTGCAAATTCAGAAGAGACTAATCTGTTCCAAAATTGATTAAGCCATTTAACATATCCTCAATTTGTGTGCCAGGTTTTGTAAGAATATTTCGTAAACCCATGTGGTTAGGCCTAAGCTAAATTTTTAGTAATCTGTAATTGGTATACAATTCTTCATAGCAGAAATGCAAGATTAGTGTTTATTCTGAATTATGATTTTATTTTATTTTCTGTTTTCAGGAGCTTCTCTATCGGTACAGCTGCATCGACGATTCAAGGTTTGAGAAGTTCCTGTCACGGGTGTGGTGCCTTATCAAGAGATACCAGGTAAGATACGCAGCACACAAAAGTGTTTACTCAGTGGCCACTTTATTGGATACACCTATCTAGTCATGGGTAGGACCCCCTTTTGCCTCCCAAACAGCCTGAATTCTTGGGTTCATCAAGATGCTGGAAACACCCCTTAGGGATTTTGGTCCTTGCTAGCAGCCTTGATAGAATCACCCAGTTACGGCAGATTTCTGGCCACACATTAATGCTGCAAACCTCCTGTTCCACCTCATCCTAAAGGTGCTCTATTGGATTGAGATCTGAGGACTGTGCGGGCCATTGGAGTAAACTGTCACTGTCATGTTTGTGGAAGCAGCTTGAGATGATGCGTGACATGGTACATTATCCTGTTGGGAGTATCCATCTCTTAAAAGGCAGACTGCATAAAGGGATGCATTTGGGCAGCAACAATGCTTAGGTTGCCCATAATACCAATTGAGAATCATTCGAATGCCACATCATACCTAAGCATTGTTGCTGACCGCATGCATTCAAATAGATGCTGGTGTCAGGAATGTTTTCTTGGCACATATTAGGCTCCTCTGAGCATCCGGTTGAGCATCAGGGTAAGCCCGGGCACGTGTTCTCCTGAGCACTTAAAGTATCCTGTCCTAAGCTCAGCAATTTGGGTAGCTCTAGTTTGGCCCATGTTGTGTTGACCTGAGGTTTGAGGAGTCCTGATTGTAACATGCTTACTCCCCCCCCCCCCCCCCCCCCCTCCCTGCCGTGCTCCCCAGGTGTTGTTTGGTTCGGGTATAAACGAGGGTACGGGCCTGCAGGGGGCGCTCCCCGTTCCCGTCTTTGAGGCTCTGCACAAGCAGTTCGGCGTCAGTTTCGAGTGCTTCGCCTCGCCGCTGAACAGCTACTTCAAACAGTTCTGCTCCGCCTTCCCGGACATCGACGGCTTCTTCGGATCCCGGGGGTGAGTGTGCGGACAGATTCGCCACGCCCAGTTTTCCACTCGTTCTGTATGTTCATCCGATCTTGTTAAACTAAGCTCATGGGAGCTCTTGAGCTAAGCTCGTGTCCAGTGTAGTGTTTGCTTCTCTTGTTGCTGCATTCCTACTGGCATTCTTGTCCTGTCCATCTTGTGCATATCAAAATGAACCTGCCAAATCCATTGTTATTGATTCTATGTGCTGGTGCTGTCGGTACCTCACATTCTCACCCTAAGTGTGACAATCCTCGGTTAAGTCTTCCCCCTCTTGAACTGAAGCTGGTCGCCTCCTTTAACTTAAAAGAAAGTTAGAACCTGTCACGATCACCATAACGTACCATTTTCAGGTTTTGTTTTACGTAAATGTAGCCTAACGCTTTCAGCTGAATGGAAACAACGCATTATGAATAATGACTTGTTAGCCTGTATACGAAGACCAAATTATTGCTTATGAGCAGAGGGGATTTTAACGATATAAATGCCATCACTGTAATATTATTAGTTGTTTTGTTGCCAACAGTTATTGGATTATAAAATACCGTAATCATAAACATGGGGTCTCAGTTTCAGCCCTCCTTTAAGGAAGGGGACTGCCTTATTTCTTTTGTCATCTCTAGTGGTTTTACCGATCGAGACGGGGTTTCTTTGCATCAAAGTACGAAGCTTTACAACGCTGTAGGGGTTACGACAGTGCACCTTGAATCGTTAACTGATATCATTTAAGAGAATGCTATTTTTATGTCGACGTCTAATTGGGGCTATGAGAAATTAAAGAAAAAACTATGGAGGATTGACTACGCGCTCCATGGCAGTGGTTCCATTAAACTTAAAAAAACGAGAGTCAATATATCGTGCAGCCCTAATTCTGATAGTAGGAAGGGATAAGGCCTTGGTCGAAGCATTATCAGTCTGTGGTAGTGGGTACCTCTGGTACAGGAGCAGCAATGCAGCCCAGTGTGAGACTCCTCTGCTGTGTCCCTAGGCCTTTCCTGAGCTTCAGGCCAGCCAGTGGTTCCTTTGAGGCCAACCCACCTTTCAGTGAGGAGCTGATGGACACCATGGTGACTCATTTTGAGGTGAGTCCCATATCATACAGCAGCTTCTCTGTAATCACCAAAGTGTTCTTCTGATTTAAGATGGTGTTCTTCGTCAATGTTTCTGTGCACCGTTGTGCCCTTGAGCGACACTCACTCACCCTTAATTGCTTCGACGGTAATGTGGGCATTATTGGCAGTACGGTGTGTTATGTTATGCGGCTGCAACTTGGCTGAATATAAGAGTCTGCCAAGAAAATAAGCAATGATGTAATGACAGGTCTGAAATCCCCCATGGGTCATACAAGTTTGATGACTATTTTACAGGATTTCATTTTCAGAAAAGTGAGGTGAGCAAGTGAGGGGGTGAGGGGGTGGGTGGAGGGAAGTTGACCTGTAAAAATACAGATTTAGTTTGCTGAAAGCCCCAAGACTAGTATATCAAACCCTGCTCAATACCTTTTAATATAACAGAATACTACAGAATTTTGTTTATTAATTGACAGAAATGTTTTTAAAGTGATACAATTAACAATAATGTCAGCAGGAACCTAATGTTTAGTGAATATAGTTTATTACTCAAATTAAATATCTGTAATCAAATATAAAATCTATCAAAACCAACGCAGTCATCTGTGAAACATGCAGGACAAACAGATTCCCTCCATGCTGTCAGGTTCATTCCCACGATTTTTATAAACAAATTTCACCTATTTTTGTTTTAGTATGGGCTTTTAGTAACGTTCCTACCTTGGGATTGCATGTTACAACTGCGCAGTCAGCCGCGTTCGACGCACCGACTTTAGGCATTCCGTTAGGGGAGGCCGCGCGCCGGTGTGAACGTCTCTGCTAACGCTCTGACCGCGCAGGAGCTCCTGGAGCGCTCGAACGAGCCGCTGTCCTTCATCATCTTCGTCCCGGAGTGGCGCAACCCTCCGACCCCGGCGCTGACCCGTATGGAGGCCAGCCGCTTCCGCCGCCACCAGATGACCGTGCCGGCGTTCGAGCACGAGTACCGCAGCGGCTCCCAGCACATCTGCAAGAGGTAGATGTGGTTCCAGTCAGCACCTAATTTTTTTTGACTGCCTCAATGGTATTTAAGTCTGTGTTTTCAAGGGGTATTTCCAAGTAGTGTAACAGGAACTTATGGGTGACCTTCTTTGAACAGTCATTGTGTTGTAGAGCCCTCTTCATGCTGTACTAGAGCCCAGAAGCTGCACAGTCCTCACTTGTGCCGTAGTACAATCCCCACACTGTAGAATGTACCTCAGGCTGTACTGTGGTTCTCCTGCTGTAGTACAATCCCCACACTGTAGTATGTACCTCAGGCTGTACTGTCTGTGGTTCTTGTGCTGTAGTACAGTCCCCAGACTGTAGTATGTACCTCAGGCTGTATTGTGGTTCTCGTGCTGTAGTACAATCCCCACACTAGTATGTACCTCGGGCTGTATTGTCTGTGGTTCTCGTGCTGTAGTCCCCACACTGTAGTATGTGGTTCTCGTGCTCTAGTCCCCACACTGTAGTATGTGGTTCTCGTGCTGTAGTCCCCACACTGTAGTATGTGGTTCTCGTGCTCTAGTCCCCACACTGTAGTATGTGGTTCTCGTGCTCTAGTCCCCACACTGTAGTATGTGGTTCTCGTGCTGTAGTCCCCACACTGTAGTATGTGGTTCTCGTGCTCTAGTCCCCACACTGTAGTATGTGGTTCTCGTGCTCTAGTCCCCACACTGTAGTATGTACCTCAGGCTGTATTGTGGTTCTCCTGCTGTAGTACAATCCCCACACTGTAGTATGTACCTCGGGCTGTACTGTCTGTGGTTCTCGTGCTGTAGTCCCCACACTGTAGTATGTGGTTCTCGTGCTCTAGTCCCCACACTGTAGTATGTGGTTCTCGTGCCGTACTAAGCGGAACTGCGTCTCTGCCAGGGAGGAGATGTACTACAAGGCGGTCCACGGCACGGCGGTGCTCTTCCTGCAGAACGCGGCCGGCTTCGCCAAGTGGGAGCCCACCCCGGAGAGGCTGCAGGAGCTGCAGGCGGCATACCGCGTTTCGGGGCGCTCCCTGTCCTCCCCCGGACCCTCCTCCACCCCCACCCCCACCACCACCACCACCACCACCCCCCCCACCCCCTCCGCCAACGCGGCGGGGGACAAGGACCCCAAAAGCGAGCCGGAGGCGGCGAGCACGGACACTCCGGCGACCCCGGACAACGGCAGCCCCAAGGAAAAGACTCCCCCGCACGCCGCGGCCGTTTAAAACAGGGTGAGGAGCGGAGGGAGTATCTGAGGGGGAGGGGTGCTCGTCGTCGTGGGGGAGGGGTTATGGGAACGGGGCGTGGTCAGGGCGGCACTGTGGGAGCTGGGGGTGGGGGGCATCTCGGTTTTAATGTCTGGCCTCTGTGTACTCTCTCTGCCTGGACTTTTATTTAATATTTAGTTGAACCAAGTTCATTACTGTTGCTGTTTTTATTATTGTTGTAGGCCGTAGCGGTAATGGTATTAGCCGTAGTTTTAACTAGTGGAGAGTAGTTTGTTGTTGTTGCTGTCGTTAGTATGATTATTATTATTATTTTTTTTTTTTTTACCATCGTTGCTGTTGATGATGTCATGAATAATCTGGTAATTCTGGTTGTCGTTTATTGGCCTTTAAACTTTAGTGCTATGCTACATGGCATTGCTATATCTGGCAGTCAGATTATAGAAAAGAAGAATAAGAAGGAAAAAAAAAACACATTTTGGGGGAGAGAAGTGGAGGCTCAGCGGGGCTTTTTTTCCTCCTTTTTAAATCCCCTAATCTCTCTGGAAGAGGAAGGGACGTGTAATGATCAGGCAGCTATGTGTGTTAACCTTTCAGTCGGTTGCCCAGCCTTCCCACCACCGTCACCATCACTAATGCAGCGTCACACGTACATGACAGCAGTTATCTCTCTCTAGTTTCCATGACGCCAGAACCTGTGTCATGACGTGGCGTGAGCCATTCTCTGTTTACATGCTTTTCTGCTTTATATGCGAGTTAGGACAAGAGACTCTGAGGGGGGTTTGGGGGGTTTGGCTATGGCTGATTGGACGTTTCACCTGTGTTTAGGAATTTCATTTGTCCCCTTTCATTTTTTTTTTTAATACAGGTAAGATGCATTAATATGTTACAGTTACAATACAAATTGGACTTAACTGCAGCAGCCATGTTCAGCAGCAAAAATTAATCTCAATAAACGCCTTTCCCTTTGCTTGATTCAGAAATTAGTTTGGTTAAGTTAGGTGGTGTTCTTTTTGGCTGGACCGCAACAGCGGGGCCAGCCCTACAAACGCGAATGTCTGAGACTGAGTGAGTTATGAAGTTACACCATTGGTCGGCTGGAGAGGTCCAGCCATATACTAGGTTTTGACCTGGTCTTGTTTCATTATTTTTGTTTTGTGTAAGATAGGTAGCATCTCGTTTGTGTTAGAAGGTTGTGAATGAGTTGAAGCAGCAGTAGGTTATGAGCGAGAGAAGCTGGCCAGAAAAAGGCCTGCTGTTTCTGCGGTCTGCCAGACTTATCCTGTGCCAGACCTGGGTCAAATACGTATTTGTTTTGGATTCAGATAATTTTCTACGCTTTACTGATCTTGTCTGTTGTATTGGAACCAATTAAATACTCTCAAAAAGTGCAAACCCCACCTTCTGGTCATACTGGCTGGGTCAGTTACACCAGGCAAGATCAATAGAGCACAGAAAAGCATTTGAATCCAAAACAAATACGTATTTGACCCAGGTGTGTCCTATACCGTCTCATTCTGTGCTCTGACTGGCCGGCTGTTGGTCCCAATACTTTGACCTCTTTTATTGTGTGTAATCTCACAGTAGTTTATGATGTCACTGAACAACTTTTTGATTGTAGCACACCTTATGTCCAAAATACTGTGCGCGAATGCACAGAACTACCCTTTTAAAAATTTATTTATGGTTTATTTAAAGAAGAATAAACCTTCCTTTTCCCAGAAATAATCCTCAGCCTTTAATCTGTCCATAGGGAGCGCCATACCCCTTATTCACTGAAGTTCATTTTGCCAGAAAAGTGTGCTTGGTTGTGAAAACCAGGTTTTCACCTAGCAGATATATGGTCAGCCTGGAGACACTAGGGATAAATCTTCAGACAAGAACCCACTACGTTGCCGCTTGTTGTATACTTGTATTCAAAATCTGAAAAAAAAAAAAAAAAGTTTTCTAAATTGACAAATCTTTCCTGTGGTTTCAACAGTTTCAGGTTTCAACAGTGACGTTATATGAATGGCACACATTAGTGGCATGCAAAAACCGAAGTTAATGAATGGGGTATGTGGTTTTTGCTTTTTGCAATCATTAGAATAGTATTTTACTATTTGTACACATGTTTACACTAGTATGAGATTATAGTGCATCACTGGGCAGCATTATGAATGTAAAAATTTTTTTTTTTTTTTTTTTTTAAAAGCAAAACATATTAAATTAGTGCAGCATATTTCAGTATTTAGTAGTGAGGCTGTGGAAAAATGGATAAAGAAGTAATTGAGAATAAAAAAATGTACTAAAAAAAACCAGTTCAGTCCTCCTGTGAAAATTGACTTCCTCATCGTGACTAGTGGTACAATGCACCAACTCATTTGGAGACTACACTTTGCGCCTGTACAGGCAATGTTTTTTATGTGTGCGCTTGTTTTTAATGCAGAATACTTGTCCGTGCAAGTTTAAAAACAATACAGTCTGTTGTACAATATTCGGTCGCTTAGCTTGGCCTCGTTTGTACATATTAGCAGTTAGCGTTTTTATTGCGAAATTTAGACGAAAGCTTTGGGAAAGGCTAATTCTGTTCATGCTGCTGATATTCAATGACAATTTGATTCTTATTAATTTGATACCCTTAGGGTGGCATTGTGCCATCTTGCTTTTGGGCAAAAAAAATCAGGCCCTGCATTATTCTCCATTAGAGCCATGAGCATCAGATGGATATTCAAATCCCCGTGTGTTTCTGTCACCAGCAAAGACATTGTAGATATTGTACAGAAATTGGTATGAATTGTGTTCTTTTTTCTCTCTGCTACACAGTTGTATCGAGCTGTTTAGAAGATGAAGTGTATGTTGTCTCTTTTCTCCATGATTTTTGTTTTCCGAAATTCTGATTTGTTTTAATTTAACAAAACTTTTTTTAAAAATGAAATAATTCATAAAAATGTTTGTTATGAATTATACAATTTATGGAATAGAAAATGTTTTAAACTAAACCAAAGTGTTATTAAAGAATAAAAAAATCTATCTTGTATGTAAAAGTAGAATTGTTTATGAATGCAACAGTAATACACAGGTGTAACCAGCTAAATTACCCCTGGAGTTTATTTTTATAATTCGTGTTTTGTTTGGGTGAAAGATGGATTTTTCCTGTCTGGAATTTACTTTGCATGATCAGATATTTTTCACTCACAGAAAGTATAATATAACTATACAAAATGACATTCATATAAATTAGTCCATAGGCTATCTGTAGTAATGAGTCAACTTTACTCTGTATCATCTTCATTTTTATATGTGTGATAATATGTATATATAAAGATTTTCAAATGTGTGATGTTCTTTTATTTATCCTTACCTGTTTCTTCTTAAGGTATTGTGCTGTAGATAGTCTGTAATTGCCATAAATGTTTTCTTAATGTGCAACTAATGGGCATAGATATGGTAAGAGAAAATACTGTTTGTGCTAATCAACCCATTCGTTCTACTACTTAGAGGACATACCATCAGTGTTGTGACGCATTCAGAACAGGCCGGTCTAAACATGTGCTGGAACACCCTTAACTTCCGAGCGAGATGTTCTAACCCATGTATCTTTAATTGCATAGTAATAAAACTAGCGTACAGTGAGTCTTAACAATTTGGTTTTTTCATAAATGCTGCCTGGTTTTCATATGTTCATGTGTCCCAAAAACAGCCCTACCATCTTCCTGCCACATCACCTCAGCGTTCTTAATCTGAAACGAGTGTTTCCACTGACTGACTACCAGTACGTTACCCCCCACCTCCCCTCGTTACTTTGGGATGTCAAGTTGGGCAGTAATGTACAATGCATACCAATGCAAAGTACACACTGTACACTGAATCTTTCCCTTGAGTAATGTAACAGACTACTTTCTATGAGTAGCACACACCCTGCTCTAAAACAATTTGCAACGCTTTCATATAGCTAGATAGTTTACTGAAGTAGTTCAGGTTAAGTATGCAAGTATGGAAGGATGCTAAGGCAGTGCTCCTGCTGAGATGAGCCTACAACCTCAGCCCTGTTCCTTAACCATTACATCACATTACTTTTTAATAACCATTTTATTTTTGCTTTATGAGAAAGTTTGCTAAAAAATAAACAAATACCCATGCTGCATACTTCATATGGAAGAATGGGTAAACAGACTGCAAGTTCCATACCTTGAAACTAAATAATATGTAAAATTGTTCAGGCAGAAATGGGTGAAGGTGAGCAGCAGGTGAGAAGGATACATATATCTGTTTGAAGGTTAAAGTTTTTAATTTAATGATTAATACTTTTGATGATTGCTGTACCGAAGTAAACTTATCACATCTATATAGCCAGAGCTGGGGTCCCCAGTCTTATCCAGAAAGGGCCAATGTGGGTACTAATCAAGGTGCTTAGCAGAATCAGGTGTGTGCACCCACACTGGCCCTTTCTGGAACCCCAGCTCTAAAACATGAAAAGCACCTAGTTAAGAAAAATTGACACTTTGTTAAACTTCTGGGATTGCTGTTGAGGTTGGAATGAAAACCAGCATACACAGGGGTCCCCCAGGACCGAGTTTGAGAACCACTGTTTGAACTGAGCTGTTGGAGTGCCTATGGGGACCCCTTGAGGAGAACTATTGAAATACAAATTTAAATCCCTGCAGGTCACATGGCGGAGACAAACTGGTAGTCCTAGTCATACCAGCTCTGTTTGGCCACACCAAGCAATTCTTGGTATGTTTTTTGATAACTGAAATGTTTTAGATTGGATTTCAATCCCTGAACTGTACAAATAAGAAGGGAAACGTGATCCCATTCTATTCGATACTTCTGCATGTGGCATGTTCTTATGTAGTTCATTGATTTCACTTCACTACCCCATGTTAAACAGACGTACACCAACCTTGGGATTATTGAAAGTGGGAGAGGCTAAGGGAAAATGCAGGCCCCAGCGAGATTTGAACTCGCGACCCCTGGTTTACAAGACCAGTGCTCTAACCCCTGAGCTATGGAGCCGAATCTACGCTCCAACCGAATATAACCGTCCATGAGTACATACACATAAAATGAAACTTACTGCCGAAAAATGTATCTTTTATAAGGTGATAGTTAATGTTTTGGACAGTAACCATTTATGTTGCAAACTAACGTTAATCGCTTTGCAATGATCCATAATGATTGCTGCAATACCGTCCATTTATGAACAATGAAACCTCTTAAGAAAACAATTTCACGTATTAAGATAATCAAGTTTCACTAATTACGACTTGCTTACCAACTGTCGACAGTCAGACTAACTATAATTTGTTATTCTATGCCTAACCAGCTAAAAGCATTTGACTTCTGAAGCTAAACTGACTAGCCATCTAACTATCTCACTAAAACACTCGATTTTGCCAACTGAAAAGCTAGTTAAATCGCTTTCCACTTCGTTACTTATGAATTTTCTTGCCCTCGTATGTTATCGATAGATATCGATATCTAGACTGGACATGCCATTTCGGGACTGCGGCGTTGATGCTAGGAAACCTTAGCGATTAACAAAATATCTCTACAGCAAGTAAACTATGAAATTGTCTATTTCGATTTCTGCCTTCTGTATACTTTGACCAGCTAGTACGCTATTGTCATTTTATTGATTTATTTACTTTTTCTTGGCCTCGCAAATCATAACCAGCAGCATAACGAAGCCCAGCCACTGAGAGATGCAGTTTCGAGTCGTGCACGCCGCTCGCGCACTGTGTCAGCAGCAACGCCGCGTGCTGGTTGGATGACACTAGTTTGCGTTATAGGAAGTAGCGAACAGGCCGTAGCATTAGCTGAACGTTTGAGATTTCCGATTTTTCGAAGTCGGGATTAATACACTGGGTGGCATCCTGTTTTTGTTGTCTTCGCTTTTGTACCGAAACTGGTCGTCGATGCAACTGTAATATCGCAATTTCGACTTTGCTGGTTTGGAGCTTGTTAACTGTTGGAGAGTCCAAACCTTCATTGTGCTTCCTGCAAATTATTTTCTGTAGATTGCCTATTTCGTTACTACTAGCTAACGTTCTTAGAAAGTTAGCATTAGCTAGCTAGCCTTTGGCTAGCTGTACTGACATTGACGTGAGAAAAACATCCGCGGAATATCGCAAACTTCTCCTGAGAAAAGATTTCGTAACAGTTAGCTTGTTAGCTGACTAACAACAATTGAACTGACCACAGCAACCGGTACACATTAATGGGTGCTCACAGGAGTGAAGGGCGGAGAGACTGGCTACAGCAAGATGTTGCAGAACAGCAGGTCGCGATGGTGAGCGTTTTTGAACAATTAATTTGATATGCTACTTGTTATTTTACTTATGGAGACCCAGAATGCCTTGTGGAATCTCGCAGCTGTACAGCTAGATACGAAGGCACTGAAAACGTTCATATTGAATGTGATTACTTAGCTGATGATTTTATTCAGTCAAATTCAGTAGCTAACATTACCTAGCCATTTTAGTAATCTGTGTTGGCAGTGTGCTCTGAGTCACAGTGGTTTTCTGGCTTGGGTCGTTTTCTTAAAGTGGGACGGAAAAAAAACCCGCAAATTTAATTGAATGAAAACCCTTAGTATTGCACAAGAGTCAAAAATGGGTCACACTTTTGTAGTTGTTTCCAGCTAATGAGTCATTTAAATGTTGACTTCAACATACACTCGAACTTCCCGCATATCTTCCAGGAAATTAGAAATAACGTTACTATACCAATACATCTGCAGTTCAAAACTATGTACAGGCTCATAAACCCCCCGAACAACCACCGTGGCCCCAATACGTTTGGCTTTCAAAGCAGAATCCCTGTCATATGTCTTGATTGATCTCTGCTGCATTCAGTACAGCTGACCATCATATCCTTTTTGTAAACCAGACTGAAATGGGTATCTCAGACAATGCCCACAAATGGATATCATGATAACTTTCTCCATCAAAATTAAAACAGGATTTAGCCGTTTTATGGGCTTATGTCCCCCATTTTCTAGGACTGTACCCGACTCTGATGTTCCTTAGTCGAATAGGATTCGGCCATTCAATGATTCGACCATAGACTTTCTGGTGATTAGAAAATGCATTGGCATGGGTTCAGTGATGAATTGGATCACGTTAACAAGAACGTATTTTGGGCGTTTAAAATCTATAAATTCATCAAGACCTGCTGCTTTTGATGCGAAATTCTGGTAGATTTGACTTGCCGACACAGAATGCATTAGGCTTCCGTGCGAATTTGATTCATTAGGTGAGTTATTGGTCATAACTCAAGTCAAGATATTTCTATTAGTCATATGCTTTTTTAAAATTGAACATTAATTCTGAAAAGCTTTAATATTATTATATGAACAGGGACAGCAGGGCAGTCAAGGGCAGTTTTCTCTCCAGCAATTTGGTCCTTTCTCAGCAAGAGGTCAATAGAGCCATCTTTTTGGTCAGTCATCTATGTCAATGCAACTAATCAAGTGCAGACTATTACTGATCGCAGTGCTCCTACCACTGGTGAGGTCCTACATGATGATGAAATAGTTTGCAGCAGTGCAGGTTGTTTTCAGGAAATATCTCAGTTTCTTATTCAATTCCTATTTAGAATGCAGGTCATTTGTCCACTTAATGACGTGCAATGTTTTCACTCAAAAAGACATCTTTCTGCTGCTCTGGTTTTTTTTTTAACTCTGATTTTCCATATTGTTTATTTCAGATCACAATTGATGGTTTCTGTCTGTAATTGCCGGTCTATTGTTTTTTGTGCCTGTATGGATTTGTTGTAAACTGTACAAAATAAATTAACTCTCATCACATTGCAGCCAGTCACTCAGACCTTTTTGTGTTTGACCTTCTGTCAATGTCATATTCCTTCCTCTCACCTGGTGTAGCCTATTGGGTCAAGTAATTTAAATAATTGAAATAATAAATAAATAAAAATGGTCACATGGTAACCGTGTTTTATTTTAGTACAGCTATTTGAGAATGCCCTATTTCTAACAATGTTCTGTTAAATTAAAGGCAAAATAGCATGCTGTGTCTTTCCTCGATTAAATACACCAGCCTATCAATATTTTACTCATCGCCTATTTGTTCCTAGCAGCTGGTTATTTTTTGAAACTTCATGCACTTGTTACTGTTGCTACATTTGCACATGTTATTTTTGTTGTTTCCCACTGCTGCGCATGAGATCTATTAATTCATTTGATAGTAAATTTTTATGACTTTAAAACTTATGATTTCTTCTGCTTTTTTCAGTTTTCTGTGATTTTCAGAAACTTTCCCGTGATTGCTCCGTGACTTCAACGAATATTTTCCCTAACAAACACTCAGCCTTACTCATGAATAGTAACTCCTTAAGGTCTACTCTCTGGACCTGTTTTAAATATCTAATGCTCATACACAGTGTATATATGCATATAATTTGAGGACTGTGAGTGTGTGGGGCATTTATTCATTTATAGACATTGGCAAAATTGGCATAAAACACTGAAGTATTATATATACCTTTTTCCAAAGAATTTGTTTTACAATTCAAAAACAAGCAACAGAATCTTATTTTCTTTGTCTCGTTACTGTGAGATTATGTTACACGTTTTTTATGTTGGTATGACCGTATTAATTAGACTGCGATCTGTGTTATTTCAGAGTCCGTGGAACGTCATGATTAAACATCGGCAGGTTCATCGCAGGGGACGGCGCTCACAGATGACCGTCAGGTAAAGCCAAAAGCCACCTGAATGTTTCTGATGAGAGTTCACCATTGTCACCAGACCTGTGCTTGAACAAAAAGTGTATTTGTCGTGAGTCAGACATTTAAGGATCTCCATTTTGTATATGTTTTGTGGCTTTATATTTTTCCTGTACATTCCATGTAGGTCTAATTTATGAAAATTATGGGTGTTTGTCTGGAAAATTTCATCTTGATGTTGCAGTTGATAATATACAGCTAGCAGCTGAGTATGTTTGTGACACAAATTTGTGCATTGAAAGATTCTCTGTTTTATTGCATCTAGCTATACTGACCCTGTGCTGTCCATGGACCTTCTGAGAACTGTACTGCAGCCAAGCTTCAATGATGACATCCTTGCTGTCTTTAAGAAGTACATGAAAGTAAGCGCTCATAGCTGCATAGCTTTGACCACTGTCATAAGGACGTGAACCACTGTATACAAATTCATGCTTGAATTGTGCATGATAATTGCATATATATGCTGTGTACACGAGGAGGATTCATACCAAAGTAAAGTAATGATTTAAATGTGTTTGTTGTGATAAAATATGTTGTGTTTTTCAGCCATCAGAACCATAGAAACTGAGTACTGTTTTTAAATCACTTGAAATGCTACATTAACCTGGATAAAATAACACTTTCTGCTTGCCACGGTTATGACGGTTAATGTGATTTTTACATGTTTTCTGAACAGTTTTTTGAGAAGGCTGCCAGCAACGTAAAGGAGAACGTCGGCGAGGACGTGCAGACGGAGCAGCTGATCAGAGAGGCCTGCAGAAACTGCTTGGAGCACGTGAGAGCCCTCCGCTTCCAGACATTCACTGTTGTCCTGTAACACGGAGAAGACTTGGCATCCCACAGGACATTCATTATTTTTATTGTCTTGCTGCTTCTGCAGGCAAAGCAGCTCTTTCCTGATGCGGTTGCCAGATCTGGTCCGGAGCCCCCAGTCAAGGTGAGGTTCAGGTGACACGGCGAAGATCAATTTTTGCGTCACACATTCTTTCCACCAGTCTTGACACCCCTGCTGTAAAGCGTGTGCTTGATGTTATCGCGGGGAAGGTGAGAGAAAGAGTTGGCTCGCCCCACTCTGGGTCGGGTCGTGTGGCTTTCCCCTCTAACGGCTCACTGCTCTTCTGTCCTTACAGCGCCCACGGCCCGTGGAGGACAGCTCAAGCCAGAGGGGCAGTCCCGTCCCGAAGAAGGTGAGACAGCCTGGCGCCTGGCCACTTTCTATTCTGAGACTGGCCACAGGAAGTGAAAGCTTGTCTTTAGAAGCATAATAATGTTTTTTTTTTTGTTTTTTTTTTCGTTTGGTGCAGCGGAAAGGTCGTCCCCCCGGGCCAGTCACTGTTTATGATCGTCCCATTTCCTACAGCACCCCGTAAGTATAAGCAAGTGTACACACACATACACACACACCAATCGCACATACACACATGCACCACGCACGTACGCTCGTTCGCACACACATGTATGCACGCATATCTGCATGCGCACACACACGTATGCATGCACGCATACACTCATGCATACACACACACACACATGCACATGTACGTACATATGCACGCATACACACACACAAACATTTTCTACAGGTGAATATGTGCTGAGTCTTAATACCGTAACCAGTGTGACTGACCAGGCTAAGGGCTGAAGCTGTGGGTTTCTATGGCTGTATATTCATGTATGTATATATTAATCAATTTCATCACCATGAGACCTTCAGAGTTGTCGTTCATTTTTAGACATTTTTGTAAGTTTAGTCCGGATTGTGACCTGTTTGGTTCCTTTCTCTTTAAGAGCCAAGCCCAAGAACTCTGAGCCTGTGAAGCGCGAGGGACCCAAGGTGAGGGCAGATCAGACCTCGGTCAAGTGCGTGTTTGTTTTGGATTCAAATACTTTTCTGTGCTCTTTCGATCTTGCCTGGTGTAATTGACAATATGACCAGAAGGCGGGGTTTGCACTTTTTGAGAGTATTTCATTGGTCCCAATACACCAGAAGAGATCAGTAAAGCGTAGCAAAGTATTTAAACCAAAACAAGTACGTATTTGACCCAGGTCTGGGGCAGATATTTTGATTCGTTCTGAGATTCTGTGAATGTGAATGTGTAAACCACGCATGCATGCATCAGACTATGTTTGTTTGTAATTTCTCTCTGTAGACCTGCCTGAATTTTATATTATCTAATGTGACATAATCTGATGTCCATTCTTCCGTTTGTACCAAATGTTTGAATGCAATGTGTGCTTAATTTATGTGCTTAATTAATGAGCAGTTTGATTTCTTACGCAGTGGGACCCTTCCAGGCTGAATGAAAAGAGCACATTCGTCCTCGGTTCAAGGGCAAACAAGTAAGCGGGAAGGGAGAGGCAGCAGCATGATAATGCATTGCACCGGGTTTGCAGCAGAGGCTGTGGAATCAGTTCCCAGGAGCATCGATTACACCATTAAGCGGGGTTATTTTTGTACAATTTTGGGGCATAATATATGCAAATTAAATATGCCTATTTAATTTGCATACTCTAGGTAGAACGTTGCTCTTCATGCTGGCCAGAGATGTGGCTGATATTTGCTAGCTAAACGTGTAAAGTTAAAAGGGGTAGCAGCTATGGCCGTTGGTGCAGTCTTCTCTTGTGAATGTCTGTTTGCCCTTTTCCCTAATGTCCCTGGTCCTCCCTCTCAAACTTCCCTTTCAGAGCTCTAGGGATGGGTGGCACCAGAGGGAGGATTTACATCAAACACGCTGACCTCTTCAAGGTGAAGTTGCTTTTCAGAATATCCATGTCACGATGACAGGGAAGCGGGTTTGATTATGTATCATAACTGTGTAACAGGCATTCTGTATTGTCGTATCGTAATGGTTCTGTGAACTCACTCACCGTACTGTTTCTTAAAAAAAAGACATAAAACTTTGGATGCCTGGGACTCTGTTATCTTCTATCGACTCAAACATTGTCCACAAATTGAGCTGACATTGCTGAAACACCCAGCAGATGTTGTGTGATTCTGTGCAAGCTTTGGATTTCATCCAAATTCAGTAACAGTTCAGACCTATTATAGCAAGACTTTTACCCCTTGCCAAGAGGCCTGTTGTTTGAAAGAAAGGAGATGACAGGTGTAGAAATGTAGTTTACAGTTTGGATTGACAGAATTAAATATGATAATGCAGTTGACTATGAATGGTCAAAGAATTCCAGGTTACCATTTGATAACGAACAGTGGTCGGTAAGAAACGCGAAGAAGCACAAAAAAAAATTCTTGAATTTAATGCAATTCTGTCATATTTAATAATTGTGTGTGTGTGCGTGTGTGTTCCAGTATGCTGCAGATGCACAGGACAAACACTGGCTGGCAGAAAGACAGCACATGAGGGCTACAGGAGGAAAGATGGTGAGATCCTTTGTCCCAGCCACATTTAATTTTCAGAAATGTTAGTATTTAAGAAACTTGTGTGTGAAAGATGTACATGACAAATCTGTTACACTAATGTATGTCCAAATATTTTCTAGGCCTACCTTCTCATTGAAGAAGATGTACAGGATCTTGCTCAGAGTGACGATTACAGGTAATAATTCTTTTGAAATATTTTCAGGTGCAGTCAGAGTTTTGTAACTTTTATAAAGTTTTTCTTCCCCTCACTCTACTAAATTCACGTAAGTAAATTCAAATAAAGATCGTCCTGTGACACGCGCTGTCAATTTTGTTTTGATGAACGCGTCAGGGACTGCCCTGAACTGAAGCTGGATGAAATGAAGCCCTTCGCCGTCCCACTGTGGATGATCGAGAAGATGCAGAAAGCCATGGAGGCGCAGAGGTCGGAGAGGGAATAGGGGCGGGAGGAGCGAACAGGAGACTTTTTTACGTCAGGACTTGGTTGGTCGCCACATCGAAAAGCTTGAAGTCGGAGCCTTCCCCACCACTGTCACTGCACACCACGAAACGGTCGTCCTGCAGGGAGCGCGCCACGACGAAAACACGGTGCCATTTCACACAAAAACCTGTACCGTACAAAACAAAATGGCTGTCGTGAAGATTTAAAAAAAAAAAAAAAAAAAAAGATGTATGTACACATTTATGTCTGTAATTGTTACACAGCTTGCATGTTTGGTCTGTTGTTGTATTTAGAAAAAAGAAAACCGATAAACTCAGACTTGTAAAACCCATTCGAACAGATGTATTTCAAGAAAAAAAAAGGGCAGCTCAGATACATTTAATTAAACCAGTGAATTGAGGAAATCATTGGTACTGCGGCGCTTGTGTTTAGGTTTATTGTAGCGATTAGATTGAAAAAGTTTTAAAAGTGGAGCAGTGTCAATTGCACCAGTTTTTTCAGATCCTCTGGATTCTACGAAAAAGCACAGTCCAATCAGGTTTTCTGTGGTGCACCTATTGTCATGCACTGAATATTTTATATCTGATTTTGTAACTTTGTCTTAGTTTTGTACCACTTTTTTTGCCCCCATCTCCAGTAGTAACAGACCTTGATGTGTTTTTAAAACAGTGCGTAGGGGTCTTTAGTTTAGGAATGATTTCTTTTCAACTTAATTGTTCGCAAATGTCCTCAATGGCCTTGAGTGTTCTTATGGACAATGAGCCCTGCATGCTTTAAATAAGGGATTTTTTATTTATTTCATTCTTACCATTTTATTGATTTGGAACGTAAAATCAAAGCAATTAAAATGGAACTGTGTATGAAAATGGCATAATACTGTATTGGGGCAAGGATTTGAGCGACTGTTATGTGCCATGTAATATTTTAGTTATTTTTTGCATCTCTTGATTTGTATGCCATTTCTGTGTTAAAAAGCCATCTATTGTAGCTATGTGTCATTTTATTTTATTTTTAATAGTTAATTGGGGTATTACCAAGATCTGCATTCGGGAAAGTGTTATTTTGAAAGTAAACATTTTTGTTTGAGCTGAATTTTAAAGCAGGGGAATACCATGGCTCTAGCTTTGATAAGGCATGAACTAAGAGTGTGTATTAACAATTACTAACAGCAATATTAACTAAGTATTAAAGCTGTTTTCGTTTGTATGTCCACACTTCTGTAGATCTTTTGTACACAGCATATGCAACACATTTTTTTGTTCTGATTTGAAAGTTGCACACCAGAAGAGAAATGCAGAATGCTGAGGGTCGGGTTGACTCGTTTGATCTGTTAAAGGCAACAGCCAGGCGAGCCCTGCCACAGTCCGTAGGGCAGCGGACTGTTCCTCCGTATGCAAGTCATGGCGTCGTCTCATCTGTGCTGTCTTCTGTCTGTTACACTCGATGCGAAATCATATGAAAGGAGTTCAGGCAGTCTGCTGTCCTTTAAGCAAACATGAAAAGGAATGGTCCCAGGTACCCTGGGGACAAATGTGTGAAAATAAAATATCAGACGTTACATTTGTCGTATGGTAAACCTCCCTACAGTAGTGCTTGAGCAAAAGCAGCTGTTCAATACCGGGTAAGGGAACTGAAGGACCAATGGTGGATGAGGAAGGCTCTGGAGATCCAGCAGCTTGCAGACTCTGGGGACACCAGAGGTTTCTTTGATGCCATAAGAGCGGTATATGGGCCCAGGTACCGCGGCCTAAACCCCCTTCGTGCCAAAGATGGGCTTACACTGCTGAAGGATGATGAGTCAATCAACAGATGGAAAGAGCACTATGAGGGTCTACTGAACTGGGACACCACTGCTGAGATGGAGACTCTCGACCAACTCCCTCAGCAACCTATAATGGAGAACATGGGAGCACCACCCAGCCTGAGAGAGATACAAGATATCATAAGGAAGATGAGGAATAACAAGGCTGCTGGACCTGATGGAATCCCAGCTGAGGTCCTGAAGGCAGGTGGGCCAGATCTCTTCAGCCACATCCATGCACTGCTCCTCAAAATATGGGACAGAGGTAATCCCTGCACAACTTAGGGATGCCCTAATTGTCTCCATTTTTAAAAAGGGAGACAAGGCAGACTGCGGGAATTACCGTGGCATTTCCCTCCTGTCCACCACTGGGAAAACTCTAGCTCGGCTTCTAGCCAACAGACTCCTTCCCCTGTCAGATAAAACTTCCTGAATCACAGAGTGGATTTCGCCCAAACGGGCACCATGGACATTATTTGCACTGTTCGCCAACTCCAAAAATGCCGGGAACAAAACCAACCACTATATATGGCCTTTATTGACCTCACCAAAGCCTTTGACTCTATGTACCATCAGGCCCTCTGGCTGATTCTGGCAAAAATTGGCTGCCCCAACAAATTCATCCGAATACTGAGACTGCTGCATGACAACATGTCAGCTACAGTACTCAGTGGCAATGGAGATGAAACGGAACCCTTCAGGGTAGACACCGGAGTCAGGCAGGGCTGCGTCACTGCTTCTACCCTGTTCTCTGTATTCATCGCTGCCATCCTTCACCTCACAGGTGAGAATCTGCCTCAGAGTGACGGACAACTTCTTAATATCAACAGATTCAGGGCAAAAAGTAAAACCACCACCACATTCATCATAGAGCTGCAGTATGCCGATGACAATGCCCTCGTGGCCCCTTCAGAGGAGGGCCTACAGTGCATTATGGATGCTTTCGCTAAAGCATACAAGCAACTTGGTCTGGCCCTTAACATAAAAACTTGAAAATGTGGATCACTTTCTATATCTCGGCAGCCTTCTATCCTCCAAAGCTGATATTGACAAGGAAATCCACCACCGCCTCAGCTGTGCCAGTGGAGCCTTCTCAAGACTGAGAAAAAGGGTCTTTGAAAACCGCGACCAGGCCAGGCCAGGACTAAAATCCTGGTCTACAAATCGGTAGTGCTGCCCACCCTAATGTATGGGTCAGAAACCTGGACCACTTACAGCAGGCACCTGAAGGCACTAGAGGCACATCAGCAGAGGTGCCTCAGAAAAATCCTTAAGATCAGCTGGGAGGACAGACACACCAACACCAGCATCCTGGAGGAGGCCAACATCCCCACCATCACTGCCACCATCGCCCAACACCAGCTCAGATGGACTGGCCAATGGACAGGAGGTCAGAAGAAAAGGTACAGGGATAACATCAAAGCAAACATCAAATAGTGCCACATAGACCTTAACACCTGGGAGGACACAGCAACCAACAGGGAGAACTGGAGAAATATAGTCTGTAAAGGAGCTGCACTCTATGACAGCGACCTCCGCTGTACTGTACAGGACAAACGCAGACTCAGAAAGGAGAGAGCTTCCACCAAAAAGGCCCCAACTACACGCACAACTACTACCACTCACCCCTGCCCACACTGCACCAAAATATGTGATTCCAGGATCGGCCTCTTCGCCCACCTGAAGACCCACAAGGACCCTGAAGGAGGACAGTCATACTCGACCCCGAGTGATCGCCGATGATGATGGAGTGCTTGAGTATCAGCAGTAAGCACATTCATTACTACTATATAGTCTGCCGTATCACTCCTTTGTACACATCCATCTTTTTCATTCTCTCTGAATATTGCTCCTGTGAGTTCTAACACCTCATGGTAACAAATATATTACAAGAGCTATATTTGTAGGCTTTTATTTACAGTGCATCATTGCTGAGGGAACAATTTTTTTCTATAATAACTACTGGAAGTGTAAATGTTCTTAAAGGTATTATCTATTTGCACAAAGAGTTTGGTTTAATCCATTTTTACAAACAGCTTCACTAGCAAACCTTTTTTTGTGTCCCACCTCACAGATTTTTTACCTTGAAAACATTGTAAAATATTTTCAAGATAAAAAATCGTTCGTAGTCTGGCCTTGATTTTTATCAGTTTATATATGTATTAAAATATATATATATATATATATATATATATTTTTTTTTTAAACCTCTCGTAATCATTTTCAATATTGCAATGTCGAATATGGGAGTTTTTCATGGCATACATAGTTATTTCTGACATAATGTGACTTAAATGTTGGGATTGCAATTGTGGAAGAAAACCCATCATACACAGGGGTCCGGGGTCCATATAACGCAGTGTGGAGAACCACTATGTGAATGTGCAGTTCTTGAAATAACAGCATAACACCGTTCGTCCAAATTGTGTTGAAATAATTATTTGAGGAAAAGGCAACTTTTTAAACCCAGTGTAACCGCAGATCTGGGACTATGGGACTGATAGACTGATGTATATAATGTTTTTTTCCACGGTAGCCAAAAAAAAGTATTCCAAATTGCGACAAGACTCGACGTTTGCAGGCTTTGTCGGAAAGTTATTTGGTTGGAACGAGGAATAAACTCAAGTTCGCTGTACCGGAAGATAGGGTTTCAACAACTTTATTCGAATTTATTTCCAACGTCACTTCGGTTCAATATGGCCCCTAGTTCAGTCAGATTCCAGTGCTTAACGTACTCTTTATTAGCCTGATAATAATAAATCTGGACGCAGGCAAACTCTTTATCTGTAGCAAGACAACCTGATCGAACCAGATGTCACTCCAGAACTCTACGTATCACTTCCTATTCTCTTCTGTCCAATCAAATTAAAGTTCGCCTCGAAGTGCATCATTACAGAAGGTTGTTTACTCGTTACTTTGATTTTAAATAGCTGACTCTGATTGGTCAATTTTGAGACTTGGGCGGTGAAACCGTTTTAAGGGAAAAGTTTAAACAGAGGGGCGGGATAAAAATCGAAATTGAATAGCGCATTATAGCAAGCATAGCACAACGCTTTAGAGGAAGACGGGACAAAGTGACAGAGTACATCTGGTGATCGATAACTGTACTCGGTATACGGTAAGTTGTGTTTTCAGAAATAATTGGTATTATCAGGTTATGAACGTTAGGTAGCTAAATAGAATGTAGTCTATTAAGGTACGCGTGGTAAGCTGTTTTGCTATCTATATACGTTAACGTTAGTTAGCTACTTCAGCTAAGGATATTTTGACTCAGCGAAAAAGCTTAACGTTTGGCTGAATTACTAATTTTGAGTTTGTCATACGCTGGATCTTCTTCTCTTGTAACATTAATAACTAATTTAATCTATGTGACGCTGCGATTCAAATGTTTTGTGGTTAGCTAGCTAGCTAGCTAGTTTATCACACCTAGGCTAGCTATAACAAACCAGGTAACGTTAACTACGTTTCATTTAGCTGGTGCTGTCGAAGTTCATGAAAGTCTTTAAACTAGCTAGCTAGCTAGCTGCTTATATGGCTATACTGTGAATGCCACAATGAATAACTGCAATGGCTAACTAACTTGGCGATCTCCCATTTTGGCCTAGCTATCCGTCGATGTCTAATGTTAGAATACCGTGCGGTATTGGCAAGCCGCATGGCTCGACGTGGCTTTAGATATACGTTTGTAGCTAACAATACATTTTAACCCGCAAACTACAGACTAGTTGGCAACTGGCTAATTGGTCATCAAGATTGTGCAGGCGTCAGTATTGCGATAATAACGGTAGCTAGCATTGGCTAGTTTACAAGCTAGGCGGTAAGTCGGGTGGATAGTATGCGGTTTTGCTTGAGGGTAGCTAGATTAGTTAGCTTGCCAGTTATTGCTCTTTACTAACATTTGCTTTTTTAACCAACAGTGGCATTCCTAGATCTATCCGGTTATATCATTTGGAATAAGTTGGAATAATGGCCTCTCAGAATATGGATCCTGCTGCAGCCACTTCTACTGCAGCGCTGAAAGGTAGCGAAACTGGGGGAAGCGCAGCCCGAGGATCAGTCTCTAAGAGGTGAGTTGGATGTGTCAGTGTTTGTATTATCGACTGTGGTGACTAAACATGTTAAATTTGGGGGTTTCTCCAGCTGACTAACGTCTACTAACCTGTCCGTTAGCTATATTTAGTAACGTTAGCGCTACAGACTTAAAAATGTAATTAATGGCTTGTGACTGCTAACGGTGGCTTGCAAGCTAAGCTGACAGGCTAGCTAGCTAACCTGGGGAGCGAGCGTTACTTGCAACGATGAACTGTAATACCGTGGGTAACGTTTGCCAAAGTTGAAGGAATTGGCCTTTGATTATGTTTAATAAGCGGGTTTGCTGCTCTCACTTTTTGGTTGTTTTTTGAGAGCTTGCAACATCTATCCTTTTTAGCTATACACTAACAGTGTAACGTTATTGCACACATTTTGAGCTCAGAATTTAGTGGCTATCGGTTAACTCACAATCAAAATGGCTGCTAGTTGCTAGGCTGGAAGTGATCCAACAGCTAAAGCTATATCAGCTGCTTTGATAATTAAAAGGTATTCTCCCCCAAACGCTAATGAATTATGCCTGGACAATTAGTTTTAAAAGCTGTAAAGGTCAGTAATTTAGCATTACGTTCACGAAGGGGTTTTGAGTCTTTCGTATTTCTGTGAGGAACACTAATTGATTGTATTAGTGTTTTTTTTTTTTTAATGGTTCTGCAATGAGAGAATTAATCGTTATTGAATAAGTAATGTTTAACCTACAGTGATGGGGACGTAAATCTACATTTTTTAGTTTTCCGCAACTGAATTAAAACCGTGCCCCGGTTGTCCTTTGCTTTTGGAAAAATTGTATGCTTTAGTAACTTTGTACTTCTTCCACAGGCTACAACAGGAATTGATGACATTAATGGTAATTTTTTAAAATATGGTTTGCTTTTCATATTATGATTTATTAAAAATATATATATATATATGTATTTCCCGTAACATTTCGAATAACCGATTTCTATACAGATGTCTGGAGACAAGGGAATTTCAGCTTTTCCAGAATCTGATAACCTTTTCAAGTGGATTGGGACTATAGATGGCGCACAGGGAACGGTAAGATTCCTGTAAGCAACTGGATAACCTGGCTTGGTGGTCTTTCAAGATTTTTAGATGTTCAAGTGAGGCACAATGAGCATACAGCGTCAACCAAATGGTCATTTAAGCCGTGTCTTGACTGCATGGCCCTTCCCCTTGAAATGAAACGTCCTGCCTGTTGTGTAAACCACTTGTTGGAAGCAGCTGTTCCTGGGGGGTTGTTGAGCAGAGCAAGGATGGCTCTGTTTGACAGCTGTCGGTCATAAATAACGTGGTGTGTGCTTATTGCCATTGTGGCTGGGATTTGTGTCACTTTAATTTGAACAGCTTTGTTATTTTTGAAATTTGAAAAGAAGATAATGTTTCAGAGTAGCAGTCTGTTGTACAATGTCAAACTATTGTCACTGAGAGTGTCTTGAGCCACCACTGGCAGCATGTGGTGTGCTCAGTGCATATTTCCGAATATTTAATTGCATATTTAGACACCCCACTCAGTGTTTTAATTTCTGTCAGTATTGCTGCAGTATGGTTGACCACAAGACTGACCCCTCCTTTGATGCTTTGAAGTTCCAAATTGACCGTTTCAGTGAGAGAAATGGTTTGTTTCAAGCCATTGAAACAAATAGTTTCATCACTGACCCAAGGAGGATAAATTTTTAATTTTTTGTACATTGTGTCCCTGTAGGTTTATGAAGGTTTGAGGTACAAGCTCTCCTTGGAATTCCCCAGTGGGTATCCCTACAAAGCACCCAGGGTAAAGTTCATCACCCCCTGCTACCACCCCAACGTTGATGAGCATGGCTTCATTTGCCTGGACATCCTGAAAGAGAAGTGGTCAGCCCTGTATGATGTGCGTTCAATACTGCTGTCCATCCAGAGTTTGCTCGGAGGTAAGGAGGATGAACATGCAGGGGTGTTTTGGCCGTAGCTGTCAGTTTGAGTATGAGGCATTTTATGAAGAACCTTCATTCAATATTAGAAGTTGAACCATTCATATTTGAATTTATAACATAAGGACGAGAACAGGCCATTCAGCCAAAAAATGCGTGCCATTTTCCTGACTAAATTAGTGTTCTGATTACCTACAGACTAGATAGTATCTAATACCATATCGAGGCTAGTCTTGAAAATACTGAGTTTCTGCCTGTGCTGTGTGACCTGGCAGGCTATTCTTCATTGACTACTCTGCGTGAAAAAAGTCTTCCTAATGTCTGTACGGAATTTACCTTTTGCTAATTTCCTTTTGTGTCCCCTCGCTCTACTAACAGAACTCAACCTGAGGAATCTCTTGTAGTTCAATTTATTGATTCCCTTTATGAATTTAAAAGCCTCAATCAAATCATTTTTCTCCAGAACCCAACAACGACAGCCCAATGAATGCTGGCGCTGCTGTGCTTTGGGATGACCAGGAGGGTGAGTCCTGTGCCTGACTGTGTCGTCAGCCCACTTGACTTATGGGAAATGTTGTTCTGATGTTGATTCTATGCACTATGGAGTTCCGTCTGGTCTCTCCAGCACACTTCAGCTGCTGTTTTGTGCCCCTATTGTAAGCTGCAGCGTAGTGGTCAAAAATGGAGAGGGAGGAGAGCTGACTCCCAGGTTGTGTACACACTTGAGTTTGACATGTACAGCACCAGACCCGCTGCTCTTTGAGAGCAGCATTATCTGTATTTCCTCTCTGGCGTCAGCTGGAAAGTAGCAGGAACAGCTCTGTGGAATCTGTTGTAGTATTTTCCACACAAGTTGTTGGGTGTAAAAAATAAAAAAAATAAAAACAGTGGCATACACTTTGCCTAAAATGAGTCTCTTTCCGTTTTCAGCCTACAAAGCCCGTTTGCACGCAACCTACAAGAACTGACCAGTGAGACCTCTGCCTCTCCTTCCGTTTTATTTTTGTGTGTCTCTCTCTTCCCTTTCTGATGGCGTACAATTATGTAAATCTTTCATCGTTTCTGTGTATGTACAGTTGTTTATTTTGTATTAAACATGTGATAATAAAGACATTTCTGGTAAAATATATTTTGTTCCCTGAATGGATTTAAAACTGGATTTGGGTACCCTTTAATCCTGACCCCCCCCCCCCATATAAGCCAGGGGTAGCCCACCATGTTCCTGGAGTAACAGTTTCTTTTTTTTTTTTTTTTTTTTTTTCCTTCTTCCATCCAAACCTGCAGTATCACTGGATTCATTTTAAATGATCCGTTTTTAATGAACGCAGAGGCCCATGTGCTGGAGGCACTCTGTTTTACGGTTCATAATATTCAGCCGCAGACTTTCAATCGTTCAACCAACTCCTGATTCAGCTCCTGGAACGAAAACCAGACGCATCCCTGGCACTCCAGGACCAGGGTTGCCTACCCCCTGATATAAAAAAAAAAAATGGAGCATTTTGGGAAATGTTTCCTTTCCAGTAGGCAGGGCTCGTTTTGATGCCTATGCCACTTGAAATGTGTGAGTTTGAAATCTGAGTTTGTTGGAAAGAAGTAGAACCTGGCCTATTTTTCAATACAGGTTCTTGTAACTGATACACAAATTCAAGCGGTGGTAGTGTGGGAGTTGACAGGAGTGGTGTGAGCAGGGATTGGGAGAGGTGCACCTGTCATTCCCAGTCAGATAAATCAAGGCAGAACATGTAAACAAAAAAAAAACATGCAACACCCACCCAAAATCGCCTGTTCAGCTCAAAGGAAGAGGAACTCACTGCATGTTCATTCATGATATTTTTTTTTCTATTTAAACCTTATCAATATGTTTGGTAGACCTTGTGCTATAGAATGAAATTGCCAAATCATTGGAGAGGACCGTTAAGTTGGCTAACATGTTAAGCCAGTGGTTCTCAACCCTGTTGCTGGAGATCTGCCGTCCTGTTGGTTGTCACTCCAACCCTAACAATGATCTCATTCTACAGCCAGAGATCTTGTTAAGCTGCTAATTAGTAGGTGTCAGTCTTATGTGCCAAATTAGGGTTGGAATGAAAACCTATGGGATGATAAGATCTCCAGGAACAGGGCTGGGCACCTCTGTGCTAAGCCCTTGCTGGCCAGCGAGATGGGTGAATTAAGTTAGCGGTCCCTGGCAGTAGGTGCCCCGTGCTCAGTTCAGCAGACACAGCACCCAGCCCAGGCGGCAGCGATTGCTCCGGCAGCAACCGCGCCCCTTGTCCTCCGTGGCAACCACCTCTACCTCCAGCCCCTCCCCCACAGCCGCCGCCGCCTCTTCCTCCTCCTCCTCCCCGTCCGGCTCGGCCTCCCCCTCCTCGGCCCAGGCCTCCTGCGTGGACTCCACGGTCCAGAAGGGCACGTTGACCTTCTGCAGCATCTCCTGCGCCATGCTCTCCAGCTGCAGGACGTGCGCCCGCGGGTCCGGGCTGGGGTCCTCGCCCGCTCGGATCCAGGGGGGCTGCACCGAGGCGGCCCTGGCCGCCACGCCCGAGCCCCCGCCCGTGGTCCCCGCGTTCAGCAGGGCCCGGCGGTCGCGTCGCTGGGACAGCGGGAACAGGTCCTGGAGGGCGACGGCCTTGGCCAGGTCCTGCTGGAACATCTCCAGCCCGGAGATGAACAGCACCCAGAGCCGCTCCACCTCCTCCCGCTCGCCCTGTGCCAGCTCGCCCTCCGTCAGCAGTGCCGTCAGCTTCCTCTGCAGCCCTGTCCCGTGGGGGTGTAGGGGAGGGGAAGGGAGGGGGGATAGTGCCAGTCAGCATTCAGTTGCTTCACTGGAGTTAATTGGCTGGTAATAAACCATGTGTCTGTTGCCTGTTTTCTGGTGCCTTTTAGAATAAGGGCTTCCGAAACTAGGGTTGCAAAGTTTTGGGATTATTCAGGTGTGGAAATTTTCTATGGGAATTAAAGGGAAATTATAGCTGTTATTAGCACAAGCTGCATTTGCTGTCATATGCATATATAAAACATGAACCTTTTACCTTTTTCACTGAACAAACAACTTAAATGTTGAATAATGTATTCCCTCTTGATGGAAAATTCACTGTGTATGTGGAGAGGTGAATTTCTACTGAATTCCCACTGAATGCTGACAATACTCTCACTGCACATGAGATGAAAGACTCTGTTAAATGTGAATATTTTAACCAAAACATGCCACAGTAACTACAATTAACATTTTATCAGTATTTTCCCCAAACAATTATTAACTAGTATTAGTTTACATTTTAAATTGAAATTAGGCAAGACCTCCTAATTTCCCAAATTTAACTTCCCATGGAATTTCCTGGAAATATTTCAACCCTTACCCGTGACCAACTTCAAGAACAAATGTATTCACTGTTACCCTCCTCGTATAAAATGTTCAAATATAGCAGCTCATTTTTGTGTGTGTATTCTTAACCAATCAAAACAACTATCAGCAGTGAAAGTGCAGCGAATGTTGTAACCATTCCATTGGATTACAGTGAACATCAATTGCAAGTTAGGTCAGCAAGATATTTAGGTCATGTCCATCTCATACCCTGCCATTGGTTTAGAAACCACTGTTGAATAATACAGGGCTTAAATCACACCCTGTATGCATTCGTGCATTCCCTGGACTGCTTTTCACGCAAGTGGTACATGGGTAATTGAGTTCAATAACCCTGGGGATGTCCTCGCGGCGTAAGGGAGGGCAGCGGTACCTTTGGAGATGGTGTACGCCACCGCCCGGGTCTCCTCCAGCTCCTCCCTCAGACGACTGCAGTCGGAGCTGCTCCCCAGGAAGGTGGCCAGCTGCTGGTAGCAGGCAGTGACCTTGCTGAGGGCGTCCTGTCCGCGCTCGCACTCCACCACCGGCCGCCGCCTGGCCTGGATCTCCCCCACCGATTTCCGCCACCGGTTCATCTTAACCCTGCATGGGCACAACGCAGCACTGGGTCTTTCTGGAACGGAATATAAAACGTCTAATCAAATGGTAGTGATATCAGTACCTTCGCAAAATGTCAAGAGGACAGTTTTTATGAGACTTCACTTCAACTTAACCGTAAATCTTGTTTGAAGATTATGTAAAACTTAATCTTCAGTTATTCAATAGTTGCCTAAAATACTGTTGGTTTGTGTAGGCAAGTGTTGTATCACAACTTTTTGCTTTCAGTAGAACTATTTCACGCAAACCTGATTGTGCATTTGTTTACAAGTTAAAACAACGCAAGAAGAGAATCGTTACCTCTGCTTTCAGGATCCCGTCTGCAGTGTGGTGCTCCCAGCTCCCAGACTGAATTATCTTTCCTGTCCTCATTATGATGTGCTCTGATCGGCTGTGAGGCCCAACCCTCCTTTTTTCCACATCCCCTGCTTCCAGTGAGTTCTGGTCTTTTGGGACTGCCGATGTTTCAATTACTCCCAGCCCCACAGCTGATGCTGTGGGACGCTCACTCTCAAAGAAAGCCCAAGACGGAATGCCTGGAAGTAGAATGAGGGAGTACCCATTTCTCTTATTTTGCTTTTTTATGTATTTATTTTAAGTAAAATTCTGTGTATTTGTGTTGCTCTGAGAAGCCAGCTGACAGGCTGTGAGGCTTCGTAACCAGTGTCACGGCTGAAGCCTGGAAGAGGGCGGGGCGACGGGGTGCTGGACGGACGGGAGCCAGCTGTGCAGGTCCCCTCCAGCTTCTCTCCGGCTAAACGATCGGAGAGCACCGCTGTGGAGCTGCGACAGGCGTGTTCCCCTGTGCCCCGTATCCTCAGCAACACTAACACCGGCCTGTTGAGCAAGCAAAAACAATCGCAGTGAGCATGAGTTAAGCTGGAAACCCCTTTCCGCAAGCCCTCCTCGCTCAGCTCTGTGGCTCCGGAAGCATCCTACACCCAATCAAATTTACAATTTAAAGATGCTTGGAATCAGATGGAAAATTGAGCTTTTTTTTTTTCTTTACCAAACTGCTGTTCTCTTAAAGTATACAAATTGACAAAAATGCGTAGTATTAAATGAAACTTTGTGTTAATTTTGTATTCGACAGTGTTATTTGACTGAGATGAATAAGCTAACTGATAGCATTGGTCACAAGAAGTCCAATGAAAGTAAATTGTGGTATATGTAGCTCGTCCCAAATTGAAATAACCAGTTATTCATCTCAAATTTTATGAATTCCCTGTTAATTCCCAGTTGTTTCTCATTGAAATTAAAATCCTGTGCACATATTCATAAAATATCTCAGAGTAGGAGGACCGATCTGTGATCAGGATGTCCCTGTCCATGTCAAAACATTACTCAGGAATTTTTCCAGTTGGGTTTGAACTGGTCACCCTAATTCAGCCTAAGCAGTGCTGTTGTTGCTGCAGTATGTATTACTCATGCCACACCTGTGTGTAAACGTAGGATGTAATTATCATTACTGTACATTTTCACAATGTTATATGTAAGTGAACAGTGACCTAAATCAAACCCTTACTCAGCTAAACTTGATTCAGTGTGTGCTTTTGACTGTGTCATATAGATTACATCTCTGGGCACGTTTGGTGCTTTCTATTGATATCTTTTCAGAACTAAATATTTTATTTATTATTTCCGTTTTTTGGTCTTGTGGACTGGCACATTACCTTAGTGTACATTACCTTTTCCCCCATACCTGATGTTTTCTCCATATTTAGAAAGCCAAATTATATTTGATGTCCCATCCCAAGTTGATATATCCTCCATCAATTTGGGAGAGTGCACAGTCATAACTGCATGAAGCACAGGAAGAACACTGTTCAAAGCCGATGTGAGCAGATTGATCTGCGCCAGTGCTGTAACAGCTGGGCCCATTGCATGCCCTTTGGTTATTTCTTTACATCCTGAAATTAAGAGTGGGAGTTTTTATGCGTCATGGGAAATATTTGATGAAGACATCTTAATGTGCGACCCTCTGACCTTGTTTCTACCCACAATAACACAAAAAAATGTACCTAAAAGACATAAACCTCCTCAAAATAGCCTCCTTTGGCTTTAATGAGTATTAAACAAATTACGGGAAGTCTTACTTTAAGCATGTGTTATCACATTGGATCAGTTGTAACAGTCACTTTACCTCATTTATGTTCTTTCTTTGGTGTGGTGACCTGTAATCTGCTGATGTAGTGCTTAAATTGAACGTGGTCTTTTCAGAAAAAGAGTGCTGCCATTTCAGGATTTTAAACGCTTGCATCCAGCTAACTGTCGTATTGAGCATTACACACACTCTGTCTGACCTCTTGTTTACCTCAGCTGGCTTCACTCAGGGTGTGAAAAATGTAAAAGAGCCGTTGGGCCATGGTTAGCTAATTTAGCCAAACTTCAGCTAGCTACCAATGAAGTAAAATAAGGTCCAGTTTTACTATTTTGTTTATGTATTGTTGTGTTTGCATCTAATTTAGCACAGTAACCGAGAACTTACCACATGTGGCGTGTTTCAAGGTTGATAAGTTTGTTTAGGTAGCGAATGCATGACCGAAACTTGATTGGTGCTACTGCAGCAGAAGCATGCCTCATGTCTGCGTCTCTGGTCCAATCCTGTGATTATGTGTAAATAACATTAACAGTGATTGGAGCAAGATAGCCGCTTCTGATCCAATTACAGGCATGCAGTCTTCAAGAGTGCAAGAGGAGTCTGGCAAGGACGGGCACACACAAATTGTTTAGCAAGGAAATTGAATTACTTTGAGGCATAAGTAATGTTTTTACATGCATATTATTTTGCAACCATTTTTGTTACTTAGCAATGCTGTCACACATGTACATTTTATTGACATAGTTTTGGTTGAAAAATATATATTTTTTTAAATTTTGCACTTTAATTTGTTTTTCATTAAAATATAGGCCTATATAATCTTGTTTAGTTAGTGTGCTGCCAGGAAGGAAATTGGGGTGCTGTCCACCAGGGGGCAGCACCAGCCCTACAAACAGGTATGGTCATAGCTGTGATTCATTGTAATCACATCAGCAGTGGCCTATTACCTAATTATGGGCTCTATAAGAGGCCTGGCTCCCTGGCCTAGAGGAGAGGTGTTGGGAGCTGGGGAATGTGTGGTGTGGTGTGGAGGGTGTCGCCAGTTTCTTTTTTCTTTGTGTGTGCGTGTGTGGGTTTGGTTCTTTTCCCTTTGAAGTTTTGGTGGCCAGATTGGCCATTCTTTTTTTTTTTAACATTTCTATTGTTTTGGAATTTTTGGAGAAATAACAGGCAGTAAACCAAACACTTATTTTTGAGTTTTCCTGTCTGTTCACCATGTGAGCAGTGGCCACCCCCAGCCCTGTCTCACACTAGATATCCCTCAGAATGTCTTGTATAAAAACATGCAGCCTAAATCATAATATTGTAGGTTTGTTTTGGCACCATATTCATCTGGGCCTTTGCGATCAAGGCACCAGTTTTGTAGAAAGGAAGTGAACAAAAGCGGCATAATGTCTTCTCGTTGTGTTTTTAGGTGTTACTGCTAAAAATCAACATGCATCGTAGTGAAAATGTAAATTACAGGTCCATATTAATATAGTCAATGCTTACTCTGGCAGACAGACTAGGGCCCACCATAAGATCAAAGAAAAAGCCTACTTTGAAATTGCATTTTCTACAGAAATATTTCTGGCCAGCATCTGCTTGCTCTTCCAAAGTATCTAATTTCCCCCTAACCAAAGTGGGCTAGAAGCAGGGCTGGTGTGTGTGTGTGTGTGTGTGTGTGTGTGAGCCTGGGTGCTAGAGAGAGAGGGATGGATTCTATGTATGTGAGATGTAATGTAATACGTGTGAGGCAGATTATGTCTGGGCAGATGATGCATATGCATGTACGTGTGCATAATACGCCTATGTGGGCAGTAGGTCTAGCATGGAACTGAAAGATGAACTATAAAGAGATCCAGCACGCCACTTCGGTCCCTCCTCAGACGTCAGCTCTGCGTAACTACTCCGCTCGCGTAATTATCCCGACGGGGCACGCTCAGAACGCACAGCGACCTGCGCTGACCCCGTCGTAATATACCCGCCTCTGGAGCCAGCGGATCCTGCAACATGCAATCACAGCAGTCATGAGTGAAGGCCCAGTACACCCTCCACCAGCCCCTAGTGCAGCCAGGCATCGCTACAAACCTCCTATATACACCCCCTCCCCTTGGGTGTAGCAGCTTAGCAAAGCCCATAGTATTATTCACTTCAATTTCAGTCTGTTCCAACTGCTGCTTCGTGTGCACGTGTAATGGTTTAATTTATTTATTTTCTGAATCTACCTGTCCAAGTTGTTACAAAGAGATTAGCGAAAATGAAGTGAAGTTGAGGAATCCAGCCACCAAAACAACATCAAACTGTTGCGTGATCAGTTAGTCAATTAAACTCTTTCCTTTTTGTCGTGTGCTGTTTGACATTTGAATGCAGGCATGTTCAGAAAAGAGGTTGGGATGTGGCTGCAGGGTAGTCTGTCAAATCGTGACAGAGTGAATTGGAAGCGCACTTGTAATTTTCGAAGGAAAATAATTAGGAGGAACATCATTCACTCCTCCTCCCACTCTTTGAGCTCCAGAGACAGGCCCAACTACTTAGGAACAGCACCCCTCCCTCTTGAAATCAATCCTATGACCCTACCAGGAAGTGGCAGCCCTCGTCCAACGAGTTCAGCAAGTTTTTTTTTTTCATGGAGACAAATTGGAGAAGAACGTTTGAAAATCAAATAAAAACAAAAAATGAAATTATTGCGAAACAGGAACAAACTTCCCGTTAGAACATATTAGATTATCCTGTAGGTATCAGACTAAAACCTAATAAATTTGAAAACCCATTAAGTAGCGTGATATGCTCGACCTCCACCAGGGATGTGCTGTGCTAGGTCTCTTTCTGGGTAGCAATTCGTTGATCTTTTATTTAAATCAGAAATCAGATTTAAATAAATCCAGACTTGAAAATAAACCTACTGAGTGTACGGTATAATTTCTAAGGATTACAGGCCAGATAGATTAAATATTAGGAGGCAAACAGCACAAGTTTCATTTGTTATTATTCAGAATCGTATTTTTAAAAAAGGCTTTTAAATTCAGACCCTGGCAGGTATGAGAACTGTGACAGCCCACACAATATAATGTCGATTCAGCCAGTGTCTGAGTGTGTGCATTTGACCTATAATGGGTGTGTGACTCATTGCGCTTTAACAGTGCTTTAAAGCATTGTGCTTCAAACGGTTTGACACACTGTCATGTAATCTTCACTCATTTGTTCAAGTTGCTGCTGTATTATTTGCTTGGCAGCTGCTCGTTAGCTTTGTGCCAAGGGAGCCAAGTTTTCATTGCGCCCCCTGGTGTTAGAAGAGTGCAGTATGTCAATGAGAAACTGAGTTCGAAGGTCTTGTGGGGTTGCTTTAATGGCATGTTTTAATGCCAAGATCATTGTCATAGTGTGCTTATTTACACTGCTGTTTTGTGTCAATGCTGGAAAAGATAAACTTTAGATTGCCAAAGGTGCCGTGGTATCTATGGCTAAAACAGTAAAAATTGCCCATGTAAAAAAAGAAAATGTGCGTCTGGATGTGAGAATAGATGGGACAGGGGGTGAAGGCAGAAGCATATTCAACAAGCACTTCAATTTTGTTATAGTCCTCTGACATAACACAGATATCAGCACTTGTTCCTGGATGAGTGTCTTAAGTAGGGGTCACCAGATATATTTATTCTAATGTACACAAGACAAAAAATACTCATTAGAACTAGGCATGTTCACACAGGTATAACTATTTTAAAACTAAACACACGTGCAAAAGCCGTGGATATTTTCCAGATACACACAATGTTTGTTTCCGTTTGTGACTGTACTCATGTATCATCACCCTTATTATGTATATTCAACATCACATGCCCAAAACAAATGGAAAAACGTATGGTTAGTATTATTGTTTTCAGCTGATCCAGTGTGCTATCTCCTCTACTGTGTGTCACCCACAAACTGTTGTCATTTATATATCAGGTGTGATGTAGTGTATGCATGTTGCTGAAGTTTCTAAAACCTTAAAATATGGTTTGTACAGTCTAGATTTTTATAATATTTGATATTATAAATAAATTGTGTATACATTTGAGATATTAAATGTTGTCAGAAAAATATTGGTGTCATTTAATGTAAGGTGTAAAACAAATAAATAAAAGTGCAAACGTAAATCCGTTTCTATTGAAATAATTTGTGAATGGTTCTGGAATAATGCTAACTGTGCTAACTTTTTATCAGTTTGAATGGAGGACCTTAGGCAGTTTTGGGCGGTTCGAGTCCCGGCTGGCTGGATTCTCTCTGTTAGCGCCTGCCTGCTCTCCAGTGATTGCGAGGGTTTCATCCATGTGCTCTGGTTTCTTCCCAATGACACAATGGCTCCAGGCCTCACTTGAAATGGTGATGTCAGTCTCAATATGGCTACCCTGGTTAAACAGATAAAGTGTTATTTATTTTTGTGTGTTTTCTGTGTTTTGCACTGAGGTGAACTGTACCATGCTACTATCTTGGGTGGCAGTTCAGGTGGCTGAAAGTCATTATCTTCAGTCAGGAAGTGGATATCAGTGATTACCGGCAATGACAGTGGAGGCAGGGTGATACAAAGACCCAGAATGCACAGTGTGTGTTTTGAATCTTTATTGAAGTATCTAGTAAGAGTTGTAACAGTTTTGGCGGTTCTAAGGTGTTTGTCCATTCCATTCTGCAATTACAAAGACACACTCATGATGCAAAATTACTGCTGGCTTAACAGACATGCCTTACAATGGCAACTCCAAACTCTGAAAAAATATATGAACACTCTATACTGTAGGTATCCTTACATGTACAAGTGTGAGTTTTAGAAAGTAAACCACTCACAGGTAACGTGGATAGGAATTTCTGGCGAGCTATTTAACACTGTACGCAATTCGCATAGTACAACGTGAGAATGTTTGTTTTCACCGTTCTCTATCATAACACAATCGCGTGATCACAGTTGTAGCTGAAGCCCGCTTGGGGAATATCCACACAAACAAACTTCTGACATCTGATGCATCTTGGGAGTTTTTTTTTTTTTTTTTGGATGAAGTGATATTTGACAGTTGGCTTGTCATTTGAGAGCTGAACCTTCGCTTGAACCTGAGCCACAGCCTGCAAAAGAAATGGCCGCTCTCATCTGCTTTCGTTGTTGGAAGTTCCCTTGCGTTGCTGCTGCGGTCTGGGTGGTTGCACGGTGACGACCCGCAGCGGGTTATGGAACTTGGGCGGCTTCTGTCCTATGCCAGCCGCCCACCCCTGGCACCGCAGTGGTAAAGAGGACTTCCGGTACCCTTAAGCGAAACCTGAAATGGGTTTGTGAAGAGGTTTAGGGCGGGCAGGGGTGGATGATTCGGGTAGTCAGTTTGATATTTGTCAGGGCCTGGCCTGGTCTACTCCCCAGACTGACACGAGCGACGGTGGTGGTATTAGTGGTGCGGGTGGGGGGACGGGTCGAGGCTATGTGGCGATGGACTCCATGATCTCGTGACACAGGCACTGGCAGAAGCCGTAGAAGACACAGAGGACCAGGGTGGAGGGCACCAGGCTGACCAGGATCACGCCCAGGGTGAGCTGCTGGATCATCAGCAGGTAGATGCCGAGCGGCAGCGAGCAGAAGTAGATGAGGCAGAGCACCCCGATGAGGAACCGCGGGAAGGCCCTGGAGGTCCACATCCGGCACTTCTGGACGGGCAGGTGGCAGGGCAGCGAGTCCAGGCTGGGCGGCCGGTACAGCCGCACCATGTTCAGCATGCCCATGCTCTCCGACGACTGCGACTCGCCCGGCACCTCCATGATGGTGATGACCAGGCAGTCGGAAGAGCTGTGCGATTGGTCGCCGCCGCCGCCGCCGCCGCCGGCGCAGACCCCGCCCCCGCCGCTCAGGCTGTTGGGGCTCAGCACCACCTCGCCGGGCGTGGCCGCGGCCGCCCCGCCCTTCCGGGCCCGGTCCTGGTAGGTGAGGATGGCCAGGATGTTGCTGTCGTCCTGCAGGAGCCAGATCTCCTCGTCGGGCACGTGGGTCTCGTGGCGGCAGAACGGGCAGCTGATGATGCTGGGGGAGGAGTCTCCCATCTCCACCATCTTCTTCAGGCATTTGGCGCAGACCCGGTGCAGGCAGCTCAGCACCTTGGGTTTGCGGGTTCGCGCGTCGTAGCGATTGTAGCAGATCTTGCACTCCAGCTCCTCCATAGTGTACACCAGGGGCTGGGGGCTCTCCGCCTCCGAGTCCTGCTTCTGGCTCATGACGGGCAGGGGATGAGCTTCCAGAGCACTGGGGACACACAAACAGCTATGGCCACTGGTCTCTCCTGTAGAGTCAGTGAGCCACTGCTGGTCTCTGCTGTAGTCTGCTAGTATCCGCCGGTCTCTCCTGTAGGCTATCCTTGAGTCACACACCCAAAAGTCCTTGAAGTGAGATTTGAAAATTAGTTTTCCGCTTCCGTAGCTGGTGTGGTGTTCTGTCCACTTTTTAAATCCAAAAAAAAACAATGAGGACAAGTCTTGAGTCTTGGGGTCAAGAGCACCTTTTGACTTTTTAATGAAAACTATTTACATTACTCTACAAAACCGTCCACAGATATAGCGTGTTTAATAAGTCTGCCCTGATTTCGGATTTAGCTTTATTGGTTTGCCCTGAAGGATAAAGGAAATAGTTGAGATCACAGTTGAAGCTGCTGCATAAACTGACTGTTGCTATGCCGGTGTAGCACAAGGTCACAGATTCTCTGAGGAAGATGGAGGAGGGGCCAACAGCCCGCGAGTCGCCCTAGCCCAGCGCCCGCCCCTCCATAGACGCAGGCCCTCGTCTGCTCCCTCTCACTAACCCGCAAAACCCAGCCACCATGCTAGCGTCGACCTACACTTCAACCCCCGCCATGCGCATATACGGGCATTTCTGTCACCAGCCACTTTCGCTTTCTCTTCAGACAATCAGGAGCAACGAATGGATAATCCTTTAGAGAGATCGTCTGCAGAATTCCTCAAAACTATGGGAAACAAAGCTTGGAGGTTTTTCTTTCGTTTTTGTTTTGTTTTTTTTGGACCAAAATAGCCCTGATGGTTTTAAAATGTGAATGCAAATAGGAGAGCTATTTATTGCTACAGAGAAAAAACTATTCATGCCGGTCTAAAAAAAACAGGTAAGCAAACTGAGGACAGGAAAAGCCAGATGTTGGTCAGGTGATCCATGGTGTGTCCGCTATTCCAGCTGAAGTGGGTAAGAGGCGTGGCCCCTGGGGAGCAGGTCCCAGGAACAGACCTGTGATGGGAACACAATGGGACAGAAGATAAAGATCTCCAAATACCAAAGTGAAGAACCAATGATGCATTCCCTCATTTTCATCCCCACGAGAACAGACAGTGAAAACAAGAAGTAACAGGAAGGCAAAGGCTCTGGCTCGGAAACCGCTAATCACAAAAATGCACAGTACAGATCAAGCTGAACTGCATGGGTGTTGTGTGTGTGTGTGTGTGTGTGTGTGTGTGTGCGTGCGTGTGTGTGTGTGTGTGTGTGTGTGTCTGTGTGTTTGTGTGTGTGCGTGTGTGTGTGTGTGTGTGTGTCTGTGTGTTTGTGTGTGTGTTTGTGCGTGTGTGCGCGTGTGTGTTGGGGGGGGAGGGGAGTGGAATTATTGCAAGGGTCCTTTTCAGACCTCAGTGATTAAATAGTGGTGAAAAACCTGGGAATTCATGACTAAACATACAAATTAAAGAAAAAAGTCATTTTGAAAAACATAATTCCAAAACATTTGCCATTGAGAATTGTATTTTACCTCACATTAAAACCCAGCTGTATATGTGTCACACAATCAGAAACATGTAACAGCATTTTAAATCATAATTAAAGGCAAATAAAGGCAAATAAATAGTCATAATAAATATTAATGAAGAATATTTGGGGCGATGACTCATTGTGATCTGAGCAGTGAAAGATATATAAAAAATGATGTGGTGTCCATCACAGTAAGTACTCAGAAATGGCAGAAATCTGTCAACTATTAGCTCACTAATGGTTCATTTCCAGCCTTGATCCTGGGCATTGGAGTGAGCAAACTATGTCAAGGACACCGCAGCGGTGGGTAGGGCAGGATTAAATTAGTCAGGGTTCGTCAACTTGCCGCAGTATTAGTTTTTCCTAAAAACAGGTCCACTGGAAAAAAAAAAGCTAATCAGGCCGGTGTCCACTGACTCTTTTCTGTTGTTAAAAAATCATCAGACATCTATCAAATTACAATCTCTCAATCAAGAGTCAACCAGGGCCTTTATTTTATGCTAAATGGAATTCATTAATTAATTCTACATATCTGTCCGTAAATATTTCCTCAATGAAATAGTAATATGTTTGATTGATTTTATTTTAACAGGTTGATATACTGAGAGGGCTATAGCCTTTGTATGGCAGTCCCAGATATATGGACATATGGATTTCATTTGCTGCTGTGCTTTAGAGTGCAGCGCAGCTGAAGCCGCCATTGCGTGTCACAGTTCAATAATCCTTTCAGTGCCGGGTTGAATGAAAGGACTACGGTGGACACAATGAACTGGCTCACTTGTTTGCCGCGTGGCTAGCTATGGCCGAATTGATTTCAGGTCTATTGCAATCCCGTTTTGCGTTGGAACCACACAGGTCGTAAACAGCGTCCAGTCTGGGATGCAGAGCCTAGCCGCATTCACACAAACAGCCCTCAAGAAGACATCGGCAGCTCCGAGCAGACAGTTACATTACGGGCCTCTCAGTACTTCTGGGTTTAATAGTCGATGTTTGTACGTGGTGACAGCAAACCTCTGTGTACAAAATATATGGCTCATTTATTAAAAGGGAGGATCGGGGAGCCAGCAGAGGGACCAGACGTGTCCAGACTTCAACACCCGGCTCGGTGACGCAACGCTAGTCGTACAGGAGACGCCCTGCCCATCTGATCCAATATTATTTATGGACACACTATCCCCTCTCATCGGGGATATTGATGCTGCCCCATAAGTCTTGCGGAGGGAGGAAGATTCAAGGAGACACAGAGAGGGCAATGAGTAAGAGACAGTTCACAGTGTGGGTTATGTGTCTATGAATACTGCAAAATAAAATAATAATAAAAATAATAGTAACAGAGTACATCAGAAGGCTAGCCAGGTGAATGATTAAATAATGGTTTGCTTGTGACATAAAGACAGGCTCACGGACCCTTCTCATTGGTTCAGGCAAAATGCATTTACAGCTTCCAAATATCTATTAGAGTTCACTTCTGCCCAGTAATTGACAGACCAATGAGAACGGCAGTGGGGGATTTTGACTTTGCCGGAGCACTGTGACGAGAGGAAATGTTGAATCGTTCTTTCTACAAATGAGTGCGTGCGTTCTGACAAAATGCCTGGTGCCTCAAAACAATACCCATCAACATTTTCTATTGTTGCCTGTTGCCTGTGTGGTAATTGGACTGGGCTGGCTGGTACAGCTCACTGCATTGCTTTTCACTGCCTATCATGATTATAAGTCTTACAAATTCATATTCTTTTTAAAAATTAATTTGGCTCTATATTATCTATAACTTGGATTTTGACTATGTTGTCTTCATCTGCTGTGTTTTATGGAATACTATCTATTTTGGGACTAGTAAATCAAAACAGCCTTATGGCTAATTTGAATACAATGCATTGCATAGTTGCAATGAATATTTTAAACAGTACACTGTCTCTCGTAAATACATAAATACAATAAATGAATCGTTTTCATTAGCACCAGCTTGACTGAAGCAAATAACTTCCTAATTTCCAGTTAACGATGTTCATTTTCACTGTTGCTTTGTTTTTCGTTTTTATATTTATTTGTTGCATGCCTAGCCTCTCTCTGGTGTTTACTCCTGAGAGTGCGGGAATGAGCGACTGCGGACGAGCTCCAGGTATAAATAGCGAGCTGCACTGAGGGACTGAATACATTAGACTCACTCGCGTTTCTCCTCCCTCTCCGCTGCACTCTCATTACGCAACAATATATTTTCTTTTCTGTGCATGTGCAGGCTGCTAGAATCTGAACCGCGTCTATAAATAGAAGGCCTGGGGAGCAGCAGGACGGACAGCTGGCTTTATGTAACACTCCTCCTCCAGATAACAGTGTAATCAAGAAGCACGTCAGCTCCCTCTCAGAGAGAGAGAGCGAGAGAGTGAATGAGAAGGAGAGAGAGAGAGGGAGAGAGAGAGGGGAAGAAAGAGAGAAAATGAGAAGGAGAGAGAGGAAGGAGGAGTGAGAGAAAGACAGAGAGAAAGCATATCCCAGAGGGTCTGGCCTAAAGGTACCATAAGTAAGATAAGACTCTGGTCCTGTTGCACACTGAACTGCTCCTTACACACTTTTATTAAAGACAACGTTTCGATCCCAAAGGATCTTCGTCAAGTCTAACCGGACCAAGTGCCACCATACCCATACATATAAGTATAACAAACCACCTGATCCTCATGATCCAAAATGGAGAATTGAATATTCAACACGAGTATGCAGGAAAGACAGAACAGGGAAATACTAGACCAAACATATTAGAAAAAATATATACATGATATACAGTTCAAAATGCTAAGTATCCTATTCACTATTTGCCATGACCCAGAGTGCATCAGCTTTTTCGATGTTCCACTCAGTAGAGAGACTAATGGGTTCAGCACAGATTTGTACAGGAAGCCCAAAAACAGTAACTCCTTATAAGGCAATAGCTTCCCCTCTGTGCCTCTAAAAAGGAGTCTGTCCATTAGTCAGTACATTTGCATTCATAGAATATGCAGTAAGAAATTTGGTTTTGAAATTTTAAGCACATGCTTCAGACAAAGGGTACCCTGAAAAGCGGAACGCACACACCAATTTAAACACATGACTCAGGAGGAACGCTTACAAGCCCAGACAAAAAAAAATGCCCTTAGATAATAGGGCACAGTACTTCCTGAAATACTGTCCCCGTGAAATTATTTGTGAGAATTAACAAGAATCATTGGCACATTCTTAACACTGACCCTCAAATGCGTATGTGTGCATATGACTCACATACGCACACAGTACTACAATTCTGCCATTAATTATAGGCAAAAACACTCATATGTTAATTTATGAGAAATTCTTGCCTTCATTTGGGATGCTACTCTTGAGCAACTTACAGAACGTTATAATGCAAAGCAATTTATATTTTGACTAGTTTATGTAGGACTAATCTCAATGACAGCAATGCACTGGATACATGTACCATGTTCCTCATGTGGCAATTAGTCCCTGTGGCATGTTTATAAATAACAGTGATTTGTAATTAATATATATTTCTATATTGTATTTTATATTATCTATTATTACTACTATATATTTTTTCTTCATATTTGGAGCTCCATAGCACCACCATGCCTTAATATTTGTCCAATTCTTAAGGGCTACCACCATCCATATGTTAATAAACATTCCATGTTTCATCACTTTATGTCAAACCATTTAGAGTTTATTAGTTTTTTTTTGCAATAAAGCACAACTATATGCAAGCTAATTGGTTTAATGCTTCCACAATGCCTGTAAAGCAGCTTTTTAATACAGTATTTACAGGGGTTGCTTTACGGCAAGTTTCATGTAAATCGGACAAACTAGGAGGAGATCGAGTTTAAGAATTTATTCGGAATGGCAGTAAATCCATATTGGTAGGCTGATGGATCCTTGAGGCAAATGTATTTGGAGTGAGAGGAGGGATCTGGTGACATGACTTTCAGGTTCCTAAGTCAAACGGAGCAGGACTTATCATCATTTCATTCATGGAAATTCCATTGGCTGCTATAGCGCCATCATATGGCCAATCGGCACCAAATTTGGTCAGTGCTGGCCCTCAGTATGGCCCTACACCAAGTTTCATGTGAATCAACCAGATGAAAGTATGAAAAGTAGAATATGAAAACACAATCCATGCTGGCTGTCACCTCAACTGAAACATAAATATTTGTATTCCAAATGAAGTGATTTTTCATCGTAGCAAGTTTCAAATATTCAAAAAAGTGATTTTTTTGTAAATTTTTATTCATTTTTAAAAATCACTGAGCTGTAAAACACCACCTTGTGGTTTAATCAGACCAATACTTTAGGGCTGTCCACAGGATGGAGTTATCAATAGACACACCAAGTTTTGCTTTGTATCAAACTGTTTGGGATTTATTAGGTTTTTGGTAAAAAGCCTTGCCCACATGCAAATTCATTGACTTACTGCAGGCAAGTTTTTAAGTGTAGCAACTTCATACAACTTTAAATGATATTTACCAGTACATGTAAGTTTTGAGCAAATCAGTCAAACTGTCTTGGAAAAGATAGATTTTTAACATTTTTCAAAAGATTTCAAATGGCAGAAAATCTACCCACACACACTTTTTTTGTGGTAATGATGAATTTGTTCAATCAGAGGAGAGGGATCTAGGGCAAAAAGAATGTTCATTCTACATCAAAGGGGACAAGAGTTATGGCCTGTCAAATTTATCCATTTCAATAATTTACTTTAGTGCCACCAAGTGACTAATGGGGGCCAAAATCACTCACACTGGCATTTGAAGTAAACCCCTATCAGCATGCTAAGCTTCATAAAACTAACCAGACGGTTCACCCAGAGCTAAAAAAAAAAAAAACAATTAAAAAAATGGTGGAAGATAGCGTTTATCCTTTGAGTTAGTAATAATAATACCAAAGAATACAATAGGGCACCTCGCATCGTAAGTGGTTGGCCCCCCAGTACATTTTTTACATTTAGTGTTTTGAGGCTCCTGAAGTCCTTGAAACATATATATTTGAAAACTCAATAGTCTTTCAGTGTTTAAAAAATTAGATTTATTCCATACTATCTTAAAATTTAAACTGTACATGTGAATGTGCATATTTAGTGATACACTGCTTAATTCCCATATCTAATATAACTTGAAGAAGTACAGTATATTACAAAAAACACATGTTCACTCTAACATTCTTTATAAACAGGTGAAAATTAATTATGATGTGAGTTAAGGAATTTTTCCCATGTCTCTGGGGTGTGCCTCCCCTTCAAAAAGGTGCTTCATAAATTAAGGACTGCCACTGAACATACAGGGGGGAGATAGTATACCCCTTTCTACGACATGACTAACATGAAAATCTACCATGGAAGAGAAGACACTGCTTTTATAGTAGTTACCCAGGAAACAAATGAGACAACACGACGAATGTAGGCAAGACAGCTGATGCAAATGAAAAACTGGACAATTTTAAAAATCAAATGTTATATTTATCAACAAAAAAAAGATGAACACGGCAAGCTACTGTACATAATCACAAAGAATCATGGTGATGACTGAAAAGTGGATATCCAGTATCACACTTTCAAAATCCTTTGAGTTCTTCACGTTTTAGGGAGAACGCTCTTGGCCGGCCTCCTGCTGGGAACCCTCTGCTGATGAACTGATACTGATACGGATGCATTCACTGTGGCACTCAGTTATTCCCTGTGCTCTGGTTTTCCCCTGTGGCTCAGCTCGGGGAGCTGATTTTGCTCTTAATACCCATCCCCCGCTGCCGCACAGGGGCCCCGGGCATCTGAGGGACGAGGGCTGCTGAGCGCGGAAGCCAGCGTGATCCCAAATAAACAGCGAGGCACCATCTGTTCCCCCGTCCTCTTCTGCCAAGCAGACGCCGCAGGAGCCTGCCTTCACCGTGCAAGCCTGCGGCCCGGCACGGACAGGTGAGCCACCATTGAAGACAACATAATTTGGCGGATATATCTGGTCTCAAACTACACACGGCAATGGGCACCCTCTCAAGAGTGCATTGTTAAATTGCTTTGGGACAATGTGCACAGAGGTTCTGGAGCAAAAAAAAGTTGACTTTTTTTTAGGTAAGGTAATACAACAATCACAGCAATAATTCATGGACCAAATTGTTCCTGGAGGGAGATGTTTACTTACTCTCAGAATTCCCTGCTGATTGCCTCCAATTACTTATGGGCAAACTGCACATATTAGGGCACTAAACTTCATGCCATTATACTTGCCACGAATTGGAAAACCATATAACATGGGAATTCCCAAAAGACCAATTCTCATTAGACTGGTTTTCTGCCAACTTGCTTTCTCCCTAGCTTTCTGCTATGATCGTTCAATGTGCAATGCGGGACACAGCCGTATCAGTAGGGGAAACAGAACCTCCACATGCTTCTGAAGTAATACAACTCCAAACTTACTATTAAGGTTTGCTTCTAGATCTCTATATTAAATAAATTATTGTTATTTTCAAGTTACTGTATGATTTCATTTCCACATGCAATGCACGTCAGAATAGTATGTACAAATTAAAGTGAAAGTGGTGTACATATGATCGCACAGGTTTTATACGCATTTGGTGCTTAAGACAGACTGAAAAGTGTGGGGCGATGACTGTATTTTATGTAATGCGTGCAAGGGACATTACTGAAATTAGCACTTCACCTGAATTGCTTCAGTAAAATATCCAACTGAATTAATGGATCGTACATTAAAAAAAAAAAATGTGATCGGTGCAAGTTGGTATGGATAATGGCATCTGGTAAATGCTGAATTGTAATACGTGTAATGCATCCCTGGTGTGTAAATGAAGAATATATTTAAATACAGAATATGTCACAGAGAAAATGGCACTCCATTTAGGATGCAGAGATGCCAGAGTCTACATTCAGACATACATAAACATTAATACATTGACCTATGTTCTTCCTTTGTCTTTTTCTCTTTCCGATGGATGGCTCCATAAAGGGCTTGTGTGTGCCTTTCTCTAGTATTAGTATCACCGGCATTTAGCAGATGCTCTTATCCAGAGCAACTTTCACAAATTTTTACATATCATTTACATTGTATCCATTTATACAGCTGGATATATACTGAAGCAATGCTGGTTAAGTACCTTGCTCAAGGGTACAACAGCAGTGTCCTACCCAGGAATTGAACCTATGACCTTTTGGTTTCAAGCCCACTTCCTTACCCACTGTGCTACACCGCCGCCTCCATGAGTTATGTATGGTTTAATATTAAGAAAGACCAATGGCACTTTGACACATTTATACAAGAGGAACGATGGCTCGGTTCAGGCAGTGTGACATGTGAACTGCCTCGCTAAGTGGATGGCACTGGAAGCTGGATCCTCTCTTTTCATAGTGTCACATCATTTTTTACCCATCCCCTGGAGCCTGGTGGCTACACCTGAAGTACAGCACCTTCCATGCCTTTTTTTCCTCTCTGAGGTTACCATGAGCCGATGGTCTGAACAGCTGTATGATGTTCTAAAACTATATATGCGTGTATGTGTGTGCGCACAAAAAACTGTCCAGTGTTAATTAAGTTTATACGAGTCCAATATGGACCAACTGTATTCCATTAGAGTAAAATGATTTAACACTGAACATTTTACTTTTACAGTATATATAGAGCATTGTGCAGCTGTATAAACCATGGGCTTATTAAATATGAACATACATACATACAGATGGGTGACAAATTAAAGAAAAAACCTGAATAAATGAGTGGAGAAACATAACAAATGCAGATGCTTCCATACAGGTATACTGCATGGTACAATTAAGCGATTAACATCCTATCATGCTCTGTGGTACGTATAAAAATGCTAAGCAAGCCCAGTTGATCTCTATTTTGAATCAAGGTGGCAAGAGGAAAATAGTGACTTTGAAAGAGAATTTATTATTGGAGCACGGATGGCAGGAGCTACTCAACTGGCTAGTGTTTCAATAGGAACAGTGACTAAAGTGACATCTGCATTTAGAACTATGGGAAAAACATCATTAATAGGGTTGGAAATTGTGGTACATACATAGAGTACATACAGTATAAAAAACATATGCTGGCAGCTGTTTTCTTTCCTAAAACGGTGAAGACAACATCATTACTGTATATATCAGGTAAAAAGAAAGAATATTTTCATGTCTAATGGATATGACTCATTTGGTGGACCAGAGGTTAAATTAAAATTATGCTTAAACACCCTCTTTGGTCTCCGTAGAACAGATGAGCCAGGTTTTAAGGTAATACCAGGAAAATAGTGTCATCACCGTATGACGAAATGATGCATACAATGATTAGTCTGCTGGCTTGCCCCATTCCTTTTTTGAGTTTTGAGCTGGACAGGAGGTGCCTTGTAACACACTGAGAGAAAACAGCCTTATTGCTCCATACGTGCCCATGTGCGTCGATGCTAAACAACTACTGAATTCAGCTACATTACAGCGTGCCTTAGAACAATGAATAATGCCCCTCATATCAGTATAGGATACATGGATCGTCAGAACTACTGAAGTTATGCCAAAAATGTACTCTTTCTAAAAAACAAAACAAGCAAATTTACCGGTTCACAAAAAACATTTACTTAATCTCTCATGAGAACATCATGGCTTATTTTAATGAGAATGCAGATAAATTCATTTCTTTTGTTTCTTGATAAAGATATACTCTTCTTGAGCTAAAAAAAATTCTATTCACATTCTGATTTCTCATTTTATTATTCATGTTTAAAATCAATCATAGGCATTTGCATTTTTACATAAATGCTTTGATAAATTACTAGAGATTTGTTTTTACACAGGAACATATGAAAGTTCATGGTTGTGCATTTGAGCCATTAATTATCAAAGGTGCAGAGGAACAGCTGAACTGGATGGTCATGTGATATGGGTACAACTCAAGGGAATTGGGAGATGTACTCTCTAATGACTTCCTCAACTAACCTAATTGTCCATAATGTGTTACACTCACCACATGTAATTAAACCCATGGCATTCTGAAATTATGTTCTAGACACACCGTGATGGAAATAGTGAAAAGTCTAAAAAAATTTAAATTATTTGGGGAGAGGACCAAGCATGTCTGTTAAGGTTCAAAATCTATCTGACTGTCATATATGTTGTTCTTAATTATGTTTTTAATATCAGATATAATAAAAGATTTGGATCCCTACATTTACAAATGTTCACTTATTTCAGCAATTGCCTCATTTCTGTATATACGTGTCAAAAATACATAACAAAGAGTTAATTATCGTTTTATTTAAAGTGGGTATAAATGCAATATAATTAGTCCAGACTTCACACTCCAATGTCACTAGTCCAAGTGGTTCCCAAGCTCAGTTTTGGTGGATGACTGTGCATGCTGGTTTTAGTTCCAACCACAGTTGCAATTCCAGACTTTTTAACAAACTGTTAATATTTCTTAATTATGTGTTTTTCATGTTTAGATATATTATTTACCCTCTTAATCAACATTATGTCAGATATATCAGTGCATGTCATACAGAATAAAAGTACCATGTTCACATTGTGCTTTTTGTGCCATATTGCAAACAATTACATAAAACGTCTGAACTGATAAAATTAAAGACCAAGATGATTTTTTTGATTCACCCCTGTCTTTAATTTGATCAGTTAAATAAGATATTTATGTAACTGTTTGCAATAAGGCACAATAAGCACAATATTAACATGGGACTTTTGTGGCACGCATAGCCATTTCTGACATAATGTGGCTAGGGTAGAGGTCAATTAAGAAAAAATAATAGCTTGTTAAAATTCTGGGATTGCAATTGCGCGTGGAACAAAAACCAACATGCACAGTTGTCCCCCAGGACCAAGTTTGGGAACCATAGCATCAGTCTGCCATTTGTAAATTATTTGGAATTGCTTCTCAAATTATTGCACCCAAAGGATATCGAGGGACAAAAATATGGATGAAAAGCAATACCTCCTACAACACTATAACTAAAAGCAGTCAACATTTCTGCCAAGCGCATAAGCCTTCTCATTCAGGAGCAAAATCCTACAGGTTTGATTTAAGCACTGCACCCAGGTTAAACATGTGCATGTAGATCTAATATACAGAAGAAATATTTACTATTTCTGTGCAATCTACACAACGTTACATGGTCCTGTTTCATTGTGCCATTTAATCAAATCTTAATGACAGGCTAAAGTCTATAAAAGACTTAATAACAATCTATATATAAGTAAAACAAAATGATACCTTTTTATTAGGTATTAAAATTCTAAATGCTCCGTATGAGTTGCACAACCCCCCACCCCCCCCCCTCCCCGACACACACCAAAAGAGTTATTAATAATAATACTAATAATAATAATAATAATAATAATACATTTTGTCTTCCAGTTATAATCAAATCATGATGCTAAACTCAGATAAGTAAATGCATAAAACAAATATCCAAATAAATAGAATAAGTTTGATATTTTATGGAATAGAAGAACTTCATCTGAATTATGGATTGGGATGCTCCCACACTGAACACCAAGATGAGCACAGACACCTGACTACTAACATACAAATGCAAAAACCTGCCTACATACAGCTAATAACATACAGAACAAACGCAGTAGGTGTGTTTTCTGCACGGTTGAGGTAGTTTCATTTATTTTCAAGCATTCATAAACTTATTTTTAATGAATATTCTAAGCCTAACTGTATATTACATTTTAAAATTGATTACCCATGACTGCGTGCTGTTTCACGATATAAATGAACACCAATCAAGCCCTACTGAAAGTGCATAATTTGCAATTCGGTAACGTGCATCTGAGGTACAGATCATTCCAATATGTTATGTGGCCCTCCTCAATTCTCAATCAGTGCTTTACTGGAGTAAAACAGAATTGTGGTTCTTAATGAACATTACATGATGTGGACTAACTCGCAGCATGTACAGTATTTTCACTATTTTGCCTCCAACACGACAAGGATGTAAATACTAATTTTAAGCGTGGAATGCTATTTCCTTTACTGATGCATTGTGTTAGGTGTGTTACATTGTACAGGTTATTGTGCAGCATCTACATGTTAAAACATCTACTTTCTCAGTAAACCTGAAAATCTACAGGTCCGACTGGCAAGAAAAATACGTAAAATTTACATGGAGTTGTTTTAATCCACTCCCATTCTGCACAATAAATCTAGAAAAATCAATTTAAAAATGTACAAAATATTTAGTGTTCTGTTATGTGTGTATCACTATACAGCAGCCTATCTTACAACAGTAACATATTTGTTTCTGCGGTCGTCGCTCGTGTTATTGCCTTGGTAAAACATAAAACGCGACAGACTGCCCTCTCGCTGGTTATAGATTTTCGTTAAAAATGGACTCCACGGGACTCAGTCGGATGTTTGTTGGTAAACCGTTTGGTAACAGGAGCTTCCAACATCCATTCATTCGTTTATGATTTCATGCCAGAGTTTTGACTGAAATGTAAACCACACTGGAGTCGCAGCATTCTCAAATTTAAGCCCATGCATTAAATTATAGCTCTAATAAACGAGAAAAAGCTAATAGCAGTTGTCCTCCCTGTTGCTTTTGTCAAATCGGAAATAACCAATAAGCAGCTTGATAAAATTCCACATTTACGGGAAAAAAGCAAAGATGCAGATGAAGATAATATTGATCTTGAGATGTTTCACATGGTGTTTTTCATCATGTTTCAAACAAACAGTTCTATGCTGACTTTTATTCAAAATATGAGTAACAGCCTATCCTGCATAGAGGCTGTAGTCTAGAGACACAATATTGTATGCTGTTGCACATATAACAGATAGCAGGCTAAAACGGATTATTAAGGACAATATTTTTATAGCGTAGGCTACAGTTGAGAATTCCATAACCAGCATTCGCAGTTTTGGACACTTACCCTTTGATCTTTGGTTGAACAGAAAACCCACAGTAAACCGGCAACCGACAGTGTCCTGCAAAATCCACGGTAACCCAAGCCTATCGTCAGCTTTTCCCTCTATGTGTCCCCAGATTTATTTTGCTTACTGTTGGTGAGTCACTGCCGATCTCGAGGTCCCATCTGCTCGAGTCGGACTGCTGCATCCCTCTCAATGCGGTAGCGCCGTAGCATCAGGACCTGCACAGATTTCTCCTTGGTGGTTGCTGTGGCAACACCAAGTGCAAGCAGCGACCCAGAGATGGACAGTGTTCTATGGCCTGCATTTTGTCATTATGATGCATCTAATTAGGTTAGCCTGGCCATCTTCATCACAATTAACCAAATTTAACGAAATTGGGTCGTAATAAACGAGGGCAACATCCTGTTGATCGTAATCACCACGAGGCGGTTTTATGCTTAAGACACTGCAAGCTTTCAGTTGCTCTATTTGCTTATCTAAACTGCCTGTTACATACAGGCGTGTGTTTGAAGCAATTCCACCACACTAAATGAAATTAACATAAATATATTTTCTCGGCTACCCTATATGGATCGTTCAGTGAAAGGCGTGCGTTAAATGGCATATGTGTTGATTTTGCCCAAAGTTCGACCCACATTCCCCAAACAAGCTCGTTTGGGAATGAGAAATGAGAAGAACAGAAAGGAAATGATCAAATCTCCCTATCAAGGTCACACAGTGTGACAGGAACATTTACAGGTGCCCGCCTTTAATCTCGACATTGTCATATTTCTTTTCCGCTGGGAGAGGAGAAGAAACGGAGCAGAAATATTGCATGTTAGCTTCAGATAAAACGCACAGTTGCACACATTAGTTGCATACAATTAGTGACGTAATTAGGAGAATGATAATGTAGGCTGGAGTTCGCAATAGCCATTGCCCTGACAACGCGTAATTAAATGTGAATGGTTTATAATGACTAAACAATTGGGAAGTGCCACGTAGGTCAACATCATAAAGCATGATTTACGCGCTTTAGAAACTGTATTTCTTAAAAAAAATTAAAAAAAAAAACGTTTAAAGAACATGGTGCACACAGTAGCATTCGTTAAAAATCCATGCATTGTAGCAAGCAAAAAGGCCTACAAATTAAAATGGTTATCTCCTGTGTTCATTCATTGCAACTTTCAAGCAGGAGTGCAACGTTCTTAGACAAACAATTACAATTTACAAAAAAGTACTATTGTAATGTTGACACTAGTAGGCCTATTGCAAATAACCATGACCAGTACTCTGCAATATTGTCAAGCTTTTTGATATTACCTATTACAAAAATACTATCATAATTTATGTAAGAACTCGACATGTATTAGTGGTGGGACTTACAGCATTATAGAACATCATCACCTATTTCTGAAGTCAGTTCACCACATTTAAATATTAGAAATAATAGACAATGGAAGCCATTATGAGGCTGACAAATAAGAGTCAGAGGCATAGACCTAAATTTAGGCTTACTATAAATCAACTGTTTGGAACATAATTAAGAAGTAAGAGAGCGCTGGTGAACTCAGTAACCCTAATGGGCCTGGTAGGCCAAGGAAGACCTCTACTGTTTATGACCTACAAATTCTCACCATAATGAATAACACCCCCCCCCCCCCCCCCCCCCCCAACACCTGTCCAACAGGTCAAGAACACTCTTCAGGAGGCAGGCGATGATATGTCAGTGAATACTGTCCACAGAAGACTTCACAAGCAGAACTACACAGGCAACATTGTAAGATGCAAACTGCTAGTTAGTCAATAAAACAGGAACTAAAGCCCTCCCACCTCCCCTCCATGAAACATAGTGTTTGGGCATGTGTGGCTGCCACAGGTACTGGCTCACTTGTCTTAATTGATGAAATAATTGCTAAAAAAACATGCTGAAGAGGGACCTTATGACAACAAAAAACTTAAAAACTCCTTTGTTGTTTTAGCAGTATGTTTGGGATCATAACACCCCCTCTATCACAGATTTGGGTGGGGGGTGCTTTGGATCTTGGATAGTTCCTTTTGTCCTCCACACTTTGCTCTTGCCACCACTCTGATACAAGCGAACCATTGTCTCATCTATCCACAATACCTTTTTCTAGAACTCTGCAAGTTCTTTTAGATGCTTCTTAGCAAACACTAACTAGTGGCTTGCATCTTGCAGTGTAACCTCTGTACTTCTATTCCTTGAGTCTTCTGTGGACAGTAGTCACAGACACCATAATGTTGTTGTCCTGAAGAGTTTTTATGATCTGTTGGACATTGTGTTTGTACTTACTAATCCTAAACAGCTGTAAAGCCATTTGTCCCAAACGTTATGGTGTCATGAAACAGGGGAGTCTATGTACAAACAGTGCAGCAATTTCTGCATGGTGAATCTGAAATGTATAAAATACCCTGTGAGTGAGAATCTGCACTTTGACCACATGTGAAGTGTTCAATTACAAGAATGTGAAGTACAGAGCCAGATCAAGACAAGAAAAAATTTGGCTTTGTCCCAAAAATCATGGAACTCATGGAATCATGTATATATGCAGTCAAATGAAAAGACCCAAGAACAGGTCGGACTGAGGAAACCTTTATGATTCTGTATTCACAACAGAGCTAAGAGCTGTTATTTTAGCAGTGCAGTGGGTGGAGCAAGGTGTCGTGTTAAGGAGTTTGCCATCTTTAAATTCACATTGCAGGCAAGATTTAATATATGAGGTTCTCCTCATCCATGGATGGGTTAGTGAGATGGGGAGTGAAACAGTATTTACTTGGGTTCCAGCTCATATGGGGGTGGAGGGAAATGAAGCAATGGATCTTATGGAAAAGCAGACACTTAGTAACGAGGAGGTGGACATGGGGGTTCCCATGAGCAAAGCATGGGCTAAAAGCCTTATATGGTCAAGTGGGCAGGTAAGATGGCAGGATCAGTGAGAAAGAGAAACCAAGGGCTTATATTAAGTCTAAATACAGGGGAAAGTAGGAGATTAGTGGACAGCTGGTTGAGGAAGAAAAGAAGACGTCATTTTAACCAGTCAATTGAATAAATCACTTGACAGGGAAGGATCCAGTAGGAATATGTGATTATTGTCAGGAAACAGAAACAGTAGAACATCTGTTAATAGTGTGGGCAATGCAAGAGGGAAAAAAGATTGAGGAACTATTTGAGAGAAAATGGGATACAGGAAATAAGAGAGCTTATTGATTACGAATTCAGTAGATGAAGTTTCCATTTTTTTGTTTTCTTTTCTAAGAAAGACTGAGTTAGTAGGATGGATTTTGTTCTTCCCTGTCTCTGACCTACACTCCAGCACAGCAAGTGGCAGTAATGCACCACTAAAGTTGGATACAATTTGCCAAAAAACCAAGAAGAAGAAGAAAAAGAATAAGAAGTAGTATAAGTCGTCGTCGTCCTTTCAGATGAGATTGGGCACCTCTGGTCTAACTGCTATCCAGCTTCAGTCACATACACTCCCTTTCCAAAAGTATGTGGACACCCCTTTTAATTAGTGGTTTCGGCTATTTCAGCCAAACCCATTGCTAACATGTGCATAAAATCAAGCATAGTCATGCAATCTCCATTGACAAACATTGACAGTAGAATGAGTCGTACTGAAGAGGTCAATGACTTTCCATGTGGCACTATCATAGGATGCCACCTTTCAAACAAGTCAGTTTGTCAAATTTCTGTCCTGCTAGACCTGGCCCAGTGAACTTTAAGTGTTGTTATCGTGAAGAGGATATGTATAGGAGCAACAACATGTCAACTGTAAAGTCAAAGGACATACAAGCTCACAGAACAGGACCGCCATGTGCTGAAGCGTGATGTTCATAAAAATCATCCTTTCTCGGATCCAACACTCACTGCAGAGTTCCACACTACCTCTGGAAAAAACATCAGCACAAGAACTGTTTGTCAAGAGCTTCATTAAATGGGTTTCCATGACCGAGCAGCTGCACACAAGCCTGAGGTCACCATGTGCAATGCCAAGTGTTGGCTGGCGTGGTGTAAAGCACACCACTATTGGACTCTGGAGCAGTGGAAACGCATTCTCTGGAGTGATTAATCATGTTTTACTACCTGGCAGGCTGATGGACGATATGGGTTTGGCGGAATGCGGAGTGCCAACTGCACTGGCTTAAATAGTGCCAACTGCAAAGTTAGGTGGAGGCGGAAAATGTTCTGGAGCCATTTTTCATGGCTTTGGCTAGGCCAATCAGTTCTATTGAATCTTAATGCTACAGAATGCAATGGAATTCCAGAGAATTGTGTGCTTCCAACATTGTGGCAACAGTTTGGGGCAGGCCCTTTCCTGTTTCAGCATGACAGTGCTCCCGTGCACAGAGCAAGGTCCATAAAGAAATGGTTTGCTGAGTTTGGTGGGGAAGATCTTGACTGGCCTACACAGAGCCCTGACCTCTACCCCATGAAACACCTTTAGGATGAATTGGAACACAGACTGTGAGCCAGGCCTTATCGCCCAGCATCAGTGCCCAACCTCAGTAATGCTCTTGCGGCTGAATGGAAGCGTATCCCCACAGCCATGTTCCAAAATCTACTGGAAAGCCTTCCCAGAAGAGTGGAGGCTGTTACAGCAGAAACGTCAGTTCCAACACCATATTAATGCCCATGGTTTTGTAATGAGATGTTCAACAAGTGCATATGGGTGTGATGTTCAGGTGTCCACATACTTTTGGAAATGCAGTTCATCATAAGTCACATATTCATCTATGCTCAACACTTCCACAATTTTCTTTGATTTGACAAGTTCATCGTTGATTTGCTGAAAACCTTTGCAGTTTCATGTGCATCAATACATTTATAGAAAAAATAGAAAAGATTCTTATTTTCCTAAACTGAGGTAACGACAGATATGCGCAATGGGCCTCGGAAGTTTGACGTAACGCAGAGCACCTTTACCCACATAGGGATTTCCGGATCGATGGAAAATTTCTCTATGGAGAAAATGAATGGGAGTTTCACATTTTAACCGTCCCTGTCACAGTCTGTGATTTAAACTGGTGTTTAAAACTTGGACGTTTTTATCCGGACACGTTTCTCTCTTAAATGGCACTCCACTGAATTCTGATGCTGCTTTCCAACTGATATAATTATTTTGCTAACAGCAAGCTAACACTGCTGCAAATATTATTTATGTCACAGCCAGCCTGGCGGGTTTTCAGGCTGGTCAAAGCTACCTTTGGCTAGCAGTGCTATTTAAAGAAAGTACTCGAATAACTCAAGGAAAGTAGTAGGCTACCGAAAATAGCAACAATAACAAATATAGTTACAGCTATATGTACAACTTTACAAAATAAAAAACGTATAATTTAGCCATAGACTGTAAAATAGGTAACAGCAAACGGCTTACGCGCGTGAATGGCAGCTGGAAATATGTAATGTTGTAGTCGTCTATTTGTGGCTGCTAACCACTTAGCCGTTACCATTGTTTTTTAATACAATTGTTTTTTATGATTAAAAAAATGGGTGAAACGTATTCTTTTTTCATATACAAACAAACGTCCAATTGGCATGAATTATTTTGAAGGAATTGGGAAAACGTCATTCATTTCTCCCATATGCCAACAATTTCTTGATCCAGAACTCTGGGAAATGCCAGCAAACCCGAAGGAAATGACGAAACGACTTCAAATGCCCACACTCCAGCCGGCTGACCAAAGTTGGCCACCCTGCTAATATTTAAAACAATAATTACAGTCGGAGCTGTGGTTACAGCATATCGTAAGACAGACACGTTGTTTCTAGTCGTAATGTCATTTCATGCAATTGATTTCGGAGACCATGCTAGCAAACCAGCTATGGTTAACTTAAATTACTATAACCCAAACTGAAATGTTGGAGGCTGTTTCCATACAAACCAGGGTGCTTCCTGCGATCAGACAAATAGAACGGATAGTAGCTAAACGTTGGCTACAAATAAATTATTAGGATTACAATGTGGAATGTAGCAAATTCGACAACACAGCCTCATAAAGTGACAAGACTGGAGAACGTCGCCTGTATCCATCTTCGCCAATCGCCAGTGACTTGCCACAACTTCTTCATTATGAATTTATGGCCCACTAATTTACAGCTGTTTTGCCGCCATCTACTGAATTTGAGCATACATCAGTTGTTGGGTTACTACGTTTGTCATGTTGTTATCGTCGCCGCCACCTGAATGAAACGATACGAGTGTATTCATACTAAAAATCAGTTCTCTGTTCAGTTGTGTTGACTGCCGATGCTCTATGCTTCTATTGTGCCAATGTTCTGTTCGTTTTAGTTGCAGCAACCTAGAATGCAGATAGTTGCCATACAGTTTGTGATATTATTTAGTTCGGCTCTAGATAGGAGCGTGTTTTTTTATTGATATTTAGGCATAAAATACACAGTGGCATAACCACAAATAAATACATAGAGCATACTAGATCATTAAACAGGCTGGTAAAATCACAGTTCAATGGCGATAACAAAACGTTACCGCTTGCGTCACAATCCTAGTTCCTGTGTAATGCCTAATGCCATCCCCGGAAACTTATATTCATCGAATTTTAATTACAACATTACATTCTTATGTTAAGCACATTGCTTATATATTTAAGACGGCATTACTGAGTGTACATAGCTTATAAAGTATGTTTATATATTAGCTTTTCCTTGCTTTGCTCATAAAATAAACGAACCTACGTAACGATTTGGGTAGGAACAGTTTCCAGGGGACTAGTGGCGTTGCACATTGCACTTCCGATTAATCTCCGTAAAAGACGGTCCTAGTGGAGTTGCATCTTGGAGCTCCGCGGATCAATTTTTTGACTTTGCTTGGCGCGATCCGATTGGAATCGGAGCCATCCAAACTGCAATCATGGTAAAACTTTATATTTTAATCGTTTAATAATATATTGACTTAAACCACGATGCATTTGTTTAAAAGAAGGGAGTTTTTGCATTAAGCTACGATTGAGATGGAGCCACCGGGTAGGCCCTTGTTCAGCCCGCCTGATTTCATTTCATTTAGTAGCGTGAACTGTTGCTGTAGCTGTTGATTAGAGACCAATTGTTACACCATGTGAATCTATTGATCGCTTTATAGTAAGCCACTAAGTTTGCTGGCTCCGACTTTTAAAAATCCCCTCGCAAAATAACGAAATGTCGAGGTATTGCCGATTGAATAACCTTAGCTGGCGCAAACGGATTTGATCAGTTGGCACTGCAGGACGTGTTGCTCCTAGAATTACTAGGCTATTCTTTTGTGAATATTATCGTGCCGTAAATTGGCTGGTCGGCCTTGGTTAACTACACAGTCGGAGATGTTGTAGAACATAGTTTACAGCTTTATTTATTTGAAGTCGTTACTGGCGGGATTGTGCTCATTCACTGTGCGTTGTAGCCAGCTACACAACATTCCTCGTTTTTCAACTACGAGATCCTTACCCTAACCCTGCCAATGCATGGGAACTGTATTTCCGTTGAGTTTCTGCATTGTCCCTCTGGAGAGTTTATAAACCATGTCCTTTGGGGGATGCTTATCCAGGAAGGCTTTGCAAAATGGTTCCAGTATCGTCTGTGTTACCAGCAAACAAGTTTCGGCCTAGGCTAGAGTAACACTGCCGAATTTCGCTATAAAACTAACTTTTGTTACTTCTGTTGCTGGCTAAATCGTATTAGAAGTTTGGAAGTAATGCACTAATTGAAACTGATAACAAATAAATCATTGAGCCAATTCAGGAAGCACCCCGAGTTAAATAGAACTTAATGCAAACTTAATGCAGCTTGAAGTGCTTACCTGCAGACTTTCAGTCACCTGAGACTGATTTCTGTTTAGGTTATAAAATGTAACCGTTCTCTCACTGACCCTTTCCCCCTCTCGCAGACGGTGGGTAAAAGCAGCAAGATGCTGCAGCACATCGACTACAGGATGCGCTGTATCCTGCAGGATGGCCGCATCTTCATCGGAACGTTCAAGGCCTTCGACAAGCACATGAACCTCATCCTGTGTGACTGCGACGAGTTCAGGAAGATCAAGTAAGACACTGAGAATTCATATTTTCTCTGTGAATCCACTGTTCAAAACTTGTGCAGAACAGCTGATTGATTTTGCAGTTCATTGGTCTTTCAGATATTTCAGCAGTTTGCTTTATCCGTACCCAAATGGGTATTTGATTTGGGGCTTCTTGACCTGTGTCCACTAAGTGAGTGTACAAGTAATTTCTTGATTGTGCGAGGTACAAATGGCTATGTGTCACTCGCCTTGCCCTCACAGGCCCAAGAACTCCAAACAGCCTGAACGCGAGGAGAAGCGGGTGCTGGGGCTGGTGCTCCTCAGGGGGGAGAACCTGGTTTCCATGACAGTGGAGGGACCCCCACCCAAAGATGTGAGTTTGCTCAATTCCTTTCTGTCTCACACTGCAGTGTTGTATAAATGTGCTAACGCTACTATCAAACCTCCTTTTAAAATGTACTGTAAAGTTTATTAATCAGAGCATGTTAAAACCTATTGCATGCGATAAAGAATGGCTTTATACATGAATAAAATTGCATAATACAATTGAAATGGTTCAGAATGTCATGCAGTAGTAAAGCATTTGTAACGGAGTGCCATGCTGAATTTGATGTATTCATATTGAAAAGCCATGACCTTCATAAAGAGCGCCATTTTTGAATGTTTCCCCTAAATGTGACTTTGTCCTTCTTCCAGACTGGCATTGCCCGTGTGCCCCTGGCTGGTGTGGCAGGAGGACCAGGTGTCGGGCGGGCAGCTGGCCGGGGGGTCCCTGCCGGGGCCCCGATGCCCCAGGCCCCAGCCGGACTGGCCGGGCCTGTCCGCGGAGTGGGAGGCCCATCCCAGCAGGTAGGCCAAACGGCTCATGGTTTATACTCTATCGGAAGAGCCATCACAGAAACCCAGGCTCTTCGGGAAGTGTAGTGCGCGTTCATCCAAGCGCAGTGGGTGTAAATTATCTTTGCATTGGTTATGAGAAGGACCTCATGTCCTTCAGAAAGTTGGGCTGTTTTAATGTGCAGCTAGGGGAGTGCACTTAAAATCTTAATGTTAAAGGACTATAACGTGGAATCCCGTGGAGGTACATTTTCATTAATTCCAACTGGGTATTGAGCCAGTTGCTTTTACCTGATTGAATTTGGATGGTGACTAGAATGCTAATGTTATGGAGATGCGTCCAGATTTAATACGATGGTGGCTCTGATTGTGCATCATTTATTCAACTTTGAATCCAGCCTTGCTGGTGGTGTTCTCGGGCCAAATGGGGCTTCCTCTGCATGCTCTTGCGGAGCTGACTTGTCGTCTTCCCCCCTCCCCCCCCCCAGGTGATGACCCCACAAGGAAGGGGAACAGTAGCGGCTGCTGCAGCAGGTGCTAGCATCGCCGGCGCTCCCACGCAGTACCCCCCAGGAAGAGGGGGACCCCCTCCCCCGATGGGTCGCGGAGCACCTCCTCCAGGTACGCTCGGTTTACGGCCTGGGGGAACGCCTGGCTCTCGGCGAATCGATCCAAGTGGCAGTGTTGGTTCTGTAGCCATGATGAACTCCAATTCAATCTTAGCATGATGCTGAAACTTTTGGAGCAGGATTACTCTGAGCTCTGAACTGCATGCCAAATGGATCGGGTGACTGTATTCACTCGGAAGCCACAGGCTGTGTCGAGGTGCAGTTTTGTTTTGTGTTGAGCTGTTTGTCTTACGCACCTCCTAGGCATGATGGGCCCCCCTCCAGGCATGCGCCCTCCCATGGGCCCCCCGATGGGAATGCCTCCTGGCCGCGGAGCCCCAATGGGCATGCCCCCTCCAGGGATGAGGCCCCCTCCCCCTGGAATGAGAGGTAAGTTTTGTACGCTGAGATGCCCACATTTGTCCATTTATGAATTTCCAAAGATGACTATTAAATTCAGCTCTTGCGAATGGGTGAGTCCCTATTATCCGTTGATAAGTAAATGAATGAATTGATAGGTTTTAGGATTTTGAATTACACACTTCAGCGGTACTTTTAAATTGAACAAGAATGCTGGTGCATCTTGGAATTTCTTTCAAATGAATGGAAGAAAGGTTCAGGAAAATTGCCCGTATTCACTGCAGTGTAACTTGGGGCTTAATCCCAGACTGTTACCATACAAAAACCATCTAACACTGCTGCTGGGGATTTGGCGTTTATCTCAGGATAGTTTCATTTAACGTAATTTACCTTCTCTGCATTTTTAGCTTACTCTGCTATTCAGAGTGTCAAGTATTTTACATAACTCCTTTTACACTCAATCCATTTATACAGCTAAATGTTTACTGAAGCAATTCAGATCAAGTAACTTGGTACTCAAGGGTACAGTAGTGCCATCTGAGAATTGTACTTGCACTTCAGTGGAAAGCCCAGTTCCCTAACCGTGTTACACTACTTCCATTGATAACATTGGGTTGATTGCTGTGTCTAAGGTTTAAATGTTTGGGAGTAGGGATGTGGTGATGAATGGGTACGTGGTAAGATGTGATGAACCTTGTCAGTGCTGTACTTGACGCGTTTACCACTTGTAACATTTTATTTTTGTTCTTGTTCAGGGCCCCCTCCCCCAGGGATGCGCCCTCCCAGACCGTAGGCCTCCCGTCTGGATCGAAGCTTGACGTCATGAACCTTCTGCCCCTCAGGGGCAATTCTCAGTTCAAGTTGTTGTATAGATTAATTTTTTGTACGTTTTGTTTTCCTTTTTTAATAAATGATTTGTCTCTGACAGTTTATTTTAAAATGACTCCTTTTCCTTTTTTATTTTTTATTACTTGCACAGTTGAAACAGTGTTAGTGTTGCATTCCCATTTAAGTTATTTTGATAGGTCCAGCTGTACTGCTGTAACTAAGTTGTTTGCGGGGGATTAAGAGTACAATGTCCCTTATTTTGAAAATTATCAAACAATTAACCTTTTGCAACTGGACAGGTTCATTAATTTCTCAGGTTTTTTAGTGGAAAAATGGAAATGTTTCTGTCCTCATGCGTAGTGTTCTGCTTTGCTACATTTGACCCAATGGTCAGGAAAGCAGTGGTAATGCACTTATTTTTTCAGGAATGTAATTGCTAATCTAATTTGGTAAACTTGAGTTTAATGCAAGTAGAGTGTAATCATGCTGATCATTCAACAGGAAAATAAGAAATGGACTTCTGTCTGAGCACTTGTCTTTCTGTTCTAAGTGCCCAATTTTAATTGTGTGCATATCAGAAATTTTGGCACAGTCTGTTATATCCTACATACATATTACAGATTTTGTGCTGAGTGCTCAAGCCTTTCGCAATTATCTCTTGTGGATCAAAAGATGCGAACAATTGTCAAGTCTAAGTTTATTTGTATAGCACATTTACAACAACCACAGTTGACAAGTGCTGAACAGACTTAAAATACCAAGAAACAAATAAAAGTAAATAAAATAAGAGTAAAAGGAAACTAACATAGTAATGAAAGAATTGTGGCGCAATAGAAGATAAATCAAGGCGACAAGCTCAACTCGAATTGAATGCCGACGAGAAGAGGTGGGTCTTCAGCAGTGACTTGAGAGGAGAATTTTCACCTCTTCCTTTATTCCTGTTAAAGGTGTTTGGTCTGAAGTAGTAATTGGTTGCAATTGTATAATTTTGACCTTGCAGAAAAAGTTTTAGTATTGATTTTTATTTTTTGACATGCAAGTGTCTTGGATGGCAGACATTATGGTGACAATATTTTCAAAAATTATATTTAATCTTCCTTGTGTGGGTTTCATTATAGTAAATGCATGGTTCTTAAGATTAAGACCAGAGATTAATGTCCCCTAATGAGGCTAAAATTAATATCTGGGTTACCAGGTGGTAACACATTTTTAGGATTAATTATTTGATGGTGAATGGGGAAAACCTGCCTCAACAAATGTGTATGCTTTGGAATCCAAAGGTGTTTGTGGTGTTGGTCATTGGCCTCAATATTGAAGACTGAACATCATCTGAGACCACAATCTCCTTATGAACCTCCAAAAATTGTATTTTACAAAAACTGGCTCTGGTTAACCTCTGGGCAAATGAATTCAAGTGTTGCTGCATCAAAGCCAGACAAGGCTGTGTCTTCTCAACAAACTATAACGTACAACCAGTGTTATTCAGAGAAAAACAATATTGCTATTGGTAGTTTTATTTGGTCAGACAGTGGTTTACTTATACAGAAACCTTAAAATTAGCAATTTTGACTGATCCATAATTATAAATAAAGTTGATCTAAATCATACATATATACACTGGCTCCTATACCAGCCCTTATGTTTGGCCACGCACTGTAACTACTGAGGTATGCTGACACAGCAGGCACAAAATAACACATAATATATCACACATAATAATAATCACAATTTTTGATGCGTCTGAGTAATACTTCTCCAATTTTCAAAAGGGCCAAGATTATATGTGGAGGGCTGTTGTCACAGGCGCCGCCAGGTGAATAGCCTCGATGTAAAGTAAAAGTACTAAAGTTTCTTTTAATGGACTTTTCTTTAAAAGACTGATTCGTTTATACTTACTATGCGTAATTCACTTTACCACCTACTTTATAATATGTGCAAGGATACTGAAAAGGGTGGACACGCACGTACATTCATTTAGTAGGCCCTGTTAACCAGAGGCACTGTGTCGTTTTTTTTTTTTTTTACCATTTTACCATTTACCATTTACCATATCGATGTGAGCAACAGACAGACACTGTGAATGAATTAAAGTATATTACAGAAGATATTTCTGGATTAGTTCTTACTGTCAGAACAATGTGTAACATATGCGGAAAGTAATTTGAATTCATACAAGGAACCTTTCTTTCACGCAGATGCTAATACATTTATTAGAAAGATTCATAGAAGCAGAGACCCAGGTGCGACAGAACAGGCGTTTATTGACACCCGGCAAAACTATGGACACAGGTTGTCTAAATAAAATGTTCTCATTAGTACATTTGTGTTCTTTTATCTTGTATTTTGTTACTTCCTCATTACTTACTAGTTTCGCTGAAAAAACATTTTCAATGTTTACCCTGTCTCTCACTTGTGTATTAATTGGCAGTCTACCTTGTTTTCAAGGTGACAGTATAATTACACGTCAGTGGCTTTCACTATATCTTAAGTAACATATGGTTAGTGATAATAACGTGTTTCAATATCCTAAGTACCCAGTGCCGCAGAATAATTTTTTAAATTGTAACTCGGACTAGGAACTTCAGAACTCAAACTCGTGCGCCCATGCCGGTGAACAAAAATGTAGCTTACTTCCTGTGAATCCCAAACACGTGTGCTACGCTCAGGTCTTCAGCTGCTGTGTCTACGACGCTGGTGTTTCATCGCTAGCTACTGTAGCAACATTCTGATACAATTCAATAAGCTATCGTTGTATTATGGAAGAAAAGTAGCAGTAGGGAGGCATACTTTTCTGTAAACGTAAAATAGCTTTCTTGCATCGCAAAGCTGTATCCAAAAAGTAACTTTAATTAGACTAGTTAGCAAACTGACGGTTAGCAAATTATCGAGCCAGCTAGTCTAATTTATTTTGTTAAGGGAAAGGAGCTGATTTTGTCAGCGCCACAATGTTCGCTGATTTGGATTTAATCGGAACAATCCAAGACGACGACGATGTGCCAGAGGAGCCCGATTCGGAGTCTGACGGCGAAGGCGTAAGTCATAGCGAGCTAGAATGAAATGGCTGGCGCTGTTGTAAGAAGCTAATCACCTTAATGTAGCAGAAGTCACGTCTCTAGCAATTTTACTTGCTATTTTAACATACGCTTGCATGCTAGGCCAGTGGCAGTTTTGCCATATATCCAGTTAATTGGTGACCTAATTTGGGGTTGACGGACAGAACTGTGTTGACAGCTGATTCTAAAGCTAGCTGTTAGATTAGGTAAGGGAATGGTACATGCTGTAGTATTTTATTGAGTGTAAGATTAACAGTTAAAACTACATTCTATATGTAGTTCAGTAAGACTTGGGCTGTGTGTTAACTCTCTTGACGATCATCTGCTTAATAATTGTAACTGGTTGATTGTTTGAAGAGATGAAGAGATTAATCTCTTGAGTTTTCTGACTTTTGATGCACAGGAGAAGCCCATTGTTCTGGGACGGAAGCGCAAAGCCAAGCAGGCGGGCAGCGGGGACTTCAGTGCGGATTTCAACTTTGGGGAGCGGGACGGGCTGTACAGCGAGGACTGGGCCATGGCTGACGTGATGGCCCAGCTGAAGAAGAGGGTGAGTGTCCCAGTACGCCCTGTGGGTGTGTTGAGTTGGGCCTATGGAGTCAAACAAGCAACCCAGTTCTTGACACGGTTCACATCTCTCCATGAACGTGGAACATGCAATGCGTGCACTTTATTTAACGTTGAGTAGGTTACACAAAAGTTGCACATTGCAATGCAGATTTTCAGTTTTCACAAGATAATAAATATACATATTGTATGTTGTCAGGATGGTGTTCCACTGTTTTTCAAGCACTGAAGAAGAGTTTTAAAGAAACATTTAGCCACAGGATGTTGTGCGGTTAGCACCAGTGGTGACCGCTGACTCTCTCTGTTGTTTTCCAGAAAGCCCCCACCACACTGGACGAGAAGATTGAGAAAGTGAGGAAGAAGCGCAGGACAGAGGTGAGGTCGTTGGACCCCTTTTCAGCATCCCCTAAAAGGATAGTTTAAAAAAATATTAATCTGTCATACATATTTTCAGTTGGCCCAGATGGGTGTTGTGTGTGATAAAGGACATTTTGGGTACAGAGTTTCTTCTGTCGGCTTTTCAACGGCTAATGTAGGATCATCAAATAATTTGTGGTTTAAAGCAAAAAAATGCACTTCAAAAGAATATATCCAGCACGGCGTGTACAGCAGTGACATTATATTTCAGGTCCCTGTGCATATGGGTACTTATACATTGGTTTCTAACATGTTATAAACATAATAATCTGCCGAATGTAAACCAGACTTCTTATAAATTGAAATGGAAGCTAGGGCTATGTCTACGAAAAGCAAGTTTCAGTTACGTTGCTGACTGTTATTTATTCATGACTGAATTTTATTATTTGTTGTTGCTTTGTGGCACTTCTCTCATGTATACCACTTGAGATGCTGGAAGTCATGCTATTTTTTTTTTGAGCAAGCTGCATGTGTCAAATGAAGTAGTTATAAACAGAGATTAGATTAGATGTAATGATTAAAAACATCAGATTATACACACACACACAACCTGTGGCAAGAAAACACACTTGAAGTGTATTTTCTTGCCAGTGTGAAGCTGGAAGGTTGTGAGGAACGTCTGTAAGTAACTAAAATATCTTTCAATGCACACAAAATTACCTGGGCCAGTTATAAATGTATCTTAACTGTTCTGCTAGTCAGTGATAGAGATCTAACCTGATGCGTGTTCACAACATGTGCAGGATAAAGCACTGAAAGGGAGCAATGTGGTGGAAGACTCTCTAACCGATGGGAAGGTTGGAAAGGAGGAAGAAGAGAAATGTGAAGAAGAAGAAGAAGATGATGATGATGAAGGTGCAGAGGAGGAAGCTGCGGATGAGGCAGAAGCCAACAGTGAGGCATCAGAAGGGGACAGTGAGGAAGAGGAGGATGGATTTTCCTCAGCTGAAGAAGAGATTCTCACCAAAGCAGGTATACAGAGTGGTGCAAATCTAAAAATTGCTGCATGAATTTTAAATTCCATGCAGCTTTTTCTTTTAGGCATTTAGCAGTTCCCTCTATCCAGAGCGACGTACACAGCTTACATCCTTTTACACTCTTGTTGTTAATTACCTTGCTCAAGGGTACGACCACAGTTCCCCACCTGGGAATTGTCCGTACAACCTCAGTTGCCCATTTCCACACAGCATAGTGTCTTTATGTTCTATAGAAAAATTAGCTTGATTATCCATCCTAGTGTGCAGTTGGTCATTTGAGGGAGGTGAGAGGTGTGTGTTGGCCTAGATTTCATCTTCTCGTTGTCACTGTCTTTCCACAGATACAGTCAGAGAGAAGGATCGCCGGAGAAAGAAGAAAAATGGAGATGAGGTGAGCAGGAGCAGAACCTGGTACCTTTGTGCATGTTGCATGTGGCGTTGCATAGGTCTGGTGTTCCGTAAACATCTTTAGATCTGTTGAATTAATGAACTCACCACAAACTCACAGACTGGAAATGTGAAATGCATTCGTGAAATTTTTAACTCGCTTGTTTCCCTCCCCCCCGCAGCCACCTGAAGCCTTTTATGAAGATGCGTCCAACTACGATGAGAGCCTAACGTTTCAGGACATGAACCTGTCCAGGCCCCTGCTGAAGGTGGGTGACGGGTGTACTCTGGGGCATTTAGGGCCTTCCTAAAGCCTTTATGGGGCTACGGTGTGGTGTCCTTTGGGACATTTAGAGCCATGCAAGCACAGTTTGGCATTGCAAGTTTTGAGAAAATAAAAAGTGTGTGTTAATGAACAGGGAACCTGCCGGAAGCTTTCACATGTTCACTCTTCCCTCGCTTTTCCCAGGCCATTACAACCATGGGCTTCAAGCAGCCCACCCCCATCCAGAAGGCCTGCGTCCCCGTGGGGCTGCTGGGGAAGGACATCTGTGCCTGCGCTGCCACTGGCACAGGTGAGTACCTTCAGCACTGGTGTGTGGGGTTAGCACAGGCGAGTACAGTCTGCACTGGTGTGTGGGGTTAGCACAGGTGAGTACAGTCTGCACTGGTGTATGGGGTTAGCACAGGCGAGTATAGTCGGCACAGGTGTGTGGGGTTAGCACAGGTGAGTACAGGCTGCACTGGTGTGTGGGGTTAGCACAGGTGAGTATAGTCGGCACAGGTGTGTGGGGTTACCACAGGTCAGTGTGGTAAACACAGGTGTGTGGGGTTAGCACAGGTCAGTGTGGTAAACACGGGTGTACAGCAAAGGTGAATGAGTTTAAAACAGGTGAATTAAGTCAGTGGTGAGGTGAACCAAATGGAAGCCATTCTAAGTTTAGTTAGAGAAGTCACCATTGAGCTTGAAATCCTGGTTGTATGTCTCATAAGATGTCTCATAGGACTTTTCCTGCACTGCAGTCATGCTTTCCCACTCTTTCCATCTCCAGGAAAGACTGCCGCCTTCATGCTCCCTGTTCTGGAACGGCTCATCTACAAGCCGCGGCAGGCCCAGGTGACCCGCGTCCTGGTTCTGGTACCGACCCGTGAGCTGGGTATCCAGGTGCATGCGGTGGCTCGCCAGCTGGCCCAGTTCACCAGCATCACCACCTGCCTGGCTGTGGGTGAGCACTCTGGGCCCTGGAAAACCCCCTCTTATGCCAGTGCTAATCTGTACTCTGGAGCTTTACTATCAAGTCCATCAGATGCCATATATTTATGCAATAAATATGTACATAGAATTTGGAATGTTGAATTACCTCAATCAGGAATGTCAAATTTGTGGATTAAGTACAGGTGTGCTCACATACACCCCTGTTGCTGGCTTGGGAGAGTGAAGACAGCTTGTGGTTCTTCTCCTAAACACACGGTGCCAGCCAGCTCCTTGTTTTCACACCGCAGCCGCAGAGCGGGGGTAGAGGAGACCCAATCGTACGTGCGTGTAGAGAGCAAGCCATGGACGGTCAACAGGGGTCGCTTGAGAAAACTGAACATATATGGGAGGCAAAGCCAATTGTGCAACGCCCCTGCAGGGCAGCCGGCCACAGTCGGCACTGGCCTGGGTCAGACTGGATCCTAGACCATGGTGCTTATGCATGCGGCGGTTTTACCCAATGAGCCACCCAGCAGCCCCCACATCTGAATTTAAAACCGTTTTTTCAGCCTGACCTAATCGAAGGTCAAGAAGAGATATGGCCCTTTGTACTCCTCTTGACAGCGGTGATGGATGCGTGAGCTCTCAGGCTGTTTCACATTGATGGATGGATGGGGGAAAATGGCTTCAGCTCCCTGCTCCTGTTTCAGGTGGTTTGGACCTGAAGACCCAGGAGGCGGCCTTGCGCGCGGGGCCCGACGTCCTCATTGCCACGCCCGGCCGGCTCATTGACCACCTGCACAACACGCCCTCTTTCGAGCTCAGCCAGGTGGAGATCCTCATTCTGGACGAGGCCGATCGGTATGTGTGAAGGAGCGGGCGGGCCTTGGCACATGTGGGAATGTCCTTTTTAAATTGTACATTTTTGATTGGGCCTGGGGTTGTGCTACCATGCATGAGATACCTCCGGGCTCTTGAAGGAGCTGTATCAGTGTGGATCGTTTGAGTGGTGAACTGGCTAGGAAGGGAGAAGGGCTTGAAAATACTCAAACCTCCTTGATTTTAGGAAAACACCATGAAGGACTTTAAAGCTCTTGAAGATAATACAGTTCTGAAAGTTGTGCTTTATCGTGATTGAATTTTGTTGTTGTTGCTGCTCGTCATCTTGAAGAGCTTCACGACTATCTTTTATGGAAATTCTGCCCTTGCTTTAGAATTCAGATTTTTACTCAAAAGTTGTGGTTTGTATTGCTGCTGGAAGAGCTGATTTTGGGACAGGAGGGATGTTTTCAGGGATGTTGTGGTTGTTTTTATGCAGCTTTACTCACGTCTATTACATGTGCCATATAACCTACTGGTTGAGTGAATGTAATCAGCCGTGTTTGATGCGTTACTGTTTGCTGGATGAGTGAATGTAACTGGTTGTGTGTGATGTGTTAACAGGATGCTGGATGAGTACTTTGAGGAGCAGATGAAGGAGATCATTCGGCTGTGTGCTTACCAGCGTCAGACTATGCTGTTTTCCGCCACCATGAGCGAGGAGGTGCGTACTGTCCTGTATCCAACATGCATGTGCACACACACGCACACACACGCGCACACACACACAGTCCCGTGTCCTATCACTGGCAGACACAAAGACACTTTGCATTTACAGAAGAGCAGTTTACTGACAGTGCATCAAAAACGTGTGAAGATACTGCAACAGATAACCAGATTGTTGCCAGTTTATTTCAATATGTTACACACACATTATTGGTTATGACTTGGGCTCTCTCTCTCTCTCCTGTCCTTATCTCCTATTAATTCAGTAATGCTCTATTGTCGTGGCTGCGTGTAAATAATACTGAAAAGGGCAAAACTACAGACGGGCTGCAAGTGAAATGATAAGCGCTATTAAGAACAGTAACTACCGAGGACCCTAATAACAGAGTGGGCGCCCCACTCCCCTCTCTCTGTCAGGTGAAAGACCTGGCCTCCGTCTCCCTGAAGCAGCCCGTGCGGATCTTCGTGAACAGCAACACGGACGTGGCGCCCTACCTCAGGCAGGAGTTCGTGCGGATCCGCCCCGCCCGGGAGGGCGACCGCGAGGCCATCGTCGCCGGTGAGCCTGTGTGACCGTGTGTGTGCGCACACGTGTGTTTGACCACGTGTGTGACCGTGTGTGACCGTGTGTGAGGCTGTGTGTTACCGTGTGTGCACGCGCACGTGTGTTTGACTGTATTTGACCAGGTGTGTGTGTGTCTCAGCCCTGCTGACCAGGACGTTCCAGGACCACGTGATGCTGTTCACCCAGACTAAGAAGCAGGCCCACCGCATGCACATCCTCCTGGGGCTGATGGGACTGAAGGTGGGGGAGCTGCACGGGAACCTGTCGCAGACACAGAGGCTGGAGAGCCTCAGGTAAACCCCACTGCACTGCCCCCTTTTCACCCGCTTGTTGTGTTTACGCGGCCAGTGTTGCCCAGCGCGTGTCCATGGCAACACCCCTTAGCTTAGCGACTGGATCGGAGAGCCTCAGGACATCGTTCTTTTATTAAATCTTTGTCCCAATCTTTCTCTTCATCAGGCGTTTCAAGGACGAACAGATCGACATCCTGGTGGCTACAGACGTGGCAGCCAGAGGCCTGGACATCGACGGGGTCAAGACGGTGAGCGGTGACCATCTGCATTCGCTGTGTCCAGTGCCGACGCAGAGCCACACCCGCCATTTTATTTCCATAGCAGACCTGGCACCAAGTCAGAAAACGTCCATGTCCAGAGAGATGATTCTTTGACAAACGTAGCGCTTCATTCGAACAACCGTCAGGGAACTTCATCAAACACAGATAATTACAGCTGTTATATACCTCTCCTGAGGGAAAAGATTACTAGCAGTGGAAAATAACTGACCTTCACAAGAGGAGAAAAATTGCAAGAAAAAAACACAGCTCTTTTTCTTGCAAAAACACCCCTCGAGCACATGAAAGCTTGTGTGTTCTATTCGGTTATTGTTTTTGCAGCAGGCCAAGAGGATCTTGACATATTAAGATTATATTTTATAATGTATATCAGGAATTTAGCCTTTATTAATTGTGTATGTGTATTTTTAAGCCACTACAGTAAGAACAGTCTTCAAACTCAGTTTCCTGTTCCTCACTGTAATGCCGGGTTTTTGTGCTTTTTTTTTCCCCCCTCGGATCTTGAGCAGGTGATAAACTTCACCATGCCGAACACGGTGAAGCACTACGTGCACCGGGTGGGCCGCACGGCTCGCGCCGGCAAGGTGGGGCGCTCGGTGTCGCTGGTGGGCGAGACGGAGAGGAAGATGCTGAAGGACATCGTCAGAAAGGCCAAGACCCCCGTCAAGGCGCGCATGCTGCCGCAGGGTAGGGTCCGACCGTCACAGCGATACCCACAACACTCCTGATCAGTCACAAACACGAGTGCAGCAGCAAGCAGCGCATGCGGGGTCTTCCTGGGCCTGTGGCTGAAGTCCTGATGTGGAGATCAATGTGATTATGTCCTATTATGCAAAATCATTGGGGAATTAGCATTTGTGTGAAAAGCCATGCCCTCATGTTCATTGGCTCTTCATTTTATCGTAAAGTGTTTCATGAGACTAGTCAAGGTAATTTATTAAAATGTTCATGAAGCAGGCTATCAAGTAAGATTTTAACTTTTTTTCTCACACAAAATAGCAGACATTATGGGTTTTTATCACTGTCTTCAGGATCTAAAAGTACATAACAGATAATGCCAGACAAACTCACCTTAACCACTGCCAATGTGTAGCACCCACCTTGGGAGAGCGGCAGCCATTTTGTGACAGAACACTCATCACTGAATTACTGAGGTGGAGAGGGATGGAATTATTATGCTGGTAATACTTGGAGATGATTAGCAACACAGGCTTTGTGTAAAGTAAACCTATGGCTCTCTTCAATATAACCCAACCTCCCTTAACCTTGACTGTTTTAATATAAGGAGAGTGGACAGGTCTGCCCTCCATTTGTATTTTTTTTGACATTATTCAAACAGGGAGAAAGCAGAGAGGGTAAAGGTTAGAGAAGAGATCACAGCTAAGAAGGTGCCACGGTGGAGGATTGATCAGAAAATCTTGCGGGGGGGCTTGTGCATTGTTTGAGATTCAGCCGCCCTACAGACTGTGCCAAACATATTTCCCATCCTCAACTTAAGTAACCTAAAACACAAAAGTAGGCCTTTTGAGAAAAAAATGAAAAACGAATCTGAGGCTTACTAAAACTTGAGAAAATTGCCCCCCCCCCCCCCCATAAAAAAAGTCTTCCATATACTTACTATCTATGCCAGTCTGTCCCAAACTCTCAAAAAGAAAAAAACAAAGACCTACCAGGAACTTGGGTCACAGTTTGTCTCAAAGGTTAAAAACCAGCTGCTTCTTCAGCAGAAGCACAGTTTATGTATAGTCACAGGCAGGTGGAGGCAGTCAGCCTTTATTAGTTCCTGGAAGCAGGACTCCAGTCATCAGGAAGTGAGAAGTCAGAGATGCTTAGTATCACCAGCAGAGGGCAGCGGAGTCACCACCATGTGACCAAAGCATAAAGGGCTGCCATGGTGCCTTAAATTATTCAATGTGTTTTAAGGAAGGAGGAAAGATTAATGTGCATTTGGCCTATTGGAATAATTTTAAAATGGCTGAAAATGGATATGAAAGATTTATCGTGTCTGCCGTTAATCACCAGTGGTTTGAAGACAGTTTGAGAGGACATTAAACTCGATACTGCTCTTAGCTGTAGATATTTTGCCTCACAGAAAAATGTCTGACACTGTCAAATAGTGTAACGACCTCAAACTTCCTAACCGCTTTGACATAAACTGGGTCCTCTGTATGATAAATTAATGTTTCTGCATGGGAGCCTTTTCCTCTGGCCTTTCCTCAAAAAGAAAAGAACAACAGTAAATGATCACTGACAACAGGGCTGCCCAAACCTGTTTCTGGAGATCTACCGTCCTGTAGGTTTTCATTCATTCATTCATTCATTCATTCATTCATTCATTAATTTATTTATACCCTAATTGGGCACACCTGATTCTAATAATGATCTGTAGCTGTTGAATGAGGTGTGCTTTATTAGGTCAGATGGAGACCTTACAGTGCAGCAGATCTGTAGGGGCAGGGTTGGGCTGCCCTGTTCTATAGAGTCTCCCCCTCCCTGTCAGCCTCCGCGGTGCTGCTCCGCGCTAACGGTTCCGTGCTCCCCGCTCCCTCCCAGAGGTGATCCTGAAGTTCCGGGACCGGATCGAGAGGCTGGAGAAGGACGTCTACGCCGTGATGCGCCTGGAGAGGGAGGAGAGAGAGATGGCGCACTCCGAAGCCCAGGTCAGCCATCAGCGTGACGTGCAGGGGCACACCACAAGGGGGCGATAAATAGCCACAAACAGCCCTAACCCTTATCAGCAGGCCGGCTGTGGAATGGCTGGTGCCTGGTGTAGAAATGATCCAGGATTCAGCGAGAACCGTGTGAAATTCCCTGGCCCTTCACGATGCTGATCCTTTGTGTGCGTCGCAGATCAGCTCCGCGGAGAAACGCCTGCAGCAGAGCAGCGAAGAGCAGGAGATGAAGAGGACCTGGTTCCAGACCCACGAGGAACGCAAGAAGGACCGCAGTGAGTGCCATTCACATTACCACGGAAAAACTGAGCAACAGCTTCCGACAAAGCAATCCATAAAACATGCCTCACCTAAGGGCACAAAAGCAATGCTCCAGCTGGGATGTGGACCTGCAACCTCTGAGCTGCAGCCAGTACCCTGCTTTGCCACCGAGTGTAGCAATGCATGAACACAATGCCCTGTATAGTTATCGGCTTTGCTGCACATTTTAGGCCCTGCGTCATACCCTAGCCTTTTTCCTGTTTTCAGTTAAGAGTACAAATATGAAAACATGGCCTAGTTCAGGGGTTCTTCCAACCATTTTGCCCCCAAAGCCCCCCCCCCACAGGAGGCATGACCTGTCTGCCTGTCATTGCAACTCCCGTCTGTACAAACCAAATTCAAGCTTATTCTATTTAACCCCATAAAAGCATAAAAGTGATTTTTAAAATTGGTCATGAAAATTTCATAGCATGTGAGTGTCACATCTACAGAAATTAAAAGGTTATTATTCTTTATATACTATTAATTGCTTGCTTTGTGTTCTTTATTTAGCTGAATAATTACTCATGTCTTGATGTTCTGTGATTGAAGCTTTCAGTAATTTCCTATCATCTGAAGGCCCCCCCTGGCAGCTCCCTGAGGCCCCCTTTTGGGGCCCCGGGCCCCCTGTTGAGAACCACTGATCTAATAAACCTTTCGCTGCTTCCCAGTGCTAAAGCAATGCAAACGAGGGCACATCTGAGTCTTATGCTCTGAATCCATCTGTTCTGAAATGCAGTGGTCGTGCAGCAATAAGTATTTCCCCAAAAGTATATATTCGCAAAAAGGAATGAAGAGGCAAGAGGTCATTTTTATTAACCTTGCACTGCGCAGACAAGGAAATGGCATCTCCGTAACGTGTATTTTTATGACATCACATATTGTTGCGCTTGTGGAAACACGAATGTGGAGTATTTAGCATGTGCACAACACTGAGGGAAATAAATTCTGGGGGGAGAATGTGCATTCCAGGCGGCTCAAAAAAGATTCCATTACTGCCACAAGATGGTTGACAAGAGGCCATCTTCAGTCTCTTCAGACACAGATAAATAAAATTTGTACTGGTGAAAAATTTACACAGCATCAACTCTTTTAGATATTATTTTTCACATATTTATTTATGAACTAATTTTAAGCAGTTAATTACCACTCCACCCAAAACACAAAACGACTCACAATTTTACTGAAGAGCATATCAAATTTATGCAAAATTATAAAGCCATGACCCTTTATGCTCTGTACCGTGTAAAAAATATATTTTACGGATACGAGATGCTATGTTTATCTTTGTGTATTTAATTCAGAATAAAGAATTTAATTTTGCATGCACGTAGCACTATGCAACCATGTAACGTTCCTTCCTCTCTCTGCTCCAGTGGCGAAAGCTCTCCAGGACTTTGATTTGGCTCTGAGGGGGAAGAAGAAAAGGGCGAAGTTTCTGAAGGATGGGAAGAAGAAAGAACTATCGGTAGGAGCTTTGATTTTCTGCCGGCTTCTCCACAACAGTCGCTTGCCTCCCTGGATCATTTATAAATTTTGCAGAACACTGACCTTTTTTTTTTTTTTTTTTTTTTTTCCATGCTTCAGCTTTTGAATGCTCGACGGCAACAAAAAACGAACTGTGAAAAGTACTTTCAACAGCGATACAGTGTCATTGCTTAACCCAGAACCCTTAAATATGGGATCATTGGTTAAAGGACAAGCTTTGAGAAACCGTTCAATCTGCACAGTATTTTTGCCCGATTAATGGGGTGGAACATTGTTTAAATTTCATGGATTAACCTGCAAGTGCAAGTTTATTAAAGGGACACAGAGTGGAGAGCCTTCTTCTCAGATGTGTGTTATTGATGATATTTCTTGCAATTTGAGGCTGTTGTGTAGTTGTTTTGTAATGTCTTGCTGCGTTTTTGTAATGTCTTGCTGCGTTTACCAGAAAGCCAGGCCATTGCCATTGCAGTAACCTCTTCTGAGATTAGGATCTCTTCGATCTGCTTAAATTGCTCTGTTTTTCAGACGGCTGACTTTAATGTGTACTCTATGCCCATATTACATTAAATTGATTACGTTACGTACAATGATGTTTTTCACTGTTTTTGGCAGGCTGACGATCGGGCGCAGTTTGAGATCCTTAAATCTCAAATGTACGCCGAGCGGGTGGCCAAACGAGACCGCAAGCCCAAGCGGGCCCGGGTCATGCCCGAGGACGAGCCCGTGCAGAAAGGTGGGCGCCGGGTTCGAGCTCCGCGCCGCGACGACCAGGCTCTCCTCTAATGCCCTTAGAGCCGAGTCACCTACCTACAAATCTGGCCCCTGAATTCTCTTATTAAAAATGTCTTCTCTGAAATGGGTGTGAGCAACGGGGAATGTAGTGGCACTCCTAATGTGTAGAAGCCATTTCTGGTTTTAGGGGAAGCTTGTTGGTGATTTGCTGAGACTGCTGACCTGTGTCCTGTGACCTGATCAAACGGCTTTGCATGAGGAGTCTTATTCTCCACACTGCCACTGAGAGCGAGATGAGAGCTTAACGGTTGTCATAAAACATGGAGGTGTTGTTGTTTCACCCTGTGGTCGGTTGCTGGGAAACGCGAGAGGCTAACGGTGGTGTTTGTGTTCCGAATCGCAGATAAGAAGCAGAAGGGAAGGTCGTCTGGAAAGAAGTCAGTGTTCGACAGGGAGCTGACCAACACCAGCAAGAAAGCCCTGAAGCAGTACCGAGCCGGGTAGGTTTCCGAAAAATCACAGGGAAAACCGGGGGGCAAGATTTACCGCTGGATCGAAGGATGCTACAGATCATGCTTTCGGGGAGTTTCAAACATCAGGCGATTCTGCGTCCTGCTGTTATTTTTTTTGTACTGGGTCTGTGTGGGTTGCCATGTTTTGACATCGTTCAGATTTTTTAAGCGTGCCTTCCGTGAAAGTCTTGAGGCGTGCACCGTACTGTGAGGACCCTTGCGTTGCTGGCTGAAGCCAAACCAAGAGTTGTCTGAAGCTCAGCGGTGTGAAGCAAAAGGAACTTCAGACCCGAGCTGTTTGCAGGGCTGTGGCTTGAGAAAGAAGCTGAGAATGTTGGATGCAGGTTTTTTTTTTTTTTAATTTCTGTTCTCTGTCCCTCCAGGCCTTCGTTTGAAGACAAGAAGAGGCTGGGGATTCCCACCAACAAGAAGGGAGGCCGTTTCAAGTCCAAAGCCAAGTGAGTTCAGACTCCTCATCTGCATGTTACGAGTCTGCGTCTTTGTGAATAGCTGAGCGTTCACAAAGAAGTTTTCCCAAAGAACATTACATACAAAATTCAGGGTCATTTTCTTCACGTGCTAAAGAAGCCTTCGATGTGCATGACTCCGTATGTGCTGTCCGGGGATTTTCACGGCCTTCAGGAACGGTTCTCTCCCTCTGAACTTTTTCACATTTTATCCCGTTACGCCTTATAGTTTCAATGTATTTAAATATTTTTATTACTATTTTTTTGTTTGCATTTTGTGTTATTCCTTCATCAAGACTGCTTTTACTTTCTTCTCGTTGGCTCTGCTTCTGTTTCTTAAAGTCTCTTTGCACTCTCGTGCTTGTCCATGTTTGGCATTGGCTGGTATGGCTGCTTTGTTTTACGTGCCGACCAGGTCGCTCGAAAAAGAGATCCGCAATCTCAGGGGGCTAACTTGGTAAAATACAAGTCAAACTACCTGTGGACAGGCATAACTGGCTCTACATTTATTTTACTTTTTTTACCACTATCATGGATTTCTGTAAGAATCCAGCCCTTTGGCTAGAGCAAGGGTCTCCAACCCTGGCCCTGGAGAGCTGCTGGATTTCATTGTTACTCTACAATTAATTAATCAATCAGAGGAGTTGATGACAGTTAATTCACTTAACCTGGTTGCTTGGGTCTCTGAACTGGGTGCTGATTTTAAGGTGAAAACAAAAACCAGCAGAGCTTGTGGCTGGGCGTTAATATTTAACTGCGTATCCCGTTTGTTATATGGAACTATTTAAAGCACACCTGTGTTGTATATAAATATAAATAAACAAATGTTTGACCTGCGGCTAATATGGGAATGTCAACTGTGTTTCAGGTTCAGGAGGAAGTAAGAATCTTGGGACGGCAAGGAAGGGGAATATGTCAAAAGCAATGTTTCAGCTGGCTGTCCCAGTGGGACAGGGGTGGGCACCTGTCTGAAAAAGTCTGTTCTGTTTCTGAAATGTTTTGATTAAATTGAAAAGAACAAAATGGTGACTTCTTCAGAGGCCATTTTCTCACACACAGCCACATCTCCCTGAAGAGGGTTTTCCAGTCTTTCCTTTGGACAGTTTGGACAAAGGGTGTTGGAACTACTCAAGCGAAATAAAAAGTTGATCATTTGAGTTGATCCAGTGCAGATTATCCCATACTTTTGGTGTGGGTTAACTGACAGTTTAAAACAAAATAAATCAGTGATGTTGGCAATAACAGCTGCTGTTTGCTTGCTGTCTACTAGGAAACATGCCGGTCTAATGCTCTTGAAAAAGAGTATATTCCATGGGTAGGCTACGGTGACAATATGCCACAACTAGTCGAATCGACAATAACTTCAGTCAAAGGATGCAATCGTTCCCAGCAACGGGAATATCAGGAAAGTAACACTGTTTTCCCATACAGTTCAAATGGAATACAGTAAAGGTAGGGATATGAAGTCTGTACTACCCTCGGAGCGGAAAATTGCTGATGGTAATTTGCTGTATGTTGAGTAAAAGGGGCTGACTGCTGGCGTTTATAGCATTTCTACTTTGTGGCAAAGTTTGTCCGTCCAAGTAGAAATATTATAGATGTGAGTCTTCAGTCCCATTTATAGACTATAAATGACCATCAGCAAGTTCCCGTCCAAGCATAATACAGACAAAGCACGGTCATTCATGGTGTGTGTAAATGGGAAGGAGGCCTCGCGTTTATATTTAGACCTGTATTTCATTGCAGTGTTCGTCCTTCCAAGTAACTCGAATGTGAAAGCAAACTCGAGCTCCGTTTCATGCATGTTGCGCTTGCCATGTTACTAATAATAATGACCGAAGAGAAACTGACTGAAAAAACCTCCAAAGCAAATTATAAAAACTTTTAGTTAACTGTTCAAATAAAAATGGTCTACAGTTGTTTGTTGTTAGAAGCCAAGCTCGCGTTTACTTCTTTGGTGGTTTATTGTAAGCTAGCTCTGTTCTCTTTCTCCAGCCCGGCAGTTGGAGTTGCTCGCGTAGGGTTGGTCTGTGGCTTGTCACTCCAGTTTCAGGGCGAGCAATCTTAACCTACGAGTAGGCCTATCGCAAGGCTTTCTTGGCAGTATATTCGGCCTCTTTAAAATATGATTATTGTAGTAACATTGCACTTTACTTTTCTGATTAAACAATATGTTACTGAATATTATTGCATGGATGTGGTGGTCTGTTAGAATAGACAATATTAATGTGACTTGCCTCAGGAGTTTTGTGGCTACCATCTTCTCCATTAGGGCTACCAAAAACATAAACGTGCATTAGAAGTAGTCTAGTCCCCTGGGAGGGGCTTTGTGTTCTAGGCCGTTGTTCTAATATTCAATATTGCTCATATCAAGGAAATAAACATTCTATATTGCAATAGATGGTTCCCGGACCTCTGGATGGACTACGGTGTTCAGAGGGCGCTGTATGGGCAGAGGGGCCCGAGGACAGATAACACTTATTCATTTAATTCATATTGTGCCAACAGTCACTGACATATTCAAGCACCATCTGTCTAAATATAAATTTTACATTCAAAGGAGATTAACATCCCTACAGTACTTTATTAAGCAGAGAGTAGAGAACTGCTGAGTCTACAGTTTGCATGTGAGTCTTGCTGATAAAAAAAAAAATATAAACGGGAAAACTAAAGAGGTTCAGCTAATTTGTTTAGGCTACTTTTTGAGGACGACAGTTGTACTTAGCCTAATTTACCGGATCGGCACATCACGTGGCTTGTCTGGTGCATGTAGCCAATGTTGCTCGTCATCACAACGGCCATAATCTGTTAGCGTCAAATCAACACAGATAAATTGGCGTTAAAATATTATCAGCCATGCAGTTACCACCGCGGAATATCCTGCATGCATAATTGCCACGGGTAGAGCAGATGTAATTTGGGACTATCCAGTTGAACCTGTAGGGAAATATTTACAAGCTGTTACTGGAATATTTACACTCCGCAAAAAGTAAATCACAAACGTTTTTTTTTTTTTTTGTGATTTCTGCGGGAGAAATTTTTGCTTTCTTCAATATGTAAATTGTGTGAAGTCTGAATCACTAATTGTGGAGCATTAGAGAAGGAAGGAAAATAACGGAGTCCCACTCTCCAATTTCGAGCTAGCCTACCTGGCATCAGTGGTGAAAAGGGAATGCATTAATGAATATTTCAGAATAAGCATTGCTGCAGGGCTAAAGAAACTACATATCCTAAACATCTATTTTGTGTGTTTTGCACAGCACAGTTCTTGCTGCCCTTGCAATGTTGGTGAAAGGCTAATCATTTGGTTTGCGGTATGCGGACTATAGGCCTGCTGTCAGATATGATCAATAAACTACAGTTCAGTGGATGTGATGCTACATACGAGTCCTACACTCAGTGTAAAGGCATACAATACCGGAAGGTTACTGGTTATATCAAACATTTTAAAACAAGTGAAAGAATCTAAAGTGCATAAGTCAACAATATTCACCATTTGTAGCCTAGGCCTAGTGGTGAGAATTAAATAGGCCTACTGTAAAGAAAATTTCCCTAATATACGACAAATTCACAAAGTACGAGTCAATCCCAAATTTAGGCTAACGTTATCGTTGTAGTAGCCTGTTACTTAACAGAATTATCTGCAGTTCGTTAACTAACATTATTCATTTAATAGATCTTCCGTAGCCTAGGCTACTTGGACGAACAATAGCCTACAATTTTCTATTTCGTTTCCAGACGTCCAATAGCCCCATATCGTTAGGCGTGTGTCACATCATACTGGCTATTAGTGTTATTGCGAGCTCAAGACTCTCATTTCTAGTTAAAGGAAAGCGAAAGTGATACTGAACGACAACGGTGGGCAGGGCAAACCGATAAAAAGAACCCACACGCGGTTATAAACTTAATTCAGAAGAAACGCTGTCCGAGATTAGGGGAATAATTTCCTGTATAATCGGCAGTAGAAGGTTTCACTTTTAATGAGCCGACGTTACTTTACTAGCTGTGTTTTTAAAGCGTTCCTACCAGTAAATTATACGATATAATAAACGGCGTATATACCAGGAATGAAGTGTATAGCAAGGATATATCACAATCTATGGCACGGTATAACCAAATAATTATCACAGCTGGAGACATAACTGTCTATAAAATCTTATTACAGGTACGTTGCAGTTTGTTTCTTGGTTTTCTTATAGGCTGTACTGCACGATATTTGTTTCCGCATGCATCAGGGGCTGCGGAAAGTTGCATGTTTTCGAAATAACACAGGACACGTCGCCATATCCCGATGAGCTAAACGATATATGGGCTTCTGTTGGGTAAATGTTTTCAATGACTCCAATTTTCTTGGGAGTATTATCAACAGTAACTATATTTCAAGCTTTTTCGGTGTTTGTTTCATCATTGCCGTGGTATTTCAGTATGCCAAGTAGCATGGTCAGCTGTCGAGAGCAGTGGATTTCATTGGTTACCGAGCGTGACAGTCTCAAGTGCTACCGTACCGAACTGGTTATTTACCTCGACTGATCTGCTACGGAATATATATATATATATATATATATATATATATATATATATATATATATATATATATATATATATATATATATATATATATATATATGCTACCAGTTGTTTATGTTGACATTCATTTCAGAGACAATACTTGGGCGGGGAATTATGGTTTACGTCACCTACGTAGCTTCGCTACAGAGAAGAGGCGTTGTTTGTTTTGTCCTGTGTTGTAAATTTCCTCCTGGTAACAGCTGACTTAAGTGATGTAAGCTTCAAGTCTGCTTATGTTTTATGTAACAACCATAGGGATCACCAGTCGGTATTTTTGTTTTCAAACATAAGCTGATACCCTCGTGTTCTACTTGGCTACATTATTTTTTCCTGTCACACTGACATGGATTCCACGTCTCAGAAATGGGAAAACAATGCTTTGCGTATAACATTCCACTTTAATGCTGCGTTCCAGACACATCGGGAACTGGGAATTACCCAGTTCCAACTAGCAAAAATAAACTGGAACGCCCTTTCCAAGTCGGCAAATGGGGAAAATGGTTAGTGCTGAGTTCCAGACGAACTCGGAAACTCGTAGCTCCGACTTCGGAGGTCGGCTTTACTAGCTCGATGCGTTCCTGTGGTTCCTTCGTAGTTGACGTATTTAAAAAAATCGTAGATGACCTATTTTTGTAGGCCAACCAGACAGTTTCTTCCGCCATGGGTGAATTTCGAAGCTGTTATACATGCTTTAAAAAGCAAGTTACTGACTAGTAATTTTAACCCACGACCGGATGCCTATGCTAATTAATCTAAATACATTCCATGCAGAAAAGCAACTTAAAACGGTGCTCAAAAGCTTCAAAACAAGTTAGTTATTTTATTGGGATGGCAGTTACGCCTTGGCAGGGGCATGCCCCATACCTATACAGCACCCAGAGTTTGCCACTTTTCAGGGTTCCCCACAGAAATAACCACAACAGCCACAGACACTCAGCCCTTAAAAACATTAAATTCTGTACATTCTGACCCCATTTCAACAGACAGATTTCATGAACTTCACATGTCCACACAATAAAGCCCCAAACTAAGGGGATTTTGCGTTTTCTCCTTCTTCTTCTTCTTCTTCTTCTTTTTCCTGCCGCCTATCCCACTAACAACATGTCTCCCCATTGGAAATTTTACTGACATCAGCCAAATCTTCACCTACACGACCCAATCAAAAACTCGCATACACACGCAAAATACCCATACCTTTTTACTCTGAAACATTTCCAGTTTAAACAGTGAATCTGCCTGTGGCGTAGTGGGTAAGGCTACAGTCTTGGTAACATGGGGTTGTAGGTTCAAGCCTAGCCAGGGACACTTTTCTTTAACCTGCTTTTACCCTCACTAATAATTGTCTACTACTTCTCAATTATTGCTTTTGCACCATATCTACCCGCCGTTCGCCGAACGTATACGCTGCATTATGACGTACCGTCTGCACGTTCAGTTATTAACCGGCTACAATATTGCAAAGCCATATGGGAGCTCTTCTGTGCTTACTGGCCCGTGTTCTTCTTTAAAACCATGGACAGGTTTGCTAATGATATTTCACACATATGCAAGCATAGCTATGTCATGGTGCTGCACTAACAAAGTCACAGACTGGTTAACCTCCGGTTGAAGGATTGAATCCCGCCTCACCCTCAGGCAGATAATTTCCTCTTTTACACTAACGTTTTCTTACGCTTTTATATTTCCTTTACCAAAACTCACTCACGGCCACCCATATGCATTTCATGACGGCAAATTCATTCCTTTTATTAAAAAGTTACACCAGTTCACCACTGTGCCATTTCTACTAACTACATTTCTTCACTTGGCCACCATACAAAACCTTCTTATCAGCAAACGCCATGTTTCTACATTCATGTTACCTCGCCCTGTTCTCTATCTAGCCTGCAATTAAAAGTGGAACGTAAACGCATTGTCACTATCAGCAAAACTAGCACAAAAAAGCTTCGATATTCACCCTCTTCAGCATCGATTAGTCAATGACAGACTCATGCGCGTTCATGTGCGGGTGTGCCTGTGTGTGCAGGTGCATACACTGATGTAAAACCATGCAGACCAAATTGGAATTAAATAAATCTTATATCTTCTTCTGTGGGTTTCAGAGAAAAAGGTGCCTGGAGAGTAATTACTTCAGTGTGAAGGAAAGAGTTTAAAAGTACTGTCCAGTATAATTTAATTTGGCCAGGGTAAATTCTTTGCTTTAAATGGACTTCATTGGGAAATTTGCTTTTTGGCACCTGAGGCTGACTAAACTGTAATTTCTCAAGTAACCACTGGAGTTTGCCACTTTGCCACACTTTTAGGTAGTGAACAAACAATGTAAATGCTTAGTAAATGAGAGACAAATATATCACAGAGGTGTGGCTTATCAATTCATTCAGCAAGTAGCATTCCAGCATGCATGAGGTCATGCATAAAAATACTGGACAGGCCTGGTTTCCTATAATTGCAGCTAGCATGTCCGAATGAGGAGACTTCAGTGCCTTTTTCAAAGAGGTGTAATTATTGAGATGTTCCTTTGTGATGTGGGACATCAGTGACAAAGTTCAACTTACTGTTCCACAAGCAGCATTGTCGTAAGGTGATGTCTGCAGTAAACCTGGAGGCAAAGACAACATCTGCATACAGCAGTAGTAGGCAGAAGCACATAGCCTACTCCTGGGTTGTTATGTGTAAACTGAAGTGGTAGTTAAAACAGGCAAACAATCTCAGGTCATTTGACTGCATATATGCAACCTGGCAACCCAGCACATTTGTGACTTCACAATGTAACTTCTACGGTATATTACATATTTTTAGTCCAGTGTTGCATTAAGCTTACGGGATTTCTGAATATTGAAAATATTTCAAACGGAAAAGCTCAACAGTATATAGAACTGGAACAGTTTTATCATGTTACTGTTAACAAATCTATGTGTGTACTTGATTTAAGCCTGCTTGTGGATATCTCAATGGACAATACTGAAAATGGGATTTATTTACCTAGTTCTTAATTAATCTCAAAGTTCCACATTTATAGATGAACAATGGGTGTTCTCTGAGTATCCAAAAACAAGTGTCATCCAAAATCAAAACATTTGTGAGAAACTGCAATGAAACAGCACAGACGATTTTACCATTGAACAGGCTACCACTGTATCGGGAAAACAAAACCACTTTGTGTTTCTCTAAAATATATTCATCATCAACCAACCATTCAACAATGTTTTAATTTGTAAAATAGAGAGGATGTTGAAGGGGTTTGTGGAGTAAGCTTGTTTTAATTTATTTTCAGCCGCTTAGGTTGTTAATTTATACCACTGTACAACACTGATGCCTTTAAAAGAAGTAGGGCTTGTTGGTATGCTGAGAGGTGCTCACCAGCTGAGTGCTAATTAGGCCTTCAAACTCTCTGAAACCCTGTCATTTTGGTGAAACCCTGTCATTTGGGTACTTTTTAAATGCCTGGTCAGTAAAGTCCACGCAATTGCGCTTTAGATTTATCCATCTACCTCTCTGTCACAAAGTCAGTTTGTGGTGCTAACCACACCATTTCTGGCACTGTTCTCATTGGCCTGCACAGCCATATTAGTCTTTTGGGGGTTGAAAGGTCAAAAGTCGTAGAGGCTCCTGAAAGGATTTTCCAAGGTGTGAACTGATGACCCCTGATGTGTGGTGTCCATTACGACCTGATCAGTCATTATAATAGGGCTGGGGGCCCCTAAGGCTCCCTAGAATGACAACATTGTGGCCAAGGACCCCAAACTCAGAAAAATCTTTAAAAAATATTTGTAAAGAATATTTTTATGCTTTTATTCAACACCCACTGCAGACTGCAATGCAGTGGCTATCTAACACAATAATGCATGGACGCATTACTTGTAATATGAATCTGCATGTGACTAGTTAGTATATTTAAAATATTCCCAATGATGAAAAAAATGTTTCAAACTCTGAAATATGTTTGTTAGATATGGAAATATGAAATTAAATGGAATATTCATAAATTCAGGTAAAACTTGATTTTACTCACAGTCTCTTCATGGATGCCTGGGGGTCCCCTGAGCCCGCTTTAGGAACCCCTGTAATAGGGGGCTCGGAAGGGAACAGGGTATTATGGGACCTGTCTACCAAGATTCTATGTGCAGATACCTGAAGACTAAAGACACATTGAGATTCCCTGAGCTAATCCGATGGGGTGATGGATCCCACATGTGGTGTACCAATGAATTAACAGTTTTTTAGGGGTATAGGGGTACCATTCCACTGTTGACAATTTGGAAATGAATAACCATTACAGAAGCAGAACTAACAGGACAATTCACTTTTTGAAAGTCATTACTCTGACTTGTGTTTCTTTGTGTGAAAAAGGAAAATAAGAAACCAGATATGAAAGGGAATGAACTAAAACCATATTACACAGCATTATTGAAAAAAGTTAATTGAAGAGAACTTCAAAGCCTGTACCTGGCTAGAGATAATTCATAGTAATTGCATAAATCTTTGTCTACTCTTTGAAAACGAAATGTTAACCATGGGTTATTTGAAAGAAATCTTTTTGTACCTTTCCCTCCACAGAAGAGGAAATATTTGATAATTGTTACAAAACCATATTGCAGTTAATGGAAATGCAAGATGCAAATGTGGCCACATTGTTCACCTCACTATTTGCTAGAGCGCTAAAGATTATTGTGTTCTAGGGTACCCTTGAGACAAGCAGCAACATACATAACAACAGTTTCCAGGGAACTCAGAGACGTCAACCGTGCTTGATTATACGACATGTAACATTCTTGAAGTTTTATCTATGGCTGACTTGAGTCTCTGTCCTTGGGTTGCAGTGTAATCTTCTGTGCTCTTTGTCCAGATTGATCACACACAGCGTGGACAGGCCTCCACCTGAACAGAAGTGATGGAAAACCCAAACCGAGGAGGGAGAAGGGGTCAGAGGGGCAGAGGGAGAGCCAACGCTGAGCACAGGAGAGGTATGCAGACCTTCTGGGAAGCTCAAATGTTGTAGCGATGTTATTAACCTTAACTCTGATCCTTCCTTGTTGTCTTTCTGAAGGTGCTGGACCTGCTGAGGGAGAGCACAACAGGAGGCACAGCCCGGAGAGAGGAGGGAGATGGAGAGGCAGGGGGGACAGGAGAGGAGGGAACAGGGGCCACCTGCCAGACAACTGGAGGGAAGATGGGCAGAGAGAGAGGAGAGAGAGGGAGGGCGATGCCAGGAGAGGAGGAGGGAGAGGAAGGGGGGAGGGTGCAGAGAGAGGGGAGAGGGATGCAGATGGTGCAAGAGGAGATAGAGGAAGGGGGGACAGGGGGCGGGGCAGAGGAGGAAGAGGGGGTGGAAGGGGCAGGGACCAGGGCGGGGATGGCGAACCGGAGGTGCGCAGGCTGGGCTACAGGGCCCTGGAGGATCTGGTCGGGAAAGAGCCGTCAGAGGTGGCCATCACACTATCCTCCAGCCCCGGTCTGCAGCTCCTGCTGGAGGAGCAGACTATGAGCCACGGCCTGATCCAGCTGCTCTGCCAGGTCCTGAGCAAGGCCGTCCGCTCCAGAACCGACCGCCGCATCGTCCAGCACCTCGCTGGGGTGGTGAAGGACTCGGGTTTCCTTCGGGCGGTGCTCCCCCACTACGTCGTGGGGATGATGACGGACCACGGCCCTGCCCGCCGGGCCCAGTACCCCCAGCACTTGGACAACATCGTCAGCCTCCTCTCGGACATGCTCAGCATCTTCCCCGCCAGCTCCGTGCAGGTGACCTCCATGCTGGTGGCCCTCCTGAAGCCGGCCATCAACGGGCTCCGGGCCTCAGGGGTGGACATCCCGGATCATATCGAGCAGAACCTGGGCAAGATTCAGGGGCTGGTCGACCACCTTCAGGAGAAAGCCAGGGACGGGACCCTGAGGTCGGACAACTACACCTTCCTCACTCCCGAGCAGGATGCCCCGCCCGGGGAGGGTGACTTCCGGACCATGACCATCTACCCCACGCCCGAGGAGATCCACCAGGACCAGAAGCCCTTTCTGAGGCCCAACATCACCTCCTGCAGCTACCCCAGTGTCCAGGTGTACTTGGACACCCACTTCCGGCTGCTGAGGGAGGACTTTGTGCGGCCGTTGCGCGAGGGGATCCGCGAGCTCCTGCAAAGCTACGAGGAGGAGAGCCTGGGCCAGGTGCCGGTGAGGAGGAAACGCTTTGATGACATCAGGGTTTACTTCGAAACCCGTCTGCTAGTGCCGCTCTGCACCCCGACAGGGACTGCATACAAAGTCCAGTTCGACCCAACACCTCTAAAGGTCAGTTAAACATACGGTTGTGACTTCTACTACACGTAACTCCTACAACTGCTGCTCCTACTACTATTACAGCTGCCACAACAAATGATGATAATTTATCTAACTTCGTTTGTCTCAAGATTTGAAAGCAGTTTACAACCCAACTGTTATCACTGTATATCTCCCGGTGCTCCTTTGAGCACACGCCCCACATCAGCTGAGGTGCGGAGGGAGGGGAATATTGATTCTCCAGTTGGGGAGATAATAGTCAGTAAAGTCCTTGTGCAATTTTCCAGAACATCGCTTTGCCAACAAACAACTAGTCTCCTTGTGTTCATTTATTTTCTTTATTAAATGTATTAAATTAAGTTAAAATGCAGGTGGTTTTTGTGCACCCGAAGCTCCGGGACTTGATTTCTTGCCAGCTGTGTGAAATCACAAACTAACAAATGCTTTTTATTTGTAATGCTTCACAAAGCCATAACTTGCCTTACTACCTGTTTTGATTGATTCTGAATCGGTGTGTGTAAAAAGTGCCCATGGAGATCTTTCCTTGTTTCAGCATTTTTGCTCAGCCGTGTTAATCCTCCCCTTCCCCAGAGCTCTTTCTCTGCCAGGTGTATCTACAGGCAGCAGTTTAAAACCTGCAGGTGGAATTGAGAAAGGGAAGAGAGCACTCTCCCCAGAGACATAAATTTGGCTCTGGTTTGCAAAAATGCTGAAATAATGAATTTATAGTCACAGGCAAACTGTTTCAATTCAGGATCCATTATTCCACTGACCACTGGAGTCCCTTGAAGGCATTAAATCAACTGTACGCCCCAAAGAAGAATCTCCTAATGCGGTGCTGTGTGACTCTTGGGGTGACCTGGAAATGTTCTTTGATTAGGTGTTCTGAGACAGATTTAAGACATAATGGCGCAGTGGCCAGTTTTTTTCCAAGAAGTGTTTTTATAGAGCGTTTGTACAAAATAAAGGAAACGTTTGGGGGAAGGGCAGAGTGAGGGAACACATCTCAAAGTAACTGTGCTGAGACACGGGTGTTATCTGCCAGTCTGCCATTGTTTAAAAACACGTTTGACATGACAAAGATCATGTTAAGATTTAGATTTAGAACATGACAAAAGAGAATCTCACTGGTCAATAAGTTGTTTTACATACAAAAAATAAAACATAACACAAAAAATTAGACCAGATCCAATTTAAATAATGACTTGCGCAGCACAAAAATTTGCATTTGCTGTGTAAGTAATCATAGGGGAGATGGGAGTTAGGATTATTTACATTTTTCATAATGTACAAGCGTAATGGACAGAAGAAATAGCCTTGGTGTGCGAAGGCCTATGAAACAGGCGCATGCAGGTACCTGAAACTCAGAGAACATCCACAATTGCTATTCTAACCTCACCTAACCTTGGGGCGGCAGTGTAGTATAATGGGTAGGGAACCCGTCTTGTAACCGAAAGGTCACAGGTTCCATGCCCAGGTAGGACACTGCTGTTGTACCCTTAAGCACGGTACTTGACCTGCACTGCTTCTGTATATATCCTGCTGTATAAATGGATGCAGTGTAAAAAATGCAATGTCAAATGTTGTGTAAGTCGCTCTGGATAAGAGCGTCTGCTAAATGCCTGTAATCTAACAGCAGACGTCGGATCAAACTTTGGCCTGTTTGACTGAGTGCACTCCAGAGGCGCGTAATGCTAACACGCACTGTTTTTTGGCCCGCAGTTTGTGCGCTGGCAGAACTCCAAGCGGCTTCTGTACGGCTCCCTGGTCTGCATGTCCCAGGACAACTTTGAGACCTTCCTGTTCGCCACGGTGTCGGACCGCGACCCGGCCGACCTGCAGAAGGGCCAGGTCCAGCTCAGTTTCTGCCAGGACAGCCGCCCGGCTCTGGCCGGGGTCCGGGTGTCCGACTCCTTCCTCATGGTGGAGACCACGGCCTATTTCGAGGCCTACCGCCACGTCCTGGAAGGCCTGCAGGAACTGGAAGTGGAAGACCTGCCCTTCCAGAGGTACGTCTCCCGCAGAATTATCAAACACCTCGATAGATTTAGGAGTTCACACATGGAATAGTACAGTGATTTGCATATATATCATTTTTATTGTCAAGTCAATGTACAGGAATAACTGTTGTTACTTGAAAATGTTCCAAAAATACTGTTCACTGACAAAATAGCATTTTGTTTACAATATCAGCATTTTGGTATTTTTTACATTTATTTAAGAATGTATTTTGCTAATCAGCAGCTTTACTGATTATGGATGATATGTTTTGAACATGTCTGTCCTTCGTCACTTTCTTCAAATGAAATCATGAAATTTGTGAATATCCCTTTAATCCTGTCAGAATCTGTACTGCCAGTTGTATTGGGTGTGATGGCCACCCTGTATTTTAATCTTGTGTCCAGCAGCTGATCTGCACAGCCATTGGGCTGGAGAACTAGCTTTAGCCAGTTCCACCTCAGTGCTGCTACTGAATATATCTTACGTTCTTTATGCTAGATGGAAAATACTTTTTGATTTTTATGTTAATTTATGAGGAAGATAACCATTGCAACCATGCTGTAATATTGCTAGCACTACCATCTGTAAGGATTAATCATAGCCTGTTCTCCTATAATTTGCTAATGAGCAATGCTAATTTTTTTGTCAAGTGATAAACCAATGTGCAGTCATGAAGGACCAAAACATTCAATGGCTGTTTATGTTGCTTACGCCAATGATTCAGTTCTTTTTAACAAAATGCTAGGCAGATTTGAATTTCAATTAAAAAAATAACAACAATAACATTTATTCATGCTTTGGAACAAGGGGACAGTGGCATGGTTTGTCTTTGTCTTTTATCTGAAGAGATGGTGATGGTGTACAGTTATAAAATTGTCACTTCACATACTTAAATGCTTGCTATAAAATATTCATGTTGTAGTATTACAAAACATAAAGTCCTTCATTTTCTCTCTTGAGTCATCAAAAATAAATGCAGACTGAAGTCTTTGTTTCATTGTTAATGGATGTATTTCAATACAACAGAGGAACTAGTAGATATTTTCCCAAAGTATAGATAAAAAGAGACCTTGGGCCTCATTCACGAAACATGTGTATGATCACATTTTATCGTAAACTGCATTACCAAGAACATTTCACCATTCATAATTTTTTTGTTAAGATCTGTTTCCTTATGCTAATCACATGAACAGGATTGTGCATGAAACTGACAAACAGTCAGCATTCATCATCTCATACACCTGGGATACGCACAAAAACAAACGGGCTGCACATGTGTCATGAGTCCCATATTGGTTTTTCTCTGGAACATTTTTAAGAACAGAAGTAAGAATAATTTCAGAAAAGTTTGGTGAACGTAGTCCTGCTCTCAGAGTTCTGGGTTAACCGCTGAGATTAGGAATGGGATCATTTACATTAGCACTTTTCACACACGCGACCTGTCCAGGGTGTATTCCTGCCTCTCGACCAATGCACGCTGGGATAGGCACCCCCTGTGACCCTGACCAGGAATAAGCGGGTATAGATAATGGATGGATGGATGGATTTTCATACACATGGCCTTATCCCACATTATTTTGGAAATTTAGTTGTGTTGTGTGAATGAGAGCTGAAGTCAGCGTTGAGAGAAAGTTGTTCAGGCAATTTGCTGATTCATGACTGAGAAACATTGAAATGTTCTGTTTCAATGTTAGTGTGAACAATGGCATAACATTGCCGTATCAAGAATTCAAAACTTGATGTCCATTAAGCTACCTTGTCCGTCACCCTACCTTTTAGCAGTAAGAAAGTAAATGCTCACCAAGTGATTGTCTATTTTACTAACTAGATGTTGCTGTTACCATCACATGTACATGTCATGTATGTACTCAAATGTTTTTGCATATAGGTGTACTTTGTGCACATAAAAATATGGCAGAACATTTGATGTTATGATTTACTTTCTTCATTAGCAAGCTTTGTAAGCAAATGTTAGCTAGCTTCTCTGGCTAGTAAGTCAGGGTTAGTAAAATAATTCCTTACTGGGCATGTTCAGGTAAAAATTACCCAACTGAGCACTGTCATGTGTGAATGCTATCAACCAGGTAACATGGCTAATACAGCAATGCTCCATGCTCTGTATGTGAAAGCAGGAATTGCAGACCGAGATGACCTGGCCTAATTAACGTCACTTGGTTGGTCTATAGGACATCTCTGTTCATTTTCTGTTTCCTTCATGTCATCCAAGGTACATAGTGGAGTGCCAGTCCGACGTAGCGCATCCTGCCTACCTCACTACTGAGGACACATACATCTTGGAGTCTATAGCGGCCCCTGGGTTTGCGTCTGAGTTGCAGCCCTTCAGTGTCCGGGACCCCCACGCCTGGCCCCCCATGGAACACCTGGGCTTGGATGAGTCGCAGATGAGAGCCCTGAAATTAGCGCTCACCAAGGAGTTTGTCATAATACAGGGACCCCCCGGCACAGGTACCTTCAGCTGCACTCCGAACGCTGTTCTTCGCAAGGCAAACACCACCAAACACATGCTGATTCATTTGCTATTACTTTTATGTCTCTTAATTAATGTGTGATTACTTACCCGCCTAATTAATGTGCCATTACACATATTGTGGTGGGACTCCTCTATCAGTAATTGATGCGCTTTCTCTGATTAATGTATTACTGCTATGTCTACGCCTTTGTCTGTTAATAGGGTATTACTTCTCTGTCTGTTATTAAGGTATTACCTCTCTGTTATATATTGACTAGTGCTTCTGTAACTATAATTAATGTGCTTTTTCTTCTCTGTCTGGACTGAACTACCCTTAGCGACAGTGGAATCAGGTTATTTTAATTAGATTGTGTACCTGTCGCTGTTTGGCTCTATTCCAACATGGTTTTTCAGAATTACAAGCATTTTATGACTTGTTAATTTCACAAATAATTGTGTTTCGGCGGTGAAGTTTTTTTGCTCTGGATTTCATATGCATAGTGGGTTTGTATGTTGGTTATTGGTTAACACAGTTAACTTCCTTTAGTGGTCATGCATAAGCCCTTGCTTGTCTGGGAATGTTTGGAGCCCGGTCTGGGCCTGCTGCTCAGGTAACTCAGGTTGAATGCCACTCTGGATAAGAGCATCTGTAAAATGAATGCAATATACTGTAATCTACTGAGCGTGTCGGTTTCCTGCATTGCAGGAAAGACTTACGTGGGACTGAAGATCGCCCAGGCTCTTCTGACAAACCCTCATGTATGGCAGCAAGGTGAAGACCACCTGCCCATTCTGGTCGTCTGTTACACCAATCACGCGTTGGACCAGTTCCTCGAAGGTAGGGCTGCTAACTCTGGAACCTGGAAACGGGCTTTGGGCGCCTTTACAGCTCCACAGAGCTTCCACACAGGATAGCAATTTATGTCCGAGTTCAACCCTCTTCCATGTCTAAATGCATTGTCTGTTTCTCCAGGTCTACTTCCTGTTATGTTCCACCAATCATGGAGTATGGTATTAGTAATAGACCGAACAATACAAATAGTGATTGGTGGATGCTTTCTGGCTGTACTTTCAGGATTGCTTTATGCTGTTAGGCAGTATAGCCAGAAGGTATCCACCATTTGTTCTTACCAATGAACTCCATGATGACTGGACTGCTCCTTTCAGATTTCTATGTGGAACATGATGGCATGTTTTTCCTATCCCTTGTTTATTGGCCTTATTATGCAATGAAACTGAACATATATTAGTTCCAGCCATAAGCTACAAAGACATCAATAGTAAATTCTGATTTTTGTTCCTATTACAGCTTTAATGCAGTAATTCTCAAAATCCATAAATGCTCAGTTTACTGCTAGGGATAAGGATCATGGGAGCTAATGGACATTGCTGGCAAAACCTGTGAAAAGTTGGAACATTATAACACATCATGAGTAATGCAGGGAAAAGATCCACGCAAAGTTTGCTTTTTTGCCAGCGACAAGCCTACATGCTTGCACAAACAATGGATCAGAAAACCAGGAATTAAACAAGATAAGCAAACGGGTCATGTGGAGCAGAAATAATCGTTGGACTGAGTGAGCAAGAGAGAGATAACGATAAACCACCCAATTTTTATAACGGAAATGGCAACGATGAATGCTAATAAAGATTTGCTATATCTGTAAATACCCATGGGCCAATGGGAATCAGAGGAGGACTAAGCAGCATGCTCAGTCCATGAGGGGTCTGCATGGAGGCTGTCACTGTGCGTACTACAGGCAGAAAATGCTGTGCTTGCTGTGTGTTCATGCTGGAGAGCCGTGTGTTCTGTAGCAGCTTGAAGTTTCCTGACTGCCAGATGAACTTACCTGGACTTGCTATCACATTTGACTGAGGCTGAGCGTCATATGCTGTACACAGGAGGCTATTGTACGGCAGTATAATGTTTTGCATGTCTGGAGCCGTTCTGCATAGCTGAAAGAAAGCTGTTTTTACTGTGGGTACAGCCAGAAAACTGAACATTTCGTCTCGGGTATAATTAGATTAATAGATTTATATTTTAAATATAGTCACTTACAGGAGATATTCACAATATTCAACCCAGTTTGTTTGTGCCTTTAGCATGTTAGAGGAGGGCTAAGTTGCATACTCAGAAGAGTCTGCATGGAGGTGATCACTGTTCATACTACAGGCAGAAAATTAGAAATGTATTATGAATTCACTGTCCTCTAATCACGAAAATAATGATAATGATGAGCTCGCATGCACATTTAAATCCCACAGACAGTTTTTTGAAACACGAAAACGGTATATAATCATATACCCTGCATCAAAGGTGTTGTCTGGCAGAACAACCATTTTAGAGCTGAAATGTACTGGTTAAATTTCATGACATGACTGTAATTGAATTTTACAGTTTGAGGTGGAATTTCCAGAAAGTTTCATACATCTTCAGGATGTTCATCACCTTGAAGCTTGTCTGTTTTTTATCCGGCCGTATCTCTGGATCTCAGCGAAGCTTCATTTGTTGATCTTGTAATATACTTGGGCTCAGTGAAGCAATATTTACCGATGAGGAGCGGGTATATCCGAGAGGGGTCTTAACTCGCACAAAGTAGATTTTTGGAAGATGGCTTGTGAGACGGAGAGCTGGTTATTGAGTGGTTGGTTCTGCCTTGGACAGGTCCGTGATGGAATGAAAACACCTTAGTGTGTATCCCATCATGTTAAAATGAGATTATGTGAAAATGAAATGGGGTTTTATTGCTTTCTTTTATCCAAGACATCCCTCTATTAAACACAATATCGATTTAGCACTTGGAGTGAGGTTGAGGGGGAATGTTTATATTTCGGTGTGTATTCCTTTTATTGTTTTTTTTTGTTATTGTTTTCTTCCTCTTTTTATCTCCTGGAGCTGGGTCTGATTTGATGCGGTTTCTGTGCTGGGGTGGGGGGGTCACAGGGATCCATGGCTTCCTGGAGGATGGGATCGTAAGGGTGGGAGGCCGCAGCAACAGTGAGGTCCTGAAACGCTTCACCCTCCGGGAGCTGACGGGGGGGCCTGGGTTCCGCCGCAGCCTGCCCGGCCACCTGCGCCGCGCCCACTATGAGGTCAGCACCCCCCAGGCCCCTCCCCTGCCTGTCACATGAACCTAACACTTACACAAAAATCACTTGAGGGCTGAGGGCTTAGAGTATATAATATGTAGAGACAGCGACTCCAATAGAAACCTATGGGGAGCACATCAGAACCAGGAAGTACTGTTTTTTCGCTCAACAGACATGCTCAGTTGTGTTCTTGGTCACGTGCCTACATCCCGTGTACCCCGAGGACAGCGCAGACATCGGCTAAAATAAATAATAAATAAAAAATTAATATCTTTGTCTGTGTGGTAGGAAAAAAATATTTTAGCTCGGAAAAATAATAAGTGATTTTTCTTCCGAATATAATGCACAAAGTTAACATTGATATTTGAGTGGAAGTATTTTAATTTTGCTGTTGAAAATGAATGGAGCCCGATGGGGAAACTTGCCTTTTGAGCTAAAATCATAGATATCAGCAGGGGGCGATATTACTTCCGGTGCTGAGGTTGAGAACCGAAAGCTGGCCCCTTGGCTGAGGACCCTTAAGTCCCTGCTGAGCACCGGAGGGTTCGCCTGGCCGGCTCTCTGGAGGCGCAGTGATTAGGGAAGAACGAGGATCCAGGGCCTGACCCCCCCTCAGGCACTGGCTCGCCACTTCCTGTCTCTGAGCCCGTACCCCGGCACGCGGGAGCCGCTCTGGCTGAACCCCGAGGCGGCGCCGGCGTGTAAAAAGACGGGTAACAGGTGGCCGGCGGTGGGTGCGAGGAGGCGGCGCGAGAACCCGTGTCAATAGCAGATGGAGCCGTTTGCTGGCTGTTAATATTTGTTGTTTTGAATGGGCTCTGAGCAGCTCGCAGAAAGGAGCAGTAAGCAATGAAGCACTGAGCAGTGCTGTGCCGTGTGAATCACTATAAAATTCTCAGTGTGAAATCAGCTCTGCCATATGAGAATAGGGACCACTTTTAGAGTTATAGCATATAGAGTCATGAGTCTATTTTGCATTGGTCTATTTTACATTGAACATTTTACTATGTAGATCTGCACAGTTAAAGTGGGGTGAGCACAGTGTTAAATGTGTTATGCTGCGACAGATCAGCACAGAGCTGGTGCACAGTTAAAGTGAGCTGAGCACAGTGTTAAGTGTTGTGTGCTGTGACCGATCAGCGCAGAGCTGGTGCACAGTTAAAGTGAGTTGAGCGCAGTGTTAAGCATTGTGTTCTGTGACAGATCAGCACAGAGCTGGCCCAGGCGGAGCAGAAGATCGTGCAGCAGGCCAGCCAGCTGGAGTGCAGCCTGAGAGGAATCATGCACGAGCAGTTCCTGGAGCGCTTCATCTCCGAGGACCACTGGGACTGCCTGAGCAACCAGCCTGTAAGCCCCGCCCCCGAGCCCACCCCCCTCAATTGGACAGCCTGAGCCAGCGACCCATAGGCCCCGCCCCCTAGCCCGCCTCCTCAATTGGACAGCCTGAGCCAGCGACCCATAGGCCCCGCCCCCTAGCCCACCCCCTCATTTGGACAGCCTGAGCCAGCGACCCATAAGCCCCGCCCACTGTCCCACCCCTTTAATGGAACAGCCTGAGCCAGCAACCACATAATCCACACCCACCATTCCATTCCTTTGTTGGAATAGCCTGAGCCAGCGACCCATAAGCCCCGCCCCCTAGCCCACCCCCTCATTTGGACAGCCTGAGCCAGCAACCACATAATCCACGCCCACCATTCCATTCCTTTGTTGGAACAGCCTGAGCCAGTGACCCATAAGCCCTGCCCACTGTCCCACCCCTTTATTAGACAAACCTGAGCAAGCAACCCGAAAGTCCCGTCCCCTACCCTGTTCCCACCACATTGAGAGAGCCCGAGTGGCCAACCTACAAGCTCCACCTCATTGGGCAGCCCGAGCATTGAGTCCACCTTCTTCACCTGTCCCGTTTCTATTTCTGAACTGCTGCAGTCAGCACACTGTAATCTGTAGGTGTATGCATCTTTTTCGTTTCCTCGTGACAGCCTCCTTGGAGAGAGTTTTTATCAGAAAATCAGCATGTACATGACATATGCCCACACAGTTGCATCACCCAGCGTTGCACAATGTACTTTGCGTGTTTCTTTAGAAATGTGCATGAGTTAGACTGGGGTGTGAGAGAGGTGCTGGCAAGGCAGACAGAGCTGCTCTGTCAGTGCCCGGGGTGCAGTAGCCTGAGGCCTGTGTGCTTGTGTCGGCTCAGATGTGGGACGGGTTCGAGCACTACGGCAAAAAGCAGTCCATGATCCTGGAGTGGCTGGGGCTGGGCTCCTCCGAATTCCAGATGAGAGATCAGCAGCCCAACGCTGAGAACGCTGGTGAGAGCCTACGTTGATCCTACACAAACTCTACGCTGATCCTACACAAACTGTACACTGATCCTATACAAACTCTACTCTACATTGATCCTACACTGATCCTACACTGACTCTACACTGATCCTACACAAACTCTACACTGACCCTACTCTGGCTCCATGCTGACTCAACACTGACTCTACACTGATCCTACACCAACTGTACTCTACACTGATCCTACACTGGCTCCATGTTGACTCAACACTGACCCTACATTGACCCTACACTGACTCCATGCAGACTGAACACTGACTCTACGCTGATCCTACACAAACTGTACTCTACGCTGACCCCACACTGACTCCATGCAGGCTGAACACTGACTCTACGCTGATCCTACACAAACTGTACTCTATGCTGGCCCTACACTGACACCATGTTGACTCAACACTGGCTCTACACTGATTGTACACTGAATTTGATTTGACTGCCTGCTGACATACACACTGACTCCACACTGCCTTTATACTGATCCACATTGACTCATTACTGACTCTACATTTCTGCATCAACTCCACACTGCAGCAGCTGTAGCGAAAGGCTCAGAGACTCTAATCATGTCTCTTCTAAGGGGAAAGTCCATTGGAACGCCTCCATTATACATAACCTGTCTGTTGACATCACGTCAGCAACTGTGTATGGTAAATATTAGATGTGTGAGCATAACTTCTGTTCCACTCCACTTCCAGAGGTTGAAGAGGAGGAGCTGGAACAGGAAGAGGAAGAGGAGCTGGTGGAGGTGGAGGAAGAGGCGGAACTGATCCAGGCGGAGCGCATGATCGAAGAGGCGGAGCTTAACGGCAGGGGCGAGAGGAAGAAGAAGAGCAAAACGGACATGGCGGTGCGGGCGCTGGAAGGGATGATGTTGGCGCTGAGCCTCAACCACACCGAGAGGGATCCCGCTCCGAGCGCGGACGGCTGGCAGGTACCGCGCACGCACCCCGCCGACCTTCATCCACCCGGCCGGCCCGCGGTTCACCTGGGCCCGCCCTCATTTTATCTCCTAGTTCTGTCATATTATATGGGGTCTATGTTCATGCATGCATGTGCTAATGGGTGGGTTTGTGCGCAGTCACTTGTGTTTGTACAATACTGTATGTATGCATATGGGGCATGCATGCATACATTTGTGTGTGTGCATGGAGCATACGTTCTTATATGCATGTTGGTACGTGCGTGCTTTGTACCTTGGTTTGCGTGTTCATGGATGCGCTCGTGCGCTCGTGTGTCTGCGCAGATGCAGAAAGCTCAGAGGAAGAAGCTGAAGCTGCGGATCCGCAGGGAGCTGGCTAAGAGCACGGCCATGAGCGAGGAGGAGGAGGCCGCCCTGCACGACGTCTGGAGCCTCCCGCTGCGCGACCGCTGGAGACTCTACCGGTACTCTGCCCTGTCAATACTCACACTACACTGCTGTTACTGAACACTCTCACACTACACTGCTGTTACTGAACACTCTCACACTACACTGCTGTTACTGAACACTCTCACACTACACTGCTGTTACTGAACACTCTCACACTACACTGCTGTTACTGAACACTCTCACACTACACTGCTGTTACTGAACACTCTCACTACACTGCTGTTACTGAACACACCGCACAACACTGCTGTTACTGAACACTCACACTACACTGCTGTTACTGAACACACCGCACTACACTGCTGTTACTGAGCACTCACACACTACACTGCTGTTACTGAACACTCACGCTACACTGCTGTTACTGAACACACCGCACTACACTGCTGTTACTGAACACTCTCACACTACACTGCTGTTACTGAACACACCGCACAACACTGCTGTTACTGAACACTCTCACACTACACTTCTGTTACTGAACACACCGCACTACACTGCTGTTACTGAACACACCGCACAACACTGCTGTTACTGAACACACCGCACTACATTGCTGTTACTGAACACACCGCACTACACTGCTGTTACTGAACACACCACACTACACTGCTGTTACCGAGCGACGTGGTCGTCACGGCTGCGTGCTCTGCGTGTTTTTCGGGGCGCGGCAGGCTGTGGCTCTGGCGCTACCAGACGGACATGCGGGGGAAGGCGCTGCAGTCGGAGCAGGCCTACCAGGACGCGGCCGAGCGGCTGGCCGAGATCCGGCTGCGCCAGCACCTGTGCGTCCTGCGGGACGCCCGGGTGATCGGCATGACGACCACCGGGGCCGCCAAGTACCGGCGGGCCCTGCAGGAGATCCGGCCCCGCCTCGTCATCGTGGAGGAGGCGGCCGAGGTGCTGGAGGCGCACACCATCACCACCCTCAGCCGCGCCTGCCAGCACCTCATCCTCATTGGGGATCACCAGCAGGTAGGCCCCGCCCACGTGCCTCGCTATTGGTCGGAGAACTTTGTGTTCCGATCTCCACCGAAGAAGATGCTTTGTTGGATAAACCTAAAATTTTACTTCAGTTTGTTACACCTGTATTTTTTAGGGTTTCGCAATTGAAAATGTTTAAGTTCAGTTGAGAAAATCAAAAAAATATAGGTTTATCCAATTAATAGTTTGTTTCTGTGTATGCAAAGATTGTCAAGAATGTTAAAAACGGAAAATGGTCTACTGCATCAAACTACAGTTATTAGACTGTGATATTTCCTTGCGCTGCAGTGTTTGCTTGCAGATGTATTGTATTTATAAGAGATTTGTTGGTGTTGTACAGAACAATGAAGGCCAAAGACTTTGCAAATTTATCTGTGAAAGTATTAGCCAGTCAATAAAAAATAAATGACAAAAAAAGTATTAGCCAGATAAAGAGTGTTTTTTTTTATCATAATGTGGCATTGCGAGAGAGTGGATTTTTCCTCAAAACTAGACAGTTACAGTGTGAGTGTGGCCAAAAAAACTGGAATATCCCTTTCCAACGGTTAGAATAATATCCACCAATCAGTGCGCACCGCATCACACCCACACTCTGACCTCTTGCCTTTGACTGCTGACCCCTGCCGTCGTGTGTCCGCAGCTGCGTCCCAGCGCCACCGTGTACGAGCTGGCTAAGAACTTCAACCTGGAGGTGTCCCTGTTCGAGAGGCTGGTCACGCTCGATTTCCCCTTCGTCAGGCTCAACTACCAGGTGAGCGCGCGCGTCGAGAGTCAGTGCCACTGGCCAGCCTCGGCGACTCCAGCTAGGGCCACGCCTCCCTCCCGCCTGATTCGTCCCGCCGTTCTCACCGCCGCGGCTCTGCCCTTACTCCTGAGCGCTGATCCTTTTCACAGTCTGTTTCCTCTGTCGCTCTCTCTCCCTCTCTCTGTCCATCTCTCTCTAGCTCTGTCTGTCTGTCTCTCTCTATCTATCTCTCTATCTCTGTCTGTCTGTCTGTCTCTCTCTCTCTCTGTCCATCTCTCGTCCTCTCTATCTCTGACTGTCTTTTTATATCTCTGTCTGTCTCTCTCTCTGTCTCTTTGACTGTCTGTCCCTCTCCACCTATCTCTATCTCTGTCTGTTTCTCTCCTTTGTCTCTCTTTCTCTCTCCGTCTTATCTCCCTCTATCTATCTCTCTATCTCTGTCTGTCTGTGTCTGTCTGTCTATCTCTCTATCTGTCTGTCTATCTCTCTCCCTCCCTCCCTCTCTCTCTCCCTCTCTCTCTCTCTCTCTCTCTCTCTCACTCACTCTCTCTGCCTGACTCCCGCAGCACCGGATGCGGCCAGAAATCGCCCGTCTCCTGACGCCGCACATCTACTCTGAGCTGGAGAACCACCCGTCTGTTCTGGAGTACGAAAACATCAAGGTCAGCCGGTGCACGCGCTCTTATTTTCTGCGTTTCTTTTTTCTATCGATTTAGGTACTTTTAATGTGAATTTTCTGGCAGACTGCACTTTGAAGGAGACATCATTTTGTTAATTCAAGCAGAACGCCAGAGAAAAAAAAAATCCATATGAGAAAAACATGAAAACGTATGAAAGTAAAGGAAGCTAAGTTCTTGTTGCCCCTGTCTCTCCTCTTCCCTGGCAGGGGGTGGCGACCAACCTGTTCTTTGTGGAGCACCAGTATCCCGAGGAGGAGATCCAGGATGGGCGGAGCCACCAGAACCGGCACGAGGCCCTGTTCATGGTGGCCCTGTGCCGCTACCTCCTGTGCCAGGACTACCAGCCGTCCCAGATCACCATCCTGACCACCTACACCGGCCAGCTGCACTGCCTGCGCAAGCTTCTCCCGGCTGCGCAGTTCGCCGGGGTCAAAGTTCACGTGGTGGACAAGTACCAGGGCGAGGAGAACGACATCATCCTCCTCTCCCTGGTCCGCAGCAACCGGGAGGGGCGGGTGGGCTTCCTCCAGATCGCCAACCGCGTGTGCGTGGCCCTGTCCCGGGCCAAGAAGGGCCTGTACTGCGTGGGGAACCTGGAGATGCTGGGCAGGGTGAAGCTTTGGAGCGCCATCCTCCACACGCTGCGGGAGAAGGGCCAGGCGGGGCCCGCCCTCGCCCTGCGCTGCCAGAACCACCCGGGCACCCGGGCCCTGGTGTCGCGCGCCGAGGACTTCCGCCAGGCGCCCGAGGGGGGCTGCTCGCTCCCTTGCGAGTTCCGGCTGGACTGCGGCCACGTCTGCACCCGCGCCTGCCACCCCTACGACGCCGACCACAAGAAGTTCGAGTGCGCCAAGCCCTGCGGGAAAGTGCTGTGCGAGCTGGGCCACCGCTGCCCGGACCTGTGCTACCAGCAGTGCGACGACTGCCGCGTGCGGGTGGAGAAGGTGGTGCCCGGGTGCGGGCACAGGCAGATGGTGCCCTGCTACAAGGACCCACTGGACTTTGTGTGCCAGGTGCCCTGCGAGAAGGTGCTGAGGTGCGGGCACCCCTGCGACAGGGTGTGCGGGGAGCTCTGCACCGCCCGCTGCGCGGTGCCCGTCTCCCGGCAACTGCGCTGCGGGCACCGGCAGGAGGACGCCTGCCACTACAGCCGCTCGCCCGCCGGCGAGCCCCCCTGCCGGACCCCCTGCGGCGCCACGCTGGCGTGCGGGCACCCGTGCCGCGGCACCTGCCACGAGTGCCACGGGGGCCTCTTCCACCGCCCGTGCGGGCGGCCGTGCGGGCGCCCGCTGGTCTGCTCGCACCCGTGCGCCGAGCCCTGCACCGCCGAGTGCCCGCCGTGCCGCCGGCCGTGCCAGAACCGCTGCGTGCACAGCGCCTGCCGCCGCTCCTGCGGGCAGCCGTGCGCCCCCTGCGCCGAGCCCTGCGCCTGGCGCTGCCCCCACCACCGCTGCGGCCGCCTCTGCCACGAGCCCTGCGACCGCCCGCCCTGCAACAGGCGCTGCGACAAGGCCCTGCCCTGCGGGCACCCCTGCATCGGGCTCTGCGGCGAGCCCTGCCCCGACCGCTGCCGCGTCTGCCACCACGACCAGGTCACCGAGATCTTCTTCGGCCAGGAGGACGACCCGCTGGCCTTCTTCATCCAGCTGGAGGACTGCGGGCACATCTTCGAGTCCACCGCCATGGACCACTACATGGGCGCGGCGGCGGACGGGGGCGGGGACGGGGGCGGCGACGAGCCGGCGGCCGTCCGGCTGAAGGAGTGCCCGCGCTGCCGCACCCCCGTCCGGCGGAACCTCCGCTACGGGGCCCACGTCAACCGCTGCCTGGCCGAGATCGAGGCGGTCAAGGCCAAGGTCAACGGCTCCCCGGCCCAGGTGGAGAGGAGGCGGCGGGAGCTGCTGGAGCTCCTGCGGGGGAAGGCCCACCTGCGCCGGCACCTCCCCTTGGAGCACGCCAAGCTGCAGGAGCGGCTGAAGGAGCCGGAGCTCGGCCTCCGCGACCTGTGGGTGCTGGAGAACCGGGCGGCCTTCCTGGACGACCTCGGGGAGCGGATGGGCGCGGCGGCGGACATGTCCGAGGAGGACCGGCGGCGCTTCGCGGAGCGGGCCGACGACCTCCGGCGCTGGCTGACGCACCCGCAGACGCGCTTCTCCGAGCAGCAGGCGGCGGACCTGCAGGCCGAGGCGGCGAGGCTGGGCTGCCTGGCGCGCCTCAACGCGCTCTGCAAGCCGGCCGGCCGCGAGGCCCTCACTCGGCCCGAGGTGGCGGCCCTCCGGGCCACGCTGGAGGGCACCGCCCCCTTCACCCAGGACGACGAGCGGGAGGCCAGGGCGGCGCTGAAGGAGCTCGCCGAGAAGCTGCCGTGCGGCGGGCTGGGCGTGACGGAGAAGGAGCGCGTCATGATCGTGAGCGCCATCGGCCTGCCCAGGGGGCACTGGTACAAGTGCCCCAACGGGCACATCTACGCCATCGGGGAATGCGGGGGCGCCACGGAGCGGGGGAAGTGCCCCGAGTGCAGCCTGACCATCGGCGGGGCCAACCACGCCCTGGAGACCGGTAACCAGGTGGCGACGGAGATGGACGGCGCCCAGCACGCCGCCTGGTCCGACGCCGCCAACATGCTGAACTTTGACCTCGACCGCCTGCGGCTGTGAGCCTCCGCCGACTCGGGTGAAAACCTTCGCATCGCAGTCGAGAAAACAATGAAACGATTACCAAAGCGAGGAAGTAAGTCAATAGTCAGAACAGGCTGATTGAGTCCCATCTCGGCTCGTTGTTTGCCCGCAAACAAAAGCTTTTTCTCTTATCCTGTTCTGTCCGGAATTTACGATCTCATTGCTTTTTTTTGTGCAATTCTTCTTTTGAATTTGCTTCTAAAAGCAGTATGTCTAGAGAGACCTCCGAAGGTTTCATACCACAGGATATTTATATCCAATATATCACCATATAGTAAATGGTGTCGCATAATGATTCATCTGATTACCTCCAAATGAATATTTGTGTGTTTTTTTCCGATGCTTTCTAATGAACTGCAACAGCGTATATGAACTATTTTGATTAAATAAACCTCAGGATTTAACAAAGGACACCGACACACTGGAGCTAGACTTATTTTATGCTATTATTTAATGGAGTTGTGCCTTAAAAATCTTTTACTGGAATATAATTACAGTTATTATTTGTGAATCACTGGTGAACATTTAATTAGATGTATTTTATAAACAAAACAAAAAAGATTTAATGTAAACTAATATGCAGTAACATTTTAAAAGCTTTTAAGTGCTGTTTACATCTTAGTGTAAAAAGCAGTGTGAGAAGAAAACCTGAATTCCTTGCATGGAAAGATTTTCTGTTGATGTACTTAACCTTAATACTTGAACCCATTTGACTTTTCTGAATATCCAATCACAGTGTCTGAAAATAATGATGACAGTTTCACCCATCTTCTGTAGATCATTCAGAGCAGCGAGGCCTTGTGACTAAGGATGGCAAGAGAACGGTGCACTTTGCTAATAAAATGCTTTTATTTTCCTCGTCAGCTCTTGTGTGTAATTCCTCTTTGAAAACATGAGGTGGCAGCAGCAGCACATTGTGGATGGAAAAAAACTGGCGTTGGACCGAAACACAAGACCTCTAAAAAGAAAAAAAGGACTAACTCTCACACACCAAGTTACCATGGATATATTTTGTAGATCGGCTGTGCAGTAGAGACCTACATTAAATGTGCAAGGGGCACAAAAATAGTTTCGATTTCTGCTTTTAATAGGGTGTCTTGAGTTACTGAAGGAAACATTTTAGGAGCACCTGTTTTACAAACCGGCGGAACAAGATCAGAAAGCTCACTCTGTACTGAACGCAGATGGTGGCTAATGTAGTACTGCCAGAACTCTCAACAGACAACGTGTTTTTGTCAGTGAAACATAGTACTAATCAAAGCGACTACATTTTGTCTCCAAAGAAAATGAATTCAAGGGTGGCCTCCTGCTAACACTGGAGGCACTTTGCAGCTGAGCGTGTCGGCTAGGGTGATAAATGCAGCCCTGTCACTGGCCAGAGCTACAGTGCAAACCGCTCTCTGCAGAAAAAATAAACGAATCCCTTTTGTGTGATGATCACGGGGAAAACCGACTAAATGTACGCGGATACCGCGGAGCGGGTATTAAAGATTTTTGCTGTTTTTGGAGTTTTTTATTTTCTTTTTTGGTGGGTGGGTGGGGCTGGCGCTGCAGAGAGAAATGGTGAGATCGCAAGAAAGCCCACTATGTCATCTGTCAACGGCGCACCTTTTAAAAGATTCCCCTTCTTTTCCACCACTAGTACCATGCGACTCTGAACAGAGAAGCACTATTCTTTTTTATTTGTACCAATAAGGTCGGTGCAGTCGTACGGTGGTACAGTGTTTCAAAAGCCAAAAGGTACAGGCATTAAAAGCCAGAAACACTCATTTTCATCACCATGGTTAATGTACAGGCGAGGAGTGGTTTAGCAACAGCACTTCCAGAATTAGCTCCATGGTGAAAGATCGACCCCTGCATCCACTGTAAAATATCAAAAAACCACTTACCATTCAACAAAACAAAGATATTAACAAGAGCAAACTGCTCTGCAAAGAAGTACTGAGGCACTTAACCAGACAGAGGTTGCTAATATCAGGGAGAGCTAGCACATGGGAAGCAGGGATCCTGCACGACTAAATTCAGAGACCTACAGCTGCTGAAATGCAAACACCTGAAAATGCCTTTGCAAGTGCGAAACACATTGTTATGTCTGCAGAAATCAGATTTGGCGAGCAATTTTGAGCCCAATATCTAATTTCAGACACGAATCCTATGGAATTTTATAGTATTAGCGAAGGCTGACACAGCAAGCACAACTTGAGGGTGACTCCCCGTCTTCTGCTATCTGGGGCCTTTAGCGAATAGTACTTCGTATTGGGATGACAGATATAAAGGAAGATGCGGTTGGTTTATCAGAAAGTAAATGCTGACGAAGCAACAAAAAAAAATGAAGAAAATGAAAAATGAAGTTAGCGCACAGCGATACTAGCCTCGCTGTGCTGATGTTGTGATGATGTTGCTGCCCGGGGCTTCTGCTTTAGCCTCTCGGAGTGATGGCTGGCTTGACATTCGAGCTCAGCAGGATTTTTATCTAAATCTGAAGTACTCTTTAAACATTCCGTTTAAATTTTAAATATCGCTTCCCTTACTGACAGAGAAAATGTACATTTCCTCTACATTTACAGAGAACGTTGTAAATAGGCATATGGTGTTTTATGTCATCACTGATGCAGCAAGTGACCTTACTGTGACATATGGAGTGACACACACCATATGCCTGTTTTGAGTTATTAAGCACTCATTCATTTCTATGTAGTGCTTCTGAAAGAAAACGTCAGTGTGAATTGTAATACGTGTGCGCACACACGCACACGCGGCAACTAAAATACAGGTATTTTTTACTATTGATTGTACTGATGAAATTTACCACTTTGGTTGAGAATACAGAGTTTCATGACTGATCTGGTTGGCCCCTTCCTGATTTCCTTTATTATTGCATATTTGTCGAACTGTATGGCTTCAGATATTTTGACAAAATGTAATATTAGATAAAATGAAACTGAGTAAACACAAAACACATTTTTTTTAAATTATTTCATTTAATGAAAAAGGTTATCACACCCATATCACCCATGTGAAAAAGTAATTGCCACCTCAGTTACTCAATCAACCAATTAACCAAATTAAATTCATAATTAGATTCAGCTAATTGAACACAGTCAGGCTTAATTGCAGCAAGCTCTGTTGACTCTAAACCTCACTCAAACTGAACCTTAAAGTAAAGTAGTCACCACAAAGTTTCTACAAGCACACTTTGTCACCATCAGAGGAAATTCCAGTACAGATGAGAAAAAAAGGTGTTGAAATGCATCAGCCTGCAAAGGGTTACAAAGCCATGTCTAAGTATCTGGGACTCCAGTGAACCACAGTGAGAGCCTTTTTCTCCAACGAGTGAATCCTTGGAACTGTGGTGAATCTTCCCAGGAGTGGCCGGCCTGCCGAAATTTCTCCAAGGGTGCAGCGACAATTCATCCAGGAATGGAGTTTTCAAAGACGACCCGAGCCTGTCAGAACCCGAACGCGACCCAACCGTTGGGTCAGCTTTGGGCCGAGAATTTATGTTAATTGATTTGGTCAGGAGGTCAGGCATTTTTAATCACCCAAAATTTCCCATTTGCTGTAACTAACAATACACTGAATATACAGCTTTAGCACTTTTTGACACTGCACAACACTAACTTGATCAATCGGATTACGATATATAGATATCCTATCAACGGTAAGTTTTTAATAACAAAAGCGAAGCCAGGAGAAGACGTGACAAGATTTATATGAAATTCCCTCTCAGGAGAGAAAGGGAAAGATATGTGTTGACTCAAAAATTTGAAGGTTACCTGGTTGTTAGTTCCATTTATTTTGAATAAAGTGTTGTATGATTGTATTTAAAGTATCACATAATATTACAGGCATTTAGCAGATGCTAATCCAGAGCAATTTAGACAACTGAATGCCACATTTAGTCTGCCAGAGAGGCGGATTAGTCTCAGCTGTGGCGGCTGGTGGAGAGAGCACATGCACCTGGGCTGCGTTAGCTAATCAGCCCAGGTGCTTAAAGGTGTGCTGCTCTCCACAGGTTGGGGCTGAGACCGGAAGCTAACACAGAGAGCGAGTTTCTTTATTTGAGTTGCGTTTCGTTTCATTTCAGTTTTGTTTCTTTTAACAAGACAGGGAAAAGTTAACCGCCACTGAAAAGTCAGAAGGGCGGCAAACTGAAATAGTTGTCGTTCTGTTTTACTTTATTTTCTCTTTGTTATTTTAGTTTGTTTTGTTTTCATTGTTTTTGCCTGGAACCTGTGAGGGGGAAGGGTGAAGATGGTGTTTATTTTATTTCATGTTTGTGTGGGTGTGATCTCTCTCTCTCTCTCTCTCTCTCCATGCGACAGACAGCGGTGTTGCCTGGCACTGCCGCATCTCCCTCCCAGGGGTGTCATGCTTGGCATGTGACAACAATTTTTACATCGCATTGACATTGCGTCCATTTACACAGTGGGTTATATACTGAAGCAATGCAGGTTAAGCTCAGGACAAACAAAGGATGATATAATTAACGTTAGGTCATGTGGATGTTTTAATGTATATCATTTTGTTTTACTGAGGGCATCCTTGAGTCTTGTGACGTTCCTGCTGTCCTGTCTCCTTGTTGAGCTATGTGTGCATTTTTTGGGGGGTCGGGTCAGTTTGGGCTCGGGCTTAGTAAAATGCATGTGATTTCTGGCAGGGCTAAGCTAGAGCTTAAAGTATTTAGGCCCGTTGAGAACTCTATCCAGGAAGTCCCAAAAGATCCCAGAAGAACATGTGAAGAACTTCAGGTCTCTCTAGCCTCAGCTACGGTCACTGCACATGACTCCACGATAAGAGAGAGACTGGGCAAAAATGGGATTCAAGGGAGAGTAGCAAGGCGGAAACCGCTGCTAACCAAGAGACACATCAATGCTCGTCTCGCGTTTGCAAAAAAGCACCTGGATGATCCCCCAGCCTTTTGGAAAAATGTTCTGTGGACTGAAGAAAGTGAAAGTTTTTGGATGACATAGGTCCCATTATGTCTGGTGAAAAGCAAATGCAGCATTTCACAGCAAGAATATAATACCAACAAACATGGTGGAGGTAGTGTGGTGGTGTGGGGACGCTTCACTGCCTCAGGACCTGGAGACTTGCCAGTATTCAATTAACAATGAATTCTGCTCTGTACTAGAAAATTGTTAAGAGTGTCTGGTCATCTGTCCGTGAGCTAAAGCTGAAGCGTAATTGGGTTATTCAAGACAATGATCCAAAACCCAAAAGCAGATCCACATCTGAATGGCTGAAAAGAAACAAATTTAAAGCTTTGTAGTGGCCAAGTCAAAGTCCTGATTTGAACCCAAGAGCAATGCAGGACTTCAAATAAGCAGTTCATGATCTAAAAACCTACCGATTTGTCAGAGTTAAAGCAGTTCAGCAAAGAAGAACGGGCTTAAAATTCATCCACAGCGATATCAAAGACTTATAACATTATAGGAAGCAGTTATTAAGTTTAAGGGGGTGATTACATTTTAACATGGGTGATATGGGCATCTGATTAAATAAACGAAATAAGAATGAAAAAATGTGTTTTGTGTTTACTCAGGCTCCCTTTGTCTAATATTACATTTCGACTCTGATCTGAAACAATTCGGTCTGACAAATATGCAATAATAGAAGAAACCAGGAAGGGGCTAATACATTTCTGTGAAAAAAAGTATCTGCTCTTAATAATCTTTATGTACTCTTAAACTTTATATTTACAGGAACCACAGCACCTAACAGACAATGTTTATGATCTGAACGAACCTTTGAATTGGTTTCTATGGTGAAATTCTTTTAATTCATAATTTCTCATTCTTTTTCCACAAGGTAAAATACTTGTTTAAATCTCAAATTACTGTTTTCCCACATCCTTTTGACCCCAATTTAAATACATTTCTCACACTTGTGGGCGTGTATTGTGTATGTCCTTTCAATTAAATTACCAACTACCCAGATTATGGTTGGTTTGACTACATCACTGGGTAATTTCTTGAGTGTGAATGCCGGTGATTTCCTAGCATAAAAGAAGGTCATTTTCCCAATATATCACTGGAATATTATTAACACGACCACCTCCCAATCTACATATTCAGCAACTGTTGATATTAATCATTCCAGATGGTGACCTTGAGTGACAAGTAATGTCATCGCAAGCAGCAATGCTATGGGAATGTATTTTGTATCGATGATATTTTCGGGGTGTTTAAAATTCAGCATTTGGAAAATTGAATTACTGTGTAAGCAGGGGAGACCAGAGTGCCGTGTCCATTAAGGATCTACATCGCTAAGCGAGGTGTGCAGGAATGAGGAAGGGCAGGACTGATGCTGTAGTCACATTTATTCACTTGGTTCTTTTAGATGTGACAACCGCTCACTACCGTCCGAAGGAGAACAGTAAAATAATAAGCGATAAATAATATACACATACGTAATAGAAAAGAACAGAATAATAAACATTTGAGTGTGCATGTCAAAGGAATAAACAAATAATGCGCTCGGCAAGTCCCTGTTGTAACCATCTTGAAAATAAGAGGACAAGTCTGTTTGTCTGCCTCTGCCTGTCCGTCCGTTCGCATATATATTTCTGTAAAACAAAACAATTCCTCTCAATATAAATAACTTACAAACAATATATAAGCAATATATTAGTATCATATCCTCTTTCCTCCCAGTGTGATGCTCTTAAACTAGTTGTGTTGTTCGACGGCTTTCCCTGTATACTGACCGTGACCACTAATAACCCTTTTTCCTTGATGACTTTGTTAACCAAGACCTCAGATCTACCAGCACCGAGCATTTCACTGAAGTGTCTGTATGAAACGGTAACCATGGAGCAGCGAATCGTCTGCACTACAGGAGTGGCAGAAGAAACGCGAGCCAATAACTCTGCCCTAACTGGCTCAAGACACTTTCGTTGAAAATGTCCTCAGCCAGGATGTGAACTTGTGTTCAAGCCGGAATTCGGTATTCCTTTCATTTTAATTCATTTGGTATATAAAAAAACGATTCCATTAGCAGGGGTATGATCCCAGCTTGATAGACAATGCAGGAATATTGACTGCCAAAGGGACACATCCTTTAGCCCGTTACTGTACCGAGACACAGCACGTCCACGTGACTCATGCATACTAATGGGGATTTTATCTAGAATGACCTAAAATAACGAATTGTCTTTCCTGACCTACCTTTGGCAAGATACAAATGAAAGTCTGACAAGGGAAATTGGCACGCACTAATTCCTGAAATGAAATTAAAGAAAAAAAAAGTTACAGGGACATACTGGGAAAATAATACTGGGTTTCCTTAATTGTGAAACTACGTGGTTGTGTCTGTAGATACGTTTGAGATGTGTTTTATGTCAGCAGAACAAAAAGAAAATGAAAAGCGTGTGTTCCCAAGAAAAACCAGATTAAACTCACGAAAGAGAACCCCCTGGGCAGTCAAAGCTATTGAATACCCAGCTTTGAATAAGTAATTTCACTTCAGACCTATTCAAAAAGATATATAAGCTTTTATGTAGGGTATGTAGGGTATCCCTCTGTCATCCAGAGTTTTAGGTATTTGTTAGGAGAAACCCTATCTCCTCTTAGCTCCATATTTGTCAATGTAAGGCCAACAGGTTGTTTTTGTAAACATCTAAACTTTTGAAAATACATAAAATGTCCTTCAAATTCATTAGAAACTACTGGTAACTTTCTTCTATCAATTACTCAGACTGAACATTAAATTGTCTGTTTGGAACCACAATGACAAGAACAGGCCATTCAGCCCAACAATTTTCACAATTTTCCTGACTAAACTGTACCTAGTGCTCTGATTACCTATAGACTAGATAGTATCTATCACTGTATCCCCAGAGTTTCTGCCTCTACTACATGCCTGGCAGGCTATTCCACACATTGACCACTCTCTGTGTGAAAAGATTCTTCCCAATGTCTCTACGGAATTTACCTTTTGCTCATTTCTATTTATGTCCCCTCGTTCCACTAACAGAACTCAACCTGAAGAATCTCTTTGTTGATCCCCTTTATGAATTTATAAGCCTCAATCAAATCACCCCTAAGTCTCCTTTTACTAAGCTTGAAGTGATTAAGCATCTTAAGCATCTTAAAACTAAACATTCCAGTCGAAAATAGGCCGTCTGGCAACACTGAGTCAAGGAAACATTAGCCTACATCTCTACTGGAATACTGGGCCTCTTACATAAGCAGTGATTTGTTGTTGCAGGAGGGACTGGAACCTAAGCAGTGACTGGTTGTTGCAGGAGGGCCTGGAACATAAGCAGTGATTGGTTGTTGCAGGAGGGCCTGGTACATAAGCAGTGATTGGTTGTTGCAGGAGGGCCTGGAACATAAGCAGTGATTGGTTGTTGCAGGAGGGCCTGGAACATAAGCAGTGATGGGTTGTTGCAGGAGGGCCTGGAACATAGGCAGTGACTGGTTGTTGCAGGAGGGCCTGGAACATAAGCAGTGATTGGTTGTTGCAGGAGGGCCTGGAACATAGGCAGTGATTGGTTGTTGCAGGAGGGCCTGGTACATAAGCAGTGATTGGTTGTTACAGGAGGGACTGGAATATAAGCAGTGATTGGTTGTTTCAGTAGGGTCTGGATCCTCAGCAGTGGTGGGTTGTTGCAGGAGGGCCTGGAACATAGGCAGTGACTGGTTGTTGCAGGAGGGCCTGGAACATAAGCAGTGATTGGTTGTTGCAGGAGGGCCTGGTACATAAGCAGTGATTGGTTGTTGCAGGAGGGCCTGGAACATAGGCAGTGATTGGTTGTTGCAGGAGGGCCTGAAACCTAAGCAGTGATTGGTTGTTGCAGGAGGGTCTGTGGAGTTTGGACTGGACAGCTGACCCCCTGCAGCACCTTTGTAGGCACCAGGTGGGCGTTACATATTGGTGGTGGTTGAGGTAAGCATGATAAAGTGCTTTGAGAGCATGCGAGGTGCTGCATAAATGCAATCCATCATTATTTTATTACATCCATTAAAATTATGCAGTTTATGTTTTTCAGTTGTGATAAGGCTACAGAGCCAAATGTTTTAGCATAATGCCTTGATCAATGAATGGGTGCTCCATGCTTTTATACCATAACTCTAAAATGTATGCGCACGGCAAGTACGCATATTAGGGAGAAACTGCTGATCAGAGCCTGTGTTTCCAGGTAGGCTATTAATAAATACAGACGTACGTTGTGGCAGCAGGTACAAAAAGGAATATATTGCGAAAAGTTTATACTGCCAGAATGAAAGTGATGGGGGCTAAACAACTAACGACTAATATAAAATAACCTTATCTATGGGGGAGATCATCGAGTAGAAACACCAGAACAAAACGACGATTGCTTCCTTACCTTCCATACAGAATGTTTTCTTCTAGGGGGATGGTTTTGCTGTGTCAATTGTCCTTTGAACGCGAAGAAAAGTGAGCCCATGTTTAGGCACTTCACAGGGTCTCATCCTGTCAGTTACCTGGACCAAGACACAACAATGACAGGTGCATGGACAACAAATCTGAATAACTTAAGAAAGCTAACTACTCAGGAAGAGAACTTGGATAGTTATTAAAAGTGGCAAGTACAAGTTTTGCACTGTGGTCATCTGACTTTAAGCATTATTTTTTTCCAAAAGTCATTTGTCAGCTGAACAATGGTCAGGTTTAGCTTGGATGTCTAGTCATAGTCCTATGAATAGCAGTAAATTGGCGTCTGTAAGGGTGAAATTTTACAGTTAGTCATTTTCTCTCATCTCTCTCTCTCTCTCTCTCTCTCTCTCTCTCTAATTGTCCTTGTCTCTCTAACTCCCTTCAACCTTTATTTTCACGTGTGTCCGTGGTGCCAAATTGACCACTGAGATAATAGAGGGACTGACTGATTTATTGACAGAGGGACTGATTGACAGATCGATTCGACTGATCATTCGATCAGTATCCGCAGTAGTCCGCACCGTCGCTCATTTCTTCCGAACATTTATTATTACTTTTTTTCTTCAGAATTTTATTAACAGCAACCAGACATCATTACATCCTCTGTAAAAAAATAATAAAAATAAAAAAATACAAAGAAAAACCCCCACAGTCAGGCAGTCTGAATGGACCGGCATTGTGGGACATCAAAGGGAGATTGTGTTCTGGACAGTGAGGAGCTCAAGTGGGAGGAAAAAGCCACAGTTTCTTTCTGTATCTGTCCAGTGCTTGCTGGAGAAGAGGAGAGGAAAAACATCAAAGAGGGCAGTTGTCCCTTCCCCTGGAGCGAGCTGTATGCATGTTAATCCCAAAAACCGATTTAATCAGGGTCATGCTGCTTTCAAACTGCAGTAGTAGTTGGGTATTACCGATTCCTTTGTCACTGTGTAATTACATAATTGGGAGAATAAAACATGAATTCCTGGAAACTTTGTTTTATTTATGGACCTGCCGTTTTGGTATTCTGGATAAGGTGGCAATGTTTTTTTTATTCGGAAGCCCATATTTGGGGGTGTTCTTTGGTGGACTCAAAACTGAATGATAGGTTTGTGTACTTGTGTGATCCAGCTGCTCTGTTTTGATGAACGCCTGTTTGTTTATTTGTGATGGGCCTCAGTTGAATATGAAACAACTGACTGTTGTTTGAAAGGGTAGGTAACTTGATACTGTGTACTGAGGTAAAAGTGCCAATTTAAGAGAGACTCACTAACAAATGAACTCCACTTCCATGGAGAACTCATGTTACATCTAGGAGACAAAACTCACATGATAATGACTCTAGCTGGCGCATTACTCCAATCACACAGATGCTGCTGCATCGCAAAAAATGTGCAATGAGGTATTACCACATGGAACCCTAATCACAGAACCAGATTTTTTAATTTTTTTATTTTGGCGCCCAATGTGGGGCTGAACTATTTGCAGCTGCAGCCGCGTTCGTGACCCCCAACTGCCGATTCAGGAGAGTACAAATATCCGGAGTTTTTGAAACTCGTGGTTTTATCAGCCTGCTTCTTCTCACGCTGGAGCTCACAGCTAAGCTCACACAAGTTTGAGCTGGAGGAAGACCTTTCATATGCGGCTTTGGCAGTCCATTCGCCTCAGGGCAGTCCTGATTGACCAGCAGGGGTTGCTAGAGAGATAAAACGCAGACCCCCTAACCCACTGAACCCTCCCCGTACCTTGGGCAACATAATCGCCAATTGCACATTGCCCTACGGAGTTACCGGCCACAGTCGGCACTGGCACAGTCCGGATTCGATCCAGTACCATGGGACTCCTCGGTGCACCACAGTGACAGGGCCAGATTGTTTAATTCACCTCTGGTGACCTTGATCCTGCCCAGATGTGCATTAACGCAACCCACCTCTGGCAGCATCAGGCCTGTGTTCTTCCAGCGCTTGATACTTCATGAGAGGGTTGCCAGATGTGCTTGATGTATTTTTATCATGTGTAGAAATGTCGACACACCTTTTTCTGCCTGACATCAGCACGTCAAGTAACCCACAAGTCACTGCAGTCAAACTGCTTTCATTGCGAAAAACCCACAGTGGATCAAAACGTTGATTCTTAAGCTGTGAATGAAGTTTTTTTCCAGGGAGCACTAGCTGCAGCGTGCAGATTTTATTCCCATTTTCATGTCACCTCAGTCTTGCACCTGCATTATTTACTTGGATATGTATGCATTTTCTTTTCCTTCAAGACGGAGGTCCCTTCTGTTAGCTCACCTAAACATCTAACAGCACCAATGTCGTCCAAGGGCTCCCAAACCCAATCCCACTCAGCTTCAGCAGCCTGCTATCTGAAGACAGCGCGGTTTGACGGCTAGCTGCTATAGAACCAAGACAGTAAAACTGACATTGGCAATGAAACATAATGAATAGGGTCCAGTATGGAGAACCTGTCCAGGGTTAAGGCCAGCAACACACTAACCAGAGACAGCAGCCTGATGATAGTTAGCCAGTCATGTTTCCAAAGTGTGACCCATAGAATGGACTAGATTAGGGACAGTGATGTTTTACACACACATGACATGTGCTATGAGTATAGCAGGCCACTGGTAACAGCATAAGAGGGAAATCAACTGGGAATCTCCACACTAAGAGACTGCTGACAAAACTAATTCTGTGTGTTACAGTACATATATAAATAACTTGTATGGCTTTGTTTTATCCGCCCTTAAACAAAACAATTAGATAAGACTTCTGGTGCAGATTAAATGCAGAAGGCAGTGAATGGTAGTGAAAGCATTTTTAATGCAGACAGCCCTCACTGCCAGCCCTGACAACTCACAGCCATCATCGAGGGAGAAAATGGAACGATAAAAAAAAATGACCGCTTCCTTGCCTCGAGAACCAGCGTACCTAAAAGCAGAGAACCGCCACGCCTAAAACCGGATGAGCAGGTTTCTCTCTGCGCGACACCATTCAAACACAAAAACGCATTTTCTCAGTCGCCGGATGAAATGAGCAACAACAAAGGATTAACATGCAAATCAATTAACCACCTGTGGGGACCCATTGAATATTATGTTAGGAGAGAATGATTAAAACAATCTTTCTGATTGAAATGCCCTCATAAGAATTTCACACTGCCGTGGCCCGGTCGGCCTGAAGACGCATTCACATGCAGAACAAAAGAACCACCAGCTCCTCGAGGCAGCTGTGCACAATCAAAACACAATGGGCGGAAGTCGGAATATGTTTTTAAATGAGATTAAAATAAACCAAAAACATTTGGGAGTCCTAATATCAAAAGGCTCAAATCTTCTGTGCCAATATAACTGTGCGCTGCGAGAAGAACGGCTTTTGGCAAGATTATAATAGATGAAGATTATTACCATTAATGGTCACGGGCAAGGTGGAAGCGGAAATCTACGTATTACCACAATATCCTTTTCAATTTCAAACTGTAGTGGTTAATATAGCAACCAAATAAGCCATGTAATGGGATAATATCTTCAGCAAATGTATTTGGGAAGAGAAAAAGCCTTGAGTGAAGTTCAAAACAAATGAGTTGCCCAGAAGAAGTGGGTGGACTGGACCACATAGTAATAATTAGAAATGTATTGCTAAGTAGTACAAATAGGAGTAATTGTAGTAATAATTATTCAATTATTACTATGCGTCACAGGCAGTCCCAGATCTAGACTGCTGTGATTGGGGGAGCAGACTTTTGGCGGGGGTGGGGGAGTAACTTTTTATTCAAGGCACAGTGTGTGTGTGGCATTCGGTCCGCCGGAGAGGCGGATTGGTCTCAGCTGCGCCGACTGGTGGAGAGAGCACCCGCACCTGAGCTGCGTTAGCTAATCAGCCCAGGTGCTTAAAGGTGTACTGCTCTCCGCAGTCCGGGCCCGAGACCGGGAGCTCCCACTGAGGGCGCGTTTCTTTATTTGAGTTTCATTTAATTTCAGTTTTGTTTCTTTTAATAAGACGGGGAACAGTGAACCCCAACTGAAAAGCAGGAGGAGCTGGTCTGCTGGAAAGCAGTCCAGCTGCAGTTGTCGCTCTGTTTTACCTTCTTTTGTCTTTGTTATTTTAGCTTGTTGTTTTAGTTAATTGTTTTTTCCTGGAACCTGTGAGGGGGAAGGGTGAAGATGGCGTTATTTTTATTTTGTGTTTATGTGGGTGCGCTCTCTCTCTCTGTATCCATTCGGCAACCAACGGTCTTCCCTGGCACTACCGTATCTCCCTCCCAGCATTGTCACGCTGGTGTGTGACAGTGTGCAATACAGTTTACAGACCTGCATTGCTTTGTGATTTTTGGATCATGGATCATGTGTTGGGTTGTACTACTTTGGTAATTGATATAGTAGGTCAAGGTAGACATCAGAACCATGAACAGGGCTCTGCCTGGACAGTGCTTGGCTGCAGGCTCGTTGAAACGTTAACAGACACTGAAATAAACATCACAACTAGCTAGGCTGATGGCTTGCTTAGGCCTTTGCAATACATCAGACCAAAAAGCACAAGAAAGAAGCATAACTGGACACAGCAGCTCACTTGTAGAAGGCTAGGCTATGTACAGGCGCTTAAAGGTGTGCTGCTCTCCGCAGTTTGGGGCCGAGACCGGGAGCTCACACTGAGGGCGTTTCTTTATTTGAGTTTCGTTTAATTTCAGTTTTGTTTCTTTTAATTAGACGGGAAACACTGAACCCCCACTGAAAAGTAGGAGGAGCTGGTCTGCTGGAAAGCAGTCCAGCTGCAGTTGTCGCTTCAGTTCCAATTTATGTGAAGCCTTGCTTGAGAATTGCATGCTTTTTATCTAGTTTGATCAACGCAGCAAAACGCGGCTGACCATTCAGCTAGCATGTGAAATTATAACTCAATGGATTTTAAAAAAGTGGACAACAATTGCACATGCGTGTTTAAATTAGTAGATGCGCGTGAAATGGCTGCAATACTCCTGGGGAAAAAAAAAAAAAAAATTGGCAAAAGTATGTGCCGCAGGCTGCTGACGCATGTAAAGAAAAGATGGTCACAGAGGACTCAACAGATGGTCCAAACAATTACGTTTTACCCGTTTTATTTGTTCTGCAAGGAAAACGAATTTCAACCGACCCAAAAGTCGTTCTTGCCAACATTGTGCACCTTGACGCCGTATGTTACAGCTTGGTTACAGATAGCGTCAAACAATGCCTTCTGAACAATGGCATCTCTCCCATAGTGGAAACGTGACACGGTCAAAGGAAAAACACAGAGTGGGTATGCTAGCCGGTCCTCTGCGGGGGCTTTCATCTTGAACTGGCAACCAGAGCTGCCAGAAGACAATAGCCTCTTAATCAGCCCTATTAACTCTCAGGCGGATTCATTCAATAACCTGAATGTAAGCAAAGAACTCTGTTTTGTCATGGGGGAATTTTTGCATAATCATAGCATATAAATGTTTCCTAATATGGAGCTAATCATATTTTACAAGGCAGGAAGACATTGCCTCTGACATTGGCTTTATACGACTTTGACTGCACGTCAATATATTGGCGTCAACATGTACATATTTTTCAGTGATTCTGAGCTAAGTGCTGTTTTAATCCGCTTCATGGAGGTGGCTAACAGCCAAGATCAGTCACATAAGTAAGCAGACAATTCCTCCCAATTTGAGTTGTACAAGGCTAAATTAGCCTTGGAAAATACATTTTTTTATTTTCTTCTTGAAACAGAAATAAATAAATAATTCAGTGTTTGGAAATTATGGTAAAAACGGCTTATTTAATTCAGTAGCTGAGCAATATTTGTACAGGCTTCTATTACATTTTGCTTTATAACCATTGGCTCAAATTGGCACACAAAGATATTTCCAGTAGCCTAATCTCTTGTTGCCAACAATGATGCCTAGTCACAACATAAAACCAGATTTAGTGCTCATCCAGAGTGCATTAAGACATATAAGACAAAAGGCCAACGAATAAAGGACAATTACGAGTTGATTCTGTATAGTCTCGGCTTTTTATTTCTGTCATAGTTGCAATTCACTTCATCGTCATGTCCTCAGCATTGTCATCTTAAATATCGAGTAAAATAAATAAATCAAGGGTATTACCTATTCCTCATTACGTCGTTTTTTTATTAATTTATTTTAATATCATCATCATCATTCAAAAATAAAAAGACAATTTCTGATCACAACATGAATACTAATAACAGTGATAGTAATTTCAAAATAGTGTCATTAAAATAATTATGACACTGGTGGAGGACATTTCTTGCTCCACTAAATAAAACGTGTGGCATGTTTGTTCTCATGTTTGTTTCTGGTGGGTGCACAGCATGCACAGGTGCACAAATGCACCAGCTCGTGCATCGCCCTGTGAGCTTTGAAAAAAGCAAAGGCTGAATGATTTTTTAATAGCCTGAATATGTTTTCTAGTGGTAAATAGTATCACCATAGCAGTATAACTTCATAATTGGCTTCAATGTGGAGAATATTTATTTTTGCATAGTTTTTATTAGTTGCAATACCTCCATTAACCACTGGGAAAACCAACCCCTGGACCCTTGAGTGCAGTTTAGCATGGACGGCCCATTTTGGTGTTAAGTGATCGCATTTAAAGTGAAGGTGTGCGTATGTGAGATGCGCCTAAAGGCTCACCTATGCCACATGCATAGCAGCCGTGGCCTGTGAGCGGAATGTAGAGGCTGCTGAGCATATTGCTTGTGTTGTCTACATCAGTTCTGCTTGCTTCACATCCCTTGCACCACTCCAGGGGGACTTTCAATAGTACATAAATCATTTGTGAACATAAATTCTGAAATAAGTAGCTATTTCATTATTGATATTGCTCATTCATATTTTATCACAAAATGACTTAGAAGATGCAAGACTGCCATTTTAAAAAAAAAGTCCTTTTAGAATGGTTTTGTCGATGTTTCACCTCTTTTTATCTCTTCGCCCCCTCTGTTTTTTCTCACATTAAATTCTGCATGGTGGTAGCTGGCCTTTTTTCAGAGCTGCCTCTCTCTGCTCTCTCCCGGGTAGGCCTGTGTTAGCCCTCATGTTCTTTGAGGATGGCCAGTCCCCTTCACAGCATCTTGAGTCTTTCTGTCGCGTATCTGTGTGCATTAAAACAACCCTCACCCAGAAGGTTTTATATTCAAAGGCAGCAATCCAGAAACTATTGCTGCCTTTAAATATAATTCTTTGTAAAATGAATTTATAATTTGTCGTTCAGGAACTACTGACACAGAGTGCCTGGTGAGCCTGTGGGCTTTAAACTCTTGAAGCAGAAGAACACACCGCTGGAACACATCTATTGAAAATTTGGTAGCTTTATTTGATCAGTTAAATGATTTGATGTGAAGTCTGATATAGCAAAAACAGGTTACTCATCATAATGATCCCAAACCCAAACTCCTGAACAACAAGTAAAATAATGGCTGATGGAAACTTCATTCACAAAATCCATGAATTTTCATCAGAATAGGTTATTTTAATGCTATGCATATTTACTCCTATTGTCCAAAAGTCCTTGTCGCAAAAACACTGAGAATTAAGAGAACTGAGAAATTAAAAAGGATGGGAATAGCAGATAAAATGTTCATTTCAATTTTCTATACTTCCATTTGAGTGATAACAACAGTGTGATATTTTTTGTGTAGATGAGACCCACAGAGCTGTAAAAACTACTTCATTTCCTCAAATCAGGATTGGGCCCATATTTTTTACTTGTCAAATAGACATTTCAGGGCATCATTTTTGGAAATTGGGTAAAAATATATAAACATCCACTGATGCTTGTTTTGGGAAAACAAATGGCCATTCTAGGATACAAAGAATCACAACACTTTAAGAACTAGATACTTGTTGAAACCACAGGCAGCTTGAAATGGCAAATGAAATATTTGTCATGGAAAAAATGACTCAAAATAGAAATCAAGGAACATTGTTTCAGGATCAATAGACAAAATAAATGACAGTATACTTTCTCCTGACATTTTATTGGTGCATAGGACACCATGTACTATACCACATATACAGTGAATTCCATAATATTTGGGACAAAGACATCTTTTTTTCTTTTGTTGATTTGGCACTGTACTCCACTATTTTAGATTTGTAGTCAAACAATTCATGTGGGGTTAAAAAGGCAGATTCACAGCTTTTATTTAATGGTATTAAAAAAAAAAAAAAACATTTTGGTTCCACCATGCAGAAATTACAGCACAATTTATAAATAGTCCCTCCATTTCAGGGCACCATAACATTTGGAACAAGTGGTTTCACAGGTGTTTCTGATTAGTCAGGTGTGTTCTAATTGCTTCCTTAATGCAGGTCTAAGAGAGCTTTCAGTATCTAGTCTTGATTTTAAGCTTTTGAGTGCACTGGAGTCTGTTATTAGCGTTTGTCAACATGAGGACCAGAGTTGTGCCAATTTAAGCCAAGGAAGCCATTATAAGGCTGAGAAATAAATAAAAAAAAAAACAGTCAGAGACATAGGATGAACCTTAGGCTTAAAAAAATCAACTGTTTGGAACATCATTAAGAAGAAAGAGAGCACTGGTGAGCTCAGTAATTGCAAAGGGCCAGGTAGGGCAAGGAAGACCTCTACAGTTGAGGATATACGAATTCTCACCATAATGAAGAAAAACCCCCAAACACCTGTCCAATAGATCAGAAACAATCTTCAGGAGGCAGGCATGGATGCGTCAGTGATGACTGTCCACAGAAGACTTCATGAACAGAACTACAGTTGCTACGCTACAAGATACAAAGCACCAGTTAGGTGCAAAAACAGGATGGCTGGTTGCATTTTGCTAAGAAGTACCAAAAAGAGCCTGCAGAGTTCCTCAATCTGTGAACCATGGTGGTGGGGGTGTTATGGTTTGGACATGTACGGCTGCCACAGGTAATGGCTCACTTGTCGTCATTGATGCTGTAACTGTTGATAGCAGCAGCAGAATGAATTCAGAAGTGTACAGAAGCATCCTATCTGCTCAAGTTTGAGCAAATGCCTCCAGAATCATTATATGGTGCTTCAACCTTCTGCAAGGCAATAATCCCAAACGGACATATATCATATATCCAAAATATACAAGATTTCAATTAAATAATTATGAAATAATTATGGTGCTATATATGTTTCTTGGCACAAAATTTTCCTTTCCCATTATATACATAGCACACACAACAGATTATAATGTTTTCAAAAGGCTTAGCTCGCATTTCACGTCTTTCAACATTTTGCTCATCACACAGTAAAGGCGTTAAAAAAAAACATCTACAGTAAATATGATCAATAGCTAATATATCAAGAATAGTGAATACTGAGCCAAACCCTGGCTAACAACAAAAGCTGTGAACTAAACAATAATATTAAATAGGTTCTGGTACGTGCACGGAATCCAGTCATGTATATGATGGTGGGGGAACCGCTGAGGATAAACAGTTCAGATGCAAACCCTGTATAACATGTAAAGATAAAACCATTTAAAGCCTGCCTATCTTGCCAAAGATAGGCAGGTCAGTCAGTGTCATTGTTTTTCCGTTAGAAACTAACTTTCCAATCTTCATAGCTGCTGACAGAATGTCCTAGGGCCAGACGAGATCCGCATTCTAGGAAATTAGCCCTCGGGGACGTACAGGGCTGCATTCCTACTTGGACAATGAACCAAACCTTGGCATATCCCACCCGCCTTTTTCTTGTAAACATAACACTTTCCGGTAATTTGGAGGGAGTTCCAAATTATGAAAGCCAAAGTCTGTAGCTGGAGGGACATAAAACTGCATGCTCGAGGGAAAGAAAAGCATTATGCAAATGACCAATAGTTAAATTGTAAAGTAAAGCAGCATCGATTGAACAGAGACATCCATTGTCACTCTGAATGTGCGCAAATTGATCAAAGGGGGGAGTGACATTGTTGCTTCATCTCGCACTGGCAAAAAGGATTTTCTAAAGTGACAGTGAATGACAGTTCACAGAACGTTGAGCAAAAAACGCTGTTCGTGAACGAGGGAGGGTTTGTGAGGGGGGAAAAAAAACCAACACTTCTATCCCACTCTGACAAACTGGCACTTTGCATTAGAGAAACTTTTTGTTTGCCAGTTGAGAACCCGAAAGATTTAAATTACATGAGAAACTACCAGGTGGGTTCCATGCACCAGAAAACCCCATCGCCAGTAGACATGAGCACGTTCACTGGGATATTTCTCCGCAGGCCTCGTTTGAACATGACAAAAAAAGAGATAAGGACGATGTTTGCATTCCCCGAGTCGATAAGGACAGAATCACACTGTCAGCATAGAGCTGAGGTGCAGGCTTGATTGTATCTCGTGGAATAATGTTTTAGATAAAATGGGCATTTACATCATCCACCATCTATTTTGATAACAAGTTGGGAAACATTTGTTTGCCCGACACTTCAGTGAGATGATTCACAAGCTCAATATCTCATCCATTTGGAATGATATATTTAGGACAGACAGTATTTCAATAAATCAAATGGAAAAGAAGTGGGCATGTGCCTGGTGATTATCATGAATTATGAAGAGCATGTGAAACTGCATATGTGTTTTTATACACAAACACACACACACAATCATGCACAAATGCACACACGCACACACACACACACAAATGCATGCACGCGCGCGCACACACAAATGCATGCACGCGCGTGCGCACACACACAAATGCATGCACGTGCGCACACACACACTAATAAAACATAGTGGGTGTGAATTCTAACCATGAGCTGCCCAACTGCACCTTTGTTACAAACGTTGGCAAAACAAACGACTTTTTTCAAAGCTGTACTACACTTGCGCCACAGAACTCATTTAAGAAATGCTCTTCTGTGCTCTTATAACAGGTATTTAGTGAGATCCTTGCAATGAACAGATAAGTTATCCTTTTAAAACTCACCTTTCTTGTGCAGAACTGTTAAGCCTTATCTGTATGAAGAAATGACATGCAGTTGTCCATTCTCAAATTTACATCAGATGAGGAGCAAATTGCATGAACTCTGACATCATCCCCTGGCTGCAGCAACTGCACGAGTACTGAAGACTCTGCACGGGAATAGACTGGTCTTAAAATTAATTGTTATGTGCAACGCCGACAAGCGGGACAGAACAAAGAGTGTTAACAGAAAAAGGTGCTGTAGCTACAGTCTTCAATTACTACTGATAAACACATATCACATCCATTTCATGTTCTGCTATCTAGTTCCTAAAAAAGGCATCGGGAAAAATGCATTCTTCAAAATATTAATTATCACCAAGGACTTTGCACATTTTGTTTATTATTCTAGTCATACTACAACATATACTAATGGCCAAATCTAAATCTATTGCAGTTCTTCCACTGTGTTCTCAGATGTTTTGGCTGAACAAAAACTCTCAAAATTGTCTTAGATAAGCCCATGCTAATGTCAGACCCAGAATGTAGATGTAGAAGGAGACTTGTACTGTAAGGAGAACGCAGCCTTTGATTGGTGGGAAGAGATTTTAAAATGGCTGGTGAGGGACAGCAGGGTTGCCAGCTCTAGCTGTTTCAGCCAAATTGCCCTGATTTTGAAATGGCACATGGGATTGAAAAGCCAAATGGAATTTTGGTGGTTTAATTTTTTTGATAAAAACATGGTGACCTAATAAAAACTAAACACTCTGAGTGAGAACTGCAAGATAGATCTGTTCCTAAGCAACAACAGCCATTTTTTGACTTAATGACCAGTTGGCTGCAAAAAGGTAGTAGGACTTCAAGTTGCCAGGGCTGGTTTAAATCATAAGACATTCTACCAAGTGACTGCATAATGTAATGTTATAATGGTGACTGACTTAGATTGATGAGTATCTCTAGCACTAGTCGGTTCAGTTTCCAAGCAATAATAACTCTGAAATGATAATGCTCATTAGTATTGTATAAAGAATAATAATAATAATACTGTTATTACAAAACAGTGTAGTTGGTTATGGTGTGCATTTGTTTGTTTGTATAATACAGGGATGTAAATAGCGTTTCTAATTCATAGCAGTGTCAGTGATGCCATTTTACAATTTAGCCATTTAGCAGACACTTTTTAAAGCCAAATTAACTCGAAAAAGTGCCTTTCACATGCAAACACCATAAGCGCTGGAGATTGGTACAGTTACGATCACATTTGTGCAGACGTCAAGCGGCACTTCTGTGATTGTGAGATAAACAGAGAGAAGGATTACTTTCTTTTGTTTTTTAGGTAGAAACATTGAGATAAATTAAAACACTGCAATGTCATTCGAAAAGCTGAGTTCTGAGATGTTTGCAGAAAACAGTCAGTGAAACTGCGCCACTGGCTGATTAGAGAGAGCTGAGGTGGATGAGGGTAGAGAAGATCTGTGGCCACGGAAGCCAGAAGGAACAGTACAGCCAGTGGACGGGAGGTCTGCTGAGATCACTCTCTGAAGTAAGAAAGGGGGAGCACAAATAAAAGTTATAAAGGTACGTTGGAGATACAGTGAACATTTTTGTTCTTTAGGGAACCAATTTTCCAAATGTAACCCAGAAAGCACAATGTGCTCTATTTCAGTTCTATTAAGTACTTTTTTCTAGCAAAAAAAAAAAAGTACAAAATTATGTATTGCTGATGGCATAGACCAGTTAGGTATTACAGGAGTAATGTGAGAGATAATGTGGGCTTGCACAAGTAGCTGTGTATCCTCTTGGGTGAGGTAGGGGTGGATTCTCCTGAGACCTGGATTGTCTCAAACTGCAATGCATTAGGAGTACTAATTCCAGCACTGTGTTGCGATGTAGAGGTGATGAAGGTGAGTGTGCTACGCTGCAGAAGCTGTGCGGCAGCTGATAGGGAGGCAGGAGCAGGAAGAAGAGGAGGAGGAAGAGGAAGAGCATGTAGATGCACCTTGGCGCTGACATCAGAGCAGCAGGTGTACAGCGAGGGTTGTGGAGCCACGGGCGCTAACAGAATAACAAAAGTGTTTCTTCCCCTGAGTGTACGTGCTGCTCCTGTATCTGCAGTGCTCACGTGACTGTGCGTACTGGTGTGTGCATGCATGTGCATGTGTTCTTATGGGTCTGTGTGTTTGTGCATGCATGCATGGATGCCTGTGTGTGTTGACTGCACAAGGTTTACGGTATACTTTCTATAGTTTAATTAACGTGCCACATAATGGCTTCAGTTGATCACAACAGCTTAGCCAGGAGTCAGGAAAGGTATCTATATCTGGTATAATCACCAGGGCTCCATCACAGAAATGTTGGATAATCACATTGAGTGCAATATTACCACGTCCACGATAATGCTGCACTCAGTGTTAGTGATAGAGAGGCAGTGCACCTCAAACTCTCATGCCTACCCATTCCAGGATGGTATGCAGCATTTTGGACTGGAATCAGTAATGATCACTGTAGCTGAAGTACCTGCACTCCACAATGTACTTCCCAAACATCAGTGAATACTTTCCACACAGCAGGCCACACAGTATTCCTGGAAATAGCAAGACCATATGACAAGAGAGCATGTCTCCATTTGTTGACGACATAAGGAATGGTGGGTGATGTAAACCCAACTCTGCACCTAGTTGATTGAAGCTAATTGTGCTCTGCCACTGAAGGCTCCTGGTCTTTACTTACTATACTGGGCTACTGAGTACATCTCCAGGATCCAGCCAGCATGCATGACAATCTCCTCTGTCTAACTAGCCACTCTAGAGCCCAAACTCCTTTGTCTAACTAGCCACTCTAGAGCCCAAACTCCTCTGTCTACCTAGCCACTCTAGAGCCCAAACTCCTCTGTCTACCTAGCCACTCTAGAGCCCAAACTCCTTTGTCTACCTAGTCACTTGAGAGCCAAAAATCCTTTGTCTACCTAGCCACTCTAGAGCCAAAACTCCTTTGTCTACCTAGTCACTTGAGAGCCAAAACTCCTTTGTCTACCTAGCTACTTGAGAGCCAAAACTCCTTTGTCTACCTAGCTACTTGAGAGCCAAAACTCCTCTGTCTACCTAGCCACTCTACAGCCCAAACTCCTTTGTCTAAAAACATTCCACGGCAAATGTGCTAGCCTGGAGCATTTATGATGATGTAATCAGGCAGAAAAAAGAAGAAGGAAAAAATGAAAATCCCATTTATTGTGGCTTTATTGTGTGGACGTGTGACGCTGTTTGTTGAATTCTGTCTGTCGAAATGGGGTCAGAAGGTGCAGAAAGGAATGTATTTAAGGGCAGAGAGTTTGTGTTTATTTCTGTAGGGAACCCTGGAAAGTGCCAAAATCACTTGGAAAAAAAGTGCTGTATAAGCCTTAATTTGGCGGGATGGCATATCTGCCATCCCAAAATAATCTTTCATTTTGGGACAAGCCCAGTATGTGAATATTATAAGATTGAAAATCAGGAAACAGTTCAAAGCAACCTGGTGCCAAAAGTTCAAAAGTGCTGCCTCCAGTCCCAAATACCATATATTTTAGTGAAATCAACGCCAGTCATGAAAGCCAAAGCATCTGTGCCGACAACTGTGGTGACAGGCCTGGAAGTGATTGAGACTTTTGTGCCTTTTCACATTAGCTTGTACCCCGTGTGTCCATCCAGCTTCTGTTGTTTTGGGGTGGAACTTGTGCCAGCGTTACCGTATGGTCTGGATATGGGTCAAGGCAAGCTTGTAAAATGTTCAGTTTTTTTTTTTTTTTTGTAGAGGGGCATATGGCAATTCAATTTCAACCCATTTTGCAAAATGCAATGCAATTTAGCATGTACAATCCCCCCCCCCCCCCCCCCCCTTGTTTCTCAGGAGCTGGACCATAGACAGTGGTGTCATAGAAACAATCCACCCGACCAGGCACAATCTGCAATCTCTGAAAACAACTTGTAGCAGATGCCATGTCACAAGGCACTTCAGAAAAAAGGGAAAAAACCAATATGTGTTATGAAAGCAGTGAGATCCATGCTATTTTCGAGCGACTGTACTTAGCAGTATGTGCACAGCGGGTAGAGAACAGAACATTTTACTGAAGACTTCTTGATGCAATGCAGGCAGGTGGCTGCCTAGCACAAAGTCAGCTAGCTGGGGCATTGGCTAGTGGTGCCAACATTTGCTCCTGTGCCGTGCACAGCTGTTGACAATGACTTCCTCTTCTGCCATTACAGGTTCAATCTGAGCTGCAAGGTGGTCGTAGCTTCCTGCCCTAGCTTTTTTTACAGTTATGATTGCTAAAGTGAGCGTGGGTTTGCCTTTCCCACAAGCTGGTCCCTTCTGTCCTGGCTGCGTGCAACTGAAATCTCAGATCACCGTGAGCTCACATGACAGGGTTGTTTATGAATGCAGCAGGGCATTAAGGCTGGTCGTTGTTTAATGATGTGATGCAGCTTGAATAAGGGGAAAGCAGAGTGGTCGTGGCACATTCTAATTCACCCTTTAAATGTGTTATATATCTTCGCTCACATCCCCCCCCATACTCATACACTACAACCTCTATGCAATAATAACAACAACAACAACAATAATAAAAACAGGTGCAAAGCACAAAGTGAAGTATATTCTAGTTATCCACAGAAAACTCTGTGAGCCTTGGACTAGAGCGTTTCCAACAGACATTTAGTTCATGGAAGCTGGAAAATGGCCACGTAGAAAAGGTGGTTCTTGACATTTCTACCACACTGTTGTTGTATTTTTATTGAACTTAGCAATTCCTGCCAGCGAATATCACTTCAACAAAATGTGAAGATGCGTTTAGCTCTCTTTAAAGGATCTCTGTTATTTTGGTTTGCCTGTGTGGAGAATACAAAACTTGTCTAAAATTTCCATTAAGGTCCAGCATTACATTTTTCCTCTTAACTTATTTTGTTATGCAGGGGATTTTCTTTACCTTTTTTTATTTTCCTGTAAAAATCCAGATTGATTTCTAGTTATAAACATTCATGACTTGCACGACAGGATAAATTAGGTGTAAATATGGATCATTCAGTTTGCGTGCGTAAACCTTTTTTCAGTAACAGAAGCTGTCATGTCAGAACACAATCATATATAAGCACATAAAGGTAAATGCAATTGAAACAATATGAACAGCAGAGTAAAGCTAACAGCAGGGAGAGGGGGTGTATGTGAGGGAGGTAGCGTTGCATGAAAACATGTTTCCACTTGAGATCTGAGCGAGGTAATGCTAGTACAATCAGTTTGTTGAGGTAGGGTACAGTTTTGGGGCCATAGCACTGAAAGATTTGACACTTCGAGTGAACAGTCACAAGATAGTAGATCAGTATCAAGTTTTTTTAAAAAACTGTTTGTAAAATAGAATTTTATGGAAAGGAGGCAAAGTTCATAGCTATTATGCCTATATTAACATTACAGGCATTATGGAACTATTTGCTGCCTGAAATAGTTGTCTTGACAAAGTTGTCCTGACAACCCCTGCTTTTTATATCAGACCTGACAGCCACAAGAGTTAGCTAGCTGCAGTATTTTCGCTGCTCTTTCTCAGTGATTGCAGACTTTGTTTGGTAGGGAGGGGTGGGATGGGGAGTGATATGAACAGGACTGCTTGCTTTGCTCTTTTTTTGTATTTGGGTAGAGGTAGTGTATGTGTATTTCTGTGTTTATGTCTGTGCTGACATATCAAAGTCTGCTTTTATACTTATTCTCTTTGTGGTGGGATGGGGGATGCGACAGGACCTCAACATTCTTTATTTTGTTGTAAAATTCTTTGTCATGCATTCTATTGTTTGACTGATGCCCAATTTGCTAAATGAACAGCTTAGAGAGAAAAGAGCGTAAGCCTTTTAAGATATTTGCATAGGAGGAAAATAAATATAGCTTTAATACAAAAATCACATCTTTTTGAGAGAGTTGTTCCTTGTATTAGGAACAAATTAAATTAAGTTTTGTCTTTTTCCTCCTTTCACAAGAAGTCAGGGAACACTCACAATAAGAAAATGCAATCTATCATTTTCGATTTTTGATACTGGTGGTGATGTGGAGGGTAGACTAGCTTATGTTGAAACAATGATTGGTAGTACTAAAGTAGCATTTATTTCTGTCTGTTCCCTGAACACATACGATCCACTTTTTATTAGAAGTCTCACATTCATGTTACTGGACCTTTCTGAATTCTGCCTGGCTGTTGGGGGAGACTCCAATGCAGTCTGGAAGCATCAGATTGAAAAAGCAAAAAAATAACAAAGAGAATGACAATCTGCTTCCACATCATTACGCAGGTGGGTCCTAGATGTCTCTGTCATTGACCGATGGCATTTCATTAATCCCTCTTCAAAGATTTTTTTTTTTCTTCTTTTATTCAGGTCGACATAAATCTTTTTCCAGAATAGATTTTATGTTTATCTCCTCGGTTTCTGCGGGCCCCCCAACAAAAATGGTATATGCCAACGCCCCTGAAGATGGCACTGATTAATGTGCGTTTTGTACTTAATGATCTCATTGTATTGACGAACTTGGACTTTTTTGACCAAAACTTGGCAGATGTGCGAGGAACAGGGTTCTTTCCCTGAACTGTGCCCCACAGATGTCAATTCAATCAGTATTCCCAGGACATCTGGGCATGTGGTTGCCTTGCTGTTGTATTTGGAAGGCGTTTTACCTGCCACGTGAATGTGCTAGTATTTATCACATCTTTTGAAGTTCAAATGATCAAAGCTGGCGAAATTGGTTCGTTCTACGGAGATGCAAGCAGATATAATTTCACTCGTATGAAAAAAAGACAAGAGCCCCACCAGCTGTGATAACTACCACCCCATCTCGTTTAAATGCTAGAAAGAAGAGTTCTGGCGAGGCGAATTGAACCATCGCGTATCTGGTGCATCATGAGCAGCCTGGCTTTATTAAATTCCTTCTTGCCTCTGATGATGTCTGCCACCTCTTGCATATACTCGAGGGTGCCATCAATATACCTTCTCCCTATGCAGTAATATCTCTAGATGCAGAGCATGCTGTTGGCCACATGGAATGGCATTATCTCTGGCAGGTACTTTAGCTTATGTGTTTTTGAGTGCACTTTCTATCAGTGATAAAGGTCCTCTTTTCCAACCTCGCTGCAGTGATTCAAACAGCTACACATTTTTCATTCCAGTTTGGACTATTAGCTTAAATTATCTGCCAAAACCATTCTCCCATTTCTGTGTTTGACACTGGTCATCATATATCACTGTATGCAGATTAGTCTACTCTATGTTAGTGATGCCCCTAACTCTCTCCCCTATCCTTGAATATATTCTCTGGTTTTAGAGAAATATCAACTACAAGATCAATTGGTCCACATCAACATTACTCCCCTTAAATGATGCAACAAATTCCATCAATCTCAATATCGATATCCCAACTGTTAAAACATACAAAAATCTTGGTATAGATGTATTCTGCTCAACTGACAGAATCACCTCCGACAATTATGGTAATGCACTAAAATCTGTATTAGCTGACTTGGCAAGATGGGCATCAATACACCAATCCATTCAAGCATGATTTTCCATAATAAGGATGAACATTATGCCTAGAATAAATTTTTCAGCTCAATGATCCCTCTTTCTCCGCTAGCAGGCTACTGGAATAAACTTAATGGTGCACTCGCAACGCCCAAGAACTACATTTTCAGTTCTCCAACTCCCAAGGAACATGGGGTGGTCCAAACTTACATAAACTTCAAATTTTACTTTTGGTCTGTTACCAGGCTACCTTAATAACACAACTCATTTCTGTCTTGCGTTCAGTAGAGAAAATAACTGATTTGACTCCAAAATAGCACCTCCCTCTACTTAAATAATTGTTTATTACAAATGGATGGAAAACCAATTTCCTTTCCCAACTAGTTAGAAAAAGGTATCAATAAATTATCAGACATTGTAACAGATTCTGCACATTTCAGGATTTTAAAAGGCATATAATCTTCCTGGTACTTCTTTTTTATTTTTACAGTTGCACACTACCTTCTGTGAGTTCCCTGGAATTCAGTCTGGACAGCCACCCATTACTATTTACATCTGGTATTATTCATGGTCTCATTTCAAAATCATATTCTCTGCTCACGTAGATGACTTCGGCAGAGGTTTTCAGTTAGCAGGATGTAGAGCTGAAGATCAACTGGAGTGTGGTCCAATATCCACCTTTCTTCCAGAAATCCTGACCATCAGATGATCCACTTTAACTTTCCTCCAATAAGTTCCTATCAGACCATTCAGCTGTCGTATTCAATTCTGATTCTCACCTAGCCCCTCTGTTTTGTTTGCTGATTGGATTTTGTGGTTAACCATTCGTTCTCGACCTCGACTCTCACTTTGCCCTCTGCTTGCCGTACAGTGCTCCGATTAGTTAATGTGTTCCCAGCTGGACTACAAATCCATACATTGAGACACAAGTTTGTTATTTTGCTTTGTTATTTTTCCTTTGTTATTTTTCATGGTACTCTGGGTGGAGATTTAACACTCCGTCGGGGGCGTACGCTATTCGGGCGTTTGGTTTCAGACTATCAGCTAACTGTCGGAAGTTCGGCATCCAAAGCTGCCCCGTGCCCAGTACCCTTCAGAGATTAGCCAGCTTTCAGTTAGATTTGGATAAACAGGTAGGGACCGAAGTTACTGGTTGGTTTGCGGTATGTTTCCCTTACTAATAAACGTTGATTATACTGTAAAAATTCTAGGATAACCGTATTCTGCCAGCGTTAGTTTGCATTTTTAGACCCAGGTCCGCTGAGCTACTCATCACAAATTACGTGACTAATTGGGGGCTCACACTCTCCCAACTCGTGTACGCACAGCTTACTCTGTTTGCCGTTAGCTTTGTTAGCCAAATGACATTGATACGGAACAACAGCTGCGTAAATATTATGATCAATAAATAACACAGATGTCAGAACAATATCTGTGTTTATAGAACACAGTGTGTTTTTTCCCTCCATTTTGGCTGTTCTTATGTGTGTAAAAAATGCAGAATCCTTCATTAACACGACCTCTGAGTAACCTGTTGAACACAAGTACATAATTAAACGTGTGTTAGTTGCAGGCCTAGATTTAACAAGTTTTATTGACTTGTAGACAGTGCTTTGAATGTGTGAGTAATTTGGCATTTTTGTCCATTGAAAATGTGTTTTCAGATGATCTTTCCTCTGGTGATTGTGATTATGTCGCGAGATGGCGATTCTACTACGCTTGCCCCATTCCAACCCTCTGTTGTTCTTACTGCCCTGGCAGTGTTGTTAAACTCCACCATTATGGGTAGCATTAAATTGCAAACTGAGTACTGTTTCAGTATAATATAGTCCGTAGTCAAGAAAAAAGATGGACAGACAAACTTTGTAATGTGTTTTCTGTCATTTATGGCCTATGTGTCATACTAAAACGTTTCATTCATTAGATTTGTTTGGGCTATTTGGGGTTGGCATTTGAAACCTCAGGACAATTACTCCATTGTAAAAATGTATGCATACAGGTGAGTATGCTAATGTAAAGACACATTTTCTTTTCAAGTCATTTAAGTTCAAACCCGTCCTATATAATATAATAATATATAATACATAATACTGAGGCCAGCTCTCTCAGTTTTAGTTGCTTAATAAATTAGTCTCGGCCCTTGACAGGGATTTTAAGAATAAATTTAAAGTAATTATGTTAAGTATGTTGTTTTCCTATTTATTCTGAGGGACATAAATGAACAAAAATAAACTGAAAAAGGAAAAAAAAAAAAAAAAACATTTGTGTTTGGGGACACCCTTTCAACAACACGTTCCTTTCACATAGGACTCATAACAGGAAACTGTGGCAGAGATGCCAAATCTCAAAACTAGTGTTAAATTAATTAAGAACCTGATCAAAGCTATTTAGGACCTCAGAGGGAGAACTGCATGCCTTGAGGCCCAATACTCAGAAACAGCTTTGGCTTTAGAGGCATGCACGTTGTAAAATGGATGATGTAAAGATACTTTAAAATTTTTTGTTGATACCGGTTGTTTGTTAGGGAAAACGGGTTGCATCATTCAAGCCCTTTCCATGCATATAAGGCCAAATATTGATTTTAACCCTAAACTCACGTGTCTCCACCAAAGGCAGGAATATAGAATCGCTTCCTCAAATCTGATAAACAATCCGTTCCTAATGCTTGCATTTACAATATATATGTGGAATACTCTATTTTCACGTGTGCAAAGTGCAGTATTCAGTTACTGGCTGCTGTTCACAAATTGGAGACTTGTTTGCACAGGGCATTTCATATGGCCAAGGATCGGATGCCCTACAGACAGTGCCACACCTCTCACCAACCTTATCTATTCTGAACATTAGAATTCTGAATACTAGCTTATCCTGAACACAGTATTATTTTTTTCAGTATAAATTGTTTATGTTTACTTATTTATGACAGAATTGTGATGTTAGCTGTTGGTGGAAATACAAGCTATTAGGAGCTCCAGGATTCCTTTCTTTATCTTAAGTTTATCTTTCCTGAGTACAGAGCAGTCATGTACTTTAATTTCCCCATATTGTCACTCAGTGTTAAATGCTTTTATGCTGCTAGAAAGGCATGAATCGTGGGATTGCACTGTTCTGAATGTTAATGGTTTGCTCAGCAAGAAGCGTTACAGACTCCTGTCTCTAAATAATTTTTTTTGTGCACATTGACCACTACAACATACTGTACTACAAGGTTTGGATCATTATGGAAACCCGGTTCAGTCCAGTATGGACCGGTTCAGTCCGGTATGGATGGTCTACTGCAGAACACATTTCAAGCAGCTTAAGAGAGTTAGTCTGAGTGTATTTCAGAAGTCTGTGGAATCAGATTTTTCTTCTTCTTCTTCTTATTCAGCTGATGGTACTTCCTAGGCCCTCCGCCCTTTGCCCGCCTCGTAGCCTCTGGCGAGCAGCTTTTCCCCTCTCATTCCCCACACTGAGTGACCGTGGGCCTGCTTAGCATGCAGCAGTGCTCCCCAGGGATGGCCGGAGAGAGAGACAGAGAGAGAGGGGGGGAGACACAGAGAGAGGGGGGAGAGAGAGAGACAGATAGAGAGAGGGAGAGAGACAGAGAGAGGGGGGGAGAGAGAGACAGAGAGAGAGGGGGGAGAGAGAGAGTGAGAGGGAGACGGAGAGAGAGACAGAGAGAGATAGAGAGAGGGAGAAGGAGACGGAGAGAGAGAGAGAGAGAGAGGTGAAACGCTATCTATGGGGTTCCCTCTCCGTCAGGGATTTTCCACTGTTGGGACAAACTTCTCCAAAGTTTCCCTTCTTTCTTTTTCTTCTGATATGCTCGTTCTTTTCTTTACATCAGTCTCAGGTTTTCAGTTTCTGTTTTTAAATTTTAAAAAAAAGTCCCTTCTGCCTTTTCTGGGGACACACCTTCCTCATTGTGCCGTCCATTATTTATTCAGTGCGGTACCCTTCGTTTATTAATAATGCACTTTTCCTGAATTCAAAAGACTGCCGCATCGTGTTGCTTTCCATTTTCTTCAATGAAAGGCTGAAGGCAAATTTTGCTATCATAAATCGAAACCCTCACGAAAGCGGGAACCACGAGAAGAGAAGAGTCTGCATTTTCGCCGAATGCATCCGCATGCTCTGGCTTTAAAGGCGGCTATGTAATTGAACGTTATTATTTTTTAATGACGGTGGGATTATTCATACATTGGCAGCGACAATCTGAAGTAAAGGCCCACTGAATGAATTGCCTGAGCTATCCTATTGGCCTTGCCTGTGTGTGGCACATCACTGATGTTCGCTTCAGCGAGAGTGTGAGAAATGTGCATGAAAAATCATTTGGTGTGTGAAATTTTGTTATGAATGATTCTGGACAATAACTATTGAATACCAATGTATTTCTTCCCTTTTCATGAGTGGCTATACTAGATAGCTGGCATGTTGCTTTAGTTTTTTTTTTTATTACTTTACTGGAACTTAGCAGAGACTCTTTCTTATCCAGAGCGACTCACAATGCAGAAGAAGTGCGAAGATCAGGGATATAAGTGCCATAATTCCCCAGATGGGGAAAGTATTAATCGCAAGAAAGACAGAGAGTGCAAGAAGTGCAGACTTGATTGACAACTTGCCAACTACCATAGTGAACATTAAACTAAGTTATACAAGACAGTCAGGTCAGGTGAATTGGGTATGCAGACAGATTGTGCAATGATGCCTCATTCACATCTAAGCTTTTGTTGGACATCCCTTGGGTTGGTTAGGAAACCAGTTAATTTCTTCACTGTATGACACCTCAAATGAACATGACTGTCTATGGCTCTATGACAAATGACAGAGTGTGACAGTCATCTCTCTAATCCCCTGGAAATGCAGTTTTAATGGATAGGTCACTTTCTGGTGATTTGAAATTTTTAGTGTGTGCTTTCAATCGGCCCAGACAGGTTTTGTGTGTGAGGAAGGATATTTTGGATACTTTTGGATACGAAATTGGATTGACAACGACAAGTACAGCGGCATTGTGGGGTTTGTGGTTTAAAGCAAGGATGTAACTCCAAGCAGGTTTTACGTCAGTACTGCATTTTCTGAAAAGTGAGATATAGAAAGACCAGCAATGTAATGTTGCTTTTTTATTTATTTCTGGATTTATATTCACTTTTGTGCAATGTGTTTGTCCTCGTGCAAATATAGGCACTACTTTTTATTGTTATATTTATATATTTTAGCACTACGCTTTTGTATTATGTTCACTAAATGCAATTATTATTATTATTATTATTATTAATAATAATAATAATAATAATAATAATAATAATAAAAAATAAATAAAAATAATAATAATAATAAATAATCAGTTGCTATGAAAATAAAATATGTAGTGATGGCTGTGGAATTTTCAACTGGTGGTGGCCTGTGCAGTTGCTATGGGCAACCTGAGCGAGTACCAGTGTTTGACAGGACTGTCTGTTCTGAGAGGTCCTAATGATTTCCATAGCAAAGATACACAAGAATGTGAAAGGGTTGTAAAAATGTTTCATTTTTGCCCACAAACACAGCGTCAACAAAGCCCTTTTGATAAATGTAAAAATGAGGCTTGCTTACTTATAGAGAACAACAATTTGACCCCTCAGGTAAGAGGCAGACACTAAACTAAATTAAATCTGTTGTCTTTGTAGCTCCACAGAAGTTTGGCCCTAAGCAGAGCGAAGGTACATCTGTAAGTCTGTAAAAGAAAACAAAAAAAAACAAACAGTTTAGGTAAAAAATAACTTCTGTTACATTTCATATTAAATGTTAATTTATCTTTACTTTACTTTACTTATTTATTGCTGAGTTTTATTGGTCATTAGTAGTCCTGCTTGAATGACATTCGTTTTACCAGGGGCGGTAGGGTAATTTCGTTTTGCATCGCTACTCAGTGATTTTTTTACACCATCTGACTCCGCCATGTTTTTCACACACTGCCAATGAACAAATTCCAGGCTGAATTACCTATCGTTGCTCAGCCAACTCAGGGGTGCGCTGATAAATTTATTATCATTCGAATAGACTCCTCTGTGATTTTACAGAGCGATAAGTAAAATATTTTGGCTATTTCGTGTGGGAAAACATTTTTGGCCACAGCCATGTACCATATTTTCCTATCTTCCATTGTGTACATATCTGAAACTGCTCCAAGGATCTGAATCAACAGCAAGTTAATATAGAAATATCATTCTAGCCAAATAGCAAGCCAGCATTATGCTAGGTCCACTGTTGCTCATATAACTTGGTATTAAATGCCAATTCCATCTTGGGTCAGTATGGTCTTGCAGTATGTTTTATCATAGATAACTAGCTAGCCATTTATGCTTAAAACTGCAGATATACTGTTGTGGCATCATTGTGGTGAAGCTGTATTGAGTACATATAGAGATGGGAGCCGACTGTAGAGAAATATGGACAAAGTGACTGTGATGTCACCCATTGACTTTCTATGGGCTTGTGAAAAGCGTTCTGAAGCCACAGAGGTGCAGTTTTTGTGTCGCCATGTTGTACAAAGTAGAGCCGGAGACTGCATGGTAGGGAAAATGGGGAGCCTTATAAGGTCATGTGATTGCTGAGCTCATCAGTGCTATCTTTCTTCTTAATAATGTTCCAAACAGTTCATTTGGGTCAGCCTAAAGTTTGGCCTATGTCTCTGACTGTTTTCTTATTTCTCAGCCTCATGATGGCTTCCTTGTGCCCTTTCATTTGCACAACTCTGGCCCTCATGTTGATACACAGCCAATAACAGACTCCAAATGCAATCAAAATGCTAGAATAAAAACTAGATACTGAAAACTCTCTTACACCTGCACTAAAGAAGCAATTGAACACACCTGACTAATCAGAAACATCTGTGAAGCCATTTGTCACAAATATTATGACGCCCGGGCGGCACGGTGGTGCAGTGGGTAGCACTGTCGCCTCTAAGCAAGAAGGTCTGGGATTCGAATCCTGGCCTGTGCCTTTCTGTGTGGAGTTTGCATGTTCTCCCTGCGTCCACATGGGTTGCCTCTGGGTACTCTGGTTTCCTCCCACAGTCCAAAGACCCGCAGGTAGGCAGATAGGTGCGAATGGTGAGTGAACAGTGTGTGTGCCCTGCAATAGATGCCCACGGTGTATTCCTGCCTCTCGCCCAATGCACGCTGGGATAGGCCCCAGCACCACTATGGTCCCTGCCCAGGGTAAGCAGGAAAATGAAAATGCCTTTGCTCAAATGCACAATTGAACCACGTGCAAAATGTTTGATTACAAATCTAAAATTGAGCAGTGCAGAGCCAAATCAATAAAAATATGTCTTTGTCCCAAACATTATGGCACTCATTGTACATACACTGAACTGCTTAGCTAGCTCGGTGCTGATGTAACAAGATATTCAATGAAAAACAAGTTTTATTGTCATACGTCATTATCATACACTTTCTTTCACTTTAACACATTTGTTGTAGCAGCTGGGATTTTTGCTAACATAAAGTGTAATCACATGACCATGATCAATGCATATACAGGTTTATCTGCCAGAGAAACGCAATCATACTCTATGAATTTTCGGCTATCCGAATTAAGGAATGAATGAAATTGCACAGGAGCCATGCAAATGATGTTTTATTTCACAGCTCCCCTGATAAAAACTAATCCCGTCTGAATAGGGCTAATGAATAGGGCTAATTTAGCTTTTTAACAATACAATATATCAATAAATCAAATCACTTTCCACATTCCATTAAATTAGTAATGCCAAATATCAAAGATGTCGACACATAATTGGTTTTTGGGCATTGCAACGTAACAGCAACATAGTGTGTGCGATGTTTGGCCGCTGCCTAATTGGTACATTAACTGCTGATTGGTTTACTACCTCCTGGGATTCGTTCCAGTACCTTGTGCAGCATATGTCACGTCATGTCAAGGCTTTGATTAAGGTGGAAGGAGACACAGCCCCAAATTAGGTTTGGCTCCTTACTCAGTTTCTAGGTCATTTTAAATGTAAATCTGTTTTCATTTCAAACACCCCCCCCCCCCCTTAGGGTCTCCTGACATTGGGAAAAAATAAGAATCTGGAGGTGTTTTGCTCAGGTAAGCATATTTACTTTGGTGCGATTCTAAACTCATTTAAATAAATCTCTGAAACTCAATTTGGTTTAATTGAGCCGTATTTCGCGAGCACCTGCAACTGCATTAGTGACTGACATTAAGCTGTTGTGCCACACGGGGCTTCAGAGCGCTTCATAACTCTGGATTTAATTCAACATATTTTAATACGGCACCATATGGACTACACAGACTATGTAAAGCGCTTCTCCGGTACTCTGAAGCTGACTGAAATACAGCAAAGAACGAGCGACTACTGAGCAGATTGCGTCTTCTCGGCCCCACAGCTTCTCAGGTGTGGAGTTTTACAAAGCTTGTTATTATTACGATTATTACCACCGGGTATTATTTTTTAATTGCGCCTTTGTACTTCTGCGAGGGACGTTTCGGCTGTTTACAAAGCGCAGTTCACCTGAGCAACAGCGCTGCACATAAACACAACTGTTAAAATTAAACATTCATCAGGGTGCTGCAGCGGGTTGGATCTGCCTGAACTACAGTAGTTTAGAGACGGCCCGCTTCCGCGGGGAACAATAACTACGGCAATGAAATATTAAGCGTTTGCTAGCATCCACGCCAGAGAATGTTTTATTGAGGCACACACCTGTTAATCAACACGTGTGCTTTCTGAGCGCACAGACAGTGCACGGCAGTGACTGATTAGACATGTCTTATCGTCGGAGAGAGTGATTGAGAGTGATCTGTATGAGCTCATTTTTATAGATTTACTTGTTACGTAAAACTCTTTGATTTTTCGTTTTATACGTGCTTATTCTTTTTTTGAACATATCAAAACGGATACGGTCCAGGCAGCAACCGGCCTGAAGGTGCTTCCTCCCACCCAGACCCAGGCTTGCATGCTGAAACGATTCGGTTTACAAAATAAAGTGAAAGCAAATAAGAGCCAAAGAGCGCAAGGCTTTCCTCTCACCCTGAGTTATGACCCGTCAGAAAGCGCATCGCTGACTACACTCAAATCTGCCATATTTGGTCGGCTGGCCGCTCCAGTGGGCGGCAACCGGGGTTCTCGTATCCTTACAGGCTGTTTTTTTTTTCTTTCTGTATGCCCCGTGTTGCTGCCTGATTTGTGCCCTGCCAAACTCATCGATTCTTTCCAAATTAGAACAATTACTGCCGCCTGGCAGCTTTTTTCTGCCTTTCATTAAAAATGGCTCTGTCAATACCTCTGTTTATGCCAAGATTAATGTGATCTCTCGCAGACAGGATGTCATTAGGTGATTATTTCATTCCGGATCGGCAACAGAAAGAAAAGAGGAGAGGAGTATGAAAGCGGGAAGGCAGAAACAGAGTGGATTTCTCCTGAATTCGCATGCCCAACCGAATCCGCCCCGGAACCTCTCAGGGTGTTTAAATTCATCCGCGGAGAGACGAACCTCAGGGGGCCATTAAATCGGTTTGTTTTTGCAGGAAGCTAATTGCAGCTGAAAATCAAAATGTAAGGATTAGTACAAACATTAGACACGGAGTCTCAGGCATTTAAACGTAAAGCAGATGATTTTCTGCTCATGAGGTTATGCTCTTAAAAGAGATAATGCTAACGGAATCACCACACAGCCAAAGTGAGGCAAGACAAAAAGTTAAATACCTACAGTATTTTGTTTGAATCTCACATGGAAACACATAAATATTTATCTAACTGCAAAAGATTCACCTTCTAACGACTGTAAAGACTCAGGTATCTGGACCCCCCCACCACGCGGTCCAGCCCCTCTTTCGTCGTCGCCTCCACCCTGCCCACTTCCGTCACCACCTGCTGCTCCCCACACCACCACCACCCGGCCCCGCCCATCATCTGAGCCACTACCTTAGGACTGTCATTTAGCTGCCACCAATTTGATCGATGTAAACATTGACTGACTGACCATGTTGGTCACCAATCTACACCCTGAGCCGACCAGAGGAGGATGGGTTTCCCCCTTGAGCCTGGTTCCTTCCGAGGTTTCTTACCATCTGCCACAGGGAGTTTTTCCTAGGCACTGTTGCTTCGGGCTTGCTCCTGTGGGGGTTTAGCCAGGGTTGTCTGTGAAGCGTATTGTGACAATTGCTGCGAAATGCACTACATAAATAAAATGTGAATGATTGAGGTAAAATGAGACATTTTTCATGTTAAAGTTTCATATTTTACTGAAGTTATTTATTATATGATATATATTTGCCAAAATACAGCATTTAAAGTTCATGTTGTTTGCCCCTTGGTATAGCTACAGTTTTTCCCTTAGGTCTTATTTTCTGGAGTGTGGTGGGTAGTCTGGGGGCCATTCATTTCTTAAATTACTAAGGGGAAAAAGAATGCTGTTCAGACAACGCAAAGAAAAATGAAAGCCATCAAGACATTAGCCATCTAATTTTGACATCAAATCATTATGGGAAATCGATTACTTGTTAAAAATATTTTTCTCTGAGCAATTGCATTAGTATATAATAAAGAACATAACTTTACATTTTTAACCATATAATATAGCTTGTAACATGTGTTGATTATTTGCTACAGTTGTGCTTATTTTATTGCTATTCATTATCAAGTGTGCCAATAATTTCAGAGCTCAATATACATTTGGCAATATAAGGTGTTCGATCACATGAAAACTAGCCATCAATAGCAGCTAGATAAGAAGTAACAAAGGACATTTTCTCCTACTGAAATGTGCAGAAGATGTATGACTATGCAGAGCTGACAAAGACACAGGAAATATAAATATAAGCAATACTGTACACGTGTAATCCACAGTGGCACATGGACACTCAGCTGTATGCTCATATAAAACCAAGACCGTTATCACTGACTATCATCTGACATGCTGCAATCTTCCAAAATATTCATGAAATATTTCCTGCACTGAATTAAGTGCATTGAGGGGCAACCTATCTCTTTGTGCTTCGCATGTTAGCTATATGTAAAAAAGGTGTGCGTATTTATATATATATACAGAAAACGAAATGCAAATTTACTGCTCATTTTTTTCCACGGGACAGCGAACAGGGGCTTTTCAAAAAGGGAAGAGCGTTTTCCTCCCTGAAATAAAGTGCGGGAAAATGTCCTGCACCTCGGGCAGTCTGCGGCTGTGGAAAATGAATTTCGACAGCTGCAGAGGCCCAGATAGCGACATTGTGCCACGGCAGCAAAAGGTCCCCCGCCGAGCAGGGTCCAGGAGGCCCACAAAAGTCCCGTGTCAGACCTTTTTCCCCCGGCCGCATTGTTCACGCTCCTTCCCGGACAGGGCCTTGTCAGAAAGTTGTCATGCCGAGTCAATAGCCCCCAACGCCCGATATGTACAACAGGGCCGGTACAACCACCGATAGTGGGCTGCACACACAGCCTGACCCTCCTCCATACACCGCATTTTACCTTCAGACCTGAGTAGGAGGCTGGAGTTGGTTGCGGTATGAATATCAATATATATGTCTCCTAAAATTGTCATTCAAAAATGTGTTGTTGACAATGCTTAGTTAGCTTGATAGTGAAATGTGCATTATGAGCCCAGCAGTGGCAAACTTGTCTGCCAATGCACAAACACTATGACAAAATCTGCAGTGACTGTTCTTTTTACTGAAAGTTGGGAAGGATTCAACCCAACTGTGGTAACTATTGGAGGCTTAAATAATGGATCTTTTCCATCTTCTTAAGTAAATTTCACTGAAGATACAGACATTAAATGAGAGTGAGATAATGTTGGGTGGAATCGCAAGTTGGACAAAGTGTCTGGTGTCTGCTGTGCCACTGTCTCCAGTAGAACCCCCACGGTGCATGACATGCCTCCTCTGAAGCAGGCAATGCCACCTGCGACTGTTTATCACGCCGCAGTTTGCGAGTCGAGCAGTCACACAAGAGCCAATGGGGCTGCTGGCACTCGTGGTGTGGATTCGACACCCAAACCATGGGGCCCATGTGCGCTCTAGAACAGTGACTGAACAGATACCAGATTGTGGGATCTGTTCCAGCATATAATTCCCAGCATATAATTTTTCCCGGGCATTTCCAGTCTCATCACATGACTATATGTCATAAATTAAGATAGCAGCTAGCACTGAACTGTGTCGATATACACTCTATGCTAGTGACCCAGGCCTAATCACCAAATCTGTGCCCAACCACACTAATGGTTTCCTGGATGAATGGAAGAAAACTCCTGCAGCAATGCTCCAACATCTAATATAAAGCCTTCCCAGAAAAGTAGAGGTTGTTATAGCAGCAAAGGATGGACCAACTTCATATTAATGCTCATCATTTTTTATAAGATGTTGGATGTCAGGTGGCCACATTCTTTTTGCCACGTAGTGTATTACATTATAGGCATTTAGCAGACGCTCTTATCCAGAGCGACTTACACAACTTTTTTACATAGCACTTTACATTGTATCCATTTATACAGCTGGATATATACTGAAGCAACGCAGGTTAAGTACCTTGCTCAAGGGTACAACGGCAGTGTCCTTACCCGGGATTCGAATCTGCGACCTTTCGGTTACGAGCGCAGTTCCTTACCCACTGTGCCACACTCCGTCCCTGTATGTGCAGGTATACATGATATGCTTGAATACATTTAATAACAATTTCAAGAGTATGTATCTATAGTAAGCTAGCTGTTTGCATGATAGCTAATGTATACACTAGCATTAATGATAGTAAGTTTCAAAAGGCTATCTTGGTTTTTTCACAAATGTTTTTCACAAATCAAAAAAATTTTTTCCAATACATGGATCTGATTGGACATTGCTCAACTTCCTGCTTGTCGTTAAGCAGGGATTGCTTATTTGTCATCTGAGAGCAACAGAACTGGAAATGCTTAGGATAAATTACATGGCGGGAAGATTTACACCCTACACCATCCATGCGCTAGAACAATGCCTTAACAGGATGAGCCACCCTGCAGTTCCTCTTATTTATTACCAGAAGAAATTGCATTTATAATTGAAACACGATGTCCTCTGGTTCGGGGGCCCTCTCTGCCAGTCTCTCAGCGCGGTGAGGAATGACGCTCCCTGATTTAACGCTCATTGATCCCTCACACACACGCACAGCCCTTGTCTTCTGTGTTGTGCAAGATAAACACCCGCAAGTCATTTATTACGGTGAATGGAGGGGGAGTGAAGTGTTTAACTGGGGGGGGGGGATTAGCGGCGCTGTGCTCTGGCTACGCACCCCTCTGCCTGGGTCACGGCAGAACCCGGTGACTGATGGCTCTGTTCAGAACCGCTCCCGTCAACGAGTGGCGGCTGTAGGTCGCCTCTGCAGCCTCGAGTCAGCGGAGGTGTGGCCACAGTGTGCGTGTGTGTGCGTGTGTACGTGTGTGTGCGCGTGTGTATGTGTGTGTGCGCGTGTGTGTGTGTGTGTGGGTGTGTGTGTGTGTACGTGTGTGTGTGTGTGCGTGTGTGTGTGTGTATGTGTGTGTGGTCTGTGAATGTGACCCTGTGCAGTCCTACAATACCGACCTGGCTCTGCCCTATCCAACAAGGACATCCAGTCAGAATATCTGATTTTACAAGAAGATAATATCTATTCAATGGGGTGTCACTTGATATTATGAATGATACCCTTTTGTTCAGGTAATGAAGTCAAAGCAGATAATTTGGTTTGCATCTGCCACAGTATATGTAGAATCAAATTCTAAAATCCCCATTATAAATCCTGTAATGTTGTTTGCATAATATATCCTTTTCTCCCTTTGTGTTTGGCCACGTTGTAAAATATATGATTTGAGAATAAACAAATGTCTCTTTATTGCCCTCTCCATACACAGCATACACTAGAAAAAGAGAGTGAAGATTAAGTTGGTGAGAGAGAGAGGGAGAGAAAGAGGGAGGGGGAGGGTGTGAGAGAGAGAGAGAGAGAGAGGGTGGGAATGGGAGAGAGAGAGAGCTCGAGGGTTGGTAGGGCGAGAGTAAGAATGATAGCGAGCCAGGGAGATGCAGAGCACCAGAGATTGAGTGTGACAAAGGGAGAAGGGGAGAGAGATTGGAGTTTATTGAGCGGAGTCACTTAATGCCAGCGGCACCGCGGAGCCAGCGGCTGCGAGCCTTGGTTGTTCCAATTAATCCTGTTAGAGCCGCCCGGGAGGCCGCAGCCACGGGGGCTGGCCCCGCCTGGAAAACACCATAACACCAGAGCCAGAGGGGCACCGCGTGACCTTTACCGCCGTTCCCAGCAGACCTGCGCCTCCGCTAGCGGACGCTACTTACCGCTGTAGTAGCCCTGCCAGGAGAATTAGCGGTTCGGGTTCTGCTGCTCAGGTTCTGTGGCTTCTCTCCGTTAGCTCGCGCGACTGGGTCCACGTCGCCCTTTTTTCACGCAAGGGAAGACTTCCTTTCGTTCAAGCGGAGACGATGAAAGGAGGATTTAATATGAATTTTCCCAAATGGATAAAGCTCCGGAGGAAGACGGAAAGGGGCTAGATCCGAGCTGGGAACGCTGTCCCAGGAGCGAGAAATGCACATTTGACTCAAATGGCGTCTTCTGCACTTTAAATGCAGACCACCTCAGGTCTCAGGTTGTATACAGTGTCTGCCTATGGCCATTTGTGTGTCTCAGTGAGAAAGGTCAGCAGGCTTTGGAGACAGCGGAAGCTGATAGTAGACAACTGAACGTCACAGCAGATGTCATACACAATGACGTGAACATTGACCAGGTCTGAACATTGCTTTCTATCAATAATTCTCCTTCTGCTTTTAATTTGGGACACTCAATCGTTTTTTAGGTACGTCCCAGTGCACCAATATCCTCCATAAGTTTGGGAGGGCGCAGACAAACATGTGCTCCTCCATCTAAGTGAAACACGTCCTCCCCCATCTCCACCAAGTGACACCATCCTTGAGTAGTTTTTTAAAATTGTCATTTGGACAAACACATTACAAAAGGGCTGCGATATCAGAATTATTAATACAATGCCAACCTCATTCTGCATTGCAAGCTTTTTTCTCTGCAATGGAATCAGAAAAGGCTAATTTATACTTCTTCACACAAAATAACATTTTCAGCTCAATGTCTTGCACCTCTAGAATTTTGTTTCCACTAGAATACTTCATCTTGCAGTGTGATTGGACAGCCAGAGGGAACACTGAAATTTGTTGTCATTGTTACTTCATTATTTTGGTTTTGACTGGTGTTGATAAACAGATCAGATTATTTATTCTAATAGAGAGAAACTAAGAAGTATTGAATGTATGACGTGGGTACGGACACAGCTAAGCCATTGAACCAGTTGGCTGTCATGATAAAATAGTTTAAATTCATGTCTTTCTTCAGCATGTCACGCATCTGCTTAACTAGAACACATGCTCACTTTTTCTCGTTTGGTTTATGGGACAGATGGACCACCTTCTTTTCTCCATTCATGTTGTCTTTTTTAACGAAAGTAGATTTAAAATTCCTTCCTCCTCTATAATCTCAGCCAGAGGAGGCTGGTCCACGGAGACAGAGGAGGATTTCCCATCTCTGAGAGGCCAGAGGGAAATCAAAATATGAACACAAATAACGGTCAAAATTAGTAAACCATTACAAAATATCAGTGTCATATAAAATCATTTTTCTCGCTTTGGAAAAAATACACTATTGAAATTCTGATTAAAATGCCTCAACAGCAACACCCACGGACAAGAGGGGAAAGAGCAGTCAAGTGGCGATGGGATGGTTCCCTCGTATCCACTGTCAGAGCAGGAGGGGGGTCCCCTTGTTGGAACCGTCATACGTCAGACTGTGAGGTGGGAGAGGGCTGAAACTGACATCAAACCAGGGAATCACTGAATTCAAAATTCATAATTCCTTACAAACTATCCATAAATTACATTCATTGTCCGGCCGGCATGAATTATTGACCCGTATCGCTTCTACCCTTTCTGTCCAAAACCCTTGAACGAGCAGTTCTTAAACAACTAACCTCTTTTCTCCATCAGAACAACCTGCTAGACCCTCACCAGTCTGGCTTCCGATCCGGGCACTCAACAGAGACTGCGCTCCTGGCTGTGATGAAGGCACTTGCCACTGCAAGAGCCTCACGCCTCTCCTCTGTCCTGATCCTTCTTGACCTGTCTGCAGCCTTCGACACGGTCAACCATAAAATACTCCTCTCCACCTTGGCTGGGATGGGCATCGCTGGGACTGCCCTGTCTTGGTTTGCTTCCTATCTTGCAGATAGGTCCTACCAGGTCACCTGGAAGGGGTCTGCCTCTGCTTCTCATCCCCTTGTTACGGGAGTGCCGCAGGGATCTGTACTGGGTCCTCTGCTGTTCTCCTTATACACCAAATCTCTTGGTTCAGTTATTAATTCACATGGCTTCTCTTATCATTGTTATGCAGATTACACGAACTCTTCTTTTCTTCCCTCCCTCGGCCACACAGGTCAATGATAAGATATCTTCCTGCCTCGCTGACATCTTCCACCTGGATGGCCAGCCACCATCTGAAGCTCAACCTCAACAAAACTGAGCTGCTCTTCTTCCCATGCAAGAACTCCTTACTACGTGAGCTCTCAATCACGGTTGATGGCCTCACAGTGACTGCCTCTCACTCTGCCAAGAGCTGGGGGGTGGTCCTGGATGACCAACTGGACCTCAAGGAGCACATCAAGGCAACATCATGGTCCTGCAGATTCCTTCTGTACAACATCAGAAGGATTCGACCATACCTGACGACGCACTCCACCCAGCTGCTCGTCCAAGCTACGGTGACCTCTCGCCTTGATTACTGCAACTCTCTCCTTGCAAGCCTGCCAGCTTGTGCCATACAGCCACTACAGATGATTCAGAATGCCGCTGCCCGACTCATCTACAACCTTCCCAAATTCTCCCACGTCACTCCACTGGCTACCGGTTGCTTCCAGGATCCGGTTCAAAGCCCTGACCCTACACTGCAGCCAACATGACAGCCCCCATCTACTAGGCAGGACATGATTCGATCCTATATCCCTGCTCGACCACTCCGCTCTGCGGCTGCTGGGCGCCTTGTAACCCCTCCCACCCGACCAAAGGGATCACAGAGCTTCTCCACCCTAGCTCCCCAGTGGTGGAACGAACTCCCAGTCCCTCTCCGAACCTCCCCCTCACTACCCATCTTCCGCCGTGGCCTGAAGACTCATCTCTTCAGACTATACCTAGACTAACCACCACCACGCTGTATATTTCACTATAAACCCCCCCCCCTTTTTTCATGACACTTGTTGCCCCATCCCAGCACTTTTTTGGTCATTTGTATTTGTCCTAATACTGTAGCTTATTCTTCTGCCTAGTTGGCTTTGCAGAAGTTAGGTCTGAATAGTGTTCACTGTGTGAACTAAACTGTGTTCTTGGCTAGAAATAGCTGTACAAAATAAGTATTGTATCTTACTGAACCTGTGTTTAGTAGTTGTCTATGACCATGAAATGCACTTTTTGTACGTCGCTTTGGATAAAAGCGTCTGCCAAATAAATAAATGTAATGTAACAAACCGGACATTATTTCAAAATTATTTCTAAACTGGACATTTCGGTCAAAAACTGGATTTCCGGCAACCCTACTCTGAAAATATAATAATAATAATAATAAACATTATGTGTGTAACGCCTGTCACATGAAATGCAGCACAAAGTGCTTCACATTGGAGAAGAATAAACACAAATAAAATAAAATAAAACATTAACAGGATACAAGATTACACCATAAATACAATAGTAAAAATGAGGAAATGAAATCAGGTCAGAGCCAAAGGAATATTAAGTATAAATGAAATGAGAAATATCGTTAAAGCCACAGAAATGAAAATATCAGCAAAGACACCATGCGATCAATCAAGAAAGTGTAGCCTACTTTGCATTTAAAAGGAATATCAGCATGCTCAGATTTCCTGTCCATGCAAGGGCGAGCACTATTAAGGAGAGTTTCTATGCAGTTGCACGTAAATTTGATATCATTTGCATGAGGGCTTCACTATGGTAATATTGGTTACGGATTGGTGGGGCGGCATGCCCCATACCTATACAGCACAGGGAGTCTGGCACTTTTCAGGGTTCCCTACAGAAATAATCACAATGGCCACAGACTCTGAGCTCTTAAAAACATTCATTTCTGTACCTTCTGACCCCATTTCAACAGACAGAATTCACAAACAACTGCACACGTCCACACAATAAAGCCATAAACTGGATTTTTCCTCCTTCTTCTTTTTCCTTCCTGATTACATCTCACAAATACTCCAGGCTCACAGAGAATATGTCTCCCCATTGGGCATTTAGGTACATCAACCAATAAAAAGATCAGATACACACACAAAATGGAAATATATACAAAAAGTACAGAACATTGCAGCCTTGATATAAAGTTTCCTCCTAGCTCACTGGGTAGCGCATTTGCCATTGAAACTTTTTGGACGTCTAAATCCCCCCTCAGACTCGAGCAAACCTCTAACTCATTACACTGGCTTGCTGGCTAACTAAACTATTGCTTTTGCATCTGTAAAATCTTTGCGGGAAACTCATTTATATATAACTCATTTATACTCTTTTATATAGTAAAATCCACACTTAGTTCCGCTTTCTGCATCACCGATTTTAACGTTAGCTACCTTGCTAACAAGATGACAGACCGAGTGTATAACATAAGTACAGACACATTGTTTTAATTTCATTAAGCAGCAGACGTAGACTTTTTATTTTCAGGGTCTACATTATGGCACATCAAAATTTAAATAATTTAAATAATTGTCTCATTGCATTTCATATCACCATCACAATATCCAACATGTTAATCACACATTACACATTTTGCCTATATTGTGCAACCCAGTCCTTGAGGATACACTAGCAGGTGTGCTCTTATGGATGGTGTTTGTTTCCTGTTTTATTTGGTTTTTCAGTAGACTCTGCTCTTTTGGTGGTCTCCTCTCCAGTAGACGCTGCTCTTTTGGTGGTCTCCTCTCCAGTAGACGCTGCTCTTTTGGTGGTCTCCTCTCCAGTAGACGCTGCTCTTTTGGTGGTCTCCTCTCCAGTAGACGCTGCTCTATTGGTGGTCTTCTTTTCAGGAGAGGCTGCTCTATTGGCGGTCTTCTTTTCAGTAGAGGCTGCTCTATTCCTCAGTCGAGATTCCTTGGTGCAAGAGTGCAGTTTTAAACAGGAGCCTGTCATGTGTCAGTGTGTCTCCTGTTCATCAATCCCCCTCATCACCACACAAACTGTCCATCACCTTTAGTCCCCAACCACCCCCCCCCATCCCCCCAACAGCACCCAGTGAATCCAATGCAACCAGCCCATCTCTCTCCTCTAAGCTCAATTTCACAAAAAACACATTGCACCAGTTAAGCATTTTCACTTAAAACTTTGAATGTACTAAATGGAACATAATACTATTTTTATAGAGTTATGAGAAAAATTACTCAATTTTTGCAACATAAATCAAAAGGCTGGATATATCCCCCACACCTATGGACAGCAAACAGCACAAAAATCATCACATGACAGGGTCACAGTTCTGTAAACATGTGTAAAACACATCTTGCAACTCAAATGATAGTGCTCGTTCGTTAATAAAGATGTGCAGTAGAACTGACTACTGCAATCAGTTTCAAATCATATGAGCCATAGAGTGAGTCAGGAAGTGGTTTTGATTTCTTCTCACCTTACACTCTAAGATATACTTTACTCAGAGAGGCAATAATTCTGGATGAATGCAGCTGTTGTTAAATATGGGTGTTCATGATTTTTCTTGTGTTCAGTTGGTGTATATTGATCCTACTAATTCCACACAGGGATCTGTGTGATTTGTCTCTGGTCTGTCCTCTTGGCCTGGCCTCTTTCGTGAAAGACAATCTGTATCTCAATGGGATTTCCTGATTAAATAAAAAAAATGTTGTAAAATGTTACAATTGATTGCATTAACATTTACATTACCCCCCAGGATGCAGTCCCCAGATGCCTTGATTAAAATTAGGTTCTTGAATTTCTCTAATTGAACTACTTGAAATAATAAAATTGAATGTAATGGGATGATTGTGAGCAAGTGGAGAAATTGCGGGGTGAAAATTTAACTTGTTCGGCACCCCGCGAACAAAAGAAGAAACCGCGACTCAGAAAATAAATAAATGAATTAAGACGCGAAGAAGAGGCTCAAACGTAGCGCAGCCTCAAAAACGATCTCGCCCGACGGGAAGAAATTAACTTCCGCCGACAGTTTTCAGACAAAAAGGGACGGGAGAGTGTGATTCAGGAGCCCCGCACATCCGCAGCCAGGTCCTTTTTCAGAGCGACTGTTTAATTCCGTCTCCGTCGCGGTTTCAGATCGTAGAGCCGAAGCTCGCCGTCAGGCGTCGCCGTCCCTTCAATCAATCAGGTCATTTACTGCTCACATTCTATCGGTCGCGACTCGGCGGGTTCCGGAAGGATCCGTGCGGGGACAATAAAGGCGTGCGCTGGAATGCTTCCTCCGCCTGTCCAAGACATGCTCCAGGGAACCTTTATGAATAGTAACTGTTAGATTTTACTCTTAATTATAATACAGCTGTTATTTTATCATTATAACTAAACTGTTGCCCAGAATAAGACAGTTGACATTCCAATGTTCACCTACACTGATTCTATGAAATGCCTAAAAAGTATTTACTTAAAATACCTAAAAGATGTTTGGCTGGACAAGATGTCACATATATTTTTGCAATATATGTGAGCCTGTTTTACACCTGGCACATCCAGCAAAATGGCAAACCAGTCAGTGTAAATACTGACTAATTTATGGCACCAACTTGAGGGAAAGCATTTTCTAGAAAACGTCTGCATCTGGTAGCATCCCAATCCCCTTCAGATCAATAAAAATACCTGTTAAGGAAGCATGTTAATTTACCTATGCTAGTTTTGCTCACAGAGCCATAGGGATATTTAGCAGTGTTAATCTACAAAGGCTATTTAACCTGAACAATAACTTGCCCACAGTGAGCAGGAAACCAATTGATTATCAACAAGCCATGTTTGCAAGGCTTGTTCTGGTACTCATCAAGTGTTGCTAAAGGAATCAGTTGCTGTAATTTTATATAACAGGCCTTAATTGATTGACGTTAATTGTTTTTTTGTTCCCCCTTTGCTCCACTGGTGGGGGTTCTGGAGTATGCTGACTGTGCTTGTTCAGCACGGGGCCGTGAAAGCGGAGAGCCCACCCACACACACCGCACACCGACGCACAACGTTAACAGGACACACGCGTGTTTTTGGGCCGTACCGCACGCGCGTGTGGCCCCTTTCCCCATTCCCTAATCTCCAAGGGAGCCCGGCTGGGGGGGCTAGCGCATTATAATGAGCGTCTATGGCAGTGACAATGAGCTCGGTGCTTTTAAAAAAACGAAACAAAATGCTACCCTCGGTGTATCGCATAAATCAAATTAGCGAATCGGTCGCAGGGGCAGCGGAGCAGAGCTGGCGCATTAACAGACCGAACGCAGCCGCTGAGGTTCACAGCTGATAATGCTGCCGCTCAGACCGGCCAGTCCCAGAGTCCCGTTGGCTACCGCGCGATTGATAGGGCCCTGTGAAAATATTCATCCCGCCATTTTACAGCCGCACGTACAGTACAGTGATCGCTTCAGTTATGTACTGTGACACAGTCACAACAGTTCAAGAGTGCCTAGACATTTAACTTGGGGAGGGGGGGGAAGCAATTATTCCAAACCATCTGATACTACCATGGAGACAGTATCTGTGGAAAATATTGTGCTAGAGGAGCAAAGCACTTCCTTTCTTGGCTTCCGCTGTATACAATAATTTGTGAAGGTACTGTCTCAGTGGTGTGTAAAAAGGAAAAAAAAAGTGGGAGAGAAATTTAGATAACGCTTTTGATGAATTATCCTTCATCCAAGCTACACAACTAGTTCATATGTGCTACATTTTAGATTTTTGCTATTTAGCAGACCGCACTAGAGCAGGATCCAGACCCTGGTCATTTTGGCAAGGTGTTGAAATCAAGACACCTTACTGTTCCAAGTAATTAAGCAAGTGCTGATACTGGCTAAATCAAAATGAAAAGAAGTTTGAGAAGCCAAAATACATCCTTTGGAAATGTCAAAGAAGATAACTGTCATTAACTGTCATTTTTCAATACATGAAAAACCAGAGAGCCAAAAAGAAACTGGCAACTAGTCATTAAAATGAATGAGCCAATCAAATCTTCAGCTGTCATTCTAATATTTTCATCAAATATACAAATATAAAAAATGGTTAATTTAAAGGACTGCATCTGCTTTATGAAAGAAAGAAAAGTCTCAGATGTCAAACTTGGGAAATTGAGCACTCTTGTTCACATGAGTTCCTGAGAAGTTTTCAGTGTAGCTTGTGATTTGATTGAAGTTTTGAATAACAAAGCATTTCATATTCACCCCAACGACCTGAACGACGTCTGACCAGATTCCGAACGACGCGAATGTTACCCATTATTTCCATCCCGTCTCTGCAACAGTGCCTGCGATACAGAGAGAAATCTCACAACCGAGCAGCCCATTGGACTTGCTGTTATTTGGTGCAGTGTTTCTCACCCCTGGTCCTGGGGACCCACTGCCCTGCATGTTTTAGATGTATCCTTGCTCCAACACACCTGCTTCAAATGAATGGGTCGTTCATTTCAGGCTTCCGCAGAGCTTGATGACGACCCATTCATTTGAATCAGGTGTGCTGGAGCAGGGAGACATCTAAAACATGCAGGGCAGTGGGTCCCCAGGACCAGGGTTGAGAAACACTGATTTAGTGAATGTCTCCCGCACCTTTGGTCAGGCATGTGTGAAGCTAGCCCGCGGCTAACTGGCCGCACGCTCGGTGCGACGGCAGGAGCCGCGTCCGCGGGTGCTCGGAGCGCGGCGGTGGAAGAGCGGAGAAAATGAATCGCCCGGTGTGTGTTTTCAGCCGCCATTTGACCCGGCCGGGTGGGAGGGTAATTGGTCTGTGCCCAGGAACAGGAGCAGGTTCATGCAATGTCAGGGCTCAGAAATGGAAGTGAAGTGTTTTGTGTACCGTGTGGCCCATTGTAATTCTGTTTAAACTAATCTCCCACTTAAAGCTCTTGTAATCTGTGATTGCGCAAAGTGTTTCTGCATTTTAATTGCCTGTAATTATGCCGTCTTATTTATTTATTTAACTGTACACCTAGGCCAAATTTTTTTTTTCTTAGTGCTACATACAGATAACATGACTCACAGGCCAATCTGTAACTTGTTGAACCATACAAAAAATTGTTCAGGAGTTTTTTTTTAAAATCTCAGTGTAAAGTAGGATTTCAAGTGAAAAATAGTCACTTCATATACACCAGTTCAAATGAGTAAAAAAGACAAAAAATTATTGTTACATGGATGAAATTGTCAGTGTTAGATTTTTATGAATGCACTGAAATGTAAAGGACACTGGGCTCAGCCACTGGAACACTAGTAAATCCAAGCTTCAGGTCATGTCATTCAAACTTGGGAACACTTGTTTTTAAATTTTTCTGATAACAGAAGTGATTTTTACTGAGATTTCCTTACAGTGCGTCTGTCTATTTTAAATTTTAGGCCCGTTTCATACCCACATGCGTAATCAACTGAACTGAATTCAATTTGGCCCTGTAAACCAACTCCCAGACTGAATTGGTCATCATCAGGTCAATGATGGTGAATTACCAACCTTTTAATTTTAAAGTGGGAATTGGTTTCCAAACTATGAATATGGTTCAATGACCTAATCTAGAAAGGAGAAAGGAAAAAAAAAAACACATTGAAATCTCATGATAGAAAAAGACATTTGAGCACAAACTGACATCACACCACTGTTGAACACTCAATATCATACATTGGCAAACACACCGGGGTGGTCCTTTCACAAGTCGTCACCAGATGCAAAAGATCAGTATACGCTGGCACAGAATAAAGGGCAACAGCTTTCACAAACACCCTCAAGACGAAAAAGCTCATCTTGGCTTAAAATGAGAATAAAAAAGTACAATGGGGGCCAGTGGGAAAACATGCAACATATACTTGGAATTGAACACATACAGGACCATTACGACTAGAACATCTCTCTGAAACAGAGTGGCAATCTCGTGGCAAACTCCAATTCTCATGTATTTTTTGACCGTTTGCCTAGACCCATAAGTCAGTGGCACAGAGTGGGAGCTTTGATCTGTCCACTTGAGATTTGTCCCCCATCAGAACATTCTTTGACTCCACAACAGCTTTCCAGTGCACTGTTCACCAGGGTTTTAAAATCACTTCTGAGTTCCCAAACATAATGTTCTGCCCCCCACTTTTAAAGCACAACATCAAAAAACAGCAATGCAATAGGCTGAAGTTATAAACAATTTGCAAGTATTCATGTTATATTCTTCAAAAATGATTTCTCCCCCTCAGTTGCACATGTAAACATAGAAGTATAAACAGACTTCAAACGCAATCAACTTTAAAGACGCAACTAACTTTTTAAGTGCAACCTTGAAATTTAGTCTAAAACAGTAAAAAGTAGTAGACCCAATATAAAAGTACCAATGGCTAAACATTTATGTGCAATTTATTTTCCAATTTATTTCTCACCAGTCTCTGAGTTTGTCCCCATCTTAACAATGGTGCTATCAATTGGAGTGCAAAAATAAAATGAGGTACAGCAAGTCAAATGCTCATATTTTGTGAACACTCTGGGCCAACTGTTCTCAGAGTAGCTCGGTCGGCATCCAGTTTCTGAACCTTGTGTTTGTGTTGAGCTCCATCGGGACTTTCTGGGCGACCTCAAAGGTGAGCTGGAATCCCTTTGGATATTTCAGGTTAAGTGCATAGATGAGCTCAAAGCCGCTGTAACCGAGGGCAACTCGCTCAGGAGTTCCACTATCTCAACAACGATCCCGATAGTTTTAGGGGTAGGTGAAAGATTCTCGTCTTCCCTGCTGCAGATCTAGTTGAGCCTCATTTACCTGTGAAACGTGCAAAAAGCACAAATTCTGGGACTGAATTCATGCCATTGCTGTATTAACCAATCATGTACAGTGGACAACACAGCTCATTTGCTGAAATATTCATATATTAGAGAACAATATTCTCTATTCAACATGATATTTTATCAACAAAAAATAGGAAAAATCGCAAGCTGTCTATCTACAGGACTTGTTTCTATTCTACTTCTTATACAGGTATGTGAGCAGTCCCCATACTAGGAGAACTAGAAAAATATTGCGAGCTAGCCTGCCAAAGATCAAGATCACAGACTCCAAAGGGAGACTTCTTGATTGCCTTTGCAGTCCCAATAGCACTCAGAGTTACATGAGTTGGTTGGAGTTTGTGAAGTTTGTTATGACGTAGCTAGCTAGCTTTCTGATAACAGCAGTGCAAGCTAGCTTGCAAGCCATGCTGCAAAGTTTTTTGGAGGCCTGTCAGTGCTATGTCTGTATCAGAGACCAGCCTAAAAACGGAGTGCCTTCTTATAGTAGTACATCAGAATATTTCGTTTAACGTCAGTTATTTTAATTTACTCTCTAGCCTAGGCTACCTACCTAGAGATGGATGGAAATGGAACTGAAGTTGAAACTGCATCTATGGTTGTTATGGTAAGTCAAGGAAAGTACCCAGATGTGCCGCAATGTAACCACAAATGGCAAATGAATGTTTCTAGGGCAACATAAAAAATGTAAATCTTACTAAACATAGAAAAAAAATCTCCTGGGCTTTTGGGGGCTCCTCCGATCCTTGGGGCCCATTTCATTTGAAACTGTTGAAACTGCCACGCAACACCTCTGGTTATACCCAAAGTGCAAACAGCTGACGTACTGTAGGTCTATGCCCGTGTGCTTTCAAACAACAGTTTGGCTAAGAAGTTTTTAGTTACCAGTGTTAAAATCAATCAGTCGGGCTGAATGTGGCGACACGACTCCGCTATGACAATAGCTTTGTCATACTTTTTACAGTGCATATGAACATGGTGTAATTTGGTCATGGTGGTGCTATAAAAAAATAAATAAATGAATACAGAATTTATTTATTAAATGTAATTTCAATACAGAAAAACTGAATTTTTATATTGAAATTTGATAGGTCATAAGGCTGTGTCATGCAATGTAATAATACATGGGTTTTAGAGTATACTACATGACAATAATTCTTGGTCTTTTGGTCATTGGACATGTTTTAATTATGATGGAATTTTGCATTGCCTCTTGGACCACTGTTTGCAGCTATATTGATCATTATAGTTGCGGAATTCTAATTTGGAAGACGATGCTCACTGAAAATTAAATACACGCTAATAAAAAAATAATGAAATTCCCTTTGCATATTGTTTTATATGTCAATCTAATGAACATTCAAAATATATTGGATCACTTTCATTTGGAATTCTGATCATTTTCACAAGGAAGAATTATGTAGTTACATACTGGCACTGTAAGTAGATTGAGCAGCATTTTTTTGTTTAGAAAGGAAAGCACAGAAAGCAAAAAGTAACCCAAATTGATTTCTCTCTACAAAACTTGTTAATACTGCAGTGACTGTGACTGGTCTTAATTTGCTTTCATTGACAGTTTTATTAATTGGGTAATGGGTACATATGCCTGGGAGTCGTCCTAATCGAACCCATATCTGATTTTGTGACTGGAACACATAAGCAACACAGGTGTCAGTGGAGTTAGAAACACCAGGGGAGCTTGTGGCAGACAGTGTAGCTGTGGTGGACAGTCAGAAATACGGTATTTTTGTAATATAGCATGGGTACACATTGTAAGGTAAGCAACTTGGTTAAATGTACCAGAGCCAGACTATAACCCCTAACCCTCATGAGCCTTGAGACAGCCAATTAATTAATGGCAAAAACTACTAGTTAGGGGTCATAATAATGCCCTCTCATATGAGCAGAAATGCTTTGCATTGACTAGTGTTATTTTGAATTCGGAGATAAGGAATTGCTGGACAAGTATCAATGAATTATCTTTAGAATTTAATGCAACCCATTTGTAAGCATTACTGGATAGGAATGACCCTGACACTGATGAATCTCCATAGGCGATGGAATTGTTCCCATTCAGATGTTTTTGAAATACTCCACATGCAGCTAATGAGAGAGTGCTGAATTCCTAGGAATCATTTTCAGCTCAGTCTGAACATGAAATAATATGCATTGTATGAATGCCTGTCATTTATGAATACATTTTCTCTACACAAATTGGGTTGCATTTCATCGGCCATTTTAACTGGCCCACCTATGAAGTCATCATGTAAATCTTATCTGATTGCAAAAAATACCGCAGTATGATTTGTCTAAAATATGTTTTTGTCTAAAGATGGCTCCAGCCATCCAGTACACACATCCTGATGTGTTGGAGTCTTCAAATCCTGCCAAAAAAGACCACCAAATAGGTCACAATTTCAGTTCACTTATAAGCAGGGACAATTTATCTAGGGCATGTCACCCAGAATGATTTCAACTAGCACTCCCACTTAAGTCTCCATGGGGGTCACTGTAGCCAGTGGATTGTCACAATCATCTGACTAGTTATACAGACAGGGATCAATCATAACCCTTATATAAGCAATAAGTTGAAATAGTAGGCTATATCGTGTGAGACGATAGAATACCAACTGCAAAAATTATTTGAGGGGCCCAGCCGGTTAGCTTCCCTCCTGGCGCACCAGTGGTTGTAAAATTTTGCACAGTTTACAAATCTGTCAAAAAAACCCCCAAAAACACATCAGCATTTACATCAATTGCAGAAACATCATAAATAATGAATAGTTCTGAAATAAACAAGGAAGGGAAATCCTCTTGCAATAAAAAAACAAGTGGACAGATGTCATCTGAGACTTGACAGATACACTTTTGAGTACAAACATTCCACTTGAGAAAGCTGTCAACCCAAAATTATGTGAATTAAAAAAAAAAATAGGCTTTTAAGAATTGTCTGAGATATTCTCACATATACATCCTGCAGGCTGCTGACTGGCAAAAAAGAAAAGATGGTCACAGACCAGTCAAATGGCAAGTACAATTATGTTTTGCATTTTAATCTGTTCTGCAAGAAAAACCATTTGCATCCTATTTAAAAGTCATTCTTGCAGTCACTGTGCACCGTGATGCAGAAAGTCACAACTCATTTGTGGAAAGCATCAAAGAATGCCCACTGAACTTTGAGGCCGATTTCAGCTGCATTTGTTTTGGTTAATACAATTTGCATGTCGAATGCATACAATGAAACCCTCAAAGGTGTGATGCCAAATTCAATTCATTTAAAATGCAGTGATCACATTGTGACGTGCTATTCAGAAGTACGATTTGGGCTAACAAGTTCCCAAAGGCCGTCAAATTTGTGGGAGTAGTCAAAAAGATTTACTTTCAAGTTTTGTCAAAGCAAAAAGTAGCGCTTAGCTGTTCTAAGGAGCACAGACTTCACCGTAATACTACACAACGCTGCCACTGGTTTCCAGGATTTGATGTACCTTGTACTTTGATGAGTTGCACTTTTGACCTTGTTGATTGCAAAGTTTCGCCATTGTACTGACACTTTGGGAATTCTAGGACGTTGAAAAAATTGTTCTGAATATTGTACAAAAAGATTAATTTTACACAACTGGAAATGAGGGGACCCAACACAAAAAAAAAACTGCTGCTTCTGTAAAATGGTAGAACATGTACACGTGTCAATACCATGAGCTGATGTAGAGAGCTGTAATTCCTACACGGATCACCTAATATGGATGTAAATACCCTCAAATGAAAGCTGACGGTCTGCACTTCCTTTTATTCATTGCTTAATTTCAAATCCAATGTGCTGGAGTCGAGCCAAAACAACAAAAATCTCGTCACTGTCTTAATACTTTTACCCATAATACATCGATCACTCCTTATTACATAAGGATGACTTTTTTGAGTCTGGGTTTTATCCAGTTGCTCAAGAGTCATCTTCTCCAATCGATCTATTAGAGGCACAATTCATTCGGGGGTGTCTACAGATACTTCCCTGGTAAAAGCCTGCCTCTCTTTAGATCTTCATGCATTGTTAAATGGCAGTGCATCACAATTGACAGTGGCTTCTTTTTATAGCATGGAACGGCTTGTGCCTCCTGATTCTTCATAGGAATGGCAGTGCGGGGGCAACTCTGGGCCTGTGCTACATCTCATTCCTGAGTGTCAAATGTATTATAAAAACTAATCCATTTTTAATGATGCATCCAGTACAACACTCTGGGTCTATTAATCAGATCAATAATGCTTTAATTTTTAATAATGTTCAACCTCATAAATAAGGAATAGATGTTGTGACATAGCTACGAGAGAAAAATAATTAACTTTCATTATAAAAGTTTTAAAAATGGAAGCACGGGCTTTGTGTGTCATATATTCTATGTAATTTAATTTGCAACCCCTGTGATGCATTACTACATTCATGCTCGTATTCATGAATTGTTTGAGCTTGTTTTTACAACGATGTCGTTGTTTCCGAATACTAAGGTGAAGTTTTTCAACCATGTGCGTGTTTGGTATTAAACTCACATTTGAGATGTCACAGGCAAGGCTAATGTAGGCTTTAGCTCTTGTTCCGTAGGCAGTTTTCACTTGTCTCTGAAATGACACAGCTCAAAATAGGTGAATATTTTATAAATGAGATTCATAAAATATTAATTTCATTGTATCACATTTCTGGTTGTGATATTCAAATGGTTATTTTAAACCTGAAAAGCAGGAGTTAAACCGACGCCTGTATCACCTTATGACAAATGGACCTCATGGTATTCCACTCTTAACGACGGAAACACATTTCATTATGGCTAATGTACCATTCACTGAAAGGATTGTTGGGCAAAAGAACCGCTCAACAATGTAGACTGAACTTTGTGGTTGCAAACACATTATTCATTGAATATTCTAAATGTTGTAATTATGTTGTGGCTTTCTAATGAATGTGGCAGAAGCAGGAAGAGCAGCTGGATGTTAAGAAGTATGTCTTCCATCCGGAAGACATATCATAATGACTTCCATGGGTATTGCAACTTCTCTTTGCCATTTCAACATCTATATGAACAAAGACTTCATTCACCCTGAACATATATCATGGCTTGGCTAGCCCCGCGTATGCTGCACTCAAAACCGACCTGGGTCAAATACGTATTTGTTTTGTATTCAAATACTTTTACTATGCTCTGTTGATCTTGCCTGGTGCAATTCAGCCTGCCAATATGACCAGTTTTTAATTACACCAGAGAAGATCAGTAAAGTGTAGAAAAGTATTTGAATCCAAAACAAATACGTATTTGACCCAGGTCGGACTGAAAACTATATGTACAAACCCATTTTTATTTGGAACTCTACATTCTACAGTTGACGCCACCAGTGTCCGTTCTGCACCTGTTTTGGTGTTTAATTTTATGATGTTGGCCAACATATGTACTAGCTGTAAGTTGTAAATTAAAAAAAATTTCAAAATGTAATATATTGTAAAAATATGAACATGCCAGAACTGCCGTCAGCACTTGGCAACGTGCACATGAAACTGACATGCACATGTTCGTCTGACTGAGCTGCTCAGTAGGTGGAAAAGTACAGGACATAATCAGCGGTTGCCAACATGTGCTTTGGAGGAGAGCACATGCTCATCTGCGCTCCTCGGGAGTGACAGAGGGAATCGCCGAGATGAGACGGGCTTATTTGTCGTTTATTTGGAGCCCAACTAGCTGTTTCACATGTAGCAGCACCCCTTCCTGGAGTCCCACCAAAACATCAAAACAAGGCAGTACAGAGCAGTAGAGAGGCATCATAGACTACACTCATCAAGAGCACCTAATTTCAAATCAGGAGAAAGAAATAAAAATTAGGGATTAAAATTAGTTTTTAAAAATGAGTAAAATATGGCTTGCACAGTTGAAAGATAAATCTTAGAACACAATGCTAGTATTTTTTTTCCTGCATTCCTCTTAACACATCTGGGATCATGTTTAAAAGCTGTTTTTTCATCTGACAATTTAGGTTTTTTTTAACTTTTATTTTGTTGAATCTATTTATCGTCCTCTTCCAACGTATGCAGCTATATTTGAAATGCATTTCAGAGATTAATAATCAATGTTTTGTCAAAACATTCACTCAGTATCTAACCACCTGGAGGACATAATATTAATATGTGTGCTATTTTAAGAACCTGTTTAACCAACTGTTAATTAAATAGTGCCTAATAAATGCTAATAATACAGTAATTATTTTTAAATCCTTGTTGGTGCTCATGAAGGTCTGAACAAGCAGTTAAGTCTCCCAATGGTAATGGTGGGTATTTTTTACTTCATGAAACATTAATAAAGTTTAAAAGCCCAGATTTTCCTTTGCAAAATCCCGTGAAATCAGTGTCTACAAAACAAAGCGGTAGGTACTTAGTTTGTAGTGAGGTTCCACAGATGGTCTTTAGAGGAGACAAATGACCTTATATAGACAGTACAGTGTTCAGTGTTAGGTAAGGAATAAACCATGACGAGCGGTTCCATTATTGGAAAATAATGCACGACGGGGGTGATGATGCGGCCGAGGTGAAGCCGAGGGCACTTAACCACCCCCCAAAATATATTATTTTCCAATAATAGAACAGTCTGTCTTGGTTTATTCTGCTTATACAACAGTTAGCGGCAATAACTATATGAGTTACTTTTAACTTTCAACTGAAATTTTCTTTCACTTTGGGCATATTGTTTAACCTCTGTCGAGCAAAACTCTGTTTAGTTCTATGCGCACCGTTGTTAAGCAAAAACCTCAGGTTGTTAATTCTATGAAAACAATGATCAGGAAAAGTTCCTGCTCATTTTCATACCATAAAATTAGCATTAATTTTAGATATTTTCGTCATTACATTTTTAAAGAAAATTTCACCAAACCATAACTCAATCAAATTAATCTAGCTATGAGTTAAATACGGAACGCCTCTTCTACTGTCCAAATAAGTTTTTTGGCATATGTTGTCATAATTTTTAACACTGTTCCACTTGTTACATCAAATAATTTTTTTTGTGACCAAGGCACCTGTAATTTGTGCTCTTTCTCCTGTAATATCACTATTTAACCTCTTTAGAACGGTATAATTATTTTGCCTCGTGTTGCTATGGAAACACATGTCAACGTGCTGATAGTCAGACCTCTTTTATAGCTGACACATAATACTCGTTGGCATTCGACTTAATACCACTCACCTGTGTGGCTACCGTTGTAAATATTATTTTGTTACTTGAAAGTTAATCCTTCTTTGAGTGATTTTTTCATTATTGTGTCTGTGTGTGTGTGAACTTGAATTTTTTTGTTTTTCAGCACATTACAGTACATAGGAAACTTTTGTTACTTCTTTATCGCACAGGCAGGCATATTTTTGTTCAGCCATTTCTACAGCACTTCTTCTTTAAATATGGCAGAACAAAAGTGATACAGCGCGAAAGTGAAACCTCTCTGACCGGAATAGAAGATCCCTTAGGTTGTTTAAACGTGTCTGAACTTCCTTTGATTGGTTAATTTTGGATGCAGGGCACAGCCGCATGCCCTATTGTGACCTGAGCTGTGGCCAAAAATAAAAACGCATTTTGAACTGACTCAGCAAAGCCGACAAAAACGGTTATTTGACGAGAGTTAAGCATGCAACAGATTAAAACCTGCCCCGGAAGGAAGTTTTATTTTTCATTTTCATTATCGGTCGGCAAAAAAGTTTAAATGCCACGAGGATTAGAGAAATTACATGGGCTCTCGCTTGCCTGCCCAGTGCTTATCCTCCCCTAACTCCCCTTTCCTTGGCTCCTGCTAGCATTCCCCTCACGGGCACCGACAGCACACTCCACTGGCCCCCAAGCACTGCACAGTGTCTTAAGAATTTCTATAATCCCGGAGATCTATTACAGATAGCACCACCGACACAGGCTACAGAGATTGGAACCGGCAGATACTGACCGTATTGATTGGCCCCTTATCCCCGGGCTGCCCGGCCGCTTGCCCGTGTAATGGAAGAGCGTAATGAATTCCAGCGCCCGGGCCGAGCGGCCGGCTCTTAAGTGAATAAGAAGCATGCTGGGAGTGGCCAGTGTAGACTGGGCCTCGGACTTTAACAGGGGATTATCCTCTCTTAAACGGTTATTGGTGCGTCAGGATTTTTTTTTTTTTTTTTAAGGCATAGCATTTTTCCAACTTTCATAACATGGAAAAACAGCAAAGAGCACAACCCTGGCGCACTTCTCTCTATTTCTTGGAATCCTATAAAAAAAAAAGAAGAAATGTTTATTGCTGCTGTTGTTTTGTCGCTGTGTTGTAAATCGATTAGACAGAAGTTATGGGTGTGACAGAGGTTATGGGTTTGTCTCCCTCTCCACCTTAGCTATGTGTGGGGAGCGTTCTGGTGCAAAATGGCTGCCGTGCATCACCCAGGTGGGTGGTACACATGGGTGGTGGGTGAGGTGAGTTCCCACTCATCGCTGTAAAGCACTTTGTGACATATAAGTGACATATAAATGTAATGATTCATACTGTATATTCATTCAGCACTTTGAAAGTAGAGTACATTGTATAGAGAATAAAAAAATTAAAAAAAGGTTTCCATCAGCTTCCATACATTAAAAAGCTTACAGTATTTTTGGAATATCCTAGATTTGAGCGAATTTCCACTTTGCCGAAATCCCACAATACAATGTCTGACTCAAAGGCAGGAAGACAGGGTCCCATAATGCACTTCAGTTTGGTGTTCAGTTGCCAACACTTTCATAGCCAACATATCGTATACATATGATTCATCTGGGCCTGAAACATAAAATGTAATCTTGGCACTCCTCGATTTTTCTTCCTGGTTAGAACACTGCAAGTTCTGGAGAGAAAAAAAGTTCCGAAAAAAGTAAGCCTGTTATTGTTGTTTGTGAATTTCACAAACAACAATAAAAAGCACAATATTTTAATGTGATGTGAATATTAACATTCAACAAATTCTTAATTAATTCTTAATTCTTAATCAAGAAATGATATGTCTCGTCTCATGTATATACACTAAACAAAATTATTTTCAGTGTGGATGGTAAACCACATCTCACCATATCTCAACGAAAACATGTTTTTCAACCTACACAAATTAAAAATTACTGATACATACAAAGCACTGTCTATAAGTCATAAAAACAATCTAGGTCTGATATTAAAAGTATTTATATGAAAAAAGACCAAGTTACAACAAACAACATTGACTTACACAAATTCAACAAAGTGTATTCCAAAGCAATGTTCCCCAATGTTTCGTAAATGATTTCATGCAACTGTGTTTTTTTATCTTACCATCTGAAGAGAATGTGGTCATCCAAAGTTCATGTGTCACATGAAAGTGTGAAATGCAAATAATTTATAGTGGAAGTAATCTGCAATTGTGCTGTGTTACACTTAAACTCTGTGAACATAATTACACTATATGAATAATTCTGTGCATCCAGTGATTTAGGTTTTAAAAAGCACAGCATGAATAAAATGTATTATTATTATTTGGCTAAAAGTTTGTCTGACCCACAAACATGCAGTACAGTAATGGGGCAAATATATTTCTGGATAGGTTTATATTCAGTATTTATTTAATAGGGCTAAATATTTGTAACTTGTAAATGTTAATCTTCGAGTTGCTAGAAAAATTTCCCCAATGCCCAATGGAGATAATGAAATATTCTATCTATGAATTTATCTATCTATCTATAGTATCTATTTTACAATTGGTATTTATTTTAAGTTGCCAATATACAATAACTTCTTCATTTAGTAAAATTAACTTGCAAGCCATCTATAAAAATATCCATTCAGGAGTGTAAGTTTAGGCCGTTTAAAACATTCAGGGGGGTACTAGTGAGCACCACATGGAGTACATCGTTTTTCCTGACCTTCTCTCCATACTTGGAATACAGTAATTTGACATTTACTTAATATTTTGCTTATTTCACAGGTTTTACTTCTTTTTTCCTTGTTTACTTCATAGTGATTCATAAGCCTAAAAAGGCACTGGGATGACCAAGCATAAAACAGATAAGGTGAAGAAACAGGATAAAGTCCCAAATGGGCCAGATGGTCAACCGCAGTTGGGTCAGGGCGAGCAGGCCGCGGCAGCCTCAGAGTCTGGTAGCTAGCCTGATGCCCAATCCAGAAATATTCTCTCTTGCTCATACAATGTATGAGCAAGATGATGACCGACTGATTTAACGATTTAGAGCCATCTCTGGCATTAACCAATGCTTTGCGGGTGATAATACAGTATGTGGAAATGATAGCTTGGTAGCAGTATGGTACCGGTTTCCATATGACTGGTACCTAACGGACCAAATCGCAATGCAGATTTCGGTCCTTTGTCTTGGTTCTGTCTTCACTAACATTACACTTGCTCTGTCGACTCAGTCAGTTGCCGCTGCTATTGTTAGCAAGCTATTTAACGTTTAAACTTGGACAAAATGGCAAAAGTGAAACTGTCTGAAATGTTGCTGTATTTTCCCAAAATGATTTGCCAGAAAACTGTCAAAAACTGTCTTGTCAGAAACATACAAAATGCTTTTCCGTGTCACTATTCCGATTTGACTAATGAAACTGGAAGTATTCCAACAGCAGTCAAATTTGATTTTTCCTTATCAATCCTGCCTCGTACTGCCAGCATCTATGAATTTGATCAAATAAGCAGGCTTGTCTCTTTATTGCAATAAAAAGTCACGGTCTTCAAAAAAGAAGCACTCTAAGCACTTTGTCTCTAGAAATACTGAAATACAGCAATATTGTATTTATTTATTTATTTATTCTTACTGCAGACCTACTGGGACACCTTTCTAAACCCCCAGGAGTCTCTAGACTGTAGTTTGGTTACATTACTAGTATGCACATTTTACACATTGGTTTCATCCCATTTTAAAATTGGATTTAAGATTATAGTGCTTCATTTTGCAAGCATGCAAATCTTCTTTTTTAAATTATTTTTTTACAGCTACTGCTCGCCAAACAACCCCATATGTTACGAATGTGAACACATTTGCAAATGCAAGCTGAAACAGGATTTTTTTGTCACAGCTTGATGGATGTTCAATCTAATGTTTTGATGTTTCCAGGCATCTTGGTGTGAAAATCGATTGTTCACAAAATGAGCAGTCATTCAGTAAGCACGGAAACAAAATGCTACCTGCAGTAGTTGATGTGCATTAACTGTAAAAAAAAAAACAAAACTAAAATGCAAACACATGCCTGGTACAGCACAAGCAGATATACACCAAGAATAAGTGCACTTGCGCTAACAAAACACTACCCTAATTTCAGTGGCTTCTGAGAGGTCAGGTGACTAGATTAGAACAGATAAAATAAAATTTTTACTTTGTATATGTACCGTTTTTGATGAGCATAAGCACTTTTAGCCTAAATTAGTAAAATTTTATTGGGTGTGATGATGTCACCTGACCTACCATCCCCCCCGTTCACAACAGATGTTGAATGGAAGTGGATGTTAGAAATGCTAAAAGTACTGTAATAAAAACTAATGGAAAAGCCAAAACAATAATAACCCTGTTGTATATCCACAACAAAAGAAAACGACAGTTCTGTAGCAAACTCCCACATAACCGCTTCACAAAAAAGGAGGTTTGATTATCTGATGCTCCGTTTTAAAAATTAAACAATACAAAAAAACTAAACCCTCCTAAAAAATCAATAAAAACACTTACAGCACCACCACTGCCTATGCACCATCTTCTGATGACCAAAGCCACACCAGGAGATTTTAATGTGGAAGAGAGCAGAGGACAATAGGGATGGGTATCGTTAGGATTTTATCGATACTAATATTGTCATGGGTTTGGGGTGCAGTTCAGTCTTTGGTCGCTTGAGGGCCTCCCGGCCCGATTACTACCTCACTGGATGCACCTGTTTCCATTTATTCCTCCCTATGCCGTGATTTCGGCCACCTGCGTCATGCAAGGCTATTTAAGAGTTTTAGTCCTTGCTTCAGTGTCAACTTATGTTCACGTTGAGCCGGTAAGGTATTCAGAGCCTGTTTAAAAGCCTCCTATTCTCTCGCTTCTCAAGAAGCGTTTCTCCCTTAGAAGGTTTGTATTTCGGTCTGTGTTTCTGGGCTTTGTGCTGGCAGATCGTTAGGGCTTTACCTTTTCGTTTTCCTAAGCTGCTTCTTAGGTTCTTGGGTATCTCGGTGTTCGACCCCAAGTTTTCCTTTTTGTTTTTGGTCTGAGCTACGACTCTGTTACGTTGGGTTTCCCTGGTTTCTATCCCAACTATTTTCGTTCCTGAGCGGTGCTCAGTGTTTTTCTTTCTCTGTTTCTCGCCCTTGTTTTTACAGGGTTGTTTTCAGTTTGGTCGGTTTTTAAGGCTTGACAGGGAGTTTGAGTTTTCACTCCTATCATTCTGTTTTATTTTTCCCTTTCCCCCTTGTTTCCTCTAGCCTCAGTGGCTTATCACTTTGGTGATAAGCTTTTAACGTCCCTGTACAGTTGCGTGTGGTCCTCCGACACTCCCCACTCCCTCACAAATATTCTTATCGATCTTGCTTATCGGTTGGGTATTGTATCGATACTCTAACCAGTTCAAAAAGAATTGACGATAATAAATAAAAATAAAGAATTGACATTGCTTTATTATTGTATTAACCCTCTGTAAAATACAGTGATTTAATCCTTGGGTATTTATGTTGATGTTAAAGGATGAAGGGAGGAAAAAGGGAAGGGTGGGGGCTGAGGGATTCGATGTGCAGAAGCATCGGAAACGTATACTTTTGTTTCACAAACTGTTTTTTTTTAAAGGAGTTCTAAAAAAAACAGTGGTTCTTATTTAATAGGAATGTCTTGTAAGCATGAATTCAGGGCGGTGCACCATAGGTATAGCTCTCTCAGACAGCCATCATTTATTGCACAATTCAAAGGATGATTGGAATTAAGCGTTTGAAGTCGCTAGAAAATTAACAGACTAAATTGCTTTCATGGAGGACTAGCTTCGTCTGTGAGGATGATCACACAATTTGTTCATCATGATCAAAAGATATCGGTTGCCTGCCCAAGATTACAAAGGAAATGTTGTCACGCAGTAATGCTATTCATGAAAGGAACAACAGTGATCCACAAAATTCATCTGGTCCTGAAGTAGAAACAAACAGAACTGGTAGACAAACAAATTAAGTCCTGTCTCGACAAGTTTAAATTAAATCGGTGTAAGTCCACTGTTGCTTCATGGAGTCGCATGAAGTCATTCGAAACTACTATGTGGGGGGAAAAAAAGGAAGCTTGACCAGGTACAGAGGAAGTTTGAAGGACTTCCACACAACAGCAGGCTACTGAAGCTGTAAATGTGTGTCACCTGAAGAAGGGGCACCTCAGATCGAAGAACTTCAAAACCTGAAAGAAACTCGGCGAAAGGCAGAAGATCCTGTTGGCCCCATTAGCTGGGCCATGAAATAAAAATTCCACCATATTGATTTTTTAAATTAAAAAAAAAAAATATTAACATTGACTCTCCCATCATGGTCCATCGGCAAAACTAAACAGGTATTCAGGGTCAGTCTTTACGAGGTAAGAGCAGCAAGAAAACTGGCTTTGGAGAAAGGCATCATAGAGTTGTCAAAGCAAAAATACGGCCAACCATTGCCAAAAACTAGATCTGGTAATTTAGTTCTACAATGATGACAAATACATAAGACTAAACCGGGTAGAAGTGGTGTTGTGAGAATCAAATTCTGAATTTACAAGCAGAAAGGATCATTTTAAACTAAACAAAATTCTATTCAGCTTTCAAAAACTCCTGAGTATCAAATATGTCTGAAATTCATCTGATTCTTAAAGTACACATTGTGAAGAGCCCATTTCATCCTGGTTTTACTCTGAATCCTTCGCCCTCACTGGAGAGAGAGATTTGTGATCCCCAATATGCAAATAAGGGTGGATGTACGGTAGTTCAACCCCAGCCACAGTTCCTAGTGCAAATACATTATCTGCAACACACGTGATTTATACTGTTGACATTCTGAGGAATTCATTCCACCCTACTTTTACAGAGTGAGAATCATTTGCTTTTTCAGGAGAAAAAAGATTTGCATTACAGTTTTTGTATTGCCTTCTATTCAAATGATCCCAATTATTATACCCCAGCAACAATTTATATGATAACACAGTGATGTGAAACTCACCTGATTTAGAAACTAGACACTCACCAGACCCCTATTTAAAAATACATGGTTAAATAAATAATCAGCATCTAGAAATAAAGGAATTAGAACTTAGAAATAAGAGATGTGTGATAATTAAAGGAATTACAAGGCATATACAGCAACAAGAAGCAATGCAACGGAAAGTGAAGTGGTAACCATTTCTGTTTCAGAGCTTTTCCATGACCGTTTGTAATTTGCGACAACACATGACTGTGACAGGTTGGACAGAAAATGTGTTTATGTAAATGACGCAGCCCGAATCCTGTTATTTGTTGAGCTGGAGGAAGCTGACTGCAAGTGCGCGTCTGCACACCCGATGAACAACGACTGAGGTACCCGTTTTTTTTACCATAAGCGGGTTTGGTGGACAGTGAACTTTTCCAAATTGGTCTGACCCCCATCTGAGAGAACCTCTGGGCCTTTGGGAGGGACCAGCGGAGAGGCCTACTGCAGCCTCTAAACCCAGCACCAGAGCCAGGAACGTCAGCACACAATGCTGTCAGCAAACAGTGGCTCAGTCCAGCCGCGGCTTTCTGAAGGCGAAAGCGGATCAGGGCGGACCTGTAAATCCAAAGACAGAAGCAAACAACAGGGAGCGGTTTACCGCGGTGAGAGCCCAGGGCCGGCTGGATTGCGCTCTGGGGGGCGGGGGGGCCTGAGCGTGAAAGCCCGACTCTTCCCAAAAGGCTCTGGAACTGGCTGGGATTACCCTTATCAGGCATCAAACACTGTTCCTCACCGAGGAAAAGGAGGCATCGCTTGGGGTGGAAACGCCAAAAAAGACCCTGGATATTCAAGACCCCCTCCTGTATAATTCGCATCAACGTGAGTTCCGAGGAGAACTCTTACCTTCCCCTTCCCTGGGCTACTGATTAGATAGGAGACAGACCTTGGAGGGAGGAGTGGGCATAAGAGATACCGCGTAACTGTTGGCAGATTAAAAACTGTACACCCTGCCGCAGCCTCTGACGCGGTGTCCTCAGAAAAACTGTTGGGAACTTTACCCCCAGCAGGCTTGTTCTTAAGAATGAGCTGCTGTGTAGTGCATTGTGGGTAGGGCAAGGGAAGGCCCATTTTGTTGAATCCTGAAGGAGACAAGTGCAGATCAGATCTGATAGTATTGGGCATGGAAGTGCAGCCGACACCATTGTGTGGGCAAGAGTGACATGGCAATAATGTAAACATTTTTTAACTGCAGACGTTGCTTTTTGATTGTTGACTGTTGTATAGTTTACAAGGGTAAACTTCACAAGGCTAGCTCACTCAAATTATTTCACCGTCCTCTCCTGTCTTTTGTGTGCAAAACAAGTGAGAGAGAATTTTCTCTTGGTTCAGTTCTTCATGCTCATCTAATAACCATATTTATGTACTGGTTGTTGGAAATAAAGTGGGTGGGTTTGTTTTCATTGGCAGGTTCTTGGACTAAAATAATCTAATCATGCTATCTGGAGTCATATTTATTTAAAGTCATGGACAAAAACCACCAGAGGGGGCTGATTTTACATGAACGTAAAGCAGGTTCTGGCCACATTAAAGTTACTGTACAGGTGATGATGTGTACAGCATTTTGCTGTAAGTGAAGAAGTGTGTGACACTAAGGGGTGGGGAAGGGGTGGGAGGGGTTGCCTTGAGCGTGCCTCACTGTCTCCCAAAATCTGGGGAGCTGTCTCAGGACCGCAGACAGAAGCGCCCTCTCCTACAGACCCTAAATAGTTCCAGAAATCTGTGCTTCCCTTTGTCAGTCCCATGAAAAAAAAACAGTTTGCTGTAACTTTGAATGGAAGAACTGCATGCATTTGCAGTATATGGATATGGTTCCCACAAAGCCTCCATTTTGTGTGATCTAGCCATCTTGGGAACATTTTCTATTCGCATTTTTATTCAGGTCTATTTGCTTTATCTCTTTTCCCAGCTCCCCGAAGAAGGGAAAATAATGTATTTTGTCCAGTGTGGCCCACGTCCAGTCACCACCTGACACTGTCATCAATCTTGCACTGTGACACGATGTGTTTATAAAGATCTGTGTGTCATGACAATATTATGTCCTCCTGTACATTCTTGTCTATACATATTAGCCATGGCCATTTTCCTCAGAACTACCAAATAAAACATCAAACAAAAGCATGAGCCAATCACCAGCAGTTGTGCCCGTTTTAGATGAATGTTACTGAAATGTGCCACAGTGCCACAATTCAGAATTTGGATATGGATTGGATATCTGCATCCAAGCTACTGCATGATTTATTTTCTCTGCCAATTTAACAATCACTCCCATAAATGTGTATTTTATTTTTTCTCATAACCCCGAACATTGGAACACTTGATGCTGAGAAACGGGCCTTTCAGTCCATCTAGCCCTGTCACTGTGTCTGTGTAGAGCAAGGGTTCTCAAACTCAGTCCTCAGGACCTTCTGTGTATGCTGGAATTTCATTCACAATTTCAATTACTGAATTGCAGCTAACAAGCTGGCAATTGTTCTTACGCAGTAAAATGTTAACTAGTAAAATCAATTCATACTCTGAGTTGAATTAACACTGGACTCTTTACTATTTAGACACAATGTGGCCTAGCAAGGTTAAACGTACAAGTTAAACTGAAGAAATTATTTACTAAGGTGAAATCAGTGAGGTCCTAATTTTTAAAAGTTTTTTTTTTTATTTTTTATTTTTTTTTGACACTTAGTCACTTAAACTAAACCTTCTGTGGTGAATTAGAAGCTTAAAACAAAACCAAAGCAAATGGCAATGAGTCAAACGTGCATTGTGTTGATGAATTTAAGCAACAATATGAAAGAAATACAGCACATGATTTTAAAATGGATATTGGCGGCAATAAAAACTGGCATACAGACGGGGGCCTTAGGACCGAGCTGGAGAACCTCTGGTCCATAGAGTATCAACAACAACTGTTTGTCTACCTTGTTCACTGGTTACCGGTCACACCCATTTCAAGACTCTCTTGAAATACAAATCCTGGAAGGAAATCGCATGAACTACCAACTTTGTTTGTATCAGTGTAAAATTTTCTTTTCAGTAATTCCCACCAGTGTACCCTTTTTCTGCTGACAGAACACAGCCTGAAATATCTTCTGTAATCCACATTATTTGTCCATTTTCAAAGTGAAAAGCCTCATTCAAATCCATAGTATGCACTGCATACTGCACTGCACCCAGAAAAAATATCGACGCCAGGATTCAATCAGAATTGCCAGGCTCGTTTAAGGTAAAATGCTATTCATGTCCTGGATTCAATCAATATTTGTCCTTTTCATGATTAGATTCAAGCATTTCTGCCTACTCTTTTCACAAATGCAGTTCATCAATAACCAAAATGCACTCGCCGAACTATTTAAGTGTTAAGAGTCAAAACTATGGACAAATGTTCATTCCAGGCCCATGTCACTTATTCCATATTTCATTTTCAGAGATGAATCTGGCCTATTAGATTAAAAAAATTTGTGAGATGTAAGTTACACTAACAAGGCTATAGTTTCCTGAATCACTTCTTATAGATTGATATTATGGTGCTTTCTTTCCTGGCCTTTCTTTCCTGGTTTATGATGTCATGATACATTTTCTAGTACTTTTTAAAATTAATTTATTTATTTTTTTAGTTTTACCTGTTCTGAAAAACAATTATTTTACATGCATAGTGAATAATGTATCAGAGTGAACTGAAGGGGAAGAAAAAACAAGTCAAGGTGAATTAAGGATTGTTTTCAAAAGGAAATTAGCGTCTTATTCACAATGTTTGCTTTGCAGAAAGGCCGCTTGGACAATAGCAATCAGCAAAATTCAGTACAAATAAATACAGTTTTGACTATGGCTTTGATCTGATTTACCCTCATAGTTGAACATTAATATGATCATTTTTCTTTTTTTAATCTTTGCTGTTCAGCACTTTCCTGAAGGAGTATATTGTGCACAAATGCACAGTATATGTTAGCTGTCATTACTAGCTGATTTTTCATATTTATCCAATTCAGTTGTCCAAGAAAAACATACATCTAACTCAGTGCCATGCCACTCGCACACATGCAAGGCTACCTGTGTACCACTACTATGTATCTTGCATGCATGGATACATGCACTGTAGATGAAGCGTGCATCTCACTGTTTCCAGCACTACAGCCACACATTGCTACAGGCATGCGACAGAACGTAAACAGCAGGCTAGCTAAATTCTAATTTAGCAAAACCCTGCCGACAGCCAGCATCGATGGAGAGGGAAAACCTACATGAATCAGCCCAGCTACCAAAAATAAAACTCTAAAATAGACCAGACTGATGAGTGAATAAAATTTCCTCTTTTAGTCAGACAACTTCTCCAAATGATGGTAAAAATGGAAGGACTAGCACTGAACACCGTGGCACATACATCTTACTTTTACAGACTTGAGCAGGGACACAATCAAAATTTACCTTACCTTAGCTCAAGTCTGCCTCAGAGTCATGACGAGATAATGCAGAGAGGCTTATATACAGTGCTTTTGGGAAGTATTCTGACTCCTCCTCTTTCTCCATTTTGTTATGTTAAATAAAAAACTGAAATATAATAGACCGATGAGTTTTAATTACAGGATTACAGACTGGCATAGCTACCTTAAAAAAGTCAGCACTCAGAGTCCAAGTAAAAGAACTGACTCTCTTTTATTGGTGCATAGCTTACCGATAATGCAATCAAACACTTCATTTACTTTTCACTTTTCACAGTAGCTAGCTAATGAAGTGATGGCTCTGCTATGTTCATTCAGCTAGTCTGAAGTTAGCTATCTCTCGTGTTTCACAATAGCTAACGTTAGCTAAAGATTTGGCAAATTGTTGAACAAGGCTATCCTCTTTACCAGACTAACAGTTACCCAGTACACCAAGCCCCAATCCAATACTCTGCTGGACGTTTTACCATAGAACCCTTCTGACAGCAGATGACTGCAGTCAGAAAGGCCCATTAAGAATGGTTCTATAGTAAAACATCCAGCAGAGTACCAAATTGGGGATATGTTACACCTAAGGCTTTCTGACACTCTACACTAACTGTGTAGTTTTGTGAGTTACTAGCTACTGTGGCTACATATTTTCAAAGTAACTTCATGTCATGCTATTCAAATTGTTTAATAGACTGCTAAACAGTTATGTAGCAGAACATGTGTTGGGGCAGCTGATGCTCTGACGTTTATTCTAGTTTTAGAGCAAGCTCTATCCAATATTTTTCTTTTCTTCTTTTTTGGCATTAGATAGCACTGGTGTTCTGACAAACTGAGCTACCACTCAGGATGGTCTACCGAGAAAGTGTGTATGCGTGTTTTATATATTTTTTAAATTTGTTCTTTTAAACGGTTAAGCCCACCAATAACTCTGAGCTACCAACCAAAGGTTCGCGATGTTCAACTGGTTTTTAGTTTGCACTCACAATTTTGGCATTTCCAAGTAAAGCTATAAGCTATTGACATTACTGGTAGATTGACATAGACAAAAGACTGATGTCATATGTGTAAACAATGTATGGACCTTTTAACGAAAAACTTCTGTTGTGAAAGCTCACTTCCTTGGAGAAGGTAGATTTTTTTTTTCCCCCTTCGGTCCAGTACACAGCAGTACACACCTTCACTCTCAAAAGTCTATTTTCAACTTATAAATGTATTTATTTTACTAATTCAGATGGAGAGCTCTACAGAGAAAACATACCGTTTGTTATCATATAAAAAGCTGAAGCCAAAGCTTTGTTTGACAAGATTCACAGCCCTTCCATTGGTGGTCACAGCAGGACTTTAAAAATAAGAAATGCGCTGTCCATCTGATACTATTGGCTAGGGATGTCAGTAGACATCGAAAAATGGTTTGTCCCCTCAGAATCCTTTCTGATCAGGGAAGAGAGTTTCTCAGAGCTAAGTTTTGCAACAGGGAATACATACAGTAGGCACAATATTGACACCCATGATAGCGATGAAGAGAAAAAAGAAATAAATGGACCCATTCTAGTATTTTTCTTTCAGTGTTTTGAAAGTGGTACATGGTATTTTTAACACATCTTTTGTACCCATTACTGTATTTGTGGACAACAACTGTTAGTCTCTTTTGATTTTCCCATTCTTTGAATTTTCCTCATCTTCAATTTTAAACTTCAGGGAAACAGAAAGTCATGGAAGGCATCAACACAGTTTCTTAAGAATGGGCCAAAATATAGTTCCTTAAGAATGGGCTACAATACACTTCCATAAGAATGGATTGAGCTTGAATAAGTAGAACTGTATGTACTGTTATTGTAGTTTAAACTTTATTGTTGATCAATGTGTCTCTTTGTGAACAGCTGCCCATTGCGCAAAGCATAATAGCTGCCTATCATCCCCAGACAAATGGTTTGGATAAAAAAATAAAAAGCAACATAAAGAGGCGACAAAAATATACTATTTAAGTAGTTGAAATTTCCCCTCCTTTTCAACTTCTGGGGAAATGAACAAAAATGCATATATTGATTGATTTTAGAGGAAATGTACTTCACATACGTCAACATTTACTGGAGCTGCATTTTTTTTGTTCCTTTTGTTAAACTTTACTCATTTCCCCCATTTAAAATAAATGTTTTTGCTTTGAATGTGAAATCTGTTGTAGAGCTCTCCAAAAACTTGCCAACTGCCATCAAAATGACTGAGAGGTTTACTTGGATCCATACAACAATGAGCGGTCCCTTCTTGCTAAAGTATCAATGAGAAGCAAAATTTCCTTCTGAAGTCCCAGAAGAATTACCCATAAGAACATTATTTCAAACAGGTACCTTTGGTATGTAATTTAAAGTGTGGCCTGACTTCACTTGTGCTGTGAATGTAACTATAGTGTATGAACATGTAACACCTAAAAACACAATGAAGGTGGCATAATATAAGCAGTCCTTGTCTGTACTTAAAATTATGTGAATTTTCTTTACTGTACTGTAAATTGCGATAAGCCATGCAAGAGGACCCAGACAGAGAAACTCATCACAGAATGGAAAAAAATAGAAAGCAGATGCCTGGGATTCTCAGGCAGTACTGACATCGGACAGTACAACTAGTTCAGTGTTTAGCAAGCGCACTGGAAATTTTCATCAAAGTGGTATGTTCGGTCACAATGTGCAGATGCAACATGGGTCATTTCTTTTCAGGAACTTCATGAAGACAAGGAGGCACAAACTAAGTGCTGAAAAATGGTCAACAAAGACCATGCAACACAAGCTGTGGACTGAGTGGGTGCATGCTGTATGAAATGTCGCCCCCCCCCACCCCACACCCGGTGCAGACTGATTTCTCTGCCTCCCCTCTGGCTCTGGTACAATGACTCCTCAGGCACTAATAAACAGAGAAAATCCATAAAAAATCTGTTTCTGAAACTGAATCCTTGTCCTTTAGATCTATTGTTGCCAAACATCCAAAACAGAACTCAAACTCACGAGCATAAGTATGGTGTAGTTGTGTAAGTGGTCTTCATGCTACCCAGATGTGACTTATGAGCCAGGAGCCTATCAATTCTTTCTCAGGTGTGAGGCAGTTTGATGTGCGGGAATTTTACATTCATCTAGCGCACATCACCACACAGTAAATTTGAAGAAAGTACTTTCCATGCCCATGGAGACGCATAGTCTACTCTATGTACAATAGAAAGATTATATTTTACCGTCAGGAAAATGCTGGCAATGTTAAAGCTTCATGGCAAATCGGTGAAATGTAACACATGACTGAGCCACCTAGGAACGCTTACACCACAGCATGTAAAATTTCACCATTAGAGAATAGTGCTGACACTCAATTTCATCGAGTAGTAGGAACTCTGACAAAGCTGGCCACAACGAGCCGCTACGCTAACAATGATTAGCCATTAGATCTCAGTATTATTGGCAAAGGCTAACATTTGTAGATTGACTAATGCGAATGTAACAATATAAAAAATATGGCAAAGGCAATAATATATAATTGAAATATTTCAAACCGTAATACTTACTTATTGAGGAGGACATCTTCGCTCGTGTTGTAGCAGGGGCTGGCTAACTACTGTACATGTGTGTTTAGTTGATTGTGTTGACGTGGCTAGTCCAGGATTGGACTGAGAAATGGCCAATTAGATTCTGTGCTCTTCTGTGTAATCACAGTTGTATTATGGATACATATGGATTATGTATGAAAAGGAGCATAGTCAGTGCTTGCGGGCCTCAGTTCTGCTGTTCCTTACCGTGTTTAAGCTGAATTCTTTTGGTGTTAATAAATGAACGCGATGGCTCAAAAGTGCAATCTGCCTGACTCATCTCTTCCTGAAATTGTTACAGTATGTGTGTACAGAATCAACGATGTCCGGCTCAGAGTAGCCTCTCTCGCTCGCGTCTTTTTCGAATCACTGACTATATCTGTTAGGCGACGATGCGCCTCAGCCATACTGAGTTCTTAAGATTAATAATACTTTCCAAAAATGGAAGGAGAACAACAATTACTCACCGCGTACGCATCTCCTCTTCTAAAACCATATCTGAATGTGTGACGATGTGACCAAACTTGCACTTGTTATGCGCCGACATAAATCACTGTTCCAGATGTCCAATTAGGCATGTCATTCATCGCTGGAAAGCTTATACTGTACCCTACTGGATAAAATAATTGATGATCAAACCAGAATGAACAGGAAAGGGCCCCAATGGTGTAAACGTGTGGTTTCATGCACAACTATCTCCGAAGGTATACAGGTGTTGACACACAAATCAATTATTATTTCACAAAAAGATTGTCCAAGACAATAAATGACCTCTGAATATCGAAAGGGACATCTCTGTGTAGGATTGGGTATTTATTCTATGTATTTATTGCGTGAGTGAGCAGCATTTTTCACCGCTGTATTGGCAAACCTTCGGGCGTACCTTTGTTGGTTTTGTCTTGTTGCTATGACGGAATACAAATTTTTTTTCAAAATAATATTTATATGGACTTCCAGATTGATGCTGTTGTCCAGTGTGTCATGCTTAGGGGTATAGTTGCAGATGAGACTGCAGGGAGGGAGTGCTTATTAAACTGAGAACCTATGGCACAATGGTGGCACTTAGCAACCATGCCAAATACAGAGTTTCTATGTATTGTCCACTAATGAAGCTTGAACACAGGGTTTTGTTGTTTCCATTCATAGTTTGGTTTCAGGAGTACTGAATTTCTGAGTTGAGCAATCTCAGGACCCCGGCATCCTGGCCACTAGGGGGGCTAGCGTGAAGTGTTATTTATATAGACATTTTAACAATATTGCCCAATGCTGGGATGAACAAAGGGTGACAATGAATACAGATTCTGAAGTGTGCTGGGACCAAGATTCCCGTCCTTGTCAGTTGTTGCAATCAGATGTTTGACGGCCCCTGTCAACAATGTTGATGCCCAGAGCTCCTTCCCGTATTGTGGTAGCATTCAGTGACAAGAGGTGCTCCATCAAAGACCAAACCTAGCAACGTATGACATATTAAACCAAAACAAAGTTTAAAGAAATAAAAAACGGACACACGGCAATCATGTTTTAAAAAAAAATTTTTTTAGAGCATGCTCTATTTTTAACTATGTTCTGTTAGCGACAAAACAGCATGCTCATTCTTTCCACAATTAAATGCACCGGCCTATCAATATTTCACTCGTAGGCTATTTGTTCCTATGCAGCCAGTTATTGCCCATTGATTTTTGACAACGTCAAGCAGTTGTTACCATTGTTACAGTTGCGCATGTTATTTCAGTCGTTTCCCATCGCTGTGCATGATACCTATTAATTTAATAAACAAACTCTGTGAAACAAACTGATTTCTTCCACTTCCGTTTACCATGATTTTTTTTGCCATCATTTTCTCCCTGATTTCTGGGTGACAAATACCCATCCTTATGTTAGTTATTTCTATAAGATTGGGCTCCTTTGCAAACTAGGTTACAGAGATGGGTATTAAAACCATTTTATCAACAGTTCTAATTTAGGTAGCTCAATCTCATAAACCAGCTCAGTTTAACAAACTGCTCTGACAGTCTGAGCTACCAGTAGCTCATCCTGAGCAGGGTGCTTAGCCTGTCAGAACACCAGGGATGCAGGAGCAGCCGTTACCAACAGGGTCCATTGGTGAAACTCTTTCTTTCTCAACGCATCTAGCTATGTGTACTATGTGAATGAGATTGACCTCGCACGTTTGCATCAATGTGTACCGGCCTATCTCTTTGATTGGTTCAAATTGTGAACAACTCGGGCCAAATCCCTGGTTCCAGAATGGAGATTTTGATTTTACAGAAGTACATGAATAATGTTTTCACAGGCTGTCTGGCCTTAAATGCCCCCATAAGGTTTTGGTGCATTTTGTCCCGATCATTTCTATCATTGCTATATATCAGGCAGTGCTGTTGATCTGACCGCATAATCCATTTAGAAGAAACCATTGCTGCTTTCCTGAAACAGTGAAATTGATGTGTGCACATTGGGTATAATATGCAAAAGTGGCACTTTTCATTAGACGCCATACAAAATCTATTTCTGTTGTTGTTCTTGATTTTTTATGCAGTCTGCTCACATCCACTACACATTGTGCACTTTTTCTGACTGCTGTTCTTTAAGCAGTCAACCTATGAAAGCACAGCTTTAATGATCTGTGGTCAGGGTAGCTGAAGTACTGCTATTGAAATGCTGACAAATGTATTGATGGGTCAACACAGTTTCATGCCCCTACAATGAGTGTGGCAGCAAGCTGTAAGGTCATGTCAATCACCAACATGTTTGAACAAATTGAAAGGGTTTTCTCCCCAAACCGGTTTCGATCGGTTTAAATCATGTAGCAGATCGGAGCTCTGCCAAATTTTGGTTTACCAAAACATTTTGTATTTATGTTTAAAGTTCATGTGTGTAAGTTTGTGTGTGAAAATGCCAACCACATACGATCATATGTTCACATGTGAAGATGTAAATTTCAACACAAATTGAGAAATTTGCCTTTTCACATGTGGAAACATTCAGAAATTTGTGAAATTTTCACATGTGAAAAGGCAAATTTCTCAATTTTTTTGTAAGGGACCAAAGAGTAAACCAGGTCTATAGGAAATGAATAGCAAGGTCTGAAAAAGCAATCAAATGTGCTTTGGAAATGTACCTTTGACATGATAAATAAATAAATAAATAAAGGATTTGGCACAAACAACATGGTTTGTTTGGCTTTTTAATGAGTTAGTATAATATATTAGAATTTTTATTGGAGGAGCATGCATTTTATTATTAGAAGTTGTGCATTGTTTTGTAAATTTATGTTGTGTGTTACTGATCATTAAACACGATATTAGCTGCCACGGCTAACCTTTGCAGTATTTTAAAAATAATATGGGTTTGTAGCCTCCTGGCAGTGGTCTATGCAAGCTGCGCTAATTAGCATCTTGAGTAACTTGCAGTGAACCAGAGCAGAGTCTCTAAAGCACAGCGGAGAGGCCAGTTAATTCTCCCCAGGGCAGATACACAGAGATAGGACATATATTATATACAGTCTTTTTTGTTACCAGGAAACACAAGTCATAAACAACATCTGATGTTTGGGACCATAACTTGTTAGTAGGACATGTATTTATTTTTTGCAATAGATTTGTCAGGGCCTTCCAATAACTCACTGCCCAAAATATGTATTTCAGGGTGTCAGGTTGGCTCTGAGCAGACTGACTGTACTAGTTTGTGGACACCAGGATGGCTTGGCCAGATAAGCGTTTGAGACATTGTCTCCTCCGACTGTGAAATAAAACCATATCGGAAAGTGAAAAGAAATAAAACTTTGTTTCAGTAAAGTATTACAGCTGCCAAACATGTCAAACACACGCTCTGGTGTGTAAAAAGTAGATAGTGAGGCTTACTCTACCTGTTTCTCTTCCTGTTACTTGTCAAGATGAAAGCTGGAATTTTAACAAAACCATGTCATTGGACTAAGAAATAATTATAGTAATATGCCAGGACAAATGCATCTATCATATCACTCCTGCCAATAAAATATCTTAAAACACACCACAGGTATCAGGTCACACTATTTTCTGTTAGTTGGCTTTTTTTTGGCTGAAGAGCATAAGCACAAGACTCCACTTTGTATGTGTCTACCCGACTATTAAAAAAAATAAAAAATCTTATTTTCGGTTAGAAATATTTCATGTGACATTCACTCTGAATCCTTTCAGCCTTTATCTGTTGAAGGATTGTACCCTCATGAGAGGAACAACTCCACAGCCCAGCAGTCCCTGCTCTCTTGTGCATTTTTTGCATTTATACAGAGCTTTTGCATTTTTCATATCCATTTATAGTACTGCTGGATATGTACTGAAGCAATTCAGGTTAAGTACCTTGCTTAAGGGTACAACAGTAGCGTCCTACTGAGGAACTGAATGCTAGTTACTAGCCCAGTTTCCTAATCATCATGCTACAGTACACTGGCCCCACTATGGTGTGTAGAATACAGCACGCCACAAAGAATGCACCGACTTTCTGAGGGCTATACTGCAATCTCAACAAAAGCAATAAAAAATGCTAAGTTACTCAGGCACATAAAGCACCTCTATAAGTCATTAATTTAAACTTGCAAAAACTAGGTGTGCCATTGAAAGTATTGGTGTCAAAATGTGAGGTGAAGTTGCATCAAACAATATTGGCTATCTTAGCTCCCACAAATTAAATAAGCTCTATTACAAAGCAATGCTACTCAATGTTCTTACCATCTGAAAAGAATGTGGTCATTTGAAGTTTATTCAATACATTTAGCAACATCTCACAAATGTAATTTTATTTATTTTTTTGTATATGGAATAAGGGTATAAAATGTATTGTTACATGGAGGTGCTGAAACTAACCCCCTGCATGTGATCCGTGTCTCTCTCTCTACCGGTGCTCGACCTTAACAAGCGGCTGATTGCCAGATTGGCTTCACCTGCCAGTGGCTCTACAAAAGGCCTGCTGCAGTTAAGAAGGAGAGAAACATTACATTTGTGGAGCAGTTTTGTGGCTGGGCCTGCAGACCTTTTGTGTGGTGTTTGGACAGCGAATGTTTTTTCTTTTATGTGCACATTTTGGGTAGGTTTTAGGTCAGAGTTGGAAAGCTGCGGAAGACTCTCCATTTCTTGTTTTAATCGGGAGAAAGATGGCTATTTGTTGCAGACTAGGGTTAGAATTCTTCTGTAGGCCCTGCTTTGGCCTTACCTTTTGCCCTAGCCGCAGTCTATTTTGATATGGGGCCCTAGCTGCTGTCTATATTAATATGGAAACTCAACCACACCTATTAGATAGTCACCTGTCTATTGTATGATTGCAATTGCCAACAACTCATTGATTATATGCAATCCACCAAAAATACAGAGCCACAATTCATCATTTCATTATTTGATGACACAATTACATCGAGGTGGGTAGGGCTATTTTTTCAGGGCTCTTTTTTTTCTTTTTTTTTTTTTTCGTGTGGTAGAGATGGCAGGAATGGCAGTTTGTAATAAATAAAATGGATTTTGGATGCACTTTTTGGCTGTAAAAAGTTTGTTTACATTTGTATTGTTTGTAAATGGCTACCTTGAATAACGGTGTGTGTGTGTGGGGGGTAAATAAACTGCACATTGGTCATCTCGAAGTTGTGCTGTGCTAGAATGAAATAGCCTACTATGTATTTGACAGAAAATGCCAAGTGTGTCTATATTGGGGTTTCCAATGGACATACTGTGGCCGTGAGACATGCTTTCAGGCTTTGTCTCACGATCTCACACCACCCAAATGAATCTCACCCCAAATGAAACCACAATCTCAATTGCAATCCCCAGATCATAGTTGCTGTTTCACTGCAACCAGGGGAACTGGCTTCTCTGTAACTGCATGAGTTCTTCCTGTAGTTGTGGTGCAGTTTTACAACAGTTTCTTTTGCTAGAGAAGGAAGAAGGAGGAGGAATAATGGCCTGGGGCTGTTTTTCATGGATTGGGCTAGCCCCCTTAGTTCCAGTGAAGGGAACCCCCTGTGCACACAGCAAGGTCCATAAAGAAATGGTTTTCTGAGTTTAGCGGGCACGAACTTGACTGGCCTGCACAGAGCCCTGACCTCAACCCCATCAAACAACTTTGAGATGAATTGGAATGCTCACTGAGATCCAGGCCTTACGCCCACCATCAGCGCCGACCTCACTAATGCTCTTGTGGCTTGTGGATAGCGTGCAGTTCAGATATCTATGATATCACGTAGCCATGCTCTGCCATTCACCGATGAACTGTTCTTTCACCGGCCCCAAAAAGAGTTTCAAAGTCACGGACAGACAAACCAGTTAAAGAAAAACTCTCCATAGCTTCCACAGGCAGTATGTGAGAAGGGCCACTTCCTTCAAATTTCTCTGTGATGCAACCTAACTGGAACAAATTGTCCAAGCTTCCACGCAAAAGAGCAAATAATCAGGACTAGTATTTTTGGCTGCATTAGCCAGTCTCAAATCTCCAGCTATATCTTGCCAGTAGGCTATTGGCATTAGTGCAAGGACGATAGGGGAAATGACTAACATAGCCCATATTACACTCGGCTAGGTTTTGGTAACTGAAAATCCGCTGCTACCTTCATCTTACATTTAAAAACTTTAAGCCTACATTTTTACCTTGACATTAGGACATACAAATCATGAAAGCCAAGACATTAAAGTAGTTACTATGTGTGCCTGATGACAAACTACATTATAGTTTAATCCGCCTGTGGTGTGTTTGCACTTTTGACTTGCTAGCAATTCCTGCAAACTAGCATGCAATATCAAAACTACGCAATCTGTCATTACTAAAGGACTGCTTACAATTAGCCTACATACATTTGGATTCTTTGACATACACGCACAATATAGCACCCGGAAATACTTCTAGCAAGAAAATTTACTTGCATATAGCCAAAACAAATTTTTATTTGGCAATATCTCCCGAAATATTTATCGAAATCTCTTGCCGTTTGTTTGAGACAAAGTGAACATTATTCTGAGTGTTAAACCCAAAATATGACATGCAAGCTTCGATGCAACCACCTAAACCACTAGTGTTGAAGCCAATCAACCAATGAAAATAAGTTAACAACATGACATACTCTGATTGACAGCCCCCTTATTATCATAAGGATGAAGAAATACAGGAATGCAAAATAAATACATACAGAAATAAATGAATCAAGAACTAACTGAACATGGAAATAAACATATATAGAATGAATCAAGAAATACATAAATATGAAACTCGAAACTACCAAAGCTGGCACAGGTGACACATGTTCCATTTGCGGCAGACAAAACTAGCAATTCCTCTTGTGCCCTGGTGCTTTTGCATTTAGGTTGTCATAAAAATAAGGCCCTATAATTTATCTGCTAATTTATGCAGCCCCTGTAGACATAATGTTGTTATACAAGCTGCTTTGGAGATGCATGAAGCGTACTTCTTTCTTTGCTTTAAACCACAAACCTGTGATTGCCTCTCTACCAGCCATTGTAAAGACAGCAGTTTGTCAGAAAATTCTGCAGACATCTAACATGTCCTTCACTGCACACAAAAATTGTCAAGATTAATTGAAAACACACACTTGAAATGGCATTAAAAAAAAAAAAAAAAAAAAACCAGAAAGTCAACTGTCCCTCTAATCCCTTTAAAATGGCTTGCTGGTTTGATTAAATCCTGGCTTCTGACCTGTCCCCTAGCCTCATCTGAGAACTTGTGCTTGGTTTTAACACGCAGGTTGCATCTCTCCCCTCATTAATGGAGAAGACAAAAATGCATCCAATTAAAAGCTCTGCATGTTGCACTCCAGTATTCTCATTCAACATGTGCACAAGGGTCAAAAATTAGTCGTACTCAGCAGAATCAAAAATGTCATTATCAGTCTGGCGCCATCTGTCTTATTGTTGGAACACACATGGTGTAATATAATTAATTTCTTGAGTTTGCATATGTTGTCATAGAAATTTTAATGTCTGAAATTGCACATGTTTTGAATGAAGGAATATGTTCCCAGGTGTGTACTGAACATATGGTGTTAGTCCATAAGTATTTGGCCAGCTGTGTGTTGCTGCAGCATTAGTTCATACACCAGCTAACAAAAGGGCAAAAGTTGATTGTAGGTGTGGAATTTTCATTCGGGACCTTTTGCCGTCTCTAAACATAAGAACCAAAGAAGTATCAATGCCTGTAAAGCAGGCTACCATGGAGTGAAAAAATCTGAATAAATCAAACCGAGACAGAGCCAAAACATTGGACGTGTCAAAATCAACTTTGGTGCATTGTACAGAAGCAAGAACCACTGGTGAGCTCAGCAATAGCAAACAACCTGGTAGACCACAGAAGACCACTGTAATGGATGACTGAAGAATATTTTCAATTGTGAAGAAAAACACCTTTTTAACTGTCTACCAGATCAAGAACACTCTCCAGGTTGTAGACGTAGATTTCTCAAAGACTGAAATAAAGAGGAGACAACACCAGAATAACCTCAGTGGGTTCACTGCATGATGCAAACCACTGAAAAGCCTCAGGAACAAAACAGCCAAAGTACATTTAAAAAAAAAAAAAAAAAAAAAAAAATGGTGGAGTTCTGGAACAAACTATTATGGCCAGCTGAGATATGTATTAACCTGTAACCTGTGGAGAACGAAATTACCTGCTCAAAATCCAAAGCCCCCCATCTTTGAAAAGGTCTGTAATTCTTTCATGGATCCCTGGACATGGAGGTAAACACCCTGAATTTAAGGTTAAATCTATAAAAGGAAAGATTAGCAAGAATTTCTTTGCACCATGTCATCACTGGATGGAACATATTTCCAAGTCATGTAGTTGGAGGCAGATGCCCTTGGGGTGTTGAAGTCCACCCTTGATGCAGTGCTGGATCTAGTCTCGTTCTGGGCTCCCCAGCCCTGGTCCTGGAGAGCCACAGGGTCTGGTTGTTTTTTGTTGTTCCTCAGCACATAATTCATTGATTAAAGTAGTTAATGACAGTTAATTCACATCAGCTGGTTTCATGGTAATTACAGGGTGAAAACAAAAACCATTTGGTTAAGTAGCCCTGCATAGGCCACTGCATAGACAGTGAGGTGGCTCTGCTTGTAATACAGAGCCTTGTCATTCCGGTTGCACTTTCTCATGATTCTCGTTTTTCACACTGTTCCTTGTTGGGGCTCAGGAACCCACAAACTACATGTAGGGAGGAGCATGGCGACCAGTCTGCTGGCTCTCCTGGACCCTGTTTGGTATTTTAGTCATGCATACTGAAGAAAGGTGACTGTATTGCTGGCAACCCTGAAGAATATTTGACTCTACTCCCCCGACACGTGACGCTTTACCATGGCTGAGCTTTAGTCATTGATGTTTCCCCACAGAGCTAAGGAGGTTCATTTGGGAACACGTTACAGGATCAATGGCGCAATTATCTAAAGGCCTCGTAGCCATTGTGTCCTGTTGATAATTTATCTCTTGAAAGTAAAAGCCGGGCGATTTTGCACGCATTGAGCCAAGGAGTGACGGGGTTGGAGAGACGCCGAGAAAACGCATTAGACTCTCTCGGTGTGAGCGTTACGTCCGTGGTTCTTCTGAGAAGCGAAATGCAGAAATGTGGTTGAAGAACTGTCGGAGAAATGGCAAGTCACAGTCTTTGTACAGAATGAGACTGAGGCACATGGGCTGCTACTGTAGTTGATGTGGGTCTTTGCTATAACACCGCTATTTGCAGTCAGTAGATACAGTTAACAATGGCTTCCATTCCCTAATTCAATAGTCAAGAGAAGAATCATCTGGATTCACTCGTATTAGGTGGAAGCAATGCAAGGTTACAGTTTGTGCTTCTAACCTGAGGGGTGCCAGACTGGATAATTTAAGAGAACCTGCAGACCCGGGGGGTCTAATATTCTCTACATTTATTGTATGTAGTGAGTTTGTCCCATAATTTTCCTAAGTAGCCTGCTCAAAGGAGTGAAACAGTGGTTGTGCTTCAAGGGCACTTAATGACTTAATAAGGCTATATTAACCCTTTCCTGGGACTAAGCAGGAAATTTCTTTTTTCATATTTTCATTGCACATTCTGACAAGGGTGGGACGAACTGAACATTAGTTGTAAAAGTATTTCTTGGTTTTTTTTCCGTATATAATTGAATTGTATATCACTGCACAATTTAAATTCAAATCACTGAAAAACAAACCATTCTCTCTCCCTTCATCTTATGGGTCCTATGGCATGCACCTCAATGGGAGCACTATGATTACCATGCAAGCAATACCACCAGAGTTAGACATAAACAATTACTATCATATGAATCCATTGAGGTGGACTTAAGAATGGGAGGAATAGGGAGAGGACAGTAAATCAAACCACTGAAGTGTAGTCTGAAAAGAGCCTTTTCGATATTTTTGGAACATTGAAACTGCGTACATGATTGACTGGGGAAAGTCTTCCTACCATTGAGAGACATGGGAGGACGTGAGCTGGAGCTGTACAAAGGGTAAGCCAAGTGCTTGTAGAGATGGGACAGTCAGCTGGCAAGAGGACACCGAATGGAGAGGTCTAGTTGGAGTGTGTGGTATTATCACCAGTTGAAGTTAGATATACTGTAGGCAGTACCATTTGCTGTTTGATATGCCGGGGGAGAGATTAGAGTTGAACGTGAGTGCCCAGCAGAAGTCAGTGAAGTTGCGTAACGTGAATTTAGGCAGGTTTACGGCCAGGCTGCCAGCAGCATTCTGGACTGAATGCAGTGGTCTGTTGGCACAGGCCTGTAAGCTGGCCAGCAAGGCATTGCAGTGATCCAGACAAGAGATTACAAGGGCTTGTGTTACCTTCCTGGGTGAGGAAGAGATGGAGTCTTCTGCTGTTTTGAAATGAGAGTCTGCGGGTTTTGGCGGTCGCTGCTTTGTGTTTTCCGAAAAGCTCAGCTGGTCATTCAGGGTCACACTACGATTCTTTGAATAGAATAAGAATTTTAATAAAGGGTTTTCCATTCATGGATCTCACTAAAAGTGAATTTTTCGGTGAATCACTAAAGGTTAATCACAATCTAATTAAAGAATGTGCTCCAAATGTGTGACAGCACCTCTCTTCTCTGAGAGGAGATGAGAATTAGAATACCTCCTCTCTGCGTTTGCCCCAGTAATCCCATCTTCAGTGCAAATGGACGACCGGCGGGGTGCCGAGGAACATGTGAAAGTGCTGCTGTAAGTGTTCTTCAGTGCAGAAGATCCTTCAGCCTCACCGGCGGCCCATCTACAGCAAATCTCTCGGACCACTTTAAAGACACCCCTGTGCTTCCGTGCCTAAAATAATCTAGGGGCCTCTGAATAATTTATCGAGCCACCATCCACTTGAAACAGCCTGCATAACTCACAGGTGGTGAACAAAAAAAAAAAAATAGGAACACCAAGATGGAGTCACTTAGGCTATGGGGCCTCCATGCCTGCTCAGTATGGTCTGTGTATGTCATGGCATGGTCTTCCAGCATCTGGAATACCGCAAGAGGAATGCACACCACTCTCCACTAGAAAATTTAATTCAACTCAGGTTTAGTTGATAGTGAGAAATGCTGTTATTCTTGTAAATGCATGGCTGGATTCAGATTTAGTGCCTTGCTCCTCAGACCATTTAGTAAATACTCGTGCTCTGTGGATGAGGACATTACCATTGAACTACACTAAAAAAATAATTAAATCAGCATTCTATACATAATATTAATCCATATTAAAATGAATCAATGCGCTCAGGTTTGGCACATTGAAAATGTATTTCCTTCTGTCACTTCTGGGTTAGAAAAGAGCAAGGTTACTTTGCCGCCCTGCCCCTTGTTACACTTTGTACTGCGTGTACTGGTTTGAGTCTGTGCTAGCCCTTCAGTTTGTAAATGTACCTTCTATAAATAGAAAGAAAAATGAAAGAGCCATTTATGAGTGTACTATTTGCCTGTGAATGCACTGGGCCATTTTACATCCTAGATTTTAAATCTTACAATGAAGAACATGATGCACAGTTTGGAGTGATGGTCTCGCCTCATGATACATTGATTATTTATTATTATATTAAAACCTGTAAATTGTAAACCATAGGCGTGGGAAAAAGATGTAGGAATTGGATTTCTTGCCTTTAAGAAGAATTGTGGCTGTCTTCTGTTAAGTACCTTAAGGGAGACCCTGGGGTGAGACAGTTACAGTACAGTGTACAACTAGAAAGATTAATCCCACAGTGAAGTCAGACCAGATTATTTATACAATGAATTATGACAGGAAGGACCACAGTCTTACAATTTAGAGCCTGCTAGGCATAGGAACAGGTGACAAGCAGGAGAATTAACAGGGTTCAGCACAACACTGAGAAGTGGTCTGAGGACAACTTGTGGTGAGTTGGACAGATGTTATAACAATGCTGAAGTACTTAGTCACATAACAAAGAGTGCTAGGGATTGGGAATAGGGAGATGCAAGATGAATTCCAAGATTAATCCTTTAATCAGGGTGGGTCTTCTGGGTGTATCAAGGATATCCTGAACTGTAGATTTGCTGTAATTGGTGCCGGGTGGCTAAACCTTCATGACAACTCAGATTGACCAGCTTCGCTATGTGACTTGGCTATTTTGAAATGGAATTTTGAAAGGAGTGTGGTGTAATAAGACCCCAGTTAATCTGTATTTCTGCCTTTGCAACCCAGATAATTTTATTAAAAGTCCAGCATTGTAAATCAGTTAAAAATACATCATACATCATATTAACATACATTATGAAACTCAATGAAAAAGTACTACCTTCAGTCTATTTTCAAACAAACTGAGGAGATCAGGTTTTGCGTGGTGTAAATTTATCACTCACATGAACTATCCAAACAGCATTTCATGTTTTGAATTTTCCTGGAAATACAGTATCCAAAAACACAGCATATCTTCACTTCATATATGTGAAGTTTATTCCGCTTCCTCCTCCCCTCCCCCCCACACCCCCCACTATACAATTCTTCTAAATAATGAGTTGTAAAGCAAAGAACGTGCACAGTTCCAGGAGTGGGGTCAAATATACCGACAAACAATTACAAGTTCCATTTGACAAAGTAGTAGTGCAAAACCTATTTTAAATTCCAATAAGCCAATCATTTGTCAATGACACTGATGTTATTATTATTCCAGTCCATGGCGCTGAAAGAGACTGCAATCGAGAGGCTAAATAATTGATATGTCCCTTTTTGTTTGAATAACCCACGGAAAATACTATTAATTGTTGCCTTGGCAGTATTCGGGTCCACGCAGTCCATAATTCACTGCTCTGCTTTATTAATGGACCATTAGTTCCTCTTAACTGGGTTCCTATTCAGTGCACGACTGCAGTTGGCGTGCCGCACATGCACACATACATGCAAGTCCCCCCGGCTGAGATGCTGCGCGGGAAATTGTCCGCATTGACATCGTTTCTCAGCTCCGCGCGTTTCTCTGGCTGGCTGTCGGCGCGACCGGGCGGCGCTATCGGTTCAGGGGAATTCCGCGGCGCTGGTCACTCTGAGGCTCCCACGGCCGAACGGAGATGGAAGTGGAAGTAAGCCGTTTGATCCCATCGAGCGGTGTCCTTAACCTCTGCTTTCACTCACTCGGCCCCGCTGTTACCGCGGCGACTACCAGTTAGCGACCGACCTCCCGACAAGTGCGAGGCCTTCTCGGAACTGACCTCATAACACTGAAAAATGGTCCCGTCACTTTAATCCTTTTCTGCTTTACCTGGGGCACTAACCCCCCAGTGACCCACTGTCCCAAAAACAAATGCTTTTTGCCTCTGGAGTATTTTGGTGAGCGGAGGTGAGAGGAATGCTGAAGTATTGCTTGTTGCATTTATGTATGTCGTCGTCCATTTTGATGCATCAGACCTTACTGTTCTAAATACTGAATAATAAATATTGCATAGGAATGCATTCTTCATGTTTGTGTCGTGGCTATTTATTCATCTTGGAAAATGAAGGGACAACAGGAGGAAAAGAGAACAAATTTGTCGCCTTTATTTGCTTCCTTGATATAAATAATCCCACCAATGGACTTTTCCCCAAGTGTTTACTAATCATGTTGTGCAGTTAAATCACCACAATTTATATCTTACTTTAAAGAAGGAAAATTACCATTGATCATTATAAGGTAAAGCAAGCAGATGGATACAAATAGGGCATATGACTTTTTCACACACAATTTATGGCTGCAAGTCTGCAACTTGCCAGAAAATCCAGAACAATTAGAGCAGAGCTGCCCAACCCTGTAGGTTTTCACTCCAACCACTCCAACAAAGCACACCTCATTGAAAAGTAAGAGATCTCATCGAGCTGGTAATTAGTAGAATCAGGTGTGCCAAATTAGTGTTGGTGAAGGTTGGTAGAGCTCCAGGAAAAAGGTTGGGCTGCCCTGAATTTTAGTTTTGTTACTGCACAGCCAGGCACTACTTGCATGCACATAGCCTGAAGTCCATGAACTGGTCTTACAGTAAGTCACTTTTCTACCTATAATAGATAAGTGTCTTGTAAGCACCGAATTACGATGTCAAAACTTTTATTTCAGCCCCATGAATCGACTTCATCTCAACCTCCATGACAGACATTAGACGTCTAACCGATGTTAAAATTTTTGGTGGGGCTGACTTAGTAATGCTAGCTAGCAAGTAAAAAATATTAACCTTACCTACGAACTTCAGTATTTTCTTTTTGAAATAAGCTAAAAAAATTAAATTCAATTTTAATGTTTATAGCGCTCTTTTTTTTAAATTTTTTTTTAAAAAACAGAGAACTGTCACAAAGACACTTAACAGAGAAGCAAGGCAAGGGACAGAGCAAACACCAGACCTGAACCCCCAAATAGCAAGTTCATAAGGTAAAAAAAAAAAACTCCCAGTGGGCAGAAAAAACTCCCCAATGGGAAGAAATCTTGAGAGGAACTGGGCTATAGAAGGAGAGCCCATCCTCTGCTGGCCAGCCTGGTGTAAAGTAGCAGTCAGCGAATAAAATGGGTTAAGCAGGTTACAGCTGAGGTGAAAGCTAACAGGAACAACAGAAGACCGAATGGTATAGTTCAGAATAGTGAAGTTTAGAGGAGCCGGATTATGGATCTGGAATATGAGACAATAGTACAATCAGCTTCATTTAATTTATTTCATTTTCATTTACATATCTACATGCGTTACCATTTTACAGAAACCGTTTCACAGAAACAGTTCTTTTTGTTGTCCCCCAATATTCAGCTATGCAAAATTAAGTTAACAGATGTTAGGAGCTGTTCAAGTGTTTGCTTTTGTATGGATTGTTATTGTTCATACATAAAAGCACAGTAAATGTCTAGTTTTGAGTTAGCCTTTGATCTGTGGAGATTGCATTTGGAATCAGAAGGCAAGCAGGCTAACTATGAAGTAAGTCGACCAGAAATTGAAATGAACTGTGAGCTGTATGACTACACAATTTATTTATTTGTTAATTTTTTGGCTTAGTCAGAGACATGTAAAGCAAAGACAGGAGGTTGTCTCCCTGTTCCAGCTTTTGATCCTCATTGACACAAACCCAGAGCGCTTCGTCACACCACTAATTTTCAATGGAAAGGTAAACTAAGGTGAACTAGTTCACTCACAGGACACCAAACAGAAATGCACAGTCCAGAGGGCACACTCTACGAGAGAGACAATGTGCCAAAAAGAAACAAAAGTATAATACCTGAATCTGAAATGATGTTCATTGAGCAGCACAACTTAACTTTGTTACTTTAAGTAGAACTCTCTAACAATTGCATTGTGCATTCTCGTCTCTGAACATTAGCTGTTTTTGTTCATGGGTAATGAGAGAAATTGACAGATTGTAACAATAACAACACAACAAACTATATCAGTAAGAAATACCTCATTAGCTGATCATTTTAGCCACTGTTGTAACAGTGGCGAAAAAAAATATCTTCTTATACCACTGACCTTGTCAGTGCAACCTCTCTCACTGCCTACCCATCAAACCATCAGACTATTGCAACTCAGCCCGTGTAAACAGGAATATCAAATACGAAAACATTCAGTTCACAAGTTAGAGGAGTAGGCTGGACGTAAAATCTAATGCACATGATGTGTATTGGTGGATGATACATTTAAGTTATAGAATGTGAAAATGAATGTTTGAAGTCAGTAAAACGGATACAAGACGGAAGTGACTTTAAATGGAAGTCCATTAGATAGTATTGCCACATACACACTGAGTGTTGAGTTGAACGTGTTAACAGTTTAATAATAGTTTAATAATTTAATAATAGGTAATAGGGAACTGGGCTTGTAACCCAGAGCCTGGGTGATGCACGGCAGCCATTTGCGCCAGAACGCTCACCACACATTAGCGAAGGTGGAGAGGGAGAGAACATTTATTTAGCCAATTAAATCTGGGGATGATTTTTAGTGGCAAGTTTTTGCGAGAGCCAGAGATTTATATAATAAAAGATAAAAGCCTGCAGTCAAATAGTACAGTGATGTGCAAAAGTATACCCTCTTTCAATTCTATGGTTTGGATGTAACTAATCATTGTATAGGTGGTACCAATTCATAAATCTAACCTCATGTTATGACAAATAGCACAAAACAGATTTAACTTGGCCATTATTTATTCAACCAAAAATAAGCAAACATGGAGAAGCCTTCTGTGAATAAGTGCACCCATGATTCAATAGTTTGACCCCCTTTTTACAGCAATAACCAGAAATAATATTTCTATTTATGAGTCTAACAGACTTACATTGCGTCAGAGAAATTCCTCCACCCACCAAAGCACACCAGTTTACTTCTGAAACAGATCAAGCAAGTGGTTTTCTCCTGGCTTACCCTTCCATGAAAACCATACTTGTTCAGTCTTTTCCTAATGGTGAATGAGCTCACAAACACTACCATTTACCACGTCGACAGAGGCCTGTAAATCCCTGGATGTAGTTTTAGGATTCTTAGCTATTTCTTGGAGTATCATATTTTCTGTCTATTCTGCGATATCATATGGTCTGTGGTCTTGGCATGAATTTTCTGGGACGCTCACTCCTAAATTGATTGGCAAATGTCATGAATGTTCTCCATTTGTAATTGGTCACTGTGAAATGATGGACTTCGTATTGGTAAGAAATGGCTTCATCGCACTTCCAGAGAGCTGGGCAGCAACAATTGATATTCCTCAGTTGGCTTATTTTGGGTTGAATAAATAAAGAGAAGTCAAATTTGGTTTGTTCTGAGTCACAAGAGGTTTGATTTACCTTGTTAGGACTAGATGAGGGTTAGTTATGTCCGTATATGCAAAACCATAGAGTTGAAAAAGGGTGCACTTTCTTTTTCACAAGACCGTATTTCAGATTATTTACATATCCCGATAATATTAAGAGAACCTCAAAACAAGCATCAGTCTACAGTGGAATCATTTAGCGGAAATAATTCAAAAGGAAATGGAAACAGCAAATTTCATCAAATGATGCAGAAAATGTGTTATTTCCAATTTCTTTTGGGGGGAAAAAAAGGTCATGATGAAATCCTCCGCAAATGCAATCCAATGTTCTGGCTATAGTATTTGTACATTACGTTCCTCGCAAAAATATTCCCCTGCGGTGAATCTGGGGCCCTAGACCGAGTGGTTGTAGGTCGGAAGAAAATTTACAGTTTGTCCGTCTTTGGCTGCTTGCATATATTTATTCTCAGCAAGTTTTGGAATTAGATGAAAGATTGAACGGCAAAAGAGACGAGGTGACGATGACAGCAGCCTGTCTCCGGTGTCTGTACAGGCCCCTTCCTGAAGGATGGCAGTCAGATTTTGGGAAAGCCACGGGCGCACCCGGTGAATCTGGTGAGCCAGGGCATCACTGCTGGTGGAAACCCTAGTTACGGGGAGAGCCTGTCTGACCGCAAGCTAAGGGCGGAGAAGCTGTTATCCCCAGCAAGCAAAGCCGAGCAAAGCCGGAGGGAGGAGGGGGGAGGGAGGATGCGGGGAAACTGGGAGCGAATTACGAGGAAGCGCCGGGATCACAGGTGAGAAATAACCTCTGCACAGCTGTTGATAAGGCGACTCTATTACTGCCAAAAAAAAAAAAACCAGGCACGAGTCTGACAAAGGTCTTGCCTGGAACCCATAGCTGTGCTTCACATTATAAACGTTAGATAATACAAGTACAAAAAAAAAAAGAAAAATGTGAGAGCCATCCTCTCTCATAGCAGATCACACACACAAATTCAATTCAACACTTACGACATGAACAACTTAATGGAATATCAAACGGGGAATATTAATGATTGTTCTGAGAAAAAATTGATTAACTTTTGTAAATGGCAAGCTATTACCAGTGACAATGGAGATCCCAGCCTTATTTACATAAGATGGACTACATCCCGGCAGGGGAGCTATAGTTTTGTTAGCTGGTAATGTTGCGAATGTGCCCTGAGTTACATGTACGAAGCTATGCCTGTTCTGTCCGATATTACACAAGTACCTTTGCATTGTCGCGACTGTGATTCTCTTTGTTTGTCATCCCGCTGAGACCAAAGTGTTTCCCAAGAGCTCCTCGGTCATGTTTGATTTTTAACATCAGCATTGCAGAATGTGGCCCGGGAGGCTTGGGTTAGGGTGGCTTTCCGTAGCCTGCACTGTGGAGAAGAAGCAACAGTGGCTGAATGCACTAGTATTAATGCTTCAGAATGGAAAAGGCAAAATGTAGTAGAGTGCTATTCCTCTGCTATTAAAAAAAGCCTAACTATGCCTGAAATTGCCTATGTGTGATCCCGTAAACCCTAAAGCAAAGATATTTGGATTATAGGACTCCGGGTAAAATGAGATGGAGCCTTATCACAGTAATATGTTCTTGGGCAGCAGGGTCAGAGAGTAATCTTCAAAACAATATCAAAAGAAGGCTGGACGTGGGATGGAATATTAATAATTGGTCACTTTAATTAGCACCAGGAAACTAGCAGGACTGGGTAAAATTGGATCCTCTTATTTATAAAGTTTTTGTTCGCATTGGGAAAATGTATGTACTGCTTGACTTTTTTGGAATTAAGTGGGTGCAAAGACTTACTGTACTTGTGGCACTGGGTTCTCCTTTTTCCCACCAGTATGGTTTTGTTTTTCTTTCATTACATTAATTCACCCGACACTCATATCCAGAGTGACTTGAATGAAAGCTCCTTCAATATTGTGAGCAACATTGGCACACCAGGCAAACAACATTCCCAGACCGGTGGCCATGTGCAACATCATTAAAACGCTATGTAAGTCCATTTGAAACCATAAGGCATTCTATAAGAATCCTAAAGTGTTACCTTTTCACGCTGCAGAGAATAATTATGCTTCATATGCAGCCCAGTCAGATAGAAGGACAGCCCTTGTGCATCCTCATTATAACATTCTTACATTCTCATTTTGTGAGTGGAAGCACTAGCTTCTTCAGTGAAAGTCTATTATTATCATATGGATTTATACAGTCTGTATGTGAAATCTGAAAAACAACATGTTTGCAACTTACAAAAATGCCAAAGTTACTCACACATGCAAAGCACTGTTGACAAGTCATTAATTCAAACTTGCAAAATCTAAGACTGCCATTAAAAGTAACAATATCAAAATTAAGCCAAGTTACAAGAAACAATATTGGCTATCATAGCTCACACAAATTAAACAATATTAAAAAGCTGTATTCCAAAGCATGCTACCCAATATTTCCTAAATTATTTCAAGTAACTTGGCCCTGTGTGTAAAAGCATACAGTACATTAATGTGGGAAACATATGTCTGGATAGGTTTGTAAGATTCAATATTTATTTAATAGGCCTCGATATTTTTATATATGTAGGGAAAAAAAACAAAATCCCCAAAAGGTTTAGGGCTTGTCTGGATGTGTGAAGTTGTTTGTCAATTCTGTCTACTGACAATGTCAGAAGGCACAGAAATTATTGTTTTTAAGGGCTGAGTGGTCATTGTGGTTATTTATGTACTGGACCCTGAAAAGTGCCAAACTCTTGGTGCTGTACAGGTATGGTGCATGCCACCCCGCCAAGCCGTAACTTGGCGAGATGGCATACCTGCCAGCCCAATGATCTGCAGTGTTACAAAGTCTCTGACGAAAGTGTGAACAAGGATATTGTGGTGTTCATATGTAGACATTCGTTGCTGAAATTACCTGTAATGAATTGATGATCTGTCTCTGGTTTATTCCTGCCTTTTACCTCCAGCCAAAATAATTTTCAGAGCCTTACCGTGATTGTATGGGACGTTGGACATTACGAGCTGTACTTTAATAAAAGTAGGTCTCGCCATTTGCAAACCTACCATCGTTGTACCCCAGCTGCTGGGCAGTTCTTTGCCTGATTGTCCCTAAACCCTGATTGCCTAAACCTGCATTACCTATGTAAGTCATTCTGAGTAAGGAAATGACTAAATGCAATGTCTTTATATTTGTCACGTTGCTGGTCATACAGTTTCTTGTGCTGAAACACAACTATTTTGAGCCCACCTACCATTGTTCAGAAATATGTCTGATGTCACACATGGAAAGAGTGAATCTGATTGGTTAATAGGCCATTTAGCAATACAAAGTAATAGAATGGAATAGGATTACTTTTCCTGGGGGGAACTTCAGTATAAGTAGCCGACATAAAAGAAAACAATTTAACAATTACACTTTTTAATTACATCAAGAAATAAAATTACAGAAATTGCATTTAGAGATTTCTACATTACATTACTATTATTATAGATTATAAATGGCAAATTATATTAAGGAAGTTATGAAAAGAATTTCTGTACATAAATTACATACAACAAATACACTGATTACTGAAATACATTTCAGGCTATGCTAAATAATGTAATTAAATATTAAAATGAAGGTGTACTGTGTCATTGCTGAGGTGAACAGATGTTGATACGAAGCCGTTGAGTGCTCTCCTTGTTTCAAAGCATAGGGACCTCAGTCTTCTTCCTGGTGGCAAGATCTCAAACAGATGATTCAGGGGATGTGAGGCAGGGACCAATATACTCTCCTTTCTTGACTGTCCCCTCTGCATAAAGTTATTTCATGGTTCTTTGTTGTCTTCCTATGATCTTACTATTTGGTAATGTCACCCTCTCCAACTTAGTTTGTCTGACGTTATTTAGAGAGCCAATCCAAGCTGTAAGGCTGAAGGTCAGTGCTGATTCAATGAAGCAGGTGAAAAATGCTTTTAGTGCTGACTGACTGACATCCAATTTCCTGAGTTTGTGGAGGAAGAACAGTCTTGATTGACATTTGGCATGTACTCGATGACAGTTGGCTCCACAAGTCAGTTTTTTGTCTATACTGGTGCCCAGATATCCATTGAAAATGTGTCTGGGGGGAAGGGGGGTAGCAACACACCATTGTTGGAACTAGTTGAAACTAGTTTAGAGTGTTTCCTCAGAGTTGGAAGAGTCCACAATCACTGTTTCATCAGAATACTAACGAATTTTCCCTGACAGGCATCCGTGTAGAGTGAAAATAAATTACACAGGTCTGAATAGTGTTCACCGTGTGAACTAAACTGTGTTCTTGGCTAGAAATAGCTGTACAAAATAAGTATTGTACCTTACTGAACCTGTGTTTAGCAGTTGTCTGTGACCATGAAATGCACTTTTTGTACGTTGCTTTGGATAAAAGCGTCTGCCAAATAAATGTAATGTAATGTAACGCCATTGAGCCTAGTAGTGAGCCAGTGGAGATGGTGGTAATGTTACTGCACTGGCCTTTATATATTACCCACTGAGGTCTAATGACATGAGGGTTAATAGTAGTAGGCTTAGTCGTTCATGAACCATTAAATGTGGCTGAATTGTGTTAAACATACTAGAGCAGTGGTAACAAACTTGGTTCCTGGAGATCTACCGTCCTGTAGGTTCTCGCTCTAATTTACCAAAGCAAATGTCATTCAACAGCTAGAGATCTTGATCAGCAGCTGATTAGGGTGTTCCAAAATATGGTTGAAATGTAAACATACAGGATGGTACATTTCCAGGAACAGGGTTGGGTTCCACTGTACTAGAGAAATCTACAAACGCCAATCTGTTATATGACTTGATGAAGCTGTGTTAGAAGAGCATCATCCACTCCTCTGTTCCAATGGTAGGCATACTGCAATGGGTCTGCTATGCTTTGCACATTTTATTGGTTTTTTATGAAAGTAGCAAAGGCTAAAAACAGGTCCATAGGGTTAGTACTATCTGCTCATGTGAACAGATCACAGAAGATGGGAGCCAGTTGATAATGACAAGACTGCAGCACGTAAATGCTCATGCTGTCTAGCCAAAGAGCTTTGTTCAATTTCACCCTTTTCAAAACCCAACTAACATCCTCCACCTGTACCAAGGTATTGCTACTCTCCTCAGTTAACCAGACTTCTCATGTTAAATCAACCCAAGAAAAATAAGGCCAAATGTAGCTGCGAGTAACAACCAAGCACCAAGGGGCGAACCGCAGAGCATTGAGTGCGATTTTTTATCTTTCTGAAATGTCTGCAAAAAAATATAAACCTAAGTTTTGTGACAATTAGTTGCCTGCATGCCACGGCTCTATTGTTGGAGTGCACTGCATGATATACAGTGAATTATCATCAAAATCGGCATACGTTTGTGGCCAAATGTATTGAGATTACAGTCCTGAGGGCATCTTTTAAGAAATCAAAGTTTCCTTCGCAATTTAACATGGGGGTGTGCTGTAGATTAAACATGCCAAATATGGTGAGAAGTACGAAAAAGTTTGTTTTTCCAAGAATTCAAAATGGCGGAAAATCAATATGGCAGACCCTAGGGGTTATATAACATTATTAGTTCAAAATGAGGTGGCAGACGTGTAAAAAAATTAGGATGATTTACGTAAAACTGCATGGCTGGAATAATGTTGCAATTTTGCAGGTGGCACTAGAGTTCCAGTTGCATGTGTGTCATGCACAATAAATTGGCAGCACTACTGAACACGCCTGCCAAATTTTGTGAGTTTTTGAGCATGGGAAAGGGGTACATTTAGGGTGAAGCAGAAGAAGAAGAAGAAGAAGAAGAAGAAGAAGAAGAAACCTAGCAAAAACAATACGGGTCCTACGGACCCTTTGTGCTTTGCCGCATAAAAAATGATTCAAGTCAGAATAAAAAAAATGTGGGGGAAAAAAAAATTCCACATCTGACTTGCAAGTAATGATAGAGGAGACAGGTTCCAATAATTTTCATGACATGAGAGAAAAAAAAGACCAAAAAATTCAGCCTGCAGTGTCAGAATCCATCATCACCCTACAATCCTCCCAGAATCATTGTTAACTGAAATTCCATATTCCAAATGATGCGTCCCCATGGACACTGGAAAAGCACTGCATTTATGACATCATCACAGAGCAATGAAAGCAGCTTTGAGCAGAAGTGTGCTGTTACTGTTCTAGATGAACATTAGCTGCAGTCATATTCCACAGGGAAATATAAATAAACCAAATCACTGTGCAATACTACTATTATATCATGTGAACCTCCGCCATTGCCAGTAATAATCTGCATATTAAATTATTTTATGACCAAACCCCAATCAAAAATCTCCCTGTAGCAATAAAAAGTCAATAAACCACCTGTCAAATACTGTATTTCTGAACAATGGAGAAATGAGCTGTTAGAACAAATGTGATATACTTATAATTACAATGTTTAAAGTGTTTATATATTACATATTTATTTTTATGAAAAATCCCAGCTAGTGAAAACTACAGCTTTCCCTTCATCACCATAGCTGGGTCAGATCAGAAAAATAGTTAAATTCACCAGTGATAGTACTCTGCGCCTATTCGATCAGGTCTTCAAAATTCTTACTTTAGGCTAAATAAGGTAAAATAAAATAAAATAACTGTTCACAATTAAGGCAGGAATACAGGGAGAATAACATTGATGTTATTGTGTGTGGCAGACTGTAAAGTATTGGATCAAAGGCATAGATCTTCACATGTTCATCAAGTATAATGTTTACTTGGCCCCTTACAAGTACATTTGTAGTAATACAAAACATAAAAACATAAATGGCAAGGTTTGTATGATTATTGTCAGAATAATATCCTCCACTTGTATGTGCTTGTGAAGGGTGAATTTTTCTTGTCTTCATATTTATGAGTAGTTACTGATTTAAAAAAATATATTCCTACTTGTATTCTTCGGTTGTGTAAAATGTAGTAAAATATGCAATAAAGAAGTTCACAGCTTCACAGAAGACAACAGAGCAAGAGCTCCTGGATTCTGTTTAGTTGCACTCTACAAAATGAGCCTGATGTGGATACACAAAATTAAAAGAAGTAAAATTAGTGTTTCATCTTACATTTTCTCCAAAAAATAAGATCAATCTTCTTTATTGCATACATTTTCAGAACAGGTATTACATACAGTACTTTCTATTTTTACAACACATGATATCAGTTCTAGAAAGTATTAAAAGTTGCAAAATGTGATGTATCATCATTTTTAAATGCATCTGTGTCTTTTAAAACAATATATATATAGTTCTATAATCACACAGATGTCTAAAAAAAAAAAAGTCCTATAACTTTGAATGCATAGGCATCTATTCATCTGACTACACTTAATCTTCAGTCCCCATGAAAAGAAAAGTACAGTTTTCTTCAACAATACACTGTGAGCTTTGAGGTCATGGAATTAATGAAAAATATTATACATTCCGACTGAAATCTCAAGTGTCTGTCTAAAGAGGATCAGGGAATTCTTTCACTGCTTTCAGCAAGAGCTTCATATTCAGCTGAGCCTCTACGCAGACACCGTGTGCGAGCTAATACTTCTTGAGCGTTGAACTTGCTGCTGTGGGAGTCAAGCCAATTATGTGTGACTGTTCAAAAAAATGTGCATCTTCGTGTGTGTGTGTCTTCCTGTTATGCACATTTCAGCATGTCACTGTGTGATTGTAAAGAGGTGACTTCATGAGTGTTACCCTGGAGGCCATCCAAACTGTGGCCTAGCACCATCCACTGCTTCTGCAGGGAGAACAGATAACCAGACGATTAGGCACCTGAATGGGTTACACCCAGAAGACTAATCCAGTGGTGCCCCAGGCAGACTTACAGGGAGTTGTTTGTGTGTTTGGTGCAGGTCTGGATGACATGAAAAGGGATCGACTGGTGTGTGGTTTTAAGGATGATAAAGTTAAAAGGAGACTTTTGTCAGAGCAGAATTTTTCTGTGCAATTGAGAATCAAGCAATCTGTTTGAAACAATCACTGACTGTGGAGCAGGAGCAGGCTGGAAACTTACTAGGAAGAAACTGGCTGAGTGGCTGGCTGTTTTCGAGCTGGAGACGAAACACGTGAGCTTGTCTCACTCCTTAGCCATCGTAATGACATGTTTGAGCAAGGGTTGCACGACTTAGTAGGGGATATAGTCAGCAGATGGAAATCTGAGGTAATTTAAGGCCAGGCCCCGACCCCACACTCTGAGGGATAAAGCAGATGCTAAGCTGTTTGGGCAGCTCACAGCAAGACCAGTCTCTTAGATTATGTGGAGAGAACAGTCAAGATGAACCAAGTTTCTATATTAGACAAAAAGAGATTGCCTCCTGGTGTTAGATGGAGGTGGAAAATTCGCTAAATTGGACATTGGACACGGAATCCAAGTTTACCACAACAAACCAAAGACTACAGCAGTACACCACACTGCCGTACAGTGACTCCTCAGTCTCACACTGTGGACCTTGTATAAGGTATACCACGGGCAGTGAAAGTGGACACCATTCTTGGGTCTAGCAACAATGATGCTACACGTATAGATCATGGGGATAGTGCCAATGAGGCTGGAGAAAGCAAGCCTGTGCTGTGATTGCACCGGAAACTGTGCATGGCCCCAGAGGTGGTATACTTGTGTATGGGTTTGAATACAATGGAATCCATTCGGTTACAGGGGAGAAGGGGGGTGATGCCGGTGTTAGAGCTGCGTCAGGAGCGCCTGAGCTAAGGGACGGTTTGGAAAATGGGCTACGTAGCAGGACCAGGCGTTTGAATAAGCCACTTCATTCCTTCAGTGAGAACAGCTCATAGTCCATTTCAGTAATACAGAGCCACTGTGCCTGTCATATGGTGCCTCGTCTTAAGGATTTGGGGCAGTGTTGGCACATCAGAATCCAGATGGCAGCCAGAGGCCCATAGGCTTTCGCCAGTATGTATATAGGAAACACTTCATCATGGTTACTGATCACAATCTGTTCACAAGGCTGCTGGATGAAAACAGAGAACTTCCTTAAATGACCGTGGCCGGATCCAGAGGTGTGCCTTAAGAGGTTATGACCTGGAATTGACTAGTAACTAATCAGCATTTAATGTACTAAGTGAGCATTTGCAGTTATTTACAGATTAACATTTATCTGCATTGTTCCAGTACATATTATTACATTAATTCACATTAATCCTGCTGTATAATACAAACAAGGACACTGCAATAGATCAGAAAAGTAAAAAAAGATCTTGTTGCTTAACTTCTATATGTTGTAGAAGAAACAACATTGGAAGGAGTTGTGTGTGAGGGTGCTTGACCCTGTCCATGTTATGTGAAGTTGAATTTCACTTAATAATATAAAGAGACTGGGGATTAGAATAAACTTGCCAAATTGTAAATGGGTTGTTTGTCATGCTAATCCTGAGGATGCTACACCACAAGGTTATATGCTGGCCTAATGCTCCAAACATGAACATTCTGATACAATGAGTAGGCTTCCTCTGCCAGTGACTGCCACAAGACGTGATTCTTATGACTGAACACACGAACAGTACCCCAGGTCATGTGCAACAGATGTGATCCTAGACACAGCAACTGAAGCAGCCAACTGACAGCATATTGCCATACGTCAGGAAAAAGCATGAACTGGGTGTGGAAGATGACTTCATCCTGTGGGGTTGTAGGGTGATAATACCACCTCAAGGGAGACAGAGAATATAGGGCAACGCCTCCATACCTGGCGCCTCTTCAGCCAAGCTGCTCATGAACTGACAGTGGAGAGAACAGCCAGATCCGGCCCTTCTATTGTAGAGAGGGTATTAATGATTATTAAATTGAATCAGGAAAAGCAGAAGGAGCAACATGGCTCCCATGCATGGGACACACAGCCAACTCGAGTGTATATGAGGGGATATCAAACTGCAGGCCAAAAAAGAGAGAACTACACCTGCAGGATGGCTGGCCCAATGTCAATAATTAAAGATAAGCTAAACGGTATGTGGGAGGACCAGGGAACTGTAGTTTGAGGGGTGATATGTCTCTGCTCGCTGGCTCCTCTGGTCAGGTGGAGGCCTTGCATGTGACCCCACAGGAGGAACCTTGCACATCTGAGGGTGGTTGGGCAATCGCCTGATAATAAAAGCCACACCAGCCCTTCTTTCAGTGTGAGCACCAGTGTGAGAATGTGTGGAGGGCAAATGGAGAGCAAGAGAGAAAAAGACTTGTCGCTTCTTTGCAAAAAGAAAAATTCTCTATTCTCTTTTGTCTATTCTAAAATATATAAGTACTTTCGTCACCGACTATTTCTCACAAACTATTTTGATAACGCAGAGACCTTTTTGTGACACGAAGATCCAGGAAGAAGCCGACAAGCAAATGTTTGGAATTCTTAATCCAGATAAACTCTAAGCATGATCCTTTTTCTCTCCCCCTCCACTCCCACCTCTTTCCTGGTATGTGTATTCAGTGTTATAAGTTTTGTTATCTCCTCAGCCAATGGTGGTAATTTTACTTGTGAGTATGTAGGTCACATGCTTGAAAATTTTGGAATTGGAAGCTTGCATCTGGACTCAACAAATAAGAAATAAGCTGGATTTCTTGCTTTCCTTTTTGTCTGGTCCAGATGGCATTGCTAGCTCTGTCTCCTAGGACAACCCCAGTGGCATCGTCAAAGCAAAACTAGTTTGCTTCCCTCGCTCACGTTGATGCGTAGAGAAAAGATAAACAGCCCACGGTACAGACTCAACCCTCTACTCTCAAGTTCTCCAACCTGTTTGTCTCACTTGAATATGGTGCCCCACTTTCAGGAACAGAAACTTGCTCCCATGTGGTCCTAGGATGAGGTTAGCCAGGCGCATTGTTGGTGTATTATAATTATGATACACAACGTAATGGTTAGTCATGTTATTGATCCGAGTGATATAACCAGTGACGATGAATAAAATAAAAAACTCATGAAAACACACTGTAATAGAGAGGAACTGTGGTGTGTTGAAAATACACTTCAGATGTTTGGAAGTCAGGTGGAACATTACAATACAACCCTCAGAAGATTGGGGCATTCTCCGTGGCATGTTGTCTGTTGCATAACATTGCCGAAAGTAACGGACGTCTTATGGGCATAATATTAATGAGGACACAACATGGAACTTGTTGAAAGGCCCGGATGCTGAACTGCGTGTGTCGATGCCAATGAGCTCAGATACACCAGCAGCAACGCGAGTAAAGAGGATCAGCTGGCAGAACAGCTGCTTGTTCTATAGCCTGCTTAGCAAACCGAATGGTTTATTTGATTGAAAAAGTCCCAAAAAAGCAGAATTCTGGAGAGAGAGAAATGGGGGGTTGACGACTGGAAATAACTCATTGTTTAGTACACCCCCATAAGAAAACACCCACTTGTACATACTTCCTTTTACAAAATGGCAATGTAATTTTGTTCTGACATACCTTGTTAATTGTAATGAATTTTTAAGGAAATCAGTGTCTTTTTATATTGTATTTTAAAATATCTGCCCTTAGATGCTTTTAGAATCCTAATTATGTTTGGTATAGGTTAATAGTAATTCTTGTTCAAAATGGCCGCTGTGCCTGCTTTTAACAGCATTTGCCTTTTTGCTTAATGCAAATATTTTTTCTTATTGTTTCTTATATGTTCAGGTTTTTTCATTCAAAATTTGAATTTCAAAGAAGTGGGTTTTATGGAACTGAAAACTGTCAACAAACAAAGACAATAAATGTGTACAAACCACACAGGCTTGTTATCTCCTGACATCAGTGTACGCTTTCGACATCGTGTGGCGGTTCTGGCGATGCCAAAAAATGGAGCATACCTGCTGCTACCTCCCTCCAGGCGCTTTGCTGGAGCCCTGCTGTTATATTCTTTGCTCGCTCGCTTTAACCTTGCGCACAAGCAGTCTGCTCCATCAGAGGTAAATCTGTCTTTTCAAAGTCTCGCTAAATCCGCCATTATATTAGCAATCCGACAAGGTGCAAAACGCAAGTGGCTTTAAAGGGAATGGAAGATAACCCCCTGATTGGTTTATCGCTTGTTATGCCCAAGACATGCCTGTTAATTAAGCGATTAAGTTCTGCCCATTTGAATTTTGCACCTTACTTTGTGCTCAAACTATCCACCGTTAAACTAGCAAAAGCTCGCCCTAATTTCACTTGTGCCATGTGCCTTAGACCGTATGATAAGATCATTAAAATAAAGCCCTTGGAGGGTTAGTTTTTAAACCAGCAACTATAGTCAAGGGGGGTACACTATGAAGGAAGCACAACATACCCAGGGTTTCTCCGTGTTAGTAAGCTTGACAAAACAACTGCAACTGCGCTTAACTGGTGTCACAAATGTGGTTATCAACTTGCTACGTGAACACAGGCTTTGTTACTCAAGCTCTGTGTGCATTGCCATAAAAGGGGCAGTGTCTGCAAAAATCGGTTTATAGCAGCACAACACGGGCCACACCCAAACGTATTTCCCACCCGAGGAGAAAGGACTGCTGTGGACGGATGTAACGGACGGACACGAAGAACATAAAACAATCATAATTGCAAAAAGTAACACTGTTGCCACCAACAAAGTCAGGGATAAGGGCGGAAAAGAAGTCCTAATAGTGTATGATGCGGCACAGCTGGAGCTCATGCTTGATAGTGATGTCATAGTTTAAGCCTTCTGGTGAAAGTGGGAGACCCACAAACTGCGATGGGCCAAGTATTCCCAGGAAAGAGAAGGGAAGTAGACTCGATGGAGACTGAGAGAAGAACTGGAATGCTTTTAGAGGTTCTGGGTGGTAAAAAGGTACATAAATGGAATCTATATATAACCCTATGTATTCCCCTGTGTATTAATTTAATCTGGTGGCCTTAGATTGACCTGACCCCCAGGTGGTCGAGAGAGTAATGCCCTATCCCTTGCTATTATTCTTTCATTACTATCCTTTGACCAATTGTGCACATCAAGGCCAGATGACATAATCAGCTGAGAGTTGTGTTCAAAAATGGGTGATTATCAAGGTGGTGAGAAGTAATTGGGGGATATATTCTATGGGCGTGACAAACATGTGGGGTTTCTGATTGTTGCCAATAATAGATGAATGTAACAGGAAGTTTCTTCAGAGTTCTCTTGGACGGCCCAGGAGGTGCTCTTCCAGTGTGTGCACATTGGTAAATAAATGATCACTTATTGGACCTGCTGTTGCTGTTTCATGCTTTGGGGTTCCTGAGTCTTTCCCTGGGGTGTTGGTCACATAAACTTGGCGTCATGAACTGCGGAGGTTCCATTATGATACAGCAACTGAGGGTATGTTCTGTTAATTCCTACAGTATAGTATTTGTTAATTAATACCTACCATATCACTCCTGATGAATAAATCTACACTCACGCTAATTGTCCAACAGTTTATTTCTAATGCAACAACTGCTCATTCTATAGCTCCTAAACCATAAACTTGATACAGGGTATTTAAAAGATTGCCTGAAGCAACCACACCAATTTATTCATAAACTCAAGCATTATGGCACTCAACCTATTGTCCCATAATTTAGAGAAGTAGATATGGACGTGTAGGGCTCAAGAGACATGGACATCTATTGTATTCCTTTCGTTGAAAATATATATCTTTCATATAGTGTACCCTTGGAGAAAGCCAGCGGATTAATTTGGTCTCTAAATAAACTCAGCCCTACGAAAACACCCCTGAGAACTACGGGATCCTGCAGGAATGGAGGCACCTTTTTCGAAGGAGTTGATTGGTCAAAGGGTGGTGCTTTTATATGTTTCAATCCGTTAGCCTGAACATAATCTGCCCCGGACCAGGTTGGCTGCACAGCATCGATATTCCCTGATTTAAAGTGAGTCGATTTTGTGATACAGAAAACCCAGGGTTAAAGCTTAAGTTAGTTTGCTAACTCTGTAATCACGCTTCGTAGTGCATACCTCTGGTACCAGAGCGACTAACGTCAAGGCAAACGTGAAAAAGCAGGCTAATACTAAACATAAACACTCCCAATTTGTCATTCGTATCAGCACAAACAATCATTCAATTATATACATGATTTGTTAAACCCAGAAAAATTGTTCAGCTTTCCAAACCAGACACCTTAAAGCTATTAAAGCCTTTATGACCCAAAATTTCCTTTCAGTGATTCAGATAAGACTGAGATGCTAGAAGCAGGCCCAAGTCTTTGAGAGATAAATTCTAACATTTCAGTTTAAATTTAGATGGCTTCACTGTGCGAGTCATTTCGGTTGTTAAGCACCTTTGCGTGACGACTGGTTCTTCTTTCAGGCCCACATAAATAGAATCACAAGATTGGCCTTCTCTCACCTTAGGAGTATATCTAAATTGAAGAAGATATTATCCCTGCACAATTCAAAAAAAAAAATGATTCATGCTTTTATAAATCTCGGCTCTACTACTGTAATGCAGTTGCAATCTGGATGCTCTAATCTGACCTTGAAAAGTTTCCAGTTGGTTCTATTTGCAGCTGTTGTGGTTTTTACTAGAGCAAAGAAATATAAAAATATCAGTCTAGTGATCGCATCTCTTCACTGGTTGCCTGCTAAATTTCAAATTGACTTCAATGTTCTTTTCCTGACTTATAAATGGTCTTGCTCCCAAATGTATTCGCAGATGAGGCCTGCTCATCCCTTACACTCCACCATGATTATTTTGTTCACAAGATGCTGGCTATTTGAAATCTATCTCCCTTTGCATGTCTGGGCATCAGACACTCTTTCTTTTTAAGTATAGGCTCAAAACTTCCCTGTTAGTTAAAGACAGTTAAATATGTGTGGGAAGGGTGGATCAGGACCATAGAGCTGTCTAGTGAGCTGAGATGGCAGCGCTGTTGGCAGGTCGCTGCATGCGAATGCGCTGGTCGCTGCATGCAAATGCGCTGGTCGCTGCATGCGAATGCGCTGGTCGCTGCATGCGAATGCTCTGGTCGCTGCATGCGAATGCGCTGGTCGCTGCATGCGAATGCGCTGGTCGCTGCATGCGAATGCTCTGGTCACTGCATGCAAATCCTCTGGTTTGCTGTTCTGTGCTGTTTTGGAGCACGGTCACTCATGGCTGTGCAGACCTCCTTTCTACAAATCTTTTATATACAGTATTCTGGCATAGCATATCACCGTGGTGCTTGTCCATATTGCACTCGAACCTCCACTTGTGCATTAATTAACATTGTAATTATGTAGCACATAAGCCATTTGCATTTCCTTTCTCTTCCCTGGAGCATCTGCCTCTTTCTCCCACCCCTAGTCCACAGACCGACCCAACCCCGTCCCTCTCCTGGTTCAAGCCCATGCCATGATGTAACCTAGAGGCAAATATGCATCCCCTCACCTCTCCTGATCTGCACATTAAGATACATTTATTTGCTTTGACTTTCTACTTTACATTTTAGGCTGTAATCTGCCCAACCACTGTCTATTTGTTCTGGTAGTTTCCCCTGTCTATTACTCTTTAGCTTATCTTTAACTATTGACACTGGGCCAGCCATTGCAGGATGAGCTCCCTCTCTATATTCAGTTTCATCCTGACATTTATTTCTGCCAGGAAGTTTTCTCTTACCAATGGTTGAGTGTTTTTCTTCCCACTGGGCGTGATGTTTCCGGTTCAGGCCTGGTCTTGCCTAACTTTTCGTATTTTCTTTTTGTACTGTCTTTGTGACAGTGACTCTGTAAAAAGTGCCATGCAAATAAAATTGAATTGAATCACTAGATTCCATTGGGATCAGTTTCATCCATATGTTAATCACAACAGGCCCACTAAGTGCTACTAGACAAGTGCTTCCCAAAACAAGATGCTGCTTGAGCCACATGATGAATCACCAGGTAATGAGAGTGACTAGCCTGGTGCACCAGAGATACCAGTGGATGGACAGTCTTGTTTGCAAGTGAGACAGATTGGTACCCTGCTCTATCTGATCTCCATGTGTTCATATGCATGCATTGACAATTCTACCAAAATAGCATAGAGGAGCTGTGTTCAAGTCTAGAGGTGGTCTTGGTGTTTTAAAATGAAAACAAATTATTTGACACCTAATTATCACTGTAAAGAAAGCTTTTATTAAGATCCCCTCACAACCCCCCCCCCCCCCCCGCCCCCGCCCCCACCCCCTGGACTGCACCAAACTACCCATACAATGAAATTTTGATGTTTTTTTTTTTTTTTTGATGCAAATGACTTTATTGCAGACAACAAAATTACAAAACTATGGGCGGGCAAAAAATATTCAATTTACAAAGGACAAAATGAGCAATTCCACTAACACCCAGACGTGTGTGTGCTATTCTTATCAGCAAAATTCTTCTTGATCCAACAGGCTGCCAACAGTAGCATGTCTCTTTTAGTTACAAGTCACAGCAATGATTTGTATACAGTGGGGACAAGCAAGTACAAATCGCTCGTCTGTGTTGCATTAATTGTTCATGTAATGCAGTGGGGGTGTAATAGGGTTTAGATGGCATCTGGAAGGGTATGAGGGGTGGAAGTAACAAAAATGGCAAATTAAATGCAGAATTGATTCAATTGCAATTAAATTAAAAAATTGCATCAAATGAAATAATACAATTAAATTAAATATTGCATAAAATAAAATGCAATTAAATGAAACATTGTATTGATCACCTTGACATTTATTTATTCACTAGTAGTTTAATCAATTCGATGCACTGCAATTCCAATTGACACAGCATTTATCAGTTCACTGCTGCTTTCACTAACACATTTATCAATTTGATACAGCTTTAGATGCCGCTTTCATCAATTGAATGGCAGTTTACATTTAAAAAAAAAATCCAAAGCCATGAGTGGCGGTTTTTTGGGCTTGTTCTCTCAGGGGACAATAAGCAACCTCGCCAGTCGTCATCAAAAACAATAGTGTAGAGGGGAGAGGAGGTGGGACAGCTAAATTAATAAGCTAGATAGGGTAGTAACCCAAATGTGAAAAAAACAGCACTACCTTTGCACATACACCGATATTTTTTGGCTAAAGGGTTGCAGTGAATGTAAAATGGAGTTTACCTATGGGCTGCTATGTGCAGGGGAAGATCTCAAGCCCTTATTGAAAGAGTGAACCGTGGCTCCTCCCCTAGGTCTCACAACCCTGGCTGGCAGGGCAGCGGAGCTGCAGCACGTCCGCCCATTCTCTCCTTTTCTCACTGGCCTGGAGTAGGCCCTGTGTCTCCGACTTTCTGTCCCACATTTCTGCGAGCTGAGAAAAATGAATCCGTTCAGAGGACAATAAAGTCAAGGTTTAAGTAATTTCATTTTAAGAAATTTTGGAGCAATAGCCCGGGCTGTACAGTCCGTGGTGGCCGGCCCCATCAAGCCCAGCACAATGGCAACAATCAGCTTTGGATGTGGGGGTAATCGGATCGGCGTCGCGCAGTCTCAATGTAGACTCCGATCACAACGGGAGAATGAATTCGCGTTTTCGCGAACGCTGAACCGCAGTGCACAGGAGTCGAGAGGAGTCGGTCGTAAGCGACATAATCCTCAGCGCTAAGCAACCTACCGGCCCCGGATCAGCCAATAAGAAGGAGAGCAAAAAAAAAAAAAAAAAAAAAATGTCTACGTGCTAGGACTGCAATGCCTAACTATGAAGAGAAGCGGGACTCCATCGCTAAATGTGACACTGCGTCTAGCCTCTTTCTCCGGCGCGCATTTTCCGATGCGACAGAGGCGGGAGATTTAACGGGCCTGCATTATTAACACCTCTCTGTCCCTCGCTCAGATCTTCTTCAAAGTGACACAACTTCCCAGCACCTCAGCGGATAGGGTTTTTTTTTTTTTTTTTTTTTTGAAGTGCAAAGACGAGCCTCTCTCTCTGGCTCCAGCGGCTAGCCATGGTCACCTTCCCTACCCCTCCTCCTCCTCCCCCCCCCCCCGCCCATCCCCTCCTCCCTTCTGCGTCTCCCTGAATCTCATTAATCGTGTTAGCCAGGTCTCCCGGAGGCCCGGAGCCAGGAGGGATTAATTGGCCTCCGCCAATGCAAAGCGGGCAGCGTGTAACAGGAATTCAATACCGAGAAGTGTAATGAGTGATTCCTGAAACATTTCACCGCCACTCAAAGGTCGACGAGAAATATGGCAGCGCCTTTAATTATTTCATTTTTGTTTGTGTGTGTGTGTGTGCATGCAAGCGAGTGTGTGCGTGTGTGTATGTGTGCGCATGTGTACGTGTTGGAGTGTGTGTGTGTGTTTGTGCGCATGTGTGTGTCTGTGTATGCATGTGTGCGTGTACGAGTGTGTGTGTGTGTGTGCATGTGGGCTTGTGTACGAGTGTGTGTGTGTGTGTGAGTGTGTGTGCCCATGTCTGTATGAGTCTGGGCCTGCTGGGTTACGTAAAAAAAGAGACTTTTATTTTTTAATAGCCACAGCATTTCCACAGCACTTTTCACCAGCTGCCGCTACACCCAGTGTCTAACAAGCGTACGGCCCAACATTAGCTCAGCCACCAGGGGCCTGCTGGAGTTCTGCACTCACTCGCGAGACATCGACCCCGTCTGCAGCCAGCGTGGGCACCATATATCTAAACTCAAGCAGACCACGCGAGAGGTTGAAAGGGGAGGCCGATTAATTATTGAAAGGATAGAGATTAATTTTGACAGGACATATTTTCCCTGCTTGTAGTGAGTACGGGGCCTGACATTGAGGTTAATATCCTTGTCAGAGCCGGTCATGGCTAATTTCTCAGGTGTCGCGGAGCGCAACGAAGGCACGTCCTTCCGCCGTGTGTGCGCGTCGCGCGTTCGCTAACTCACCTGTACGCGCGCGCGAGAGCGCCGCGGAGAGAAACCGCCGTTCACGGGTATCGAGGTCGTAAGCGCGCTTGGCTTTGTCTTCCCCCCCCCCCCTTCCTGCTGTGCATCTTGGGAGTTTTTGGTTATCTGACGCATTTTTTTTTTTTGTTGATCATTTTGCATTGTCACTGTGTGATTTCACGTTTGCCGTGTTCGGTGCGGCAGGTCCTGACAACAGATGGATAGCGTACCTGGGGATACAGGGTTCCAGTGTTGGAGACAGCCCTTGGGGAGAAAAGGCTGAGAACATCTCTCTCTTTGTTTCTCTCTGTGCTTGTCAGCCTGGGGGTGGCAAGTACTGGAGGTTTTAGGATGGAGTGTGGCAGTTGGCATAGTCGAGATTTTAAAGCGGGAAGGGGTGTTCTTTTAGTATTTTTGTCCCCTTTATATTCGTGGGTAGGCCTATTTGGGCTTCTATGTCTTTTTGTATGTCGTGAATTATTGGTTCGGAGTTTTATACTTCAACTGGGTGCTTTTATCTATTTATTAGAGTTGTGTTTTCACATATTCAGCAGTGCTGGAGATTGTTTTGGGGGACCCAGGGCGAGTGAAGCCTGCTTGCAGGGCGGTGTCATAAGCTTCTCAGTGCACCATGGGATGGGGTTCCATTTCATGAGCAGTGTTTTACATCCTACTATGCTAGTCCAACACACGGAAAGGCAGTGCAATGGGGGGGGGGGGGGGGGGTATAAGTCTACTTAAGAGGGTTTCAATCTTGCGTCGTGAATCAGTTTTTAAAAAGTCATATGAATGTTCGGAAGATTCACACATCTGCTTCTCCTGATATCGGCAAGAAGGGTTGCTTGCGGGAGATCAACAGTTCGGTTGAGTTGGCGGTTGGGAAAAATGGTGTAAAATCAGGGATAGAATATTACATAACTAGCTAGCTAAAAGTAAGTAACTCTACGTCACTTTTATGCTTCTCCTCTTGCTCTTTAATTTGCTTCCTAAATTGGGCACCAGATGGCTTTGGCTTCTCCATGTCAATGTACAATTAGTTAACCTTCCAATCTCTTTTGACCAGTGGTGGTTGGTGAGCTGAAAACCGACCGGTTGGAAAAGTTTAAACAGATTACTGGTCTCAACTCATTTTCATTTATGTACCTTGTTTACAAGCATGCCAATGATCTGAGTAATCCATTGGTACATAAACCCACATTTTTTTTCTTTATTCATATCATATTAGGGAGATTAAATGACTAATTCAATTTAGAAAAATAAGTTATATTCATTAAGTTACATAAATGAATACCAATCATGTCATATTACACATAATTAAAAAAACTACACCATTACCTCATTAGCTTTAAGCACAATCTCCAATTAAGAGTAAAATTACAAAATGCACATCGCAGATCTTTGACATGAATAACCTATTCTCAGAGTGTGGGTGCAGAGAACGCACAAGTACGTATATGCACTATTTTCAATAATGTCCATAAAACATGCACAACTTTGTGAGGCATAACTTTTGTTATGCCCACACCTATGGTGACCCACAAGAAGGATCGTGGCTTCAAGAGCGAAACATAAAGAGCAAAATGCTCCAAATCAAGAGACGATGCAAATTCCAAAAGGGATGTAAAAAGCTAAAGCAACTGCAGCAATAGAAATGTGCGGCAAGACAAGGAAGCCATCGCGAAACGCCAAAGCGAATGGGAAAAGGAAACGTGCTGTAAGTTCAGACACGGCGCAAATTCAAAAACACACACTCACGCAAAAAAAAAAATGAAAACAAATGCAAACGAGGAGATTGGATAGCGGAGGGCACACACGCCTGCCAAACGAGGAGCGCTAGCCGGTACGCGCGGTGTAGCCACCCAAGGCTATCGCCCATATTACCTGTGTCTGGGACTGCTAACGACCACAAATACCGTTGAGTTTACTGGACAAACACTTTTCTCGTCTCCATGGGATTCTGCTATTCATCCCCTGAACATATAATTAGGGGAGAATGTTTAGAGTTCTATTTTCAGTGACCACTTTATCAGAGCAGAGAACTCATCATTTTTAATACCGTGGGTTGTTATGACACATTCAAAAGGGGAAAATAAATTAAATGGATGAAAGCTTTTTCTGTGTCATTAGTCACCCTAGATTTCAGAATTTGATTTTAAACATGAGCCAGTGTTTTCCAGGATTTCCCAGTTTTCAATGGCTCTGCTACAGATATTCACAGCAATAGTAATGCAGTATTCAGGTGCAATGAAATATTTTTGTCAGATTACTTTTTCAAAACAACCAGTTTAAAATATTTTAAATTTAATATGTACAAAAGCAGTACATCTAGAAAGACACAATATATGAGTCTAAATAAATATCAGTCCACATATGTATATTTACTACCTAATATCTAAAATTTAAAGAATCTTTTGCAGTATGGCTGCTCCTACTGCAGTTTGAGTACATCCTTGTTGATAAACAAATTATACACAATTACTTTGTCAGTGAATTGAAAAACAAAATTGACCCAATGAACCATTTTGTTTTCATATTGATTGATTGCATTCATTACAGGAGATGTGATTTTCATTATGCATTTAAATTGATAACATGACACTATTAAATGAAAATGAGAGTCAGTATTCTAACATTTCAAAATACAACTCTGGAGGGTGGGGGGTTGATAGTGTTACAGAACAAACTACATTAGTTTTATCATTCTGTTGCCTGTACATTAGTTTGATTATTCTGTTATTCTGTGGCCTGTAGAGTTTCCACACCGTCCGCATATACTCAAAGTACGTCTCCGATGGCCTAAAAGCAGGCTTTACTAATGAGCAAAGTAGACAGCCAGCACTAACAACTCCTGTCCTCGTGTTGCATACTAACCATTGCTGAATACATTCCAGCTAGGTGAATCAAGTGAAGAAAAACAGTAACAAAAAAAAAAAGAAGAACTAATTACAGTAGTTGCTGTGCAGACGAGGCTCTGCGCCTTGCTGGACTCCAGTGAAGCATTTCAGGCTTTTCATTAAATCCTGGCCATTCAAAAATTGTATAATATGCCTTCATGCCCTCTCTGTTTTTTTTTTTTTTTTCTTAACTCTTTCTTCAAGGGTTTTCAAGGGATAACTGTAATGTTTGGAATGCTAATATAAAGTCACTGGTGTGGACCGAAGAGCAAAATCAACTTCCAGCGTTTGATCTTCTTACTGGCCGAATTGCATTTGCACTGGAGTGTGGCTCTAATCTGCCCTTTTATGCTGACAAATACGAGGGCGGGAGGGAGGGCAGGAGGGAGGGAGAAAGAGGACGACAGGAGCTTTTGCTTTTGCAAGAGTTTCAGATTTTTTTTTCCACCCGGTACATTTTCTGAAAAAGGTTAAAATCTTCAGAACTGAGAAAATGGCATCATTCGTTCCTTCCACAAGACACTCAGTTTACGTTGCCGGAGAGGTTGTACGCAGCTGTTTTCTTGGGACATGGCAGTTTTATCTTTCATTTCTGCTTTGGGAGGGATTGCTGCAGTTAAACCGGGGGGGGGGGGGGGGGGGGGGACTAGTATTCGACTCCAATCCATCAAGATCAATAATGTTTACCTGGGGCCAGTGAAAGGCACTGTTTTCACAGGGTACGTGGCACCTCGTGAAATCACGGAATAAAACGGTGCCTCGCGTTCTCGCCGTTCCCTTTTTTGATAAGATTAAAAAAAAAAAAAAAAAGCGCTTGCTCAGTATCGAGGCTCACGCCGTCGGCTCTGAATATAGAAAGGAATTGATTCTGCCTGTTTAAGAGCTCCGGTGTGGGCCGATCAATCTGGACGCTCAAAACATATGCGAGGGTGAATAATGGATGGCGGCTGTCGTCCTGCCCGGACGGCTCTGAGCGATCGGCGGCGGCGGCGGCGGCGGCGTTCCCCCTCCGCGCGGCGGTGACCGGGGCCATATGCCGCGGCGCGGTTTTAATCACCTTCGCCGAAGCGGGCGCAGGTGGTCGCGCTGTCTGCGCCTGACAGGCTTCGGATTCCGCCGCTCCTCCGCCCCGCCTCCGCCTCCGCCTCGCCCGCGCGCAAAGAGACAGGTGGCGAAAGTTTCCCCCGACCTGAGCTGCCCGCGCCGAGGCTTCTGCCATCTGGCCAATCGCGCGAGACGAGTTCGGCTTTCCCCCGTTCGGCCCCCGTGCGCGGCAGGCCGTCCGCCCCTGACCGACGAGCGAGCTCCCGCACTTTCTGATCTCTCCGCTAAACTACGCAGGAAGTAGGCCTGTCTCTGTGGACATCGCGTTCCTTGCTTCCTGTATGATTCATTTAGCAACTGCGAATTGAGGATTGGCTAGCTCTGGAAAATGAAGCTGTGATATTCATTTGCTTTATCATTTCGCAGTGAAATGGGACAGCGTCTAAAAGCCAAAAACATTTGCTTGAAGCAGATAACCGTGTAATAGGGACAATTAGTACTTAGCACATTGCCATTTGTCTTTGCATTTAATTAAATCGGAAAGTGTTAAATTGTTTTTTGAACTATATTGAGAATTTAACAATCACTGAAATTAACAAAAGCATGCTGTGTGAATGAACTGCATGCATGTAACATAACATAACGTAACATATACTTGTTAATGTTAATATGCTATGCCAAAAATTAGGCTATGTATAAAGTACCTGGGGATATATGGTACCACTGGACCATTAAAGGTTAAATCTTATCTATAATTATTAATATATTTAAAAGCAGCACATGATATACATAACAACACAGTACATTACACACACTTTGCACAATCGAACCTATTTATCTTTCCACAAACATGTGCAGACTGAATTACTGTAATTATTTCCTTAAAAAAGTAAGAGGCCTAGACCTACCTGCCCAACAATATCATATGAACCTTCTTTGGTTTAAAATGGCCGACTCTCCAGATTAAAAAACAGAATTGGGGTGTATCTGTCTCTTACTAATCATACTAATAACCTTCGCACTATCTATAATGTTGATCATCAGTGTGTGCTAGTGGGGAAAAGATTTTACTTGGACTTTATCAAAAAATCTGAAGGTTTGAAAATTATCCCAGACAATCAGGTCACCAGCTAATGAAGCCAGAACACTGCTACACAGTACAACAGAGAATCAGATGGTAATGTCTTTTTCCCCAGTAAACTATTTGGTAAAACAAATAATGTTCATTGTTTGGGCAAGGGTTCTCATTTGATGGAAATGACATATTGATATTGCTTGTGTGCACCCTCTAAGATTCTGATGGAAACGGAAACCTGCCATGTTTTCGTTTCTCTCGATCTGTCGAGCACTCCCCTACTGGGCAGTCTGAAAACATGTTCAGGGGGCAGACCCACTTGCCCCAGTGGAGCCTCCTGTCTTAACGCTTCAGTCTCAACCTACCTCCTCCACAGTGGAAAAGAGAGGGAAACCTGCTCTTAACATTTGATCTGTTTGATACCTGTATGCATACATTTCTGTTAAATCGCTCTCTCGGGTGAGGAAGTCATAAATGCAGAACCTCCCGGTAGTCCGCTTTATTACCAGTAGCAAGAAGGCGGCAGAAGGCTGACTGGCACAGTCTTCCCCACTGTGGGGGACTAGCTGTCGTGCGGTCGTACTAGATGGCGTTTCGAGAGCGGGCTTGCAGCGTGCTCTTTGCTGTGCGTTGTGCACAGTTGGTATTTTTGCTATGAGAATATAACAGCCGGCCAATTTTCTTGGTTTTTTTGGACATCGGACCCACATTTCCATGTGATACAAAATCAGTTTTGATTATCTTTCCTTGTGTGTAATGCTGCTCCAGCTGGCTCCCCTCGCTCGTGAGTGAGGCTGTTGGAGGGTTTTAATGCGAGAGCGCAGGACCGATGAATCTGAAGTGTGCTCGTTGAAGTCTGTTAAGCCCCTTTCCCACTGCCATGCCGTATCGCACCGCGCTGTGAAACCGCGATTGTGGCTCCTGGATGCGTGTTACCGCTTATGTTAACTTAATGCTTAACGTTTCGTTCAAAATAAGCAAGGTATGTGTCCAGAATACATAGAAATTATTTATTCAGACATTATGCTACAACTGGTTAAAATATTGTTAACATGTTTGTATATTTTTTGTTCAGTTTTGTTCCCAATACCAACTAATTCACACGGATCCATACCAGTCAGTGATCTGACCTTGATTTTGAATGGTTTCAATAGTTTCAAAATTGTAATTACAATAAAACATTTGTTTACCAATCGCCTATTTTCGTTTGCATTTCCTAAAATGGTGTAAAGTATGTTTTATTTCAGTCAGAGAGTTTCATTACATTACATTACATTTACTTGGCAGACGCTTTTATCCAAAGCGACGTACAAAAAAGTGCATTTCATGGTCATGGACAACTGCTGAACACAGGTTCAGTAAGGTACAATACTTATTTTGTACAGCTATTTCTAGCCAAGAACACAGTTCACAGTGAACACTATTCTGACCTAACCTCTGCAAAGCCAACTAGGCAGAAGAATAAGCTACAGTATTAGGACAAATACAAATTACCAAAAAGTGCTGGGATGGGGAGGGGGAGTTTCCTCTAGAGATGGTTCTGAGGCACAGCTTAGCTGAACAGAATGGCCCAGGCTTGCATCCTTTGCTCTGTAGCAGCTCTGCGTCCCGCGTGAGACCTTTCCTTTTTTTAATATTGGCACAAATTGCTGCTTCTTATAAGGTCAGTCGCTGAAAATGGTGTCAAGCGCAAATTCCTGCCTTCAATCTCAGGCATGATTAATAAAAAAAATACACTAATTTAATGGCATTAACTACAGGTGAGCCCGGAGCCAGCTCCACTGTATGAAAATGAAAAATGTCTTGGTGCTAGCAACAAATTATTGGGTCCGGTGACACTCCTATCAAGAGTGATGCATACCCAAAAGCATTATGATTTGAAATTCATCCATTCTGTAACCCTCAATCAATACTGTATCATTTGTGTGGCACATAATCTATCCAGGGTGAATTTTTGAGGACCAAAGGTGGATAATTGCTGCTTGTCTCCATCAACATTATTTGAGTGAGTGACTACTGCAGGTGCAGTTGCTCAAATTTGATCGTTTCAACATACAAATGACTTCCCTTCAACCACAAGAATAAAGCAGCCGTTGTGAATTTATTGTTCATATGGAAGGAAATTAATTCAAGTCAAAACCTGTTAAGGGCATGATATAGGCTCAATATTTTTAGACCGGATTTTTCGAGTGGTCTAGTGAGAGGTTTTAAAAGAAGGGGGGGCCGCTCATTCAGTTAAGGTACTGTGCTGTGGTGCAAGGACGAGCCCCCATGGCCTTGGATCAAATCCAGACAGTGCCAGTCCCGACTGTGGCCGGTAGCTCCATAGGGCGGTGCGGAATTGGTGATTGTGTCTCCCAGGAGGGTTCCGTCAGATAAGGGCCTGTATTTCGTTGCTCTCCGGCGACCCCCGCTGGCCGGTTGGGCATCCGCGGGCTGCATATGAAAGGTCTTCCTCTGAATCCACTCTGCGCATGTTTAACTGCGGTGTGCAGTGTGAAAAGAAGCAGCAGGTGACACTACGTGTTTCAGAGAATCGCGCATGTCTACACTCTAACCGAATCAGCAGTGGGGGCAGCGCGTGAACGTGGCTGCGATTGCACATAATTGGATATTCTGAATTAGGGTGGGACTTGGACATGTTCAGCATCACATTTATTTAAAAAAATAACTATGACAGTCGCAGTAAGTGAGATGAGGGGGGGGGGGGGGGGTCTATTGAAGATATTAGTATAGTATAATAGAGCCGTTCCTTTAGCTTCCCGATTGGCTAGCACCAAGGTTTTGAATGCGATGCAAGCTGATATAGGTAGCCAGTGGAGGGACATGGCTGAGTCTGGGGAGGCTGTAGGTCAGAGGAGCAGCAGCATACTGGAGGAGCCGCAGAGGTCTGATAGCAGAGGTTGGGAGGCCTGCGTGGAGGGAGCTGCAGCGGTCTAGGTGGGAGGTTGACCTAAACGCTGGGTTAGGCACTTGGGAACGGATCCACGTTATAATGAATATGGTTCATCACATCTCGCTGTTACATCATTGCATGACATGCCTGAGATACACTCAAAGATGTTCCCAGGAGCAGTGATCAATGCTAACAATGTCATATGCTCTAAAAACCTAAAAAAAGGAAAAATATTTTTAAAAACTCCTCTGGTGGTTCGGGAGCGTGTAGACATCCATATTTATATATAAATATATATAAAAATGACAGTATGATTATGACAGTAGCAGCAAGACACTGAAAAGGCCTCAGCTGGCTTCTGTTTGCAGGTAAAGGTAAAATAATGTCGTGTGGAGTGAGCGCGTGCCATTCAGAACGGGGGAGGGGGGGAATACGAGCGGTGTGCGCGTTTACCTTCTGTTGAAGCCTGAGAGGGCCCCTGCGCATCCCTGCTCCTTCCTCTGCGCCTTGTCCTGACAGTGGAATTTGGCAGTCTGGCAGCTGGCTGATGTGTACAGTGGGGCCTCTTTGCCAGCGCGAGTGGCTTCAAGACAGACTCCCAGAAGGCGATCCCCGTGCACTTGCACAGAACAAATAGTTTTCCTCATTTTATTCAACAGCTTGCAGGCATAAGCGCCGCGCCGCCAGTAGCTTTGTATAGCATCTCCAATCTGTTTTGATTTTGGCATCGTATAGCTTTTGCTCACATATCTTTTGGCTTAATGGCGATGAAAATTAAATATTTATAGCAATATCTCGCCTTCCTTTCAGTGGATAACATTTCATATCTGTTCCTGGACGGCGCAATAATGAAATTTTGAATAAATGTTCAGCAAAGCTGTAAATGAGATTAAGTACTATTGCTCTTCTTATTAAAGCTTAATGAACTTAGGTCTTATCATTCTGATATGCCAGTATTTGTGATTCATGTTGTGTTTCTGATCAGTTTAATGTATTGCCTGAAAACAGTTGGGAAATGTAAAGATGTGTTTCAGTTAAAAAAATATTTTTTTTATTCATTTTTTTTACTCACAGTATTCATTCAATATAAATTTACTAGTTTAGAATGAAATTGTGATTTTATTTTTCTGGGGTGCCGTTACGGGCATAAATATTTATCTGAAGACCGAAAAGTTGAGAGATTTCATTCCTTGGGTTTTGTCCAGGTTGAAATGGCCAATAAAAAAATATTCCAGAGGGTATTTCTTGGGGGCAAAATTGTGACAAACATTGCATTTCTGTGCAAGACTTCAGTGAGTGCTGTATCAGTGATCACTCTATAATAGCCCAATTGGGCCGGAGACACACACACACACACAATATATATTCACAGTAAACAACTAAATATATTATTTACGATGTGCTCCCCTAAATACATTCCCCAAGTTCATAAAGATGTCCCCACACTGTCAAATCCAAAAAGGAGTCCATTATAACAAGCATATTTAGACTAAAAATCTTATTTCTATTACTATTTTTGCTAAATAAGACAAAAATGATTGCCAATGAGGTGAGACAATTTGACTCATTTCAAGATTTGCAAATGGGGTAAGAATTTCACATGTAAAGCAATACGTAACCTAAAACAAACAAATATTTTCCACTTCAGAGAATAAAAATTTTAAATCTCATTATAAGACATAAGCACTTTTGCAGTTCAGTTTCCAAATTCCAAAAAGTAAATATGACCAGGCTATAACTCAAAGTATGCAATCTGCAATGAACCAGAAAAATCCAAAGTGAATTGCAAATGCATAATCAATGAAAAAAACACAATGAAAGAAGAAAAAAAAGCACGAAAAAGCCCAGTGGCAAACTCTAAGGCATAAGGAAGCGGTAAGTGGAATTTCCCAATACAGAAGTTGCAAGCTCATAAGAACAGTTTATATCTCAAGCTTCCGTGTCGATGAGTAGACTTGAAAGCAATTTTAAAAACCGAAACCCCCCAGATTCATAGTGGGTGTTCTCACTTGCCTCTTGGAAATAAAGCAAGTGGCAGGATGACTATCATAAGGCAGCACATGCAAATCTAGAACCGAGCTCAATGCTGTAGTCTTTTATTTGGGATTCTCATTTGGTATATATAGCGATGTAATGTGGCCAGTGACACAACATGTTGGCATAGCAGCAGAGGAATGCTTATGGATGTGCTTTGCAGTGCTTAGTTTGCTGATAAGGCTTCATGCACTGTAAATTCTTTTAAAGAAGACTTCATAGAAATTGTCACTGAACTTTCTGATGCCTAATCTTCAAATTTGTTATTATACTGAGGGCAGAAATGCAATGCCAGGCCACTGTGGCCGACATTGGGTTCTAATTGTCATGGAATAGTAAGTATGTATGTCATCTACTACAGGGACTTGTTAATGTCTAAATTCCGCAAAAATATGAACAACATACCGATGACACCATCACATTGCCACTGTTTCGTACACTTTGGGAAGGTGTCATTATTTTGGCCAGATCGCTTGAAAGTTCAAATGAATCACCATTACAGACTCATCAAACTCAGAGTGATCAATGTATACTCAACAGCAAAAGCACACAACACTCACACACTGATCAACATACTGCACAACTACACCACAAACACATTGATGAGTATCAAAAGCACTGAACGATAAAGTTATTTTTCATACATATCAAAGCTAAATCTCGTTCTATTCTCCTGAAAGTTCTCACTGTAAATGTAATGCAAACAAGCAACGAAGCAGTTTTTTTTTTTTTTTTTTACATCTGCAGTCTCTTAAAGATAATACAAATGCAGTTCATTTGTACTTAAAACAGCCTCTCTGGGAATAGGTTTATCTGTTTTGTTGAGCACAGCTGTGAGATAATATTTGTGTTTGTAATGCCCAGCTCAATGTCTGTGGATTATGTGAAAGTGAGACTCTTACTGTGAGACCCCCAGGCACTGCTTAGGTATTCTATCACAGGAAAGGAGCCATCTTTCAGAGATAGGCTTCCAGTAACAAAACAACTGGGAAAAAGTAGATGATTCCATGAAAGAAAATCTTCATACTTTTCAGAAATTAGCATGTGTCAAGGGGTATTGGTGGATATTAGTTTGTGAGAGCGGAGATGGTCGTTTCACCCAATGCCACAACTATCACTACACAAACACTCTAAACAGCATTAATACTAAACACATACTGTATGTAGCATTAACACTGCACACATACTGTATACAGCATTAACACTACACACATACTGTATACAGCATTAAGATGCACACTCCAAACAAAACACGTACACACATGCAGGTACACACACACACACACACACATACTTGTAAAAACATAAAATGTTTTAAAAAAGCAAAGTGATTAAAAAAGCAAGGGGATGTTTTTAAGAAACCAACACACACTCCCAGCACAACAATAGTCCTAGTATACATCGCCATAGACTACTACACACAGACGCACACGCAACACCTCCACGGCACGCGTGCCATCATTAATACACACAAACATACCAGCACTCCACACAAAGCCTTAACAATAAGAGCACACAATCACACACACATACACCCCAACCACCAGCACTCCACACAAAGCCTTAACAATAAGAACATACAAGCACACACACATACACCCCAAACACCACCACTCCATACAAAGCCTTAACAATAAGAACATACAATCACACACACATACACCCCAACCACCAGCACTCCACACAAAGCCTTAACAATAAGAACATACAAGCACACACACATACACCCCAAACACCACCACTCCATACAAAGCCTTAACAATAAGAGCACACAATGACACACCACCACCACGCATGCAAATACAACAATTAATAAACATAATATGTTTGAGACTAGAGGTTATCGTTAACCACCTTTTATTACGCCCCAGGTTAGCTCTCACTTAATATGCATTACGACTCTTATTGGAAACTTAATAAACCATTTATGATTTACTTTTTATGTACATATAGAATAAATGTCAAGAAAAATAATGTTTTCTATTAGAATGATCAATATTATTTTTATAATGTTCCCTATGATTAAAGTTACTTGTATAAAATTCAACATCCCCGCAAGACCAAACTGGAAATATACACTAGTCAAGGTGCTTTAAAAATACATACTGCTTTAATGTTATCTGTATCTTTTATTAAAAGACATCAGCTACAGATAAAAATAAATATTATACATTGAATATACTGGGATCAAATAAATGACCATGAACATTACCAGTTCATTTGTATATGAAGGCTGTGACTGCAACATTTTACACATATTTCCTTTTATCTAATGAAAGCATTTTTTTTTTTTTTGCAACAAAAACAGGATCTTCTGAAGGAAAACCTGATTTCCATGGCAACGATAGTGAGACGCTGCGAAGTCATGGTCATATTATATTCAGAGCCAGTTCAAAGCATACGTGGCAAGGGACCCCCCCCCCCCCCACCCCCCCAGGTCTACAATCGGTGCCCTCCCCCTGTCCGCACTCTTGCCTGGTGAAGCAGAAAGCCTGGAGCCATGCCTGATTATATAACAAACATATTCACAGTGTGGAGCTACAGCAAACATGAACAGTCTGAACTTGTGATATATCAGATAATACTAAAAGTAAAGCGTAATTAATGATAAACTCATTTTCCAGGATTAACGTTTTTACAAAGGATCGCTGCTTAGTCACTGATTTCTTTTTATTATTGAAGTTTGCCCTTAAAAGGCCTAGATTTAATTAACACGTGTCATTATCTTCCATAAGTCAATTAAATACAAGTGTTTTTATGTTATGGCAGTTTGGCAATCATCACAGTGAACTCAACAAAATGTGTTTCTAAAGAGCTTGTACTTAATTGTATTTAATTATGAGTCAAAGTTAAATAGAATGTCTGACTGAATCCAGCCTTACTTTGACGATGTTAACTTTGCTGTAACACAAATATTCAATATTTTTGAACAAAACTGAATCTTGGAGAGACTGCTTTTCATCCAAAAACATTTTTTTGTTTACAGTTTTTTTCATTTATCATTTTCCGACTAAAATGACTTCTTGTGAATCTGGCCAAAGCGGAAGAGCCACACATGACACAATCAAACAAAAAAGGAATCAAACTGTCATCGAAATATCCTTTTCAAATATCTACTCTCCTTATAGTGCCAATAGGACCATGGAAACGGGTTTTACGCTAATGGAGTAGAAGCAACTTCCTGCTTTCGGGGCTTTCGGGGGGCGGGGGGGACGGGTTTAAGCTCCCAAAAAATCTGGCCTCGTCCTCAAACGGAAGCCGCGGTTTCCTTGAGTAATTCCCCTCCGGAGACTGGCTCAAAGCGGCGGCGGTGGTTAGCAGAGCGCTGGGGAGCGGCTGGCTCAGAAGCGCTCTCAGAGATGAACTGCTTAATCAGGGGTAAATTACTCAGAGGACCCGGGCCTGTTACAGGACAGGACTGTGAGCAGCATTTGAAGCGGCCCGTCCTCAGATCGTTTATGCCGCGGCGTCACGTTCGGGCAAGGCCGGCTATCGCTGCACTGCCCTGTGTTCTGCCTCGCCAAAGAAGGAAAGTACACGTCTATCTGATTTAGTTCACAGAATGATCAGACAAAATTATCCTATGCAAAAATAATTCTATGTTGTAACTGATGCTTTTTTAAATCTTCAAATGATATTATTCCTGTCAGAGGTGTTTAAAACCTTCTAAAAATTATAAATAGTTGTCTCAGTTAGTAAAGATGTTTACCAATGAAAATGATATTATTTTTTAGAGGTATTTTAATCCTTCAAAAAAACAAAAAAACAAAAGAAAAAACAGATCTACAGCTGCAAGCAGCTACCACAGGGGTCCAGCAGTATCAAAGGCACACAGTGACCTGAGGAGCATTGAGTTATGTTAATTGATCACATTTGAAATATTTTTACTTTGAGCAAATCTACAGAAAATGAATGTGAGCTAGGTTTTCCTTTTCAATGAGGTGGCCTTTGTCAAAGTTCTTTGTTTAAATGTGGTCAGATGAGACACAAGTAAATATTTGTTATGACTGATCCTGTAAAAGTACCTACTGTCAGTTTGGTCTAAATATGGCGTACTTCCGACAAGCCCATATAACAAGATGGATGACATTCCTGATATCGCAACATGATGTTATCTGAATCAATGTTGAATAGGGTCAAACAGGTGACTATAAAATGCTGTCTTTCAAGCTGCTTATTGCAAGACATTTTGAGTGCTTTAGCAATTATCCAAGATATGCATTTATCAAGTCCATGTAGTTTAAAAGTCTGTATTTAAAATATGGGCAATGGCCTGCTTCCCACTGACCGGATCAGACAAATAGTATATAAAAAAAACAAAGTGAACCTGATGAGAGAGGAGGGTGATGGGAGCAGAAGTTTTGATGTGGTATCATGTTTTTTGGTTTGTTTCTTTTTGGAAAAGAAGAAAAGGATGAAATGTTTGCTGTGTCAATGGTAAAAAATTTTTTTTGAAAAACCGCACAATACAGACACTTTATGCTGTAGAACTACATAACATGACAATTTGTCAATTTTATATGCAAACAGTAGTGAATTTATTATTGAAGCTGCAAGAAAGGAAGAATTTAGAGAGATTTAGAGACAATGTCACTTCATAATGTATAATTTATAATGTGTGATGACTGTCTATGAAATCAGACAACGGAGCAAGAAATCAGTCTTATTTGGTTGGCAGAAATAAAGTGGAAAGGGGGATTCAAATGTAGCACTTTTGTCTTTCTATGACACTTTTACTGTTACACCCGTCCTAGACATTAAAAATAATAGTGCAACACATGCGTAAATGCATTTCTTGAGTTTATTGACAAAAGGTCATAGCAGTTATATGAACAGCATTAATCACCTTGAAATGACCTTTCTCATTGCATGGGATCATAAACACCAGACCTTAATTTGATTTTTACCTGAGAATTGTGTTCTGTGTAATTCAGTTATATATATATATATTTATCTATATATGAATATAAAGCAAAATAACAATCCATATGTAAATGTACATTAAGTTTGGCACCCTACTGAAACCTCACAATTGAATTGGAACACAAGCGAGTAATGCATCTGTGGTCCGTCTGGTTGGGGAAAAAATTGTCCCCTACATATTCACATAAAGGGAATATTTGCTTGGCTAATTAATACCCCTGTACAGTGAAATGATCTTATGGGACCAATTTGGCTCCTTCACCCATGAATCTGGTCTTGGTAAGCTCTGGGGAAATTAATAAAGGCACGTAACACACAGTATGCTGTGTGTTTTGTGATATATATTCCAGGAAATGCTAAAAAGACTGCTGTTGAGATTTTTATAGTAGGACGATAATGCAATAGAAATACATTGTGTACAGGGAAACTTATTTGAATACATTGTCTACAGGAAACCTATTTTAATACATTGTGTACAGGAAACTTATTATTTTATCTTTTTTAGATGCATGTAGATAAGACATTGCAATCTCAACAGATTCATTGAAATGATCTCGCCATATAATTCAATCAGCAATAATAGTGATTATTCATAATAAATATTCCTCCCAATTTAATGACCAGTAGGTGCCTGGTGTGTTACTGGGAAGAACACGCACACTGGTAACCCAGGAAACTGTTGGCGATGCAAAACTATGACTTCAGACTATGCCTAAGGTGTGCTCTGGTGGTGAGAACATAGGCCCTTGTCATGGTGCTCTCCTGGCGGCCTGTCCTTGGTTTTCTTCTGATTTTTTTTCTGTTTGCTGGTTTTATTTGATGGCATCTATTTCTCAAATTTATCACTGTACAAAGGACTACCCTGTTCTAAACTCTGCACCTCGGTTACTATGCTAATTATCACACGAATCGCCACCGATGGATAGCCACCCAAGTTAATCAAATTTAGGCTGATAAATGAAAAGGAGAGGACGGGTCTTTGATGCCACCATAAAGCGATGTCTGATGTCTCCTCTTTAGGTGTCTAGAAGAAAAAGACAGATTTGAGTTTAGATTTCTGCGAAGCAGCTGGCTTTGAAGAGAGCGTAGCCGGTCTTTGTGCAACTCATTTGTTAATGGAGACATATTTCTCCACTCTTCTGTGCATCCTGAAGCAATATCGGAGACGCTAGATAAAATGTCAATACGGAGAAATGAGACCCAGTGATGCATGGAAAAGTGTTGTGTTTCATCTGTCCGGGATCAATCTTGCTTTGTTCTTAGCTCGATAACACTCCTGTCTAAATATTATTACTGCTGAATTTCACACTTGGAGGGGGCAAACTTATTGGGGAGAAAATTCAATGAAACAGTTGCCACCAGGGGTTTATCTGGTCCTCTATCTTCTGGATTATTGCTGTGTGATTCTTGAAAGAAAATAAAGGTGCTTTTTTTTTTTTTTTACCCGTTTCACTTTAGTGGGATGGTGTTCTTTTTGTCTTGGAGGCTTAACAATTCTTGCTGAAAGTACAACTTTGGAAAGAGATCTTATTGTGTGGCTGTGTTATTTCCTGTAAATAAAGCTCCCCGAAACATTTCGGCGGGTAACGATCTGTGCTTTTTACTTTCAGCCATTTTACGAGCGCAGTTCAGACACAAACGCGGCATCCAGTCACAGGCCACATGCGTCGGTAGGTTAAACACAGGGAAGACACAGCAGTTATTTTCGGTCATTAAGTTGTAACCATCAGCATAAATAGAAACCTGTGATTTAGCAGTGATGCCAGATGCTCTCGAAAATAATAACTTTATGGGTCACATGAGCTGTTCTTGTCGTCATATGTGCTCATGTTCCAGCACTGTTTGTTATCCACGTGAAGGAGATACTATTGGAATAATAAAAAAATTCATAATTTCTTCTCATTTTGATACCTGTATATGCATTGTATACATTTCCAAATCCAGTGTAATACATATAATTTTAATCAGGAAATGACAAGATACTTTACAATTTTCTAGATGTGACAAGAATGAGCCAGTTATTCTACCAGTGTTGGCATCATTCTCGTCAAATCCGGAAAATACAGACTGAGGATATAGGCTGAATTTATTGACGCTTTATAAATTATTTTGATGTCCTTATCCTCTTTAAGCTGCGGGCTTGCAGTAAGTGTTGATATACACCGCACATGCTGAAGGGATGTCTGCCGTTAGGGAACATACAGTAATGATGTTAATCTGTTTGGCATGAGATGCCACTGAGCTGGATGATAAACTGATGAAGTGTGAATGTTAATATTTTGTCTTTTCTAGAGTTTATGGAAGCCGCAACGTCGAGACAGCTCTGCCCACTGATATTTTAAAGCACTCGTAACAATTTCGCAATAAAATTAAAGCCATGCTAGACATATCCATTTTGCACTAAAATATCTAGAGACAGCTTTGGGGAAAAAATAATATATGGGTACTCTGAAGAAGAGGAGTGTAAAATAATATCTCTTCTTGTCTAAATATTTATTCCTTAACAAAAGGAAGTCTCTGTTTTATGTGGCCAAATGGGCCATCGGAATAAAGAAGTTTTATGTCTTTGTCTCGGGTAATGCAATCTTTTTCCTCATAAACATCAGTATTCAGATGTTTATGGAGGGTGGATTTTATTGCCAGATTTCTTCTAGAATGTTGGTAGTTGCTTATCCAAGGGTTAGGTTCCATAACATAAAGAGATTTACGACTAGATTGGTAATATCCTTTTTTTGTGTGCACTGGTGGAAGATGGGGACTGATCATTATCAGCACTGGGATAGCACACAGTGAAAGTGCCAGTGTGGGAACTTGAGGTGGGGTTAACAGACATTGGCTATTTCTTCAACAGTGTCACAGTCGCACCATACACTCTCAAACCTGAACAGGGGGGACCAGTGATCCTAGCCTCAGGTTCAATTAGGAACATCCTGCTTTTGTCTCAGAAAAAAGGTGTGAATTCTGCATGAAAGGAGAATGTTTTAATTCAGAAGCAGGGATAAAATCATCTCCTTCCATCAACTCACCTCCCCACCCCCCCACCCCCCACCCCCTGAGGTTGTTTCACACAGATGTTCCAGGTGATTGCGAGTAAATACTGATAGTTAATGGCCCTTTGAATCATGTGGCAATCATCCAGCTGTTATCTTGTATAAATCTACCACAACTTTCCATGAATAATGCAGCTCAGAGATATTAGATAAAGCCTGTGTGTGTGTGTGTACACTATATGATGGGGGACGGTGGGAGTGTGTGTGTGTGTGGGTGTTGGGGCGGGGGTGGGGGTTAGTAGGGACAGACCTTATTCGGGACCGGCTGGCTTTTTGAAACAAGATAAATGAGAACCACTCTGTAAAAATGATTGCAATTCATATTGCACCGTTTTCTCCCCTGTTTTTTTTGGACAGCGGATGTAATTAATCCCCAGAAAGAAGGGAGGGAGAAAAACTTGCTGAGGGAGAGAGAGAGAGAGAGAGAGAGAGAAAGATGCGGCTTGTTTTACCTCAGATCGTGGTGAAACGAAACATTTGTCTCTGTTCTGTCGCCGCGTTTCTTGTTCTGCTGATTAAATCCTGGGTGACAGAAGCTCTTCCAAGGCAAGCCGAAGCCTTTTAAACACTCCTGAAAAATGACTTGGCAGGGAACTGTTGGCTGTTTGCTTTCCTTCCCCATTACTCTCTGTAGGACACATTCTTCTACTCCCACCAGTCATTGTAAGATATTGGAGTCGCAGCACAATTTGATAGCTGGAGGAGAGGGCCGGCTGCTCTCTGTATGCTAATGGTTTCGGCCGAGAGATGATGTAACGCCTTACGATGCGAGAGAGCATCAACAGCAACAAAATTACAGCGTGTGCTGCGCAGATACTGACGAGAACGTCCCATCACAAGTAGCATTTTTAATAAAAAAAAAAAAAATTTTTTTTCCTCAGTCCGATCCTGTATTTTAGAAGGATGGGTTGTGGGGGGGGGGGGGGGGGGGGGGGGGGGAGGAGGGGCCCGTGACCACGTTGGGTGAGCTTTCCTTGGGCGTTTAAGTCATTTGCACTCTTCGGCTAAACGCGGTAAACGGAAAGTGTGAAAATCACAGATATTTTAAGCGCGAAATGTTCCGGGGGCTCCTCCTGACGCGTGTGCGAAAAGAGGCGGATGGCCAGGGAAGTGAGGAAGAGTGTGACCGCGCTGAATAAAAGATGAATAAAGGCCAGACCGGCCGCCAGTGCACCTGAGGCACTGTGGAGAACATAAGCTGATCTCTACCTGATAGAAAAAGAGGCGCACGTGTGGCATGCCATATAAAAATCTGTCAGAAAATGCAAAGCTACATATTACGGCAGATGAGGGTGATTATAGGGTGGCACAGAACTATGCTTCGGCCCTGGAGGGGGGGAAAAGATTTAAGTGCCACCTCGAATTCATTACTGGTATCTGCCATGCTGAGGTGTTTTTTTTTCTTCTTCTGCACTTTCATGCCGGGTGAGTGGAATTGGGATTTGGAAATAATGCAATAGTCTCCTCCATGTGATTCAAGCAACATGAAACAGAATCCGACGAATAGAACGCGAGATGCATCATCAAATGAATGAATTGCATGAATGAATCAAGTGCATTTTTCAGCACTGCGTTTGGGGCTATGCAATTCTTTGGGGGCTGTTTTCACCTTATAATAAAACACCCATCCATCCATCCATGCATTCATTATCTATACCTGCTTATCTTGGGCAGGGTCGCAGGGGGTGCTGGAGCCTATCCCAGCGCGCATTGGGGCGAGAGGCAGGAATACACCCTGGACAGGCCGCCAAACTATTACAGGGCACACACACCCTTCACTCACCATTCACACCAATGGGCAATTTAGAATCTCCAGTTAGCCTATCTACTTGTATTTGGACTGTGGGAGAATATGCGAACTCCACATAGAAAGGTCCAGGCCGGATTCAAACCCAGGACCTTCTAACTGCACCACCGTGCCAATAAGAAAATCGTGATCATTCAAATGAGTGTTTTTACAAAAATGTAGGGGGTGGGGGGGTGGGGGGTTCACCATAACAGGCTTGACAGCAAGGGAAAAGTGACCTGCAAAGTGTTATGGAACCAAAAAGCCCTGGAAACACATTGATGGAAATACACTGCGATTCTTGTAGGTCTGCACCCTTCCATGCTCAAGCAGGAAAAGGCAACCGCAGTTTCGACACGGAGAGTAACACTGCTCAGCGGCAGGCTCAAGAAAACCTGTCAAGGCATTTATATTAACCACGGCAAAACTGATTACAGTCTGGATTAGCCAGTTGGAGGGCAAGATGTCACTGACTTATTCAGTGATCTCGTGATGAGCTTCACAGACACGAGTGGGCAGCAGGCGGAGGAGAAAATGCCTTTTTTCAGTCTTCAGAAATTGTAGAGGGAAAAAAAAACCTGGCTCTGAATCCCATGGTAGCCGAAACGCGGATGTGGAGCTTCCGACAGGGGAGCCCGGGGCGAACGCCTCCCACGCCAAGAGACGCCTCTCCTCCCCCCCCCCACGCGGCTTTAGGCCAGGGATGCACTCTCGCCCCCTGCTTCTCCCTGCTAAACATGCCAATCAATGGAACCGATGAGGTCAAGCGGAGGGGGTTTTGGATTCGGCCTGATTAAAACAAACCGGTAGGATGGCGGACGGCGTTCCTTTCCAGCCCGAGCTCACGTTGCAGCTTGGATGTGCCTTCATCTGTCAGTCGGATTCCGCTTCCAAGGTTTTTAAATATTAACCTGCTTGCCTGGGCCTGCTGTCGCCAGGCTCCTCCATAAGTTATCTGAGGCTCGCGGTTGTGCCTCGCGCTCCCGCGCACAGCGCTGCACTGTGTCACACCGCTACAGGGCTGTCTTTGCAAACGGGCCTTTTAATGCCCGCGCTCTTCTCGTTCGACACCGGGTTTCCTGAAGTGCTGTTCTGCGGCAAAAATGCACTCCCATGAAGATTTTATGCTGGACAACCTTTCAGTGCCACACTTGTTGCTAGCCCTTCCCGTGAATTTGCCATAAAACAAAATCACTGAGAAGGTTTTTTTATTTTTTTTTTAGATGATCTTTGTCTCTGTTGGACAGCGAGCTTTTTCTTTCGGAGAGCATTTTGTGAGATGGCGATGAGAAGCTCGCCCTATCTAGCAAATGTACTGTGATGCATTACTGGAAGGATGGAGGAGGACAAAGCAGGAAGGAGTGAAGAGGAAGACATCGGGGGGGCGGGGGGGGGGCGGGGAGCACTTCCTTTAAGATGACGATTGGGTTAAAAGCATGGCAGAAGGGCCTTAGTGCTAACAGAATCTTCATAGCCTACTGAATATTCAGGTCACATTCAGACCTACAGTTTTATGTGAATAGTACCATTAAGGGAAATATATTATTTGTGCATATCGGAATAAAATAGTGGTGACTTTTTATTTGTTGAATGTAACAGATTGATAAAAAAAGAAAACAGTAAATGTCGCATCTAAAAAAGGTTAGGCAACCTGTCACCTCCTTCTGCAGAAATTGCAGCTTTCAAACATTTCTTGAAGCCAGCAAACTTTTCCTTTGCATCAATGACCGCACCACCCTGAGCACGCTTTCCCATCAACCCAATTGAACTGCCTCCATTCAGTGTATATCTAAGGTGTTTTGAGTAAAAGAAACCCACCAAATTACACAAAGATAAATCATCACTGTATTGGCCCGATTATGAGTTTTTTTTTAAATAAAATGGAATGTGTAAAAATAGATTGTTCTATATTTTCAGCCATAGCTCAAGTTAAACCTTTGTCAAACCCACAGAAATGCATACACAGCAGGTTCCTCACTTAAAGAGGTTATAACTATAAAAAGTCTGATTTTATTGCTATTTCCCACCTTCTTTTTAAAGAGATCATGTGATATATCAGTATAATAACATGTCTGCACATTACAAATATAATTTACCTTTGTGACAAAAATTGATTCCAACATAAAGTTCTCACTTATGACTGCCAATGCTGGCCAGGTGCAGTGGAGAGAGAGAGTGATTGTGACTCATAGGGAAAATGAAAAAGGGTCTATTACAGTAGTGTGGATTGTCTTGGCCACAGTAATGTTCACGGTCTTGATAGCAGTAATATCGATGGCCTTGGTCAGTAGACCTCCCCTTTGGTTGCTTCGAATCAAAAGATCATGTCGTATCATGCTTTGTTCATCAATCACACGTATGCACAGAAATGCACATCAAAGCACATGTACGATCTACTTGTTTTAAAAAAAAAAAACATTTATTTATTTAGTTATTTATTGAAAAAATATGGTTGAATGATGGCATTGGAGGAAATATGAACATGCTATTTAAGATTTTGGCTGATGTTCAATCAACATTTGTTCTTGACTTTGACTAACAAAGTCTTGTTTTATTCTCTTCACAAACGCACAGTGTTTTTCTATCACTAAAACTAACCCACCAGACTGAATTTGTAAAGACTAATTATAAAGCTTGTGCTTACATTTAAGTCAAAGTTATATGATTAAAGTCCCATTTCTTACCATTTTGACTGTTAAAACATTCCACAAAAATATTGCATTTATCAATATTAAATTGGTGCATAGACTCAATGTATACAGTTGTCCCAAGTGCTGTTATAAGAACACTGCTTAATTTTCTATTGTTTTATTATTATTTTATTTATTTATTTGTTTCCCGGAGGAAGAAGTTCTGTCAGATGAATCATTTATTAAGCAGCTGTCTGGAAGACTGTGACAGTCTGCGTGCTGTCTCCTGGATTTCCACTAATGTGTGTTCATTGCCATGGTCTTTACTGAGACAATGAACCAGGCCTGGGTCAAATACGCATTAGACCCAATGAATGTACACTATGTGACCGAATGTATTTTGTACGCCCCTGTGTCAGGGGCTATTTTTCATTGTTTGGACGAGGCCCCTTAATTCCAATGAGGGAGTGTGGCACAGTGGGTAAGGAACTGGGCTTGTAACCGAAAAGTCGCGGGTTCGATTCCCGGGTAAGGACACTGCCGTTGTACCCTTGAGCAAGGTACTTAACCTGCATTGCTTCAGTATATATCCAGCTGTATAAATGGATACAATGTAAAAAAAAATGCTGTGTAAAAGTTGTGTAAGTCGCTCTGGATAAGATCGTCTGCTAAATGCCTGTAATGTAATGTAATGAAGGCAAATCTTAATGCGATGACATTCTAGACGATTCTGTGCTTCCAACTTTGTGGAAACGGTTTTGGTAAGGCCCTTTCCTGTTTAAGCATGATAGTGCCACTGGGCACACAGCGAGGTCCATATAGAAATGATTTTGCCAAGAATTCGGCATGGAAGAACTTGCCTGGCCTGCACACAGCCCTGACCTCAACCCCATCCAAAACCTTTTTGATCAGTTGGAAGGCCTAATCACCCAATCAGTGCCCGAGCTCACTAATTTTCTACAGTTGCTGAATGGAAGCTGAAGGAAGAAAATCGCTGCGGCAATACTCAAACGTCTAGAATAAAGCCTTCACAGAAGAGTGGAGGTTGTTATAGCAGCAATGGGTAGACCAACTCCATATTAATGCCCATAATTTTTAATGAGATGTTGGATGTCAGGTGTCCACATGCCGTTGGCCAAGTAGTGTATAACTTTTTGTTTTACTTGATTATAGTGATAAAATTATTCTATATATAAAATGGATATGTAATATGTGAAACATCAATGTTGGTTTACATTTTAATACAACATATGTGAAATTTTGTCACAGGATGCCAAAAGCATTGCACTGACCCGATTATACTTGGATGTGAAAATGCTCAAACACTCATAATACTCCTCTAGGTAACCCAAATAAAGCTTCTGAGTCATACTGAGTCATACTGTATGTAGCATTTCACAATTTGCATAACACTCAAATGTGTGATTCAGCATTAAGTGACATCTATCCTGGGGTGTAATTAACAGTTTTTTGCATAGCTAAATTGGGTAATTATCATGTTAAACATGAATTGTATATTCCGTGATATGAATAAGAAAGCGAAATAATGAAAAGCCAGATAAACCTTACAGAAAAATGTACAGTGGGCACCATTCAATAACAGCAAGGTTCATAATGGATCAGAACCCACATCTAATTGTGTTTAAAAAAACTAAAAGCTGACATACTGATGCAATTCAGGCTTCTACAGAAGTTTTGTATCTTATACTTGCAGCCACATGAGAATTTCTTTTAATAGTGCGTACTAGAATAAATATAAGTCATAACAGACGATTCACATGGTATGAGCAAAAAAGAAAACAAAAAAAAAACTGTTGACTGTTCTGTTCTAATTATCTTGACTGTTCTATTCTGTTCTACTTCACGACAGTAAATCCTTTAAATAGGCATGTTCTGGTGATATTTAGTTGGCTCACGATAACCGTAACCGTTACTGGTTATATGGAGTGATAAAATAACAGGTTTTTTGATTCATAAAATTCTATTAACCCTATAAAATGTGCAATAAATGTACAGTCCCACATAAACCAGTAAGATCCCAGAATATAGCAGGGATGTATGACTAATTACATTATAATGTTAGCCATAAGATAGTCTTTACAAGCAAACGTGAAAACACAGGTGTGCTCTGTTCCAGCTATGAGGACGGGCTAGCCCCAGACCCTGTCTAAGGAGGCATCGTTCGCCCCTGTTATGTTCCGTAATTCACCGAGCGCCCGCCGCGGAGGGGGAGCGGTTAGCACCGGATGAGCTCCCCCCCCTGCCAAACCCTGCCACCAGCACAGCCCAAGAGCGACTGCACTGTTTTTTTATTCACAGATGCTAGGATGCAAACTGTGTGTGGAAGGAATTCAAATGCACCAGCACCATGCGTGGACACCCTTTCCTCAGTATTTGTGCAGTTCATTGATTTATTACGTTGTTAGCGCTTCCGATAAACCGTCTTCCAAATGGGTTACGTGGCACCTTCATTAGCATAACATGACCATTCATAAATGTTTACACAATGTGCTATTCAGTATGGGCAAGTGACATTAATATGCATACAATAATAACACACGCCACACTTGTGGTAACTGACATAAGCATACATTAATTGGTGGCAGTGTAGTATAATGGGTAAGGAGCTGGTCTTGTAACCTAAAGGTCACAGGTTCAAGTCCTGGGTCAGACACTGCCATTGTACCCTTGAGCAAGGCACTTAACCTGCATTATCCAGCTGTATATATCCAGCTGTGTAAATGGATGCAAAAGTTGTGTAAGTCTTTCTGGATAAGAGCGTCTGCTTAATGCCAGTAATGTAATGCATATGTAGCACTCATGTGCTGCTATGAAGGACCACTAATAGATATTGTTGTGTTTTGTTTTCTCTTCTAACTGAAGTGCACTATTGTACCATTACCAATAGAGATGTGCTCAAACACACAGCACTCATTTGCCTTTCCCTAATTGCGCACTCCACGCCCTATTAGGTAGCGGCCATTTAGCTTAGCCTACCTGCATGCTGCCTTAGCATCATTCAGAATTACTTGGAGGTCAATGAGTGAGTCAAAATCAGCTGAACTGAATTAGAAATTCATCAGAAATAATTCAGAAATAACTGACTTCTCTCTCTCAAAGGAAAAGCAAGAAGGAGGTACAAAAGGACTGCATATACAAGTAATTCTGGTGGGACTGCATATAATTTCTACATTAGAATATTAGATATTTCACAGTTATAGTTTGCTATCATTATTACGACTATGATGCAATCAACACCTGCCATTATTATCAATCTGGTATCAAAGTTGCCGAGTCTTCACGGAACCATATATACCAAAAACATAAAAGCAAAACACGAAGTCAAATATCCTGCCTGCACTTTCTCTGTAAGCATATCACACCGGGTCAACCTTCCTATCTGGATGGGCGCTGACCCATAGGTACAGTTATCAAGATCAAGATCTTTAGTCAGCACCCCACCACCAAAGACATCAACTTGTTCCCCATGACATCAGCTTTCCAACAATACAAAACAATGATTACAATGTATTAGGGAGAACCTAAGGTTTACATAATGCTGATCCAGTAGGATGTTTTGCAGTTGAGCGCTGTCTCTTTATTACACCTGCTGACTCCCTGTCAGCACAGTAAACAGTCTGTTTTATTTGGCGGTCTGATAAGACTTCTGTAAACTGCCCTATAATTGTATTTTCTTCAATGGAATGCAAATGGTGTCAGTATTGAAGGTTCAAGCTCAGCTGAGTTAATGGGTATGTCAGTGTTCACTGGCATGCCAAGATTTCTCAAATGTAAGTTGGCTAAATGCTGATAGAGAATAGAGGGTGAACAATCAGTTCAAACTGCACATTTTTACGATAATACTGTAAAATAATAATCCATAAAAAAGCGGTAATGGCAAAATGTCAGGCTCTGTATGTGAAATTTTCTTGGCAAAAGAGAAGAGTACTTTATTATCTTTGTTATTTTAACCGTGGAAAAATGCCAATTGATATATTTCCAGTTGATATATATTTTTATCATTCCCATCTGATTCATGTGAATCTTTCCTGTAGTCACAGGTTCTCAGACCTACTGACATACATGTTCTGTGTAGCCACAGGAACAATGGGGTTACTCACAAATGCTTTAAAAATGAACACTTTTTGATTTTGTGGCTTGCATCAGAGAGAGGGGGTTTGTGTTTTATTTAACAAAAACATTTCATTAACTGCTTTTTGTCTGGAAAAAAATAATGATACAAAAGAAGCAAAATCCCTTATAAAATATGTTTTAAGAAGAGCAGTTGTGATCCAATTAGACTTGAAATTTGAAATTCAATTCCTAATAAAAAAATAAAAAAACAAACAAAAAAAAATATATGTAAAAGGCTCTGGGTAATCTTAATGTTTTAACTTTTAAGGGCTGAGCAATGTAGTGACTTTCATCAGCTAAATCCCCAACACAATACACCGCATTACTTATTTACCAGCCCTTCAATACTTAGTAGGTATTAGAATTTAAAAAAAAAAAAACCTTTCCTTGACACAGTAAATTCAGTAGCTGCCTTAAGGAATGTATAGCTAGTGCAGTCTGCAAGTAAAAACAAGCTAATGTAACTGAATTTAACATTCTTTTTAAAACATTCCTCTCCTTTCCAAATGCCATAGTATAGGGCAGATGCCCCAAACCCCAACTTCAAAGCACAAGCACAACACTGTATACGTGAATCTTAAATCATCTTTAACCACAAATGAAAAAGCTATACTCATATTTAATACAAAAATACAATTTCAGTTAGTGGGATGATTTTATGATACCACAGCAAACTGGTAGGCTTCGCTGTTTCAGGCCACAGGTCAGCAGGAAAATATGCATCAGTCAATGAAATCCAGCGATGCTCTCCAGGCGAAACCCTTTGCAGTGATAATTCCTCAGTCTTGGTAGAATCTGCGTAGAGCTTTCAAACAATCCCTGAATAGCACACTTTACAATGCCTGCCAACATAGACCTCTCTGGAAGCAGGAGCCAGGCAAGCCAGGCAGTTATACTGTGCCAATGCAGGAGTGTAGGAGGAGACACAGAGCAGAACAGAGAGGACATTAGTTTGAAATTTTGTTCCAACCCTGAATGCTATCTCCTGAAAAAAATAAATAAATAAATAAACATGCTTGCCATTCTTTGTCTCTGATTATGCTAACTGACAAAAAAGTCTGCAGGAACCTATAATGTAAAACACTGTAGTCATTAAGTACATTAAATGCAGCTACACAAGACAGGCATAATCTGACACTGTCAGTTTTTACTTAACACATGTTTTGGTGTGCTATAATGCATTGTGCACAATGAACATGAATACTATATGCAGAAGTTATGTCGTGCTTATGCACAATTTAAGTTGTTTACTTAATAGATGTTGTGACCATCGCTATGAATCAGTCGAAAATGACTTGCAGCACTTTACGCAATTTGACATTGAAAAGCAGAGGAAAACCTCAGACAACATAGAAAGAGAAGTGCATTTGTAAAATACTTCTCCTCCCCTTCATTCTTTCCGACTTGCTTCGACAATGGGAGACGACAAATAAAAGCACACGTTTTGAGTGGCTTTGGTTTCGGGCGGCTTCTCTTCCCCTTTAGTCTGTGCTTTGCATGTCAGTCAGCAGTCAGCCATATGTCTAAGAGCACAGCAGCACGCAGTACATATTCCATCCGGCAGCGGAAGAGCCCCAATATGCCCTCGCTTCCATCGGAAACCAACGTTACAATGATGTAGTTATCGGCGGCCCTGCAGAAAATTCCAGCTTAATCCAGACTGCGCTGCTCAAGCTGGTTTGAAGCTGTGTTTCAACACTTTTATCCGGTCAACCAGCTGCTCACGAGCTGGCCAACCTATATAGTCAGCTAGGCCACCAGCTGACCACCAGCTTGCTAAACCAGCTTTACCAGCCTTGACCAGTGACAGACCTACTATGGCTAGAAGTGTAAAAAAAAAAAAAACAACAAAAAAAAACTGCTTAAACAATCTTAAACTACCTCAGATGGTCTTAGTTGGAATTTTCAGCAGGGAAATTCCATGTATTAAAAGTTAGAATAGCAAAAGAAGCAACATACATAAATGTATTCAGACAAGAAAAATTATTATTTCTTATTTTTTTCCCTACTTTCTCTCATATATTGAAAGCAATCATTAACCATAACATCTGTTGATTGTTGTGCCAAGAATATGTATGACATTTAAAAAAAAAAAAAAACTCTGTTTGCCTGTACTGATTTAAGAGAGCAAACGTTAAGAAAGCAGACTGTTTTATTCTTCTCTTTTAGATATTTCAGAGTGGATTCGGTAAAGTGCATGTCGTGCTGGTGTCAGGCTGGTATTCCTATCATGTGAAAAAAATGTATTCATTTCAAGATTTGGCAAGAGGTGACAATTAGCCATGCCTTCTGTGTTGCCTTTACATTCGATTAGTTTCAAACTTTTCATAATATGTGCTACTAATGTGGCCAAACTGCACTATCATACCTACGGCAGGTCCTGACAAAATCCTTCACCGTGACCCCTCTGTGACCTCACCACAGAGCCAGCCCTTCTCTCAGTGACTGATACGTTCCTCGTGGAGCTGCAGTCTCAGCTGCGGTTATCCTTTTTGGACCTCTGCTAATTTCGTATGGTGGACCACCAGTTTTTATCTCCCTACCCTGGACGACTGGGAGCTCTCTCTATCCTTGGTGACCGGGAGTTCTCGCCTCCTCCTCTAACAAGCTGCAGTTCTCTCAACCCTCTATCTTTCTGATGCCTCCCCTGCTACCCTCTAATCAGGAGGGGTTCCAGCAGAACCTGAAGGGTTTTCCCATCGCTGCTTAAGGTGTTATTTCCGCTCCATTCTTAAAAATAGGTCCGTTCATTGATGTCATCGTGGCTTTACTGATATCTTCCCTCAAGCGACCACATGCCAGGTACTCCTAATGGAGCATACAGGGCTGAGATGTCTTCTTCCTGCGGGTAAGACTAGCGGGTTGTGTGGCTGTTCCATCGTTGGCTGCCAGTGATTCACAAAGCGACTGGTTTAATAGTCTGAGGCTCCCATCACGCTAGGATTGCAGCTAATCTCTACAAATGTGTTCACTGTCTGCTGATTTTTTTTTTTTCATTTATCCAATTTGAATACTGTAATTGTGTGTGTCTGGCACGCCGCATAGCAGTAATGGAATTGCTTTAATCCAACAAGTGATATGATCAGTGAATTTAATCTAAACGGTGGAAACTATATATCCTTCATTTTTGGTTTTATCTAATTTGCTTGTACTTAAATTTGGGATGTATCTGCTGTAAATTATGAATAGAACCTTTGAGTATATTTCAGTCATACACCATCTGAAAGCTATTTCTTGGCTCCACATATTACTGCCTGTGACCCATATGAAATTGAATAACCGTAAGTTAGTGCTGAGGTTTTGGCTCGGTTTTTTGCCTTTCACCAAAACATATTAGGTGACTGTAGTATGGTTCCAGAGGTAACTGTACATTACTTCTGTGAATTTCATCTATGCTTAGTTAAAACGAAATACTTATACTGTTAAAATCAAAAAAGCAATAAATTAAATTATCCAAGAAATATACTTTATCAAAAAGAATCTTTATCAAAAATAATTGTATTAAATGTTACGAATGATGGTTTCGCACAGTTCAAAGCTTTACACAGAAAATAATCTATTTTCAAAACAAAACACAAGGGTACCATCACTAGGAATCTTAGCACTGGTATTTTGATTTGTATTTGTAACGTGTATTTAACAGAGACAGTGCATATTATATTATGCATATTATCATTAATTTGCCAGATGCCCTTAAAAGTCTAACTGCAGTCAACTGCAGTCCCTGGGCAAGTTGATAAAAGCCAACCCCAACAGTAGCTAACTTTTGTTCATAGGTTACTTTGAAATGATCACTTGGTTGCTGGCCAAAAAAAAAAAAAAAAACAGATGAACCATCAATTTGCCAGGAGTGGACAGAATGGCAAGGAGGATAAAAAGGTTACTCTTTGACTTGCAAATCAGAATGTTTGTGGATGCAAACCAGGTACTCTATCAATATTTATAAACTTGAAACGGCTATATGTAAGGAATAAATGACAGACACCTATCTCAGCACAGGTTCACACTCAGGAATCACAATACATCCAGCCAACGGCCACTAGCTGAGCTGCACAAAAACTCCTTAATGTTTTAGTTCTATCATTGTGTCTGTATTAGGGCTTTAACTGTACAACAACTGAAGTTATTACTAATATAACCCAGAGAATGCTACACGCATTAAGAGAAGAAGAGCTGAAATGGAGATACCTGCAAGGAGGGCTGGTGGATGGAGACATTTCAATGCATTAGCAGTACTGATTTGGTACAGTAGGGGGCAGTACTGATTTAGCAAAGTGTGTAACAGTACTGATTTAGCACAGTTGAAGACAGTACTGATCAAGCAAATTTGTTAGCAGTACTGATTTAGCACAATAGGAGGCAGTACTGATTTAGAACATTAGGGGGCAGTACTGATTTAGCACATTAGGGGGCAGTACTGATTTAGCGCAGTCTGGTGCGGTACTGATTAGTCAGCAGTATTGATGTAGTGCAGTGGATACTGTGTAGACAGACAGCAGATGTGGAGGAGCACTGTGAGGTCAACCCACCATCTGAACCCTTGTTGGGGGGGTTAGGAAATCACCTGGGAAAGGCTTAAGGCTTAATCAGTATACTAGAAATGAACAGAATCAAACAATAAAATCCTTCTCAAGACTGAGCCCCCCCCCCCCCCCCCCCCCCGGGTGTATCCATGGATCCGATAGGTCTCTCCAGGCAAATATGACCTCGTGATGTCACCGTGTTTTGTTGGGATTTAATTCTCTAATAGGATTCAGGCAGGAGTGTCCCCTTCGGCCCACCGCAGGACTAGAGAGGTCACCACAACCGATAGCGCTCCTGCGCCCACAGAGCTCCCTGGACGTCTCAGCAGCATACACCAGGCCGCACGGACAACGAGTAGCGTAACGAACGTTCTTAAATGAGCAGCTAATCGCCCCTTTGATGTGCAGGTTCTCACGCACCTCGGGGGAGGGGGGGGCTGAGATTTAATTCTTCTAGTAAATGAGCGCTGAGCGCAGCTGCAGTGCGGTCACCGGGCGGCAGAGAGGCAGCAGGGGGCTCGCTGAGTTTCTTGCGGCCTGTATTAGCTCGGACTTCAGAGGACCTTAAGCTCTTTGCTCACCGGTTAGCCATCGTGGGCGGCTGCACAGAAGACCGATCAGGGTTAAGAAACAGGGTTAGAGAAAAAAAAAAAAAAAATGTGCCAGTGGATACTGACTAACTGTGTGCTCTGCGATGTGTGAGAAACTGGGAGATTCAGGGCAAGGCCTTTACTTATGGGCGGTAGAAAGCAGCGGCAGTCTGGGGGTGCCGCCAACTCTGTCTTCCGCCGCTGCCAGTCGTTCCTCTTTGTGACCGTCGGTGCTGCGTCGCCATAAAACCTCATCCATTCCCTGCCTATATGTAACACTTCACTGTTCCTGTCCGTGTTCCTCTCAGTGAAAGTCACATGATCAAATGCAGGAAGTCATGGGGTGGCACACTGTTGAAGTGCTGCTTATTTAGCTTGCATGGGATAAACAAGCCACAGAGGTTATTGTTTCTTAGTTTCATTCTGTGAACAAGAATTTGGTACAGTAGATATAGATTTAGCAAGTGTGTACTACAGATTTAGTATGTGTATTTAGTGTGTGTGTGTGTGTGTGTGTGTGTGTGTGTGTGCGCATGTCTTGTCTTTGTGGTTGAAGTAGTAACAGTTGTTCCCCACATGATTGTAGAAACCATACAAAACCTTCTGGAATTGTATTCTTAAAAGATACACATTGGAAATACATTTAATACATATTAATATGTATTTATTAGTGTACATTATTACACATTAGTACATGTGGATTAGTGTAGATTATTACACATTAGTGCCTCAGCATTTATGTAAATACCAGTATTGATACATATTCCCTTCTCTGCTTCATCATGCACACCATTTAATCCAGATTGAATAAACTTGATGTATTCACCATGTTTGCCAGTAGAATCCCAATCAGCATACCATAAAATATGTTTCAAAATCATCTGTACTGCAGCAAGGAAACTGCATTCGCAATTATATCACATTAGTCACATGAACATTTTCCCCAGTGATTGTGAAAGCAAATGCTTTGTAGGTCTCTTCAACAGGCAACCTGACCTGCCTGTTCAATGTAAAAGGGAAAACATATTTCTGATGAGTTATCGTTTTTTTTTTTTTTTTTTTCATTTGATGAGCGATTGAGAAAAAAAAAATCGCATTGTGTTTGTATGTTCAGCTCACCTATAAGCCTTCGAAACGCAATTTTCTGAAAGGGCAAGGCGGCGTGCTAAACGAGGCTGAGTAAATTATCATGCGGTAGTCACTCTTTCATTTGATTAAAAGGGATACAGACTGTAGAGCGTTCGTGAAGATGGAATTCAGGAATAATACAAGCTTACGCACAGACACAGCCTCTTGCTGTAATACGTCAAATGTGTTTCATTCACAGAGCTCTGGCAGGCAGAACTGTCTCGTGCTTTTGTATTGCGTTTTTTTGTGTATTATATTGAAATTCAAAAGAACAGAAGCTGTTTAGCATAATTTTAACTTATGTTTCAGGAATGCCAGGAACCTCTGATATGAATTAAACCACCGCAATGTTTTTTTTTTTTTTGTATGTTTTTTTTTCATTTAGGAAATTGTGTGTTTGTGTAACAGGCATTTATTCATTTAAAAAAAGGCTTGCAAAATGGTGGTGCCTCCTCCAGTTACTGTAGTTGTTATGGGCTATGAATACAGCATTAAAATGGGGATGTTTTACAGTTTTAGGTTCTTAATTCTGCCTCCCCGTCGCCTCTTGCCAACATGGTCTCCTTCACCTGCTGGTGCGCTCCGCCCCCGACGAACGGCATCTTTGCCGATGTTGTACCTGCCGCCGCTACGCAAGCGCTATCTGTCTGTCGCGGTGAGAACTGGGCCAGAGCCAGCCTCTTAAACAGAGCTGAAATGGGTAAAATGGAGAAGAGGGAGAAAATAACAGCCTGTTATCGATGATTCCGCAGAGATGATTGGGGAGAGACAGAGAGGGGGAAAGCCCTGTCTCCACGTGAGGAGCCGCCGCTCCCTGGAATCACGCTGCTTTCCCAATCTGACTCAAAACCTGTTCATTTGCAGCCTGCTCTGTGGAGACAGCAACTGCTCGCTTTGATTCAATGACATGGAATTAGAGAGACAAACTATTTTCAGGGAAGGGGGGGGGGGGGGGGGTGGGTAAAGTTTAATTGAGCAGTTCCACCTCTCCAGTTTTTTTCCACTGGGAGTGACTGAAGATGGCCTGCTCCTGGCACACCCCAAACCGCCCCCCACCCCCAAACAGGCCCTTGGCTGGCTTCCTTTATTGCGTTCAAAGGAAGGTAAACCCCCAGCTGAACAAACTTAAACACTTCCTCTTCGACTTAATATACAAAAGTTCCGTGCATGGGGGACTGAGCACAAAAGCACTCTGCTTTGCCTTGGCAGTTCAGTAACAATTTTAAGAAAATGTTGCATCTTGGGATTTCTGAGCAATATTTTTGTCACTTTCATTTTCAAATAAATAAGTCAACAGAAAAAAAAAGCATGACTGAGCATTAAGGATAGACAGACTTTGCTTGACCAGTTTCACTCCTTGCTACCCTTCGAAAGGAGTTGTGACAAGGAGAAAATTAACAAAGGCGTATGCAATTCTGTGCTGTCTGCGTATATTACAGCACGTGTGCACTTATTAGTCATCCAAATAACATTCAGGCTCAAAAATTCTGAGTCAGGCAAAGAAAGGTTTTAGAGGTAAGCACAGCACTGTTTACAGCGAATGGATGTCTTTTACATGCACTGAAATGTCTAAATGCTTAAGGGTGTTCTCACGCACAATTAATCCATGTGATAACAACCTTGATATTTCCATCCTTTGACACTTGTGCGACAGGCTCCACTGGGGCCGCGTGAACGCGAGAATGCACCGTGAGAAGCTCGGTGACGAATCTCCAGGGGCGAAAACGCACTCCGGAGAATTTCTCCCTGAGAGCAATGGCGTGTCTTGCCGAGCAGCCATTGTGATACGACTTGAGGAGCGATTGATTTGTTCTGACTCGCTTTGGCGAACGCCTTTCTTCTTTCTTCTTTCGCCGGACCGTCTCCGACAAGCTGAGCCATTTTTTATTTAAAAAGGGAAATAAGGAAGGGGGGGGGGGCGGGGGGAGGCGAGGCGAGGCGAGGCGGAGGGGAGAAATGGGTTTGCACAGTTCCGCCGAGAAGCGATAATTTTAAGAGCCTAATATTTTTCCCTCCCCGTCTGTGGTCACCGGCGATAAGGGCTGGCTGAGCGAGGGGGGCGCCAGGTCCCTGTAGCGGGTGATAAAGAGCCCCCCCCCCCCCCCCCCCCCCCGTGTGTGTGTGAGGCAGGCCCGGATTTCCTAAGCAGGACCGCTGCTTGCTGACGGGGGGGTGTGGGGGAGGAGGGATTACAGCCCTGTTTCCAGGTCCCGTTCCCGGTCGCACTACGGGAGAAGGGGGGAAGGGGGGGGATTACGCGTATGTGGAAAGGGTGTGAAATTGCGGCCCCGTCTCGGCAGTTCGCCGCGGCGAGGAGGCGTCCCGGCCGGGAGATTAAGCCCCCTCAGCCGCGGCGGATAGTCCGGCCGCTCGCGGCTCCCGCCGGCGGTTGGGAAACGGGCTTAACCGAAACGGGCTTCTGTCGCCGGGCAGACCGGCGTTCTCTTACGCGCGCCATTCTAATCCGCCACCTGCCCGCTGTTTGGACTCCTTTTGAATTTATTTCTGTGTGTGTACTGTGTAATACCATCTTTACCAGCTGTTTGTACATAGCTCGCTGTACCGTAAGGACTCCTTGAAAGGAAAACAAACAACACGCAGAAAAAAAAGGACTTCTTCAGCGGAGAACGCGAACGACTTTACTCCTTTCCAAAGGCATGAAAGAAGCTCTGTTGGCTGGTTTGCTTAGGTTTGGGTTCAGCGCATGAGGATCCAAGCATAAGAAACCTCCACATGGGCACTGTTACATCTTCATGAAATACTTGGCCTGGATTCAGTCAACATTTGTCCGTTAATTCGACTTAAAAATCGGCATAGTGTTTTGATAAATGCAGTTTTTTTGTACTTTTTTCCTTCTCACAAGCAGTTTGATTGAGTTACAATTGGCAATGGCTGGGTTTATGAAGAAAATACTTGTGAGTCAAAGTTAAGGACAAATGTTGATTGAACGCCAGCCAAAGCAATCTGTGGGTATATACTTTGTTGATTTTCTGCCTGCTCTAACGGGCTGCGAGTATGAGCCAAAGCAGAATATGATAACATTTTAAATTAATTAATAATTTTTTTCTTTTTGAAAATGATGTCCACCTGCAGTACTGTCAGACTGTGGCATTCGTGTTCTGGCCGTTCATATCGAATCTCTCTCGGTTCTCCTTTAAGCTGCGGATTTGCTTTGCGTGAAAATTACGTTTCATCTGATTTTTTTTCCAGCTTCTTCCTAACAGATGGAAACTCTCAGCGCATGTTGTCATCGATTTTTGTTCTTTCCCTTTTAAAGGGAATATTTTTATTTTGGGGTTCTAATTAGTGAGCTGGCTTTCTCTTCTGCAAAAAAGCTGGCTGTTTAGAGCTGTGCTCTGGGCTTCTTTAGCCGAGTCCAAACCAAGCAGCACTGATCAGTCAAATAGGAAGAGGTTCTGGGAGGAGAGACGACTATACTGTTGATAGAAGTGGGGTTTGAGAAAGTGAGAAACCGAGCAGGTACAGAGGTAGGTGGTGTTAGATGACAGTTATGAGCTGTCACCAGTAGACTGCCACTGCAATTTGGGAGTCTGGGAGGAACCCAGTCTCAGCAGCCCCATTGATTCCTTTCATGATTTAAAGAAAAGGGGGGAAACACACCAACACTGACATATGTATGGCAGCCATGATGAAGCAGACCAGTTGAGAGAGAAAGCTTCTAAGTTTTTCCTGGACACCAGGGAACCCCTTAATGAGGGATGTATAAAACATTCTCTTTCTCCCACTAAAACAGGACTCTTCGGCAGTTCTCGTAAAACTCCTAGACTCCTCCTCCTGGATGAGAGCAGAAGCCAGTCATTCTTGTCCTCAGCCCCTATCTCCCCATCCTTCTCTCCCTGCACTCGCTTCCACTCTCCCATAATGGGAAACCTGTCCACCAAAGACCAAACCTACTCATTTACAGTACCTTCTCTCTTCCTGTTTCCTGGTTCTCATCCTGCTGTCTTCCTCTCCAGCTTGTGTCTATCTATCCATACACTTCATGATGTCACAAGGAGTGTTCATTCAAGCTGCCCACTGTGGACGTTCCGTGTTTGTGTGGGCTGGAATGGAGCATATACTTTACGTGCTGGCTACGCCTATGAAAGGCACTGGAAAACAACATGAAATCTCTTCCTCATCCACTGTTGCTGTACTGATTATTAGTGCATGTGTGTGAAACATGCTATGCATGGGCATAAAAAACTTTGCCCTAAAGGATAACATTACATCACATTTATTTGGCAGCCACTTTTATCTGAAGCGACATACATTAAGTGCATACCGAAGGCCATTGGAGCAACTAGAAAACACAGGTCCTATAAGGTACAAGACTCAATTTGTACAGTTATTCATAGCCATGAACACATTAAGTCCAGTTCACACAGTAAACATGAGTCTTACCTAACCTATGCTAAGTCAAACTAGGAGGCATGACCAGCTACAACATCAGCACAATGATACAAGGTACAACAAGTGCTGGATGGTATATGAAAGTAGCACAGGAGGTACATGTGTAGCATGAAAGAGGGTAATTTAAGTGATAGTCCAATTGTGCTTCTGTGGCTGGCTGAATTTGGGTATGCAGGGGTTGGCACCATTGTCCTCCCTGGTGGACATTTAAAAACTTTTTGAGAAAATTCACAAAGGTGAAATGTTTTATATTTAGGAAATCTAGGTTTTGAACTCATCTTTTGGAATAAATAGCAAAGTACATCAGAAGTATTACTACAGACAGTGGTATCCCTGTAAGTCATACTGGAGTCACATAGGTCCATGTCTTCCAGGTGGTTTTGTGCTTTATGACATCAATCCATTTTTTGCTTTGATCAGACACATTTCTGAAAGTTTCCAGTCTCTTGAGATTGTAAGATGAAAGAAATGGGCATGAGTTGCATAAAGGAGTCTAGGGAAAATTGCGATCAATTTGGAATAGTGTATATTCAGTTTGCGGGAATCATTTTGACTATCTGTAATTTCGCAGATCAATTTTGTGTATATTTTCAAGACAGATAATATATGCTTTAAAACATTAAAAGCACTTTTGTTGAAGCAATCTTTTACTGAAGCCAGACTCCAAAATAACAGTTTACATAAAACTATGAATTACTGTATAATAAATGATGGTAGCAGTAGCCTGACATTTCCATTTTCTAGACATTTCCATCCATGGCTGAATAATCCCATTTGGGAAAAGCACAACAAATCTGTATTTTTGACTTGCCTAGACGGGCTGCTCTACTGTGGATGGTTCTTGTTGTTCATGATTGGCTGTCTTCTCTGTCCTACCTCCTGCTTCCTCAGAAGCCCTGTGACCACACCCCTCACAGGCACTCATGTTGTTAGTGTTCTATGCCCGGTTTCTTTGACTGATGTCCATCCACAGACTTCCGCAGCTCGCCTGAAGACATTGTTAAAAACGAGGATGAGACAATGTTGCGACAAATTATTCACCGTGCGGCAGATTTTGACGGACAACCGCAACTTCCTTCACGCATGGATGTCCTGAGCCACCTCAACCCCTCCCACAATCTGCATATCCTGAGGGTTCTGGAAGGAACCATTGATTTAGACTGTACACCATGCCAGCACAATCAGACAATGCTTCAAAATGTGGCTTTTTAAATGAGAGATCCCATTATTCCCAGTAAATTCTGCACCTTGGTCAGGTGCATAAGGATGGATATCGGGATACAGGACATTCTGTTACTGTGTCCTTCTCTTTGGCTTTGATTTATGAACACATGGCTTATTCGGCCTGCAGAAGGCCCTGTTACCTTTCAAACATCAATTTAACTGCGAGGTTACTATGAACAGCGTGCTACATTTTGCAGCACTCCTAGGGTGCTACTTTGTGGGCGAGTTGTGAAAGCGGTAACTAAGCTGAAGGTGGGCTAACATACTGCAGCGAGCTAATGTATGACGTTGGCCACAGTAAAAAGGCCACACACAGACACATTCACACTCTGTCACCATACCTGCAGCGTTCAGAACCAAATGCTCAGTCCAGGCCAGCTCCTGTTTTAAAATATTGTAATGTAATGTCAGGTGAGTTTATTTTGATGATAGCTGAACTTTCCGAGCTGCTGTGAAGCTAAAAATACTTAGGCTTAATTGTGACAATGGGACAAATGTTGTTTGAATCAATTAACTCCGAGCTGTCTCCTTGCAGAAGGGGTGTGAAATTTGTGAATTACTACGCTGCTAACTTTGATAATCTGGATGGCACTTCACCCCTTTTTTTTCATGGACCATTCATTTCAAACAAGTCATTTTTCTTTGGCCAGGGATTTTTCATGAACGTGCGTCACACAAAAATGTACATCGGCATTAAGTAGCAGCTCCACCGGAAACATTACTTCCAGATTCGGGTTCCAATTTCATCGCGGAAGACCACATGTATGGACCCGCTAGCTGTATCCCTCATAACCATGAAAAAAGATCTTAATCTGATCCGCCTGAAAAGAATGAGAAGTGCTCAGCAAACATCCTTCGTATTCCCCGCTCCCAGCTGCAATAGGGAACCGGAGAGCCCGGGCGACATGGAGATGACTACATCAGAAGCCCACACTCCAGGCCCCACATATAATGACAGCGATGATCAAAGCCTATTGAAATGGCCACTTTCCACCCAATGAATTGAGGCATTGAGGGAGATCCATAAGGGGGTTTTATTGTCAGGGGCCCGCGGTGATTGCCCCTGGCTGTTATCTCCATTTTCCCAATCATTGCATCACATTTACTCCGGGCCCCCTCTTCACATGGGGGAAGCCTCACAACGCCCGGCCGAGGGTAACAGGTACCGGGGCTTCAAAAGGATAATCTTAATTGATGCTAATTGTCTCCGCTTGATAGATGCCGTTCCACCGAGATCCTCACCTGCTCGGGTTCGCATTAAACAAGAGGTTTTAACAAAAGTGAAAACAGCGCTTCCGACAGCAGGTAATGCAGCCAACGGCAGCGAATTCATATGTGCGGAGCGGAGGAGATAAAAGCAAAGGGGGAAAGACTAATTCTCTGTCAGCTGCTGAAGGAGGAAGGCCCAGCAATTCCTCAGAGCAACTGGTCCAGATCGGGCCGAACGACTCACTCAGAAAGGCTGTTAAATGTGGAGCCTTAAGAATTCTATTAGTTGGTTATGTCCGCTTTAAGCCATGAGTGGTCTGCATTTACACATTGAAAGTTCTCTTGCAGGCAAAGCTTTAATTTTTAAAAAACATATTTATGGTAATTTCTTGTGGCATTTAGTGTAAAAAAAATGTTGCCAATTTTATGGGGATTATGTCTGGTTAGATGAGATTCATATTTTACACTTCCAATATAACTATAAAACTGGATTTCAAAAAAATATTTTATTGCTTGAAACAACATTTTATTACTTCCCTCACAGCTGATAGGTAATGAATTTAGAAATGTACCTACAACATAATGCCTGTTGCTAATTGGCTTAATGTAAAAATTAAGCACTTTGATAAATGCATATGAAAGATGCGCTCAACAGTAAATTCAGACTTGATATTTTTACAGAGTGCCATTTGACTTCTGATGACAAATGTGCCACAATTAAACAGAAAATACAGTGGAGTGAAGCTGCTAATGCAAATCCTCTTTGCTGAAATGAACAAAAGGCATCAATCTTGGAATGTAGGAATTCAAAATGCCAGACATTTCATTCATGCATATGTACAGCAGATAATGAATTCTTTTCGGGAGTTGTCATAACTTTTATATAGAAACAAAGAGCCAAGACCCACTTTCAATCAACAGTTGCCTTTTTCTTTAACGCTAAAATAAGGTCAAATGTCAATTTTCTTCCCCATATAGTGTTAACAGTTTGATTTAATTTGGTGATTTCTGAACTCTGCATTCTTTGTTAATAGGGAAAAACAGGAAAAAAAAAAAAAAAAGTTAATTAATTCAGGCCTAACCGTTAAAATTGGAAATGTACCTAAGTGGAAACTCACTGAGAATATCAAGAATACTATGCATGCTATTATCTACCAATGCTAGTAAAATACAACCATTTAATTCTGATTTGATAAAAATCTGTGTAACTCAGAGATGAGAAGTCTAGATTTCAAATATGCAAAGTATAAGTGTTAGATAACACTGCATGCATTTTAATTCATGATCAGGCTGCTTCAACAGTTAGACAGTTGGTTATATTAAAATAAAATTTTGGAGAATGACCCCTTCCATGCTCCAAGTGTAAATTACTTTTCATTTTCCCTTGGTGTACCAGAAAAGATGACAAGGAATATTATTTCCTCATCAAAAGCCAGCAGTTTACTTCAAAACAACATTATAGATCCGTCTCCAAGCTTTAATATCTCTGGAGAATTTAATTTATTTCGTAATTTAGATGGTGACTAAAGGTGTTGACAGGATGTTGTTTGGGATGTGTAAAATGTGTGGTCAGTAATCAGTTTGGAAATATGTATCAATACATGACTAGTTGAAATTTAACTTTAAAATATAATTAAAAAATAAAATAAAATAAAATAAACAGGAACATAACCTTAACATCCAGCATTTGTCTTTATATAATTTGGGAATCGGGAGCATCTGTGCTTGTGTCTATTATATTCTGAGAAAAGAAGGCGGGCAGTGCAGCACAGTTTGAAACAATAAATTGATATATTTCATAGGGTTGTGGACATGATTATTATAATGGCTTCACTTGTAAGAAACAAGTTGTAAGAAAACATTATCTTCATCACACAGTCTCAGTATGATGCTAGCACTCACAGTTCAGCATGACTCGGGAACGCTGATTGGCCGATTGGCTACACAGTACCTTCTCCTGCAGGAAGGCTGTGCTGGAAAGCAAATGTTTTTGTTAAATTCACTATAAAAACACATTTTGGTTTGACTTGCAGCCATCACTGAAAATGATTATCTACATTCTCAGTTGATCTACCTGGCTAAACTTAAATGGTAACTAGTGAAGAAAAATCCCATGCCGCCCCCCCCTCCCCCCCGTCCCGCGTAGCTCTGAAAATGGTGCCGTGAAATCCACCATTTGGAGCTCTGCCAAAAGTGCCAACCTTCGGTGCCCAAGGCTAATTGACCCATCCCCAAAGGGGGTGGCAAAAGCATTTGGAGGCTGTGCCACCTTGACAGCCGAGCTCGGTTATGTTGGACGGTTGCAGTGCGCTTTGGAATTCCTTCCCCTGCTCCTCTTCTCCGCTCTGCTGAAGTGCTTTGAAGTGTGTGGGGCGTGACAAAAAAAATGCCCCCCCCCCCCTTCCCCATGCTTCTCATGGGCACTTTCAGGCTTATTCCTCTGAGCTACACCACAAAAGCTCCCTCGTTCCCTCAGTTCCATCTAACCTTCAGCACAACTCTCAGTGCAACCGCCCAAAGGCTTTGTTTGCAATTCCGGTCGCACGTGCCCCTGATCAAAAGGGAGAAGTTATGGTCTGTTTAGCACCTCGTACTGGTGCCCTTGGTTGTCTTTATTAGCACACTGTGACTGTGACTGCCTAACTGAATGCCTGCTTTTTTAAAACTATGTCAACCGCCGCAATAGAATTGGCCCCTCTAGCTTTGTTATGAGGAAAACACGCGTCCAACATTTTATTTGTCAAATAATGTTTACAGAATGCTAATTGTAATGTGTCTTTAGAAGCTTTAGAAACGAAAATACCCTTTTCTGCAGCTGGAATCTTGACAGACTTCAATAAAATTTCAAAAACATTTTAATATAATACAGTCTCAGTACATTACTGAATTCATCAAGCTGTGCTTCTGAAGGAAGAAAAAAAGCTAACAATAGTACTTAATTTTATCCTTAATAAAGTTAGATGAATGTTCCAGGACCCAGAAAAGTCTGGAACCTATTAATATGTTCATAACAGCAAGGACATTAGAAAAAAATACATAAAAGATCCATAAATTAACCTCCCCCCCCCCCCTCCCCCCCCAAAAAAAGTATTTTTACAAGCCACACAAGCACCATTAACCAATGGCTCATTCCAAACTATTGAACAGGTTACTTTAGCATGCACAGAATCTAGGCAACCAATGAAAATTAAATCTCGGTAGCTTGTAAGCGAGCTGTCAATGGGATGAATTTTCCTCAGACATGAACATGCCATTGGATCAATCTGTGATTTATTGGCCTAATTTATACATACCCATGACTTTCCAACTTTGTAGTTATTGGTTGTTATTGAATTTCTACAAGAGATATTACAGTGCAGTCAACTATTCACGCATGTGTTCATTATACTGGTATACTTTCCATTTAGTTTTTTTTGTAAAGTATATTGCTACCTTTAACATATTATTGTCCTTCATTGGCTTGAAAAAAAAAAAAGAATACTAGGACCATAGGCTGCATTTGTGATCCTAGTGTCATACTTCAGTGACCGCAACTGCTCATTTATCTTGCTGCTTTGTTTACATTTCTTTCATATGGGGTTCAGAGGTTAGACACATTGCAAGCATACAGTATAACGGTCATGAATTGAGCTTGCATTCTCCCTGCACGATAGAATTATATACTATACTGTACTAATGCAAAATGAAACCTCACTTCAAAGACTAAGAGTTCTGAAGAAGTGTTCTGTCGGTCAAAACCTCAACTGGCACATTATAAGTAAAATGATCACCTTTTCATTATTTGTTAATGTGATATTTTGGCTTTGCATCTTACACTAAGACCTTTATAAAGTGAAAAGTAAAATCTTTTTTCATTTAATCACCGCAGTACTACATTTCTGAAACAGGTTAAAGCAGGTTTTACTGCAGAAACCCGATTCAAATAGCCCACGACTGAAGATGGTATTGATGTTTGCCATTTACTAATTTACACTTGTCTGCTTGGAAGCTGTCTTTAAAGCAATATAAATATAGAACCCATATCAGAAGTATCTGGCTCTTACCCTGCACCATATGATTTCGATGGGCGTTTAAGTATTTATATTTTTCATTAAAACTGCCAGACTATGGTCATTATATTTAGATAAGAATGAGTTCTTGAGAATCTGCTACTTGAGTTTATGTTTAGCTGCATTTGCATTGCACTGGGTCTCAGACACAGCCAGCGCTCGAGTGCTAACATGGAACCCCAATCAAAAACAGCCATTTATTTGGTGACACTCCACTCTCACACAGCTACAAGTATGACTCACATTTCCAAGTTCATTTTTAAATTATTATTTTGAGTCATAAAAATTGCTGTTGTAAACATTTCTGCGCTGCAGTATTTATTTGAAGCATGTCCTCCTGCCACCCTCAAAAATGTAATTAAATATAAGTAATAAAGAAAACTAACACCTACTTTGCCTCAAACCACATTATGTATGGCAAAGGAGAATACGTCAGCATAGTCTAGTTTCTGGCCTGGGCTGAACTATGCTTGCAGAAAGGGTAGATGCGATGGATACTGCACCATATCAGGCACCATATTCAGGTTGAACCCAGACTAGTGTAAACACAGTATGATTTGCTCACTTAGTCCCCTCGGTTCTTTCACTAACGTTGGGCCTGTAGATTTCCATTGTTGCTGATCTAGACTGCCTGACTGCCTCTGCTTACGGCATGTGGACAGCCAACCCCTCAGGCCCTCCGCACTGAGGCATCCCTGCCAGGTCATAGTAAGCCAACCTCTTCTGTATTTGCCCTGCAGGCTCCATTCTAAAGCAGGTCCCACCATACAGCATGACCAATCCATCTCTGCTTCTACTCTCAGGTGGAAGTAAATGCACAGTAACAGGGTTGGCGAAACCTAAAAGGCACGCACACATATCTCATTTTGGCTGCCCTCGCACACACAGCCCTCACAGCTTACTGCTACATTCTAAAATCAAGCGCTGCTCAAAGCCTTTGTCAGTTGAATTAAAGTATTCATTGCCACATCTTAAAACTGAAATGAATCTGCTTTCTCAAGACTTCTGACTTTGACATTACTTTGCACAAGTCCCCTAGTGGCCAGGAGTCCCCAGCATCCTGAATTGCTCAACTTCAGACATTCAGTGCTCCTGCAACCAAACTATCAGTGAAAACAACAAACTCTGTATTCTAGCTTTATTAGTAGATGATACACAACAACTATGCCAAATATGTAGTTTTACGTCAAACCATTGTTGCGTAGTTTGTCCATTTAAGCAGCTCAATTTCATTTGAAACTAGCGTCCCCTGAGCACGACACATAGGACAATAGTGTCCATCTGGGAGTTCAAAAAATATTTTTTCACCACCATTTGTTTTCCATCATAGCAACAAGATAAAGCCAACAAGAGCATGAAGGTATGGCAATACAGAATAAGATGCTGCTCACTGAATAGTGACATAAACAAGAAAATCCTCAAATTCTTGTCATACCTTGTTATACCATTCTAGCCCTTTCAAGATCCAGTGGTCATTTATCATCTTGAACAATTCGAGGAATAACCATGCAAATAGAAAGAAGTGACAAGTATTTACATTGGCTACGTGCAAAACCCCACTTGATATTTACGTCATTGTAACGTTTTTCAGTTCATTCTGGTTTGATTAATAACTATTTTATCCAGTAAAGGCAGTATAAGCTTTCCAGTGGTATATGGCATGTCTCATTGGAATTCTTTCAGTTTTTGGAAGATTTGACCAGCTGATATCTTCGATAATAATTACCAAATTAAATCAAATAATTTGAGTGCTGGAGACACAAATATCAGAAAACTCACCCCGTGCACTTTGGACTTACGAGTAGCTACTCTCGGCATCCTGCTGCCTGACCCCTGGCTCTACTCCCTGGCTTTGAGAGCCTGTGGCATTCAGGCTGCACTCTGACCCTGCTGGTCTCCTGAGCACTCCATAGGCTTACTTTACTGCTGCTGCCGACGGACTTCAATCTTTGGAATATGCGCCGTGCCATCCTTGGTCCAGGGAGCTCCATTGCTTTACAGATAATAACGCTAATAATGTGGGGATCATTCTTATCCAAATGTAACCATAATATACCCCTTACTTAAGAAATTTTAAAAATAAAAAAGATTATTTGCTAAACACACCCTCACCTGCCCTACTTAGTTTCAGAGCTTGAAAGTGATCTGGTGCTTTTTAAAGAAACCATGCATGTGGATTACGTTCAAAATTTCTTGATCAGGGTTTACTGTTAACCTAGCCGCTTTGCTCACTCAAATCAAAAACAAATTCTAACAGACACAGCACAGTGGCTAATCAGAAAGCCCACACTATTCCCCTTGAAAAGCATTTTGTCTACACACTGATTTGTAGGGCATCCTTGCATTATGATTCACTCAATTGTCGCTAAGACTCCTCTTCGTTATCATTCTCACTAGCTAACGATGTTATAAAGCTACCAGCATAGTCAGCCATATCAAGATAACTAGTTGTTTTGTTGGTGTGCGAGCTTTGTTGTCTTGGGGATGTAGGTGGGTTTGAGAATGAAGGAGTAGTTTTTGATTGTAAACACAGGAGTGAAGCAAGGAACAAACTCCTGTGTAGTATGCCTTTAAATAACTTAAATTAAATATTTATTTATGCTTACTTGAGTTATATCATGAGCCACAAGTTTTACTTGATTATTTTCAGTACTCTTTCCACACGTGGTATTTGTGTATATTTAGTAACAAGCCTCAGATTTTCAAATCATTTCTGGGTTGGCTTGCAGCGATAACCTTCTATTTCTGTGTTTCCCAGGGAACAGTAACTGTGGTGCAGGAGTGCCACATTCAATGAATAGTTGCCCCAAGATGCATTTTATCCATGCTTGTTTAACCAATCAGGAACAAAATCCCAGGAGGAGCCAGAAATATTCATGTGGAGGAAAGCATTCCCTTCTGAAATTAAATTTTTGTTCGGTGAAAGCCCTTAAGGCTTGTCTATTCACATTTAAAAAAAATATAAAATCAAAATTCTAACTGCACCGGCAAAATCTCCTCATCACCCGAGTAAAGACGCTGATAGGTTTCCAAGGCTGATTCAGAGATTAAAAAATAAGCCGGCCTTGGCCCTTGGGTGCACAGTGAAGACGTTTCGCTTTGGAAGTCAGGCAAGGTCACACATGACACTCATAAACTGAGCGAGTGAGCAAAATGAATATGCACGGCGCTCGGCTACATAAAACACACAATCTGGGCTTGATTAACTTTGCCTGAGAGCTGCAACTTCCCCAACATGCCATCTGCTCCCAATTAGCAGTGCCATAATGCTTTATAAATCCAGCGCTATCTGCGATAATGCAGCGCGTGCTGCGTGCGCGACCGAGGCACATTAGCTTGCGTTCCGAATGACAAACGTTTCTCCCACGTAGGCCGGCGAGGCAGATGACAGTGCCCACAGAAATCAGGTGCCCGGCTTCGGTTTCCATTGGGAATTGTATCGTACCTGCTCAAAGACAAGGGGACAGAAATGAGCAAAAAAACCTACTCAGCGAATAACCTCTCAGTCTCATATCCAAGTGCCTGACAAACAATGAATTCTACATATAAACTCCCTATAAAAAAGACATAAACATGAAAAATAAACATACTGTACGTCCTTCAGTTGCTGTAGCTTCGGTGATACATTTAACACCGTTCAAATGAATTAGAGACAAGTATTCTAACTGATTTTAGACAGTCTATCAAGCAAGATCAAGCATTTTTTAAGCACAAACTGGGAATTTGTGAACTTAGAAACTACTAGGAGAGGAGAGCAGTTATCTCCCAAAGACAACCTTATGGATAAAAATACAGTAGTAACTCAGCATACACATTAAACATGTCCATCCTACCCTCTGGCTCAATGTCCAGTGATGGGAGAGGGACATAAAATTTTAAATAAGGTATCATGTTCAATGATAAGCTGACTCTAAAACCTGTAATAATGTTGTGGCTGCATGCTTGTAAATCAGAATAGTCTATTATATGAAAGACTTTCATGAAAACAAACATTGGCCTTGAAAGAGAAGCAGGATTAATTACAAAAATCAATAAAATAAAAACCTCTCTTTGATTTTAAATGTCTGTTAATATTAAACAGCTTGTCTGAATACTAAATTATGATTATATAAGAAATAGGCATTATTTTTTCATATACTCCCTGTGGTGGTGCCTCTGCACCCCCCCCCCCCCCCCCATCCCCCAAAGTTTTTTTGTCAAATCGGTTGTGCAACAGTCAATTTTATGAGTTCTGAAAGGAGATATCAGGATATCAGAAAATAAGTTGGCCAGCACGAATGTGAAATGCATGCAGTCTCATTGGAAATTGTAATGACACAACCTTATTTAGCCCGGGATACCCACACAATGCCCATAGCGAGTACAAAAAATGCACCAATAGCCAGACAGATCAGGAACCAGTAATGTGTCTGTTATCACTGAGCGACACAGGTGCATAGTGTATGAATGTCGTTCAGAAAAAGTACGGGTTAGCGAATGTGAAACTGAAACCGACAAATTCGCGCTATTCTGATGGGTTACATCTCTACGTTTTTACGGTTCATGTAACAAAATACAAACATTGCTATGTATACATTCCACTACTATATTGACAATTATAACTATGGAAATATAACCATTGTTTTGCAGGCATTACAATGCCTACAGTTACAAAAATGTGTGAAATGCATTACAAGAATATGAACATGAGCTCTGTGGAGATGTTGCATAACTGTAGGAATAAAGCTCTTGTTAAAACGTTTTTTGTTTTCCTTGCAGCTCCAGAAATGGCACTTTTAACCGGATGAGAGTTTTTCAAGACTGTGGTGGAGTTAATGTTGTTAGTCACTGGCAGTGTTGTTAGTCGCTAGTTTGTGTGTTTGTGTGCATTCAGGGGGCCCAGATATGTCTATGGGGGCTTTAAGAAAGAAATTCTTGATTCTTGGCTTGCAGCTGCCTCATATCCTTCAGGTTCCAACAGAAAAAAAATTTCCATGCTCAGTTCTAGAATATTCTAAGTGACGTTTTAACATTTGTGTTACAACTGAACTTCATATTCATGACAAAAGGGTGAATTTTTCTAGGAAGAAATATGGCTATGATATTATGGATATTAAGCCCCATAAGCCTGTTTCTGTAAGAAGTGCAACTTATGAGAAATTACATTTTCTAGGATGCATGGTAGAGTTTGTAGAAAGGGCAGAGGTTTAAGCTCTGAGGTACACAATTCCGATCAGGAAATATTCCCTATTCCACATTTCAACTTACAATTGTGCGAGAAATCACCTCTGGTGTCAACAGCCATTTTGATTGACAGTTTTCTTATTCCAGGCCAATACAGCTGCTGAATTATTCCTATTGAGCTCAAACATTAAATGATAAAATGTGGTTTCAGTGTATTATCCATAACATGCATTAAGTGTATAAATTTACATTAAAATATTATGCAATATGAAAAATATGCTAATTTATTTTAAACACCGAATGATGACAAACAATAACTGCTCATTATATACAGCATTCACATGGGGGAAAAGACTCTTGAAAGATCTTACTGAAATTTACCCCCCAAAGGTTCAGTGCACTTAATGTAGGTTAGAAAAGTTACTACCAGAGTTGTCTGTTTTCATGCCACCATGTTCAAAATAACACTTGTATTGCAAATTATAAAGTGTGATGACTGTGCTTGCATGGAATCGTTCGATAGTTAAACCTAAAATAAGAATGATAAATAAATAAATAAATAAATAAATAAACACACTTTTTTCATGACATACTGGCTTTGGTTAATTTATCAGATCAAAACATTTCATCTTTTCCTGCTGGTGTGAAGTTGAGTGAAAAATTGCAGGGTAAGCAGGTGAGACAGGCGTGTAGAATGGGGTGTTGCTCGTGGCATTAAAACAGACAGGCTAAAGGCTAGAAAACCCAGCACTCTTCTGTCAAAGCACCCTTGAACAACTCATTGGACTTCTCATGTGCCAGTAGAAGCCTACGCCTTTGATTAGTCAATATTTTTTAAAAGTTTCTGGGAGAGGAAAACAAACATTTCACTTGAATTAATTTGTAAGTCAAAGTCAAGGACATTTGTTGATTGAATTCAGGTCAGTGCCAATAAATGCTAAACACAGTTTTTTTTTTGCCATTCAGGATGACTTGAATCTGATTTTGTACTGCTGTAAGGAAAACAGTTTTTTTAAAAGTATTTTTAAAAGTTACCAATCACACTAATGTAAAAAAAGGCGTGATTATATAATACATTAGTGTTGATGATTTTCGGTCAGAGGCTGCCTAATATTTATCATTTGTATCACCTAAATGTGATCGCTCTGTTGTTAATTGGTGGAACCTACTCAACATTAACAATAGTTTTGCAACAAACTTCATGAATCATCCACTTGAGTCTTACAGAATATGTTGCCAGTTGCCTTGAATAACCGGTTGGTGATTATTACCAAACTTGAAACATCCGTGCCTCCTTCAGATTGGAGAGCAGTGCTTTGTGATTCTCCAACAAGTTAAAAAGTCCCTGGTTTAGAAATAATTATTTATTTAGAAATAAGTTTAGAATAAGTTTTTCTCAGGTAGACAAGGACAACGGTTTGGGGTGAGAAGTTGCAGCGGCTTTATTTATTAATTTCTTTACTTGGCAAGCAGATTCTGAGAACAGGAGCTGGAGCTGATGATTGGTTGATGTAGAGGGAGTTGTTGGACTTCCAGCTGGAGCACACATTCTACAATTTCACAAGTCTACACAATGTGTGTGCATGCTAACATAAGGTATGCAACATGAAGCACTCAAAGGGCCGAATCCAGACCTGGGCTTAAGTGCATTATCCGGATAACTCACCATTTAAAGAGTGAGAGTCTTACGTGGAAAATGCTGGTCTGGATTTGGCTCATAGGGAATACGTGTGATTTAGCATTCATGTGTCAGGGCAGGTATTTGTTGACTGACTGACTAATTATTTTGTCCTATTAGTCCAGGAAGTAAGCTCGTCAGTGAAATCAGGTAGTGTAGTACATGGTTGGAGCAAATACCTGCAGACGCTGTGGCCCGCAGGACCTGGAGTTGAGTAGCCCCGCACTATGGGGTTTCTGACTCTCTGGCTCGAGTCCCCCTTTTTGAAGGGTCGTCGACTGTTTGGTATCCAGGGTTGGCTATCGGCCATTGATTTGAATTCATACGGCTGCATTCAACTGAATCCTTTGGCTTCAAATAAAATCAGTGACTGTTAAAACTACATCCTTGGATACTGAGAACAGTCAACGTCTCTTCGTTGAATTTTTAGCTCGTTTTTATTTTTTTTATTTTTTATTTTCCAGTGGAGGTGTCTTTCATCTTCCTTTCACTTCCAGATGGGCTACAGGGATCTTTTACTCACTTCCTCTTACTCGTACTTCCCCCAGAGCCACTCAAAAACCATAGAAACATCTTCATGGGCACATGAATTAAGTTAAATACACACTGGCCGAAAGACATTTTATTAAGTGTGTTATAAATAAAAGTGCCTTGGTCTTTCTTTTCTATGTATCACCCCAATATCAAAGAGCACATTATCATTTACTATCTTTAAGATGTAGCGCTCCTTTTTTATATTTTTCTTAGTTCTACACGTTGGCTTATTCTGGGAAACCAGTTATTTCACTGGCAGTAGGATTCCTTTTATTTTTTTACTTACTTTTTAAAAATTCAAATGTAAAAAGTATCAAAACCTTATCATATATACTAAAGCTAGTATCTATACTGAAGGATACAAAGTTATGAATAAGATTAAGGTAAAAATTAAGGTCATCCTTCTGCAAAGCATAGCCAGAATAATTCAAAATTGGCCCTATGGTTAAAATTAGCCTTTGAGACAACTGGTACGATATGCTGGATGCATTAACACCTATGCTTTAAACAGAACATTGACTCTGTTGTGATAAATTAAACATCTTTCTTTTTTTGCATGTGATCTCATTACTGGCCCGCAGCAACGGTTCAATCTGTGAGAAACTTGTGTGTTTTTAAGTGGGCGGTGGCAGCTGTGCAAGCCTGGTGCAATCTACCCAGAGGTGCAAGGTCAGGAGAAAAGCAGAGCTACTCCACAGAGACCAAAGAGCAGAGACCAGGCTTCAGTTAATTAAAGCAACAAGCCTGGTGAGAAATGTGTTTGCTTTCAAAAGGACCTGGCAGAAGCCTTCAGGGCTGTCTCTGTTCAATTAGGCCATTAAAATAATTGAAAATAATTACGACCATCATTAGTGAAATGGCACTGCATGCAAAGGACCTTTTTTGGGGAGGGGGGGCTGGGGGGTGGTGGGGGGGGGGGTTTAATTGTTCTACAGCAACAAGAAAAGGGTCATCCACCAGCAGCAGGGCTTGCCAGAGCAGGCAATTATGAACTTGTCAGATTAGAGGGAGAAGAACTGTTTGTAAAGCCACACTATGAATTACAGTGGCTAAAACTAACCGCGCTTTTAACTCGATTCTGTTTGCATTATTGAAAGACAATGTATTATTTTCTGCAATATATGAAACATAGTCTCTCCAATTGGATATGATTTGCCGGTGACCTTGAAATATAGGACCCGCGGGCTCGTAGTTAAGGTTGAAATTGGCAGATAGAAAATTCCGGAATAGCAATACAGTCTTGAGGTCTGTAAATCTGCCACCCCTTGAGAAGAGCAGGAAGGATAATACGTCAACAGAAGTCTGATTCTGCATTCTGATTGCCCCTTGAATTTTAATAATCAGCATGTTCTCCCGCATTTTCAAAGTGCTGAATGTTCGACAGCGCTTTGGCCTTGTTTCTTTGACGGTGTGAAGAAGCATTACTTTTGGAATCATTCAAAAGGTACCGAATTTCAAGAACAGCTAATTTTTTTCTGAGGTCATGGTATTATTCTGGGTTATTTTTAATCCATATCCAGGGGTGCCTGTCCAATCTGACAAAACACTTTGCGTACAAATACGCAGTACTAAATATTCACTTGAATAGTGTGCAGAGTTCATTGATTATGGAAATGCATAGTACAGTGGAACCCTGTCGTTACGCTGTGGAAGATTGAAATAACATAACTCTTGTTTAGAGTTTAGAGAGTCTTGTGTTAATATGTGGGGGGTGTGGGGTGTGTGTATGGGGGGGGGGGGGGGGTTAAGATATGAAATTGGGCAGTACTAGGCTCACCAGATCTTCTCTTTTTCCCGGACATTTCTTTTTTTAGAACTGATAATATCCATCCAGGTGGGATTTCTAAATTCCTAAAAAAATGTCCAGTTAAGTTTTGCTTATTCTAGATGCTGTATGAAAACAAACTAACAGCCTAGTATTATGTTTAATCTCTTCCTGTGCAAAGCTTGATACAAGTTACCATTTAAAGCCCAGAGATTATCTCGGGGCCTGTGTTTTACAGAAGCCATATCTCTGGATTACGAGCACTAGAACTTGTGCCACTACAGGAGGTATGCTGTGATTACATTATATCCAAATTTTTGTTATAATGGGACACTTTATAACTGGGTTCCACTGTCCCGCAAAAACTGTTTGCGAGGAAAAACTGTTTTGCTTGCATTGATCTGTAAGTAAAGTTACATACAAAGTTAATAAAATCCATTTCTTCATGTTAGTGTTGACAGTTTTTGTCCTGAGTTTCCCGTTGTCCTTTAAATGAATGTTTTACTATTAGCTATTTCAATTATATGTATCATTAGTCAAATATTATTCTACTGCAATACTGGTTGTGTAGCCGGAGAATGTTTTTACAGGAACAGATTTTTATTTCCACAAATAAAAAAATTGCCTTGGAACACATAGAAATCTTGCACACTAAATTAATTACCTTGGTCTCGGAAGCCGCCTTCCAGTGGTTTCCATTGTTGCATATGCATGTGTAACTCCAGTGGGACTTGACTTCAGGCTGTAAGAACCACATGTTGCAAATCTCAACATGAGACAATATTTAATCAGACAGCTAATGAACCTGGTCCTGAACAGGGAACTAAAACAGACAGACTAAAGGGGTGACATGTCTAATTAACTAATATGCACTTCCCAGCTCCATTCAGGGACAATAATATGGGAACAGAACTTTGTTGTCATCAACTTTTGCATGGAAAGCAATGATGTGATCGACCAATCACACCGTATGTTATTAATGAGCAACAGGACAGTGCTGTTGGTGATTGAGTAATTCTTTCTGCCTTTACTTTTAGGACCCCTCACAGTATCTAGGCAGTATTGTCAGAAGGTATACATTAATTATCATGGCTGTTGTTCTGTGTCTTATTAACAATGTACTCTATGTTTGGTGATGTTGCCCACTAGGTTTCTTTGCAAACTAAATGTCCTATCCCTCTTTTCATTATCCGATTAGTCCTGGCTCTGTTATACTTACAAGATGAATAACAGAAGTCGAAAGTCCAGGGTTCAGAAAGTAAAAGTCCTGCCATGTGTTTCTTCCAGCCATGGAGTCAGTCAGCTGATTTCACTAATTAATTCTACCTTCAGGCTGAAGAGCCGCGCTAATTAGCAAATCCGGGTGATTAGAACAAAATACTGGGGGGGCCTTTTACTTTCTGAACCTGGACTTTCCATCTCTCGTGGACACACAGGAACTACAACATTTCTTAAAGATGTCAATGTTCCAGTGACAGAATCATTGCAGTGTGTTCATACAAACTGATAATGGGATGAAGCAGCACTCCTCTACTTATAGATACTAATCTATTATTGTAAACCTGAAAATGGTTTCTGCTACCACTCTGTGAGCATGTGTGGCAGTGTTTGCAAATAATGAAATCGGCCTATTGGTCTTACCAGGGGTGACCAAGGGAGAAACCTGTAATTTATTTATGCAATGATGGATTTTTATTAATTCATTTATTAAACATTCCAATTTCAGTTTCACCACTGATTTTGTTTCTAAATTCAGCGATTGCTGCAGTAGTCAGGTCTCCACCATTTCAGTTGTTTGCATTGAAGCAGTGGACACGTAGTAAAATGCTCAGCGCTAAATAAACACTGACAGTGCATTTCACCCTGATAGAGTGTGTTTAATTCCTATTGGAGCCATTTAAACTAAATGAAAATTTTACTGCGCACCTTTAAGTGGTTTACCACTTTCTGTGGCCATTTGTTCTGTGGGTGCCCAGTAGTAGGGTAGGAGAACAGAAGGGCTCTGGAATGGACAAGAGACAAGTTTGATTCTGTTGAAAGGCACCGCCAAAGACACAAACAAAACTTAATGAAAGAACAGGAGACAATGGACACTGCATTACATAACATGAATGAATTAGCGGTAGCCCTCATCCAAAGCGAGTTGCGAAGCGCACCTTTCTGCTTATGTGTTCGGAAATTCACTAAAGCCAGCCGGGATCTGATGGCGCGAAAGGCCCGGGTTCTTTACATACCGCGCCATTACGCCGCCCACTCGACCAAAGAGCACTGACGCCAAACGCACCGAGCCCATTCTGTCCATCCATTATCGAGGAAAAACCCAAATGGTGTCATTTTGCGGACACGTACTCTGAAATTTAATTCACACTTGCGCTGAGGAATCAATCCCCGTCCTGGCCACGGACTGAAGTAGTGTCACATATATCGTGTCTGCCCGCCTTCCTAGCTACAGCATTGCACAATGGAGCACAGTGCGGAGCGGGGAGTTTTCCTGGGGCTGTTGTCAGGCCTGCACGATGAACAGGAAGTAGCACGGCGCCACAGAATCACATGTGAACGGTGCCATGTGACTCCTGCTGGTATAACAGATATAACGGTTGACATCATGTCATGCTGTGTCACCGGTGTTACAGTGCTTGTCTGCGTATCACGACACCTTAAGTTGAGCTGCATATCAGGAAGATCATATTTGTAGGCACATTTCTGTTCCCCCTACAGTGGTCTTCGCTGATACAGTGCGTTTTATGATGCGGCAGGAATCATCCCTCGCTTGTTTTCAACTCAGTTTAGTCTGTGTATTTATCCCTTTCCTCGGTCAACAGATTTCAGCTTCTCTGTAACTGATGCACATGCATTCTTTACGACAGTTAAACATGCAGTTTGTAATGTTTTTGTATCTGAGAAAGAACTTATTTTAGAACTTAGTATTTTTTTTTTGCTGTGTCTTTTGGAAAGTGGACATGGCGGAAATGCATCTTTCTGCATTCTGCATTCTTTATGTCAAGAGATCTTTTCATTTTTTTTAAGGATGTAAAATGGTGTTTTTCTGCTGACATTGGTTATTATTATGTTGTGTCTTTTTTTCGTTTTTTAAGCATCATATCCCACTTGAGGCTTGTTTGATTACTGGCTATCATCTTATAAAAGAAGAATTATAATGAAAAATTAGAAAATGTAAGACCCTGTTAAATAATAAAGCTAGAGTAATGTATATTACCACTCCAATAAATGATTCTAATTAAAATGGGTGACTTACAACTTCACTTTCAGTTGTCTTAACTTCCAATTTACTTTCTGAGTTCTGAACAGTCCCTATTCCCAAAGGTTTTTGTACCTGTTTTATTATATATACACACCCACGCAAATATATTCTGTATATCCTTGGAACGACATGACAAGATAAAGCATTTACATTTTACATGTACACACAGGCAATTTGCAGACGCTGTTATCCAGAGCAGCATACACAGTTACATCCTTTTGTTTATCATTTTTGTCACATGTGCAGCATAACACTATAACATATAAGCATAACCACTCTGATTGCAGTAGGTTGGCATGGGAAGTTTGCTGTCAATCATCATTAAATGAAATTTGACTTAACAACGTAGATGACTGGGGGGAGGTATATTGTGTCTGTGGTCTAAAGTGTGCGGTGAAAGACGGCTCCACTGACATCATGCTGAGGAGTGACAGAAATGAAGGTGAAGAACTGCGTTGGGAAACCAGGTGATCCTATATATGCTACGCTAGCTACACCTCTGATCACTTCAGTTTATATCTGAGCGGCAGTGTGGTATAATGGGTAAGGAACTGGTCTTGTGACCCAAAGGTCGCAGGTTCGATTCCCAGGTAGGGCACTGTACCCTTAAACATGGTACTTAGCCTGCATATATATATATATATATTCAGTATATATCCAACTGTATAAATGCTATGTGATGTAAATATATATATATATTCATTATATATCCAACTGTAAAAATGCTATGCGATGTAAATATGTATATATATATATATATATTCATTATATATCCGACTGTAAAAATGCTATGCGATGTAAAAATGTTGTAAGGCCCTCTGGATAAAAGCGTCTGGTAAATTCCTGTAATATATCTGAATATGCAATGACTCTGCTTGTTAACTTATGTAAAATCTGCTCTGTTTTCTTTTTCCCCTTTGATGACATTTGACTTCACATTTTCGGAAACTAGCAGATGCTTTTTCCCAGAGAGGCTCGCAGCTGCCAATACCGATTTTACAGAAGCAATTCTGGGCGAGCGCCTTGCTCCAGGGTACAATAACAGTGGCCCACAAGGGAACTGAAGCTACAACCTTCTGGTTACGAGGCCAGTACCCCGAACTTTACACTCCGCTGAGCAATGAACCGCGCTGCCACCTGGAAAGCAGTAATCTCCTTCAAGCAGAAACACAACATATCATTTAACTTTGAAAAGAAAGTTCAACGTTAATTTTCATCAAAGGGCTTTGGGTATTTCAAATAACTCTGCAAACCACAAAACAAGATGATTCAACGACAGTGTGTGCTGGTTTCAGCAGACTATATAGGGCCTATACCCCCATGAGAAAAGCTCAAGAAGCTCAACATTTGTTCTGCTTGCAAGTTGTCTATATGCAATACTGTTTCTATTTTCTTCAGCCTGAATGATGATGCAACCTCTTGCCCACAAGTGGCCAGATTCTTAATGTAACAGTCACCCATGGATAAATTTAATTAGTGCTTGGATTCTTTTTACTTTCAGTCACATTTTATGCTGTAGGCAGTTGCCAGAGGAAGCTGATTATTCGCAAGTTTAAAAAGTTTTTAAAAGGTAAACAGACGATCTTTGGGAATGAGCATTAATTAGTACAAGAGAGCTTATGAATCATCTGCCAGCCATCTACTGTATCACCGAGATGCACTCTACAACGAACCATACATGTAATTTTCAGCTCAAATAAAAATTAAATTTCTTCTTTATTTATTATTATTATTATTATTATTATTATTATTATTATTATTATTATAACTTGTAGAATAAATAACAGAAGAGCTACATAATTTCCTGGGATCTGTTCCCTGAAATCTTGCTGGGCAGGAATGGGATGTAGGCCTATTACAAAAAGGGGTTCTCTAGTCTCTGCAGCTTCCCTTTGGGGCCTTTTAGGAGCCATCAATCACATTTTCACAAAACAAAAAAAAATATATAGAGTAATAAATATGCCTGGATACCCAACAAACTGTGATTAGTCAAACAAAAATACTTTTGATAGTTAAATAAAACAATGCAAAGAAAAAAAAATGTGCTGAATTCTTAGTAAAAACACAAGAAAATGAATATACATTTTTTTAAGCATTTAAAATGATAGACACTCTGGTCTCAGAGAAACATTGCACATTACCCAGCCCTCTAAGTGCGATCCAATGCTTGTCCACTAATTCACTGAAGAGACTATTCACTCAGCTGTGTGAGAGTACTGCAGTGAGAACGAGAAATAAGCACCAAAAGTGTTAGCCTAGAAAGGTTGCTTGGCAACCTGTATTCAGAAACGTTTAAATTAATTGGCCATGATAATAGTAAAAACAGTCCTTGTAGACAACATATGAACTTATCCCATCCTAAGGGATCACTGTTGCAAAGCATTCTGGATATTATATGTTGGAATAATGGGCTTGTTACCCAGTAATGCACAGTCATCAAAAATGATTGTCCTGTCCCGAACATTATTCCCATTTACCCCTTCCCTCCTCATTCAATGGAGGCTGCTGCTGCTGCTCTTCAAAATGGCTAGTCATTGATTGCAAGCTACTCCTAGCATTAAAGTTCAAAATGGAAAAAAAAAAAAAAAACCTACAACACTGACTATGTTTACATGCGCACCAATACCCCTGTTATTGGGAGAAATCAGTTTATGCCAGTATTTAGATTGTTGTGAATGCATGGACATAACAAATGTGCAGTTTAAAAAACAAAACACCGGAAGGTGTCTACATGCCCCAAAAAAATCGAAAGACTTGGGCAAAAATACACCGATTATGACCTTACGTTGATGAAGGCAATCAGATAAAGGTGTTTATATGACCATTTCAATAATCAGAGTATTACTATAATCAGTGTAAGATTGAATATTTGTGTGCACGTAAATGCACCCTATGTTGAATAAGTATAACGAGTGACATTTTCTACAGTATGTAAGGAAATAATACATATTGTGATTGACACTACAGAGGAGAATAGTCAGACTCATTCAAGCTAACAGAAAGACCACACATTCTCAAATAACAGCTTTTTTTATTTTTTATTTTTTTTTACAACAGTGGTATGCAGAAGGGCATCTCTGAATGCACGACACGTCAAACCCTGAGGTGGACGGGCTACAGCTGCAGAAGACAATGAAAGATTCCACTCCTCTCAGCTAAGAGCAGTTTAGTTTAGTTTATCAGGATCCCCATTAGCTGTTACCATTGCAACAGCTACTCTTCCTGGGGTCCACATAGAACAAAATACATACGAATAACATGCAAACAGGACAATGAGGCCTCAATGGGCGTGTGATCACCACAACTGGACGATTAAAGACTGGATACATGTTTGCCTGGTCTGAAGAATCTCCAGACGTGCTGATGGTAGGGTTAGAATTTGGTGTAAACAGCATGAATCCATGGATCCATTCTGCCTTGTGTCAATGGTGCAGGCTGGTGGTAGTGGTTTAATGGTGTGGGGACCAAAACAGGGAGACTATGTATAAAAAGGGCTGGAATTCCTACATTGTTCACCTGATGTGGATGTAAATGCTCATGCATTAAAGCTGACAGTCTGCACTTGAACATGATATTCACTGCTTCATTTCAAATCCGATGAGCTGGAGCACAGAGCCAGAACAACAGAAATTGTGTCACTGTATATACGTACAGGTATATGTCCCTTGTCCCATCGCAAAAAGAAAACAAAAGGACGCCATCTCACTTTTCTTGCCAATAATATGAAGTGATGCATATCGTACACTGCATACAGCTGTAGTAAAACTCAACCAGCGAGCATGTGGCCAGTGTTTTCCTTTCTGTTCTAAAGCTTTGTCTAAGATTGGATGATGAAACGAGTTTAAAAATGAACTGAATGTGCATTTGTGTCACTGTGTGCAGTCATTTCAGCCTTTTGAATGTTTTTATGTTGTATGTTGAAATGAACAGGGATTTTCCCCTGCAAAAATCACGGCCACCAGAATAGTAGACTGTAGCGGCGGATTGGTCTCAGCTGCGCCGGCTGGTGGAGAGAGCACACGCACCTGGGCTGCGTTAGCTAATCAGCCCAGGTGCTTAAAGGTGTGTAAACCGCTCTCCACAGTTCAGGGCTGAGACTGGGAGTTCACACTGAGGGCGAGTTTCTTTATTTGAGTTTTGTTTAATCTCAGTTTTGTTGCTTTTAAAAAGACGGGGAAAAGTGAACCACTGCTGAAACTTAGCTGGCCGTGTGAAAAAGGGGAACTGAACTGAAAAGTTTGCGCTCGGTTTTACTTTCTTTTGGCTTTATTTTAGTTTATTGTTTTTGCCTGGAACCCGTGAGGGGGAAGGGTGAAGATGGCGTTTATTTTATTTCATGTTTGTGTGGGTGCGCTCTCTCTCTCTCCATGCGACAGACAACGGTGTTCCCAGGCACTGCTGCATCTCCCTCCCAGGAGTGTCACACCTATTCACTGTTGTGCCCTGTGCTTCACCTAGCCTATTGTGCATTGCATCCTGGGCCTATAAGGTCGCTTACTGTGACTTTATCTACATTGAGAATGATAAATGATAAAGTTTGACATGCACTTCCGGACTATTGTGCCATCTTGTATCATGCTTAATGAATTGCCAAATTACATCACAGATTACACATTACATCACAATGTGCTTTTTTTGTAGGGTTCATTTGCTGAAACTGTTGGTCAGATTTGTTGATGACAATTGCTCAATTGCATGAACAGTACTTCATGTAGTAGTAGGTCTGTACACTGCATTATGTGGAACTAAAAAAAATGTAATATTTTGAACAATGTTTGTCAATGTCCTATTGTGTTATAGTACACCCTTGTGGACGATAGCACTTACGCCGATAACCGAATAGAGGGCGCATATTATGATACATACTGCACCCAACAATTTACATATTTATGTAAATGGTATTTGAATAAATTCAAATTTATACCAATTTTAGATGGTTAAATTCCAACTCAATTTCATTCCAATGTTGACAGCCCTAGTGCGTGTGCGCGTGTGTGTGTTCAAATAATGATGCCAGCTGAAAGCTAGATAATAGCTAGAAGAGAAACAATGGCTCACTTGGACAAATGCCCCCACTTTCCCCACAGCTATCTTTGTATGAAGAGCATTGCAAATACTGGTGTTTGTATCTCTACAAATTTCTGAAATAATTGTTTTCAGATCAAGTACCTTTCAACAATGCATTTAAATCACACAATCCAGAGAGCATTGGCTGCCATTGCTATTTGCATGGATTAAATCATTCAGTGTCATTTGTTTTCATTTTCCAGAATGCCGGGGTTTATCAGCGTTTCATTTTGAACTCTGTCCACGGAGTATTTATGTAATGTTCATTTCATCCGCCGCCTATTATTTTTTGGATGGGGCATTTATGCAGTGAGTGGCGAGCATTGCGCGGCGTTAACTCCATTGTTCGAGAGGAGGGCTACACTGTGGGGGAGCATTATCACAGCACATGCAATGCTTCACTAATGTGACTCACTGTAGTGTGGGATGGGATGTCAATTTGAATAGCTTCTCCCCATCTCGATGGCGCATTTCAAAAATAGTTGTGGAACTGTTTACGCAGGAGCCGATTATTTGAAACGTCAACGGAGAAAACGGTTTGAGGTTTTTAATCACACCACTCCGAATTGAATGGCAGCAAAATGAAAACTTCTCTTAGATAGATAACATCAGAAGGAGATTTTTTTTCCAAGTGGAAAATATACCAGCCCATCACTATCATTTTTATTTATCTCCCACTGTACGCATAAAAACCTGCAGTTATAGCAAATTGAGGTATTGTATTTCAGATAACGAAAATGTTTGCGTGCCCTGTTTACTTGGATCAGAGAAGAGAAGACTCGTCTTTTTCTTTTCTTCTCTGATTGCAGTATGAACCCGTGACCCAGCACCTTGTGGCCCAGCAAGTTTTTGGTGTGTGTTTGTTTTATCTATTGCCTTGTTTACTTGGCAAATATTTGTTGAAGGGTGCGTGCATGGAGAGAATTGTGAAACTGAATTTGGATTTCTCCTCTTCTTCCATTGGTGTATTTGCTCTTTTTTTTTCCCTAGCACTAAAGTAAATGCCATCGATCCAAGCAATTTGAGGTATATACCACTTGTCTGTACGATGAAGAGATTGTAGAATCTATTGTCGTTATTTGTTTGCTTTTTAGTTGGATTGCTCTTCTGGAGCACAAGTATGCATCCTTAACCCATTAGCTATAAGCACCGGCTCTTTTAATGAGATTTTGCATGTGACCAAATCAACTATACAGACCATAAGAGAGGACTACAGAAAGGAGAAAATGGGATTTCTCATAGTCTCTGCTTAACACTGTCTGTTTGGCTTAAAGAAACCTTCCAAATGGAAAAATTGTATTGAATCTACTATTATGCACATGAAATGGCAACAATAAAATAAAAACTTTGCATGTGGTTTTAATTATGAAAAACACAAAACTGACTGTCTGATTCATTATTCATTTGAGAACAATGTGAACAATAATTTGGCAGACCTGTGTAGCTCATTAGTTTAAACCACACCAGTACAATTTTTTTTGATTATAATCTTTTTTTTGCTTTGTTTCTAAGAGGCTTTTTGAGGCAGCGACAAGGGATTTAAACTTTTTCTTTTCCGCAAAGAGTGTAAGGCGTTTTAATGAGCATGTCATCTTAGGAGAATAACACGCCTGTGTGAGGACCCGTTCCACGATGAAGCCAGAAAGCGGAACGCTGAAAGCACGAAAGCCAAGCGCGCCCAATGTGGCCCGCGGACCAGGATGCGCACACCAAGGGCTTCATGGGTCACAGTGACCGGTCCAACGAGACGCTGCTGAAATGACGGTGAAACTCTGCACGTGTTCGCTACGTGACCCGCCATAATTATTCCGCCGGTGGCG